>NC_083746.1:10557500-11157500 GCF_033458585.1 Syngnathus typhle | reverse complement strand
AAGTTACTAAACTTAAGTTTTTTTTTTATTTTATTTTACAATAAAGGCTAAATATTACAATAAATAGATTTGGATGAACATACATGCTATAAAATCAAATAAAAAACAAATCACTTCACTGATGTTGGAAACCTGAAAGTATAAGCCTAGCGCGTAGCCTAGCGCGTAGCCTAGCGCGTAGCCTAGCGCGTAGCCTAGCGCGTAGCCTAGCGCGTAGCCTAGCGGCCGCAGCTTGATGTGAGTGACATTTGCTAATGTCATCCTATTCACAGGCAGTTAAGTCGCCCGGCTTGTGAAGTGAATGATTCTAACGCAGAGTGACTGACTTTAATGCCAATGGGCAGCATTTTGCTTCCCCCCCTCCGTTCAAGAATCTTTATTTTCTCTCTATCTTATTATCGCCATCTGTTTATGATCGATCTCTCCCGTCAGTGCAAACTGCTTATCTTTGCCCACCTAGTCCCCCCCTTGCATCTGTCGGCAAATATGATTTATTTGAAGAGTCAAATATCAAAGTCACAGCTTGCAATATCTAAAAAAAGTGATCTCTCAGGATTTTGGCAGTTTGGGATTTTTTTTTGTGCCTATTACATCACAGATCAAACCTGCCATTCTGCATATAATGCTCTGGTTTTGAAGAAACGAAAAGTTAAAACCACCCAGTTCCTCAATTAATTGACAAACCCATCGACAAATTACTTGATTATCAAAATACCGTGTTTTTCCATGCAAAATACGCACCCTAAAAATGGCATGTCGATGCTGGAAAAAAAGCCTGTACCCATGTATAATACGCACCCAAATTTTGACTCTTACTTAAGTCCGTAAACGTAAAATTATTTCAGAAAAAAGATCATCCTTGGGAACAACCGGATGTTATTCCGCCGGTCAGTATCACTGCGCATGCGCTAGCAAACTCGATAGCGGAGAAATGTTTCGGATTTGTGTAGGGTACATTGTGACAGCAAACAAGCAGGTGATCGGGCAAGCGTCTGATACAAGAGCATTGTGTTCGTATGGAGCGTGTTTGAAGTGAACAGCAGAGAAGAAAGGAACAAGGCAAAGTGTTGTGAAATAAAATATTACCTGTAATACGCATTTTGTTATTTGCTGATTGAAACTGCAAATTAAACTGTGAATTGAAACTAATAGGTAGAGAACTGAACTCTCGCTCTTTATATAGCTGACGTGTCTCGCGCATCCGTTCTGCGCATCTGTAATGGCGGCCTCCGTATGACGCCCGGTCCGCGATGGAGATTAAAAAACAAACAATATTTGACAATAACACACCATCAAGGATTGCACCATCGCATCAAACGATGTGTCGTCAATTATGAATTTTACCAAGTGTGTTGGGCAGGATGGCTGAATGCGATGCGCGATTGACAACAAACAAGAAGAAAGGTGTGATTTCAAGTTTTATTTCGAGGGAGATTTTCTTAAAAAAAAAAATTGTACCCATGCATAATGCGCACCCCAGATTTTAGGACAATAAATTAGTTAAATTTTGCGCATTATGCATGGAAAAACACGGTAAGCATTACTTGAATCCCTGATGCTTACAGAACGGACAAAACCCGAAAAGAAAGGTATTATTGTGATTACTATCAGATCATACCAGACTTTACAATGGTGACTTCCACCGCTGATTCCTCACAAGACTCTGGATCAGCGGGAGACATAGACAGCCGCCGTGGGTCACAGCACCGATGTCGGGTTCGTGTAGCGCCTGCAGACGAAAGCACGTGATAATGGAACCGGGCCTGAGGGAGCGCCAGCTCGCGGCACCAAGAGAAGCATTTGGAGGAAGCTCAATAAGTCATGACCCTGAAGAGGTTTTGCCGTACAGCGGCCTGGCCTTACGCTCATGAGCTGTGACAGAAGCAGGAGGTGCACCATTAGGCATGAATTCTCAAGGTACACCATCAGACAAGAAATTCAGGACACTTTGCTCAGCTGGCAAATCAGATTGGAGCTAATGCAGCCGAGATGCCGAGTGCAATCTGAGAGGTTGTGCTCCCCGTGGAGTCCGGATCCATCCAATTTCTGAACAGCCTGTCGATTATAATGGAGGGCAAACGCCATTTCAAAACAGTCGAACACTTTTTCCCATTTAGTTTCGCCTTTTTTGTAATTGGTGTGTTGGCGGTGGTGGTGGTGTTTTTTGGCGGGACCATAAAGGATTAACTCATTCACTGCCAACCCAGTTAATATATTTGACGTCTATAACCGTCAACGGCACTGAATGAGTTTCAATAGGAAGAAGTTTGGCCACCAAACGAATTCGAGTCGTCAGTCAAGGTAGCACTGTATTTGCGGAGTAATAACATCCGACCGCCGCCACTTGATGACAGCCTGGCGGTAAAGACTAGCTCAGCCAAAGGTCTTTCGGGACTGGCTCGGAAAGTGAGCGTATGTGACAGCTGGGGCGAGGCGGCGTGCGCCGCATTGGCAGGCCGGGAACTGCTCCTCAGCAGGTAGGTCCAAAGTGTCAGCGCCGATTGCCAGAATCACGTCGGAAAAAAACGTTTCTCATCAGCGTATCTTTGCTCAGCCCAGAACGCTCCAGAAGGCTTTTTAGTCGTGATGGGTAGGTGAAGCTTTGTGAAGCGTGTCGGCACGCCCGGGCAAACTGTGTCAGTACTGCTGTGTTTGTATCACTTATTATTTTGTTATTTACTTTTTTGTCTATACTTCTTGAACATAAAAATGCTGGAAATGTAATAAAATCATATAGCGGATACGCTTATCTCTGCGCTGACTTCAAGTGGAAATAAGTAAATTATAAACAGCATGAGGTCATGAGGTGCGGCAGATTTAACTTAACAACCTGCTGTATGTTTAGAGTACATTTCACTGGATTTATAAAATGACGGCTAATGGCATCTTTAAGCTGAAGGTTTTAGCATGGGCCGACCTAAGCTGAAGAAGGAATATTTCAGGCGCTTCTTATGATTTTACCGATATAATAACGAGCCAGCCAGCTCTTGGAACAAAGTGTGCAGACCTTGTCAAATATTATTTATACCGGCGGTAAGTTCTCGTCCCGTCTTCCGCAGCGGAGTTAAATAGCCCCTGACCAAAGTTTATTGTGGTTTCTTCAAGAGGCCGTAACCTCGGCCGCTAATGGCGGATGACGAAGCCTTCCGCAAAACGGGGGAGCTTTACTTTCATTTTCCAGAGGTTGTTGTCTCTTGGGACGCTCAATAATGCCGGACCATATGCTCACGCAAGAACGCAAATGGAGTTTGGAAGGGGTCAATAACGCCCTATTACTTTTAGAACCTTCAATTTGCATGGCTGAAATGACTAATGAGCGGGTCATGCTCAGACTGCCGCTCCAGAATTAGCTTGACCCGTTTGAGCTCCTATTTGTTTACCCATTCTCATGGGGGAGTTGACTTTTCTTTCAGACTTTCAACCCTAAAAGTCCATTTTACAAAATATCCATTGAACTTCTTGAACTAGATTGTATTTTTTCTATAGAAGTTGATGAATATTGCATTCCAGTTCAAGACTGTCATTGCAACTTTGCACTCTAAACTTGGAGCTTGTCGTTAGCCAACGCGATTACTTCTGATGGCTAATTTCCAGTGCTCACGAGCGCATAATATACGTACATGATGCATGTTGCATATGTTTTCCGTATGAATTATATTACAGCCCACAACGTGCACTCGTGGTACAGATGAGACTCTCGGCCGCCTCGTGCACTATGCAAATATGATTATCCAGCATGCCGTTGGAGGTATCATCCATATTGAAACGGTAATTCAATTCTTAATTCCTCCCCTCTGCTGTTCTTTGCATCTCGGTAAGGCGCTAATGATTGTTCAACAACGGTTCAAGGTTTGGCTTGCTGTATAAAAAAACTGAATACAATGAATGCAATAATTGTATTTGTCTGTTGATTCAGATTGTTCTTGATTTCAAGTATTCCTTTAAACAATCAAAACAACCAAAGCATAAAGTACATCTGGTTTATAAAAACAGCTTCCCTGTCAAGAAAAAGGAGGCGTTTAGGTGCGTCCGCCTCCCTGCTATTCCGAGCTTTTAGTCGCTATCCGCTCCATCGACTGGCCCTCTGTGAGTCAGCCAATCAGGCGCTCCCAAGTCAGGACCCGAAGCCTCTTTTTAGCCCGCAATCAACACCCTGCGGTTGCTGTCGCTGCGGAGCACAACTGGCTTTTTGACCCATAGAGAATACCCCGAGTGAGATCATACAGCCACATAACACGAACTGTGCATCGAGACATGTTTTGTGTGTTTGAACACATTCCCAAAGATGGCTCACAAGCCCTGCGGACACAAGGCATTGTTGCACGCTGGGATGCTGACGGAGTGAATGCTGCCGCTATCTCTTACATCTATTGCAATATCACTGTCGTGTGTGAGCTTGGTGGTAGCAAGAGACCGCTGGGACATGAGAAAAATGTCCACAATTGCAGCCTAATCTCTCCGTATTCCGCCCTCCTCGGAGACTGCAGATGGAATAAAAAGGTACATGGCACCTCGGGGAAACAACAATGTCAACAGTAAGATGGAAATTGTAAATATTTATTTTCAATTTATCATGGCTATGAAGAATGACACATTGAAAAGACCCAATGGTCGCAAATAAAAGTTGTAACTTACACATGTCGATGAAATTTTTGTTTAGGGAGAAAAAAAAATCTCAAATCATGGGGTCAAAAATTGTAAGATTACAGCTAAATCACGCTCAGATGAGACTTCCAATAATTCTGAACAAAGAATTTTTTATCTTTGTTCATACACGTGATAATTCAGTGATAACAAGTAAGACTTATTCGATGTCAAATTAAGCGTTCTGCTTTAAGTATCAATAGGTGATATCGGCATCCTTTACAAGTACCCGATACCTTGAAATAAGGTTGGTATCGGCCTGATATCGATACCTATCAGTACTCATCCATCACTAATCTACGTTTCCCATGAAGGGAATAAATTCAAGGACGTGTCCAACCAGAAAAAAAGAGGAAGTGAGAAAGGCGAGAATGTCTTGAAAGTTGATTTTGACTTTTTCAGTGTCAGCGTGACACGTGGAATATGTGAGCCATCACACTGCAACATATCGCCCCGCGGCTGACAAGCCGAGCCGTCAAAACCGTGTCGAATCTCCTGCTTTGGCCCTGGGGAGCTGAAGCGCAGCAGAAGCGACGTGCATCACCAACATTTTCATCCAGACGGGACACAACTACGTAACACACAAACAGTTCCTTGCATTTTGCCCACTTTAGATGATGACAAGTGTTGGTCGGCACTTGAGTCAAATCTTCGTGAAACAGCATTATATTGACATCATGTTGCTTGTGATGAGGACAATAATGTCACTTGGTTCCCCATGGCAAACTCTTTTATGCCTTTGGAGCTTTTAATAATGTACAAGTGACTTACTGCTGAGCTGAAATGAAACGAGCACAAAAACGTGCTGGAGGTACGCGTCCAAATATTCTCAAAATATTTTTTTTTTCATATATTTTTTTAATGATTGCACAGAACAGTTGTTAATATTTACATAGTCAGATCGCATGAAAACCACTTCCAAGTGGATAAACTGAAAGCAAACAAACAGAAGTCAACATTCATTAACAAATATGTGGCACGTTCCACAATAAATAAATATAGAGGTGCATGCTTTTTCATGAAATGGTGACGTCAGCAACTGAACAGATTTTGGACTCTTCCGATATTCTAATCATGAACTCATGAGCTCAAATGTGAAATGAGCGACAGTCGGCCTCTCCATACACATATTTTGGGGAGACAAATAAAAAACTGGACTATACAGAAACAGACTGTGTCAAGTGTTTAATTGCAGAGTCGATTTATTCCAATTTGTCACACACACTTTAGCTTATTTGCAAAAAACACATTCAGTACATATTTACATGATGCTCCTTTTCCAATAAACATATCAAATGATGGTTAACAAGGACTGTCGCTAACTGACTGTAACATTACAACAGTGAATACTGCATCAACAAATCAGCCTCTTAAAAAAAAGGACCCGCAGGAGAGACTAGTTTTTACCTCCCGGGGAATCTCATTGTGCACGGACACAGGTCCCAAGTCTTGGTCCGGGGTTTTGAGTTCAGTAGGCTCCAACAATGACCGCCTCAGCCTCTTTGGAGGGCCTCCTGTCGGTCACCAAGAAGTTGATCATGCCCTCGGACTTGATGAGTAGGTTGCAGCCCAGGAAGAAGATGCCGAAGACCACGGTGAGGGACAGCACGCACATGACAGCGATCTGAACCACACGCATGACGAACAGGCTCCTCTCGTCCAGGGAGGCGGCCGCCAAACCTTGGTCGGTCACTACCGACGACAGGTTGCAGCACAGCATGCCCTCTGTCCTGTTGAACAAGCTGCCATCCGTGTGGTTGAAGCCCGTGGCGTTCATGGCCACTTTTTTTCTTCTCTTCCCTTCTCCAAACCGATTCAACTTTCCCAGTCGGAGGTGGACGTGATGGGTTGAAGGTTGATCCCGAGTGATGTGGATGAGGAGGAAGGGACTGAGAGAAGTTGACACAAAGGTCTTCTGCTGGACTTCAACACTCTGCTCCGGCTTTGCATCTCGTGTGGTCTCCCTCGCAGTTTGGAAGCACAATGGATCACCAGAGAGAGAGAGCAAGAGAGACCCTCTACACGCACACAAACATGCACACACGCTGCCTGACTTGAAAGCAGGCATATAGCAAGAGCGCCCCCATGAGGTCATATCTTGTCCTGTCAACTGGCCTTCCTGTGTACACCATAATGTATTCAACTGAGGTGATTGTATTTTTCTTAATACGACGTGGATGGGGCTCGGACATGGCTTTTACGCACGCCCGGTCCTACTCTACAGAGCTCTCTTTCACCTCCGTGGATGGAAGTCGGGGGCCGGTGCTCGGCCGGGTGGCTGACCGGGGACGGTGGATGGGGCTCGGACATGGCTTTTACGCACGCCCGGTCCTATTCTATGGAGCTCTCTTCCACCTCCGTGGGTGGAAGTGCCACCTCCGGGGATGGACGTCCACGAAGCCACACACCTGGAAGTCGACGCCGGTGCTTGGGGCCGTGTGGTGGTGAACTATTTATGTTATAGTTAATTGATATTTTATTTCGTGTAGCAACTTGTATATGTTTTTATCGTTACAGTTCAGTAGTTGTTGGCTCATTGAACTCTTGTTTTGTTAAATAAAGAGCCGTTTACCAAACCCACGTCTTTCCTTGTACTTTGTTAACGCTACAATATAGTTATATACTAGATCTGTGGAATAATGACGAGGCTGACGTCAGGGCGCACGCGCGGCGTTGTTGACAAAGGATGAGGAATTTGATCGATGGATTTAATGATTTGGAATGACACAGATGGTTTGATAATATGATTGCGTATATAATAGTTATTTGATATATACCGTAACTTTCCATGTATAATATGCCCCCATGCATAATACGCACCCTAAAAATGGCATGTCGATGCTGGAAAAAAGCCCGTATCCCATGTATAATACGCACCCAAATTTTGACTCTTACTTAAGTCCGTAAACGTAAAATTATTTCAGAAAAAAGATCATCTTTGGGAACAACCGCTTTCTTTCCTCTTCCAGGTGCTCTTGCTGAAGCCTTTGCAGTATCAAATTGATTTTTTTTCTTCCTCCAGAGTCTTATGTTTGATTAATTGACATCAAATTGGCGCGCAGCTGCCCTATTGCCTAATTCTTCTGCCACTTCAATGACTTTCTTTTGAAATGCTATACTATAACTTGCTCTCTTAACTATTTTGATGAAACTGCTAATTAAACTGAACTCTGGCTCTTTAAATAGCTGACGTGTCTTGCGCATCTGTTCTGCGCATCGGATCCATAGTGCGCATGCGCAGTGATACTGCCTCCGTATGATATCCGGTCTGCGATGGAGATAAAAAAACTAACAATATTTGACAATAACAAACCATCAAGGATTGCACCATCGCATCAAACGATGTGTCGTCAATTATGAATTTTACTGACTAAGTGTGTTGGGCAGGATGGCTGAATGCGATGCGCGATTGACAACAAACAAGAAGAAAGGTGATTTCAAGTTTTATTTCGAGGAAGATTTTCTTCAAAGAATTGTACCCATGCATAATGCGAACCCCAAATTTTAAGACAATAAATTAGTTAAAGTTTGTGCATCATGCACTGGAAATCACGGTAATTTATATATCGTTATACGGACCTGTGGAATATTTTGAAGTGCAAGCGCCGTCAGCGGCGCGCACCATTGTTGACATAAAGGACGATCGACGGATTTAATGAATTGGAGTGACACCGATGGTTTTATAAACATGTTTTTTCTGTAATAGTTATTTGAATAACTCTGAATGTTACGTCAGGCCCGTTCTCAGCTCTTCGTTTGTGTTTATGTCACGTACGTTAGCATACCCATCATTTAGCCTGTTGTTGCTTGTTCATGTCTGTTCTTGGTGTTGGATTTTGTCGATTAAATTTCCCCCAAAATGAGACCTATACTCCGGAGCAACTTATATATGGGTTTTTTTCACGTTATTGTGCATTTTATGGCTAATGCGACCTATATTCCGGGGCGACTTTTAGTCTGAAAAATACGGTAGTTCACCCCCGTCCATACTCTTGAGAGACTTCCTCTTCCCATTTGAAAACACTTTTCTCGAGCAATAATGTCAAGTAAATTAATTTCTTCCGGACTAAATTGTAAAACCTTTAAGGGCAATGTCTCAATTGACATTTTCACATTATTAAATGTCATACTGTACAAGGGCAAGTGTATTTTTTTTAAATAATAGAGTAAGGTAGAAGATTGTTGCAGGGCAATATTGCCACATACCGTTTTAGAGCTATTATTGGAATGAATAATTCCTTTGGGGTATTCAGTTAATTGCATTGCACATATTTTAATCAGGCTATATACTGCATTTCCCAAACTGCTGTTCTATATTTTAATATTAATAACACGTATAGCAGCAGTTAATAGAATTACCGTGTTGTATTAATGTTTGGCATATTTGTATTGTTTTGGGACAAAGGTGAAGAAATAAATGCACGGTCTTAAGACCCGCCTCTTCAAGAAGATTGCCAAAATTGACGTCGGTCTCAACCAATCACAAACGAGACACGGAGACATTCGCGGGTCGGTGTGGAGCCGTTCTAGATTCCTACGAGAGAATCTCTTCTGTTCTCAGTGCTTAGCGTTGTAGTCGCAAGAGGGGTGCATGTCAAGACCGGTTTTGCATAAAACATCCAGAACGAACCGGCTGTATTGGTGAAGGAGAGAACCGAGTGACTGCGGCGAGATTGTGCCAAGGAGTCCGTGCAAGTGCCGCGATGATGGTGAGCACCTCACGGGCGACGACATCACACCGGTTTGTTTACTATGTGCTGAGACGGACATCACCGCGGTGTGCTTTTCACACGCCACGGGAGGATTCATTCATTGCCAGTTCACGCAAACGCTGACGACTCCTTACGAGGTATATTTGTACAAATATTTTTGCGTGATGACGCGCGACATATTTGTCTCCAGAGGCAATTCCTTCACATTGCACCATGTCTGCACAGAGCATGTGACCATAGTCTGACGTGATTTTAATGTGTGGGGGGAAATGTGATGCGCAGTGAAAAAACGCCACGCACACTCGGGATAATCAGTGTGAATGTTGTCTTTAGATTTTTTTTTTTTTTTTTTGGAGGAGGGGTGAAAGAAGCTTCACTCTATTTACTTAATGGACTTAATGGGATCTCCTCCATAATCCCCTCCTTCCTATTCCTCCTCTTTCCTGGCAGGGCGAGTACTCGTTGCTATTTGTTTTTTTCTCAATTATTAGTGCCAATATGATAATGCATTGTCCTGTTGGATACTCAAAATTGAGGAAGATGAATGTGCTTCCTCACCTTCGGTAATGCATGAGAAACATCTCAATGCTTGTCCTTTTTAAGGCAAGTGGTCAGAGCCAAACAACTTTTGCAGAATAAAGTACAGGCCAGGGGAGCATTTTAAACGAAGAGGAGAATTTGAATGTTAAATTCCTTGTGAATTTCTTGCCTGCATATTTCTGGCACTTGGTTGATATGGGTGTAGGTAGCCAGGCAGAGGTTACATTAAAGTTTCTCTAGTATTAGCTTTGCTCTGAGTAGAATGAAGTAGAATATGAAAACTATTCAAACACACAATGTTCTCAGAGGAATACTTTATTACAATTGAGGGACTCGAGTAACGTTGAAATTGAATAGCCATACAAGTTAAAGCAGAAAACAGACAGATGGGACTTAGTAAATACATGACAAGTCACAGAAGTGGGTAATGTCTATCTGTAAACAGTCCAACATTCTGAATTGTTTTGTGTCTTCTGTCTCTCCTGTAGCATGATGCCGGCAGTTCAAAGTTGTCCAGTCTCCTTCCAAAGTCCTCCCGCCGTCTTCAGATTTCCAACACCGCACCAGCACACCAAGCTCTCCTGAGCGCTTTGGCTGGCTGGCCGGCAAGCATTCAGAGGATTTGATGCGGCGGTTTGTCTACTGCAAGGTGGTCTTGACCACCTCTTTAGTCTGGGTGCTGGTGGACGTCTTCCTGTTGCTCTATTTCAGCGAATGTAACAAATGTGACGACAGGAAGGACCGCTCGCTGCTTCCTGCCCTCCGCGGTGAGTCCAAAAGAGGTTTGATGGTGATTTAAGTCTTCAGCGGTTAAACAGGCAATGACAGCAGTAGCTTAGATAAGACCTTTAAGATTTGACATGAACTGGGCTGCATGATTGGAAATAGCATCATGGGTTGCAAACGTTCTATAAAAGGTCAACAGTTTCCGATCACTGCTGATGGCCGTCCCGGCAGGTCTGGGGAAGCAAACGGCCACATACGCCTAATCTGATTTCTCATTCCCGACTTTCCAAGTCAAATCCTTGTACTCTGAGCTACTCCCAACAACTACTCCAATACTGCCGTTTTTAATGCTGGGCTTTTTCTTTGTGTTTTGGTCCTTTTAAGATGTTCATTTCCCCCACAATGCCCTCCAGTAAGCTGATTTCTAAGCTGCTTTGAAGGTTGGACTGAGGCAGAGCTGCCAGTTACTGACACTAATTATGATCCAAATGTCTGGGAACATTAAGTCGTTTTGCTGGGCAAATAAACAACCCGCCTAAGACTATCATTTATCGTCTTGCACAGGTTGCGCTTTGAGTGTTGACTGTTACCCTAGTCATAAAAAACAAAGTTGAGTCTTCTTGAAGTCGTAAATAAGTGCACTGTAATGAATGAAAGTACATTTGAATCGCAACTCTTTATCGTGGCGCCCTACCCAATGTAGATATTGATTAGATGGATTGAAATGTTGATTGGCAGATGCAAGGAAAGCTTTTTTTGGTGAGATCTTAAATTGCATGCAGTGATGGCAATAAAGGAAATCACTCGAGGTTAATAATCAGCTGACACCAGCACATTTCCATTTGTGGAGGGTTGAAGAGAATCCTCTTAACCTCCGGCCATGCCGCTAATGTGAGCTGCGTGCCCCCCTTTCATTGCAAACAGTGCGTCTGCTCTAAGAGATTATTAGAGAGAGCTGGAGTGTCGTCATAAATCCACGGGATTTATTTACATTGGGCTAATGGTGCTCCTCTAGCGCTTTACAGCAATTTGGCTGTGAGAGTAACCGGGAAATTTAACGTGAGTGTGTCGATCTGAAAAAGGCATCGGTTTGCTACATGAATTTTCGCATTGTGTTTCAGCCGTGATATCTCGTAACCACGAGGGTCCCGGTGAGATGGGCAAGTCAGTTCACATCCCCAAGGAGGACCACGAGAAGATGAAGGAGCTCTTTAAGATAAATCAGTTCAACCTGATGGCCAGCGATATGGTTGCACTCAACAGGAGCTTGCCGGATGTCCGGTTGGATGGGTGAGTGACATGTTCATTGATTTGTCATCTATTAATAATGTCTATAGTGAGATCATATTACCTTTTAATGAGCAGAGTAAGCTTAAGTATCAATAAAATCACTTTAATTTGAGTCTAGACAGCAATTTCATCCAAAGTCACTGAGTTATCAAAAACTGTCGACGTGTAGTCCCGACGAAGCAATCGCTCACAGAAAAACGTCCAAAGTGTATTTATGTAGCACGGCAACTCTATCTTTGCTCGCCCATTTCTTTGCTTCCGCTCAACCGCGTCGCGGAGGCGTCAGTAGAAGGGACAGGAAATAATACTGCTTCCTCCAGTTCCACCAGGGTGGTCACAGAGGCGTTCTCAGGTCAGTTGTGAAAAGTCCAAGGTCTCCCCAAAGCACTCTTAAAAATTGGACATGCCAGAGTCACCTAAGATGGCTCCTCAAGGTTATGGCTCCAAAAAGAGTCGAGCTCCTCCCAGAGTTTTAACTCACCTGGTAACAGAGGTGAGGAAACGGGAAACACTTCCTTAAAGTAAGCCTTAAGAACTTTACAGGTTAAGATTAGTCGCAAACAGGTGTCCTTGAGCATCCTGCATTGTTTGAAAATGAGAATGGTCGTTAGTTTCAATCCCTGCTAAGTGTACAAATAATATTCAAAATGCATTTTTTAACAACAAACTTGAGAGCCTCCCCTTCATTTTCAGTGGGAACAGTGTTGTTGGTCTCCCTTTTTTGCTAGTGCGTCATAGTCTGGAGTAAAATTTGTTGTGGCAATTCTTATTGATGTTCATGTGGCTGAATGTCACGTCGCGGACGTCGAGCCAAATTAGCCACACTTTTCTAAACACTCGGCACTGTCTCCACCTTGCTTTTCCTTGGGCGACTCGTTTTAATAGAAGGATTCCAGGGGAAGGTTTGTAGGTGGCTTTAGCGTAATACTGTATCTGAAAGCTCAGCGCGCATATTACAAGAATGCTGTCGTTACAGCCCACGCTCTAAATTCGGGACTGATACAAATAGAGCGCGGGTGCGCCATGTCCGTACTACTGAGTACGTACACGCACTTGTAAGTGTGCACTGAGCTTTCCGACACGGGTTCCGGTAGTAAATGCGCAGGCGAGCGGTTCCCCATCTACTGGGGAAACGCAGTCATTGCAGGCAAAATGACCAAAACAAATGTTTAATAATACAATTTATTCAGGGTTGGCGGGACGGATTAAACGGTCCCGTGGGCCGGATGTGGCCCGCGGGCCGTAGTTTGCCCACCCCTGATCTAGACTCTTAGCTCCTGCTCCAATTGATCAGGTCCATGTAAGATCCTTGAGTGTACATTTATTAAAAATGCGTCTCTTGATCTTACAAAATGATTGATTTCTTTATTTGTAAGGTCAGACTGTCTGTCCTCAGCAGCTATGTGCTGAACAGCTTGGAAGGCTGCAAGTTTTCTAAATCGCTGACTCTGAATGGCAATCACGGTTTTGTGCTGGAGGGCAACCTCCTGGCCTAGTTGTGTCATTCATTGGTGTCACTCTGAATAGGCAGGACTAAAGTACAATGCTGCCTGCTCTGCTGACTTCTAACACCCTCCGCTACCTCCCACTCCCTGGTGTCCTCCTGCTTGTCCAGACTCATTCTGTATTCAGCAGCATCCAGTTCCTGCACCTCAATTGTTAGCACTGATGGACATCTGTCTCAGCTAGCCTAAGACGAGCTGGTGCCAAAGTCAACGTAGCTTATATTTTCCACTTTCTTTCAGTGACATCTGTTCAGAAATCTCAAGTTCTATATCTCCCAGATGTTTGTTTTTTTAGTTTTCCCTTGCCCTCCTTCATGTATCTTCAGAAGTAAAATATACGATGATGACTTTACAAATCAACAAACCAAATCAAGACATTCAGTTTGTTCTGTTACTTGTAGCATTTATTGACATACTTAATTGTTTGGGCGTTTTATTTCCATTGAATCAGCTGCAAGACCAAAGTATACCCAGACAACTTGCCAAACACGAGCATCGTCATCGTGTTCCATAACGAGGCATGGAGCACATTGCTGAGGACAGTCCACAGTGTCATCAATCGCTCTCCCAGACGCTTACTTGTGGAGATTGTGCTTGTGGATGACTTCAGTGAGAGAGGTTGGTCTTACTTTCATCACCTCAATTACCTCAATTAAAGGTTTTACTCTAATGGAATTATTCAATTCAAGGAAGCTGTATTTACTCTTGACTGAACTGTTGTTGCCCTCTTGAGATGTTGATAACAAATAAATAAATGACAACTATAAAAGGACAATAGTCCAAATCCAAGTAGAAGTGCTTGATTGAATTGAGTGATTCTCTGTTTCTTCAAGTGGATCTTGTTGTGTTCCAGACTTCTTAGGGAAAAAGTTGGAGCACTACGTGCGGACCCTTGAAGTGCCAGTGAAGATTTTAAGGATGGAGCAGCGTTCAGGCCTTATCCGAGCCAGATTAAGAGGGGCAGCTGCCACCAAAGGTCAGGTCATCACCTTCCTGGACGCTCACTGCGAGTGTACCGTTGGATGGCTGGAACCCTTGCTGGCCCGCATCAAAGAGGACAGGTAGGAGTCATATTCAATTTCTCTCACCAATCATGAAGTATCAACGGTTGTAATATCAGGGGCTGAAGTTTACTAAAGCAATACAGTTTTAATCTTAAATTCAAATTCACATTTGTTGTTGTCGTAAACCAGGACTGCGGTTGTGTGCCCCATCATCGACGTCATCAGCGACGAGAACTTTGAATATATGGCAGGCTCAGATATGACCTACGGCGGATTTAACTGGAAGCTGAATTTCCGCTGGTACCCGGTTCCCCAGCGGGAGATGGATCGACGTAAGGGTGACCGAACGCTTCCTGTCAGGTAGGCAAAGTACTGGTCTCTCATTTGATGACTGATTTCTCTCTTGAGTGAAATTGTTTCATCAGCGCAAGAGAGGAAGTCAGATGACATAAGTGTTACACCGCAAAAGTCTAATTTTGTGCGTCTCCCTCAGGACCCCCACCATGGCAGGAGGGCTGTTCTCTATAGACAAAGCATACTTTGAAGAAATAGGAAGCTATGATCCAGGGATGGATATCTGGGGTGGGGAGAACCTGGAGATGTCTTTCAGAGTGAGTGACATGTGTGATGATAGTGAAAAGACATTTCTCTTTTCCAATTATTCCTTTTTTGCTGCTACAGTCGAGGCCATTTGTTTAACTTTCTGACACTGAATGTAAATGAAAGCCCATCTACGGGCTTTTAAGCAGACTACATAAAAACGCCTCTCTCGCCTTTTTGTTGCTTTGCCGTGTTTCCAATCGATTTTGCTAAGTGGGAGGGGAAAAAAAGCAGTAAGAAAACTTGGCAGAACAGTCATTGAATTTATGGAGTTCCACCATTACTGCTGTGGTTGATGATACTCTGAAACATCTTTGATGTATCTAATTAGGATCTCAATCATGAGATGGCAGAAATGAGCCTCTCCATCTCCATAGTGACATTTAATCCTTGTTGTGGCCATTCTGTATATTTGAAGGCTATTTTCCCCTCATAATTGACAACATATTTTATGATAATGTAAACTGATGAATCAGTAAAGTTGGGTCACGTCAAAAGGAAATGATGTTATATTTTTGCCACATCTTATGAATTTACACTGTCGCTGTGTTTGTTCAGATTTGGCAGTGTGGCGGTTCCTTGGAGATTGTCACGTGTTCCCATGTCGGGCATGTTTTCCGGAAGGCTACTCCTTACAGTTTCCCCGGAGGAACGGGTCAAGTCATCAACAAGAACAACAGGCGGCTGGCAGAAGTCTGGATGGATGATTTCAAAGATTTCTTCTACATCATATCACCAGGTTACTCAGCACACAGAAACAGCTAGCCAAGTCTACACTCATTTGTTGACACCCACAGCACTCACCAGGCCAGGCCTCGCCTTTTAAAGCCATACACACTTACAGATACCAAAGTGAAATGCGAGTATGGCGGCCCCCAGAACATCCACATTTCTGTTATCCAATTTATCGATTCTCAAAGTATTTGATTGCTGCATCCTAGAATAAGGTAAACGTGACGTCAGGCTTCTCCTGTAAACAATCAAACTCAGCAACAATATCTGGGGCACGACAAAATTCGTCCACTTACGGAGACACAAGAACAAGGTGCAGACAGAGAGGAGCACCCCCCCCCCCCATCTGCCCGCTTGCTAATGTGATTAGCCTCCAGCTAGGCTCTGCCGGAAAGCTCCACTTAAATGTTTTAGATACCGGCCAACCTTCCTGGGATCATCACTAAATCAGCCGGATCTTAAAGTGCAAATTGTGACCTTTCTGCTTCACCTTAGCAGGGGGGCTAACGGGTGGGGGTGGCGTGATGGACGAACGCTTCTGTATAGCGCGGCCCCTCAATCGCTAAACCGATTCAAATGATCAGTTCATCCTCACGTTCTGCAGGAGCCTGATAATTGAATGAGGTGTGTTTAACGAGGGAAACTTGGAAAACATGTAGAAATGCGGCACCTGAGGACTGGCGTTTGAGACCCCTGCTTTAAAGGGAGTGATGTGGGAATACGATCGGCGTTTCGTGTTGCCATTAATACATCTTCTTCCTGGTCCCTGCGCTGCACTGGTGGTTTTGCGATCAAAGAGGCTATTCATCAGCCGCAACATGTGATGCTCGGAACAGACGCAGACTGAGCAAAAGGGAGCCAAAGACAAATTAAGATGCCAGGGGGCAAAAAAATAAGAAGGGCCTTCGCTTTCATCTAAATTGATTTGAAATTAAATTTCCCCCGATAATAGTGTGCTGACAAATCTAAACGTCGACAGGAGTGAATGAGTTAATCCCGGCAATACCTACAAAAGGCCACTAGCTGACAGTATTGTCTTGCGCACTCACAATTATGTGTCAGCTGTTTATTTTTAAACCGTTGTGCAGTAATAAAGTTGAGCCTGAAATGAATGGACACACTTTACATTACTTCCCATGGGTACAATTGTTTTAGAAGTAGAATAACTTGAAAGTCAAGCCAGCATCTCAAATCCGATAGTATCCACTTGTACTGAATCTCAAAGTCCAAATTGCGCCTGCAGGTGTGATGCGCGTCAATTACGGGGACGTCTCCTCCCGCAAAGCCCTCCGTGCAGCCTTGAAGTGCAAACCTTTCTCCTGGTATCTTGAGAACATCTACCCGGATTCCCAGATCCCTCGAAGATATTACTCACTTGGTGAAGTATGAGATTTTTTTTTGGTCCTGTGATTTCCCCGCGATGCTGCTGGTACACTGCCTGACTGCGCTGTGAATCACATCTTTGCTTATTTTATTGCTTTGGGACAAATGGAATCTAAGGAGGGCTTAAGAGATGAGTTTCAACATCCCTCTGTGTTTGGCTTGTACTTGTATGATAAACAAACAGTGGGATGTACAGGAGGGAGGTATTGCTACGAGCACATTGGTGATATAATACTTGGGAAAAGATGTTGCACAGTCGACTACACTAGATGCATTTTAAACACTATGATAATGCATATTTGAACTTTGTTAGAATAATGTCAAATATACAGCTAAGCAATTAATGTTTGCGTCAAACTGCTACATGAGTATATCTTGGACTCAGCGGATGATTTAATTAACTGTAAAACTAAAAGTCAGCATCAGAAATCCACCCAAGATTCCGACCGGTGTCCTTGGAAATTCAGTGCTATATCGACTTTTGTTCTCCTAGGAAATAATGGCCATATAATGTTGCCAAGCCAACCTTAGGCTACATTAACACTATGTTCCGTTGAGGCGGTAAGAAACTGACTCAGCTGCGGTAAAATGTGGTGAAGGCAACTATTCGGACATGTGTTTTCAGTAGTCAGTGTTTATAGAAATGACCAGCTGTGCAACTGTTTGGGTACGGATTCAACAATCATTTGTAACAATGTTTGATGTGGACAGATCAGGAACGTTGAGACCAACCAATGCGTCGACAACATGGGACGAAAGGAGAACGAGAAAGTTGGCTTCTTCAACTGCCACGGCATGGGTGGTAACCAGGTGAGGAATAACTTGCGAAATTTCTCCGATCAGTTTATAGTTTACCACTGATATTGCCACCCATATGGTAATGCCCCCATTAGTGGTTAAGGCAGGGGTGCTCAAACTTTTTCAGCTTACAAGCTACTTTTAAAATGACCAAGTCACAGTACCCACTACAATAAATAAATAATATAGTGCGTGTATTTTTGTAACGCACTTAGAAAATGACATTGTGAGAAAAAAGTCCAACTCCCATTCCGTATGAAAGTGATACGTTTTTGGCTTCTGACTTGGTCCAGCAACCCCACTCATTTTTGATGGTCATAAACTTTCTTTTGTTTAATAGAAAAAAGCGAGTGCGTGCGTTGATTAGCTTATAAACTTTGGCGGTTTGTGTGTGCGCGGCCGTTAAACATGCTGCGGTGAGGGGTTGTAGTCACTGTCTATTGCGCATGTGCGGTTCACTGTGATTGCCTCCCGACAGGCCTACCTGTATGTCAATCAAGCGAGGGGCTGGATTCTAGCATACAGCAATTATTATTTTATTTTTTTATAAACGTCATGCGATCAACCAGTAGTAGCTTGGCGATCGACCGGCCGGTCGATCGCGATCGACGTATTGAGCACCCCTGGGTTAAGGGATAGCCACAGCTGCCACGGGACTTTCAATGGGTCGATTGAACAAACTATCGTAATTTCCGGACTATAAACCGCACCGGACTCTAAGCCGCACCAGCTAAAATTCGGGGATATTTTAGTTTTTTTCTTATATAAGCCGCACCGGACTATAAGCCGCACGTGCACACGCATTTTTTACAAAGAAAGACCGTACACAGAAAGCCTTTTTAAAGTTTTAATAACATACTTTAACATGTCTTTCTAAACATTGCCTGTGAGGCAGCAGTAGTACCGCAGCAACACGGAAGTGTGCACGCGAGTTATTAACAAAGAAAGACTGGACACAGAAAGCTTTTTTAAAGTTTTAATGACATACCTTAACATTTCTTTCCAAACACTGCCTGTGACGCGGCAGTAATACCGCAGCAACACGGAAGTAACACAAGACTAATAGGGCTGGATTAAAAAAAACATACCGGTAAAAGTCACTGAGACGCGGCGGTAACACAGCAGCAACACGGTAGTACAG
Source organism: Syngnathus typhle (assembly GCF_033458585.1). Taxonomy (NCBI): domain Eukaryota; kingdom Metazoa; phylum Chordata; class Actinopteri; order Syngnathiformes; family Syngnathidae; genus Syngnathus; species Syngnathus typhle. The sequence goes on along the minus strand of NC_083746.1, from coordinate 11,138,425 downwards.
CACCAACAGGCCTCGTTAAAAAACGTACCAGTAAAAGTAAAAAAAGAGCCATTTCCATCTTCCTCCTGTACACTGAAACCATCGAAGTCTTCCTCCTCAGTGTCCGATTGGAATAGCGTTAGATATCCTTCGCCTCACACTTTCTCAGTCTCTCTTTCGTCGTCGCTTTTATGCATTTCTTCGAGTGTGATGAGGGTCTGGTTATGCTAATTTTATTCATGCACGAAGCGTTAAATTACATTAAACTAGCGAGCGACACGTATAGCTCCAGAGTAGACGGGACCACGAAATAAAGAAAAGGGTGACGCAACACAATGTCATCAACATCGACTGCCTTTAGCTTAAAAGCGGCATCATATGCATTTAGGGGTGTAACGATTCATCGATACACATCGATTAATCGATATAATGCTCTCCGATTTATTGGCATTGATGCTAAACGTAAACATCGATTTATATCGCCGTGTTTGACCTCGGACATTAGACGCGACTTTATTTTGAAATCCAGTTCATTGTTGCTTGCTTCCTCTTTCCGGGCGCAGTGCGCGGCGTGTTGCGTTGTGAGCAGAGCAGGCACGTGAGAGGGGAGTCGACAACTAGTACCCGGCTCCTGGGCTGGTGCTATGGCTAGTGTCCAAAAAGACAAGGAAACTTGCTCCCCTTTAGGCTTCGAGTCATTCGTTTGGAAGCACTTTGGATTCCAAAGAAAAGATGGCTCAACGGACAAGACACGTGCAGTTTGTAAATCCTGCCATCCGGTGATCAAATATTCAGGGACCACAAATCTCGCCGCACATTTAAAGGAAAAAGACGACATCAAAGTTCAGTGTTAAAATAAGCACTTTGTATACTACAATACTCTTGTAATTTCCTAAATAAAGAGTTTGCAATACCTTGTTGATTTTGCGTATGAATTGTTATAAATCAGGATATTGTTCTATATTTTTTGTTTAAAAAAATATATATATTGATCGTAGAGCACTATATCGTGATGTACCGTGAATGAATCACAGCAGGCTTTAAGACATCGGCAAATATAGTATCGTGCTTCTTTGTATCAATATGATATCGTATCGTGACAAAACCCGCGATTTACACCCCTATATGCATTTCTTTTGTTCCCCATAATGACGATTTGTGTATAAAAGCTTCCTTTCAGTAATGTCCGTCTTGATCTCGTTCCGTCTCTTCTTTGTGTGAATTATACGGCACTATTCGCCTATCAAAACACAAACTGGCACGTCTTCTTCGGCGCATTATCTCTTCCTCGTCTGTCTCGCTCTTGCTTCCTGCTAGAGCACCCCCTGGAGGCCGTAAAAATTCATAAATACGCCGCGCCACCATTTAAGCTCTATTTCCCTCTTTGACAGCCAAATCGATTGCTTTTAACTTAAAAGCTGCATCTAATGCATTTCTTCGTGTGTTTTCCATGATGAGGGTGTGTGCGTGATGCGCGAAATGTTCAAAGCACAAACTAGCACGTCTTCTTCGGCGCATTCTCTTATTCGTCTGTCTCGCTCTTGCTTCCTGCTAGAGCGCCCCCTGGAGGCCGTAAAAATCCATAAACACGCCGCGCCGCCATTTAAGCCTTGGGGTTCAAAGTAACCTTCTGAATAAAATGCATTAAAAGTTCACGTTCATTACAACTTGTTTTTGGTGAGCAAAATGTCAGAAGAATTGAATTTAAATGCTGATTGATTGGGTTTTAATACAATGCAGATGGTCCAAACAGCGCCACTGCTTTGTGTAATCTCTGAGTCACATGGCAGAGTAAGAGAAAGGGTTTAGAGCCCTTTGACGCAGGTCACCTAGCGTGCATTCCTACTAAAGCTCATAATAGTCACAAGCAACACAGCCAGAATAAGCAGCAGCCATAGTAGTGTTTCAAAATAGTATTTTTGTTGTTTTTTTTCTTCAAGATACCACAGTGTATAAAGGTGATCAAGTCATCACAAACATCACAAAGAAAAATCCTTATATAAGCCGCACCTGACTATAAACCGCAGGGTTCAAAATTTTGGAAAAAAGTCGCGGCTTATAGTCCGGAAATTACGGTAATATAAAACACATACTGAACATTTATCCACAACAAGCAGCATGCAGCCGGGCTAACAATTAGCCAATTTACAGCTAGCTACCAACCTGAGCGTTTTGAAATATATTTGATCGCTGTAATCCTAATCTTCATTGAACCCCAACATGTTTTTAGTAATTGGAGCAATATGAAAATTCCACATTAATAGATTTCATAATTTAAGGCTCTTTTTGTGGACTTGATTTCAGGTGTTCTCATACACGGCGGACAAAGAAATTCGGACAGACGACCTCTGTTTGGACGTCTCCCGCCTTAATGGGCCCGTCGTCATGCTCAAGTGTCACCACATGAAGGGCAATCAAATGTTTCAGTACGATGCTGAGGTAAGAAATTGGATACTTTCCCTGAATGAAAACATGCCTAACTAGTCATTTGTCCAGCAGGTGGTGCTGAATGTTATTTTTTAAACACACATTTTACTAGAGCAGCTGTTTTCTCCTATTGTGTGTTGTCTTCTTTCACCCAGTTTATTGGCAAATGGGAATATGATTTTGAGGTAAGCAATAGGATCCATCACCTGACAGACATTTCCCCCAATGGTGCTAGTTTGTGAAGCCTAAATAGTAACATATTTCTCCTTATACACTGTGTGGAGTCTTGGTGGTCATTAGATTCCGTTGTCATTGTAAGCCTGTGCACCTTTTAGAATGAATAGAAATTGTTTGGTGCGGTTTCAGAAAGAAATCCATTTCGAACGACATTTTACGTGCATGAACAATAAGATGTGTTGATTCCAATGCACCAGATTTTTATCTGAAAATTTTACTGTATTTAAAAAGCAACAAGAAGTAAGTAAACATTTTTTTTATAAAAAGTCTTTGATTGAAATTAAATCTCAACGCTAAGGACAAAGTATAGAAACTCTGCCACTGTTTGTATCTCTCTTCCTGAGTCTTCCGGCACACTAAATCATATTCTAATCCATTTATTTGTTGTTCACATGGGAGACAGACGTATGACCTCAGCAGGGATCATAAATAAGTGCGCTCATCAAGGTCGATGTGTGTTTTGAATTCAAAACAGACAAGATAGACTGTTTATTTTTAGTCAACCTGTGCCCGAAAGTGGCCGGGGTTCTGTGGGGCTCCATAAATGCCAATTTCGATTTTCGTCTTGGGTCACAACCTTAAAATTACTTTGAGTTTATCAGTCTATGGGAGATATTAAATCCACAGGGAGAAGGGGGTGGCGGTGGTGGGCCATGCAACTCCCACAAGAACTTTGATATCTTGTGCAACACAGGAGGAGGGACACAAGGGTCCCTCAAAGACTTTGATCAGACCAGGCATTGTGTCTAAGATCTTTATCTCCAAAAAGGCACAAGATGGTATTACATTTTCCTTGGAGCACTGAACAGTAGTTTGCTGTCTATTTTTAGAGGCGTGATTCCTGAGAGAGCTGATATTTGGTTTTCCCATGTTAGCAATGTATTGCCCTGAATCGCTGTCTTTCGACAATCAACAGTTGACTCGATTGTGCTTTTTAAGTCTAAACGTAGTTCCAAGGAAAACATTGTTTTAAAATCTGTTCTGACTCTCAAACAGACTGTCCAGATGGAGTACCATAAGCCTATTGGTATTTTTCAGCCAATAACATTCCCTTATGAATATTTCATCAATTGGATCACGTAAAGAAACCCTTTACATTTGAGTTGGTCCAAGAAAGTTGCCTATATTTCTCGGAGTTTTAATAGATATTTCTGTCAAGCTAAGAAAAGTTTGCCGCTACAGGGGCTATACTGTCTTGTGGACTGTGAAAGTGGGTTGGAGGGTAGCTTTTCCACCAGAAAGGGTAATGAGCAGCACCTTGATTTTGAGAATGCCCCGAAGCATTCACCCTCCCGCTGTCACTCAACCACTAGCAACCATATTAGCTTCCAAATCTGGAATATCACGATGGTACGGTACTCCCATCTGAATAGCCCGGTAGACTTAATGTCATCTAAATAGTTTCACGCTACGGCAGATATGCTTTCAGCCGTGTCCAAGACCCAAAGCGTTTGAGCTCTTAGGAATCAACAGACTTGGATAGGGGACATTCGGGAAAAACTTGGAGGTGACCCACTTTTAAGTGTAGCCTGGACCAAGCTCCTTTTGAGTTGCATCATCTCTAGCCAGTGTTTGCTGAAATGTGGTCTCTCTGCATCGCTGCCCATGTTTGTTCCGGTGTGGCACAATGCAATACTACCTTAGATTGGTACAGCAAGTCTTCTGAAACAACTCACTCCGCGCTGGACCAAACAACAGACTGGCGACACCGGCGTGACCCCAGTGCCTTCAACTTTTCAGTCACTTTAGATTCCTGCGTGAACCCAAGTCAGGAAATGGACATACTGAACTACTACTGAATCAAATTCAAATCAATTTAGAATTTTGAGACCTAGAGAATCAATATGGAAATTGAATTGTGCGGATCTGAATAGTACCGAACTCTGGAGCTTATGTCAAGCCCCCAGAAGAAAAAAGGGTATCGATCTACTGGCAGACAAGAGGAGTTGATGACCCCTCCCAAAAAGAATCAAGTAAAGAGGGATCAAATGATTTCCCTCGAGCTGCTGCTGTATATGATGGCGTAGCCTCATTCCCTTGAGGTCTGTGACTTCCAAAGCTTACTTACAGCAGGCTTACATCCAACAGTTCAGTCCATTTCATACAGTCATTTCCAAATTGTATTTCAATGACATCGCAGTCCTTCCAATTAACCCCTGCAGCGTGAACAATTTGCATAAATAACACATTAACTTCCAACGGCTGTGACATTTGTGTTCTTCGCCCGGAAAGCTATTAAAACACGAAAAATACATTACAATTTGTGCTCCATTAGCGAGAGCCTCATGGTGATTTGCATGTTTTTACATTCTGTATGTAGTGTTTTATTCATGAGGTTTTTTTTGTTTTGTCCTATTACCCAAAACTGACACTAAAATCTTGTAGTTTGAACTGATGAGGTTAAATTAAACGCAAAGAAAAAGCCCAAATCAGTATTTAGCGTGGAAATGTTCTGCCAATAACACTACGACTTTCCTTCCCTTTTGCTGGCCGCAGAAGCACACCTTTCTCCACATTATCACCCAGTCGTGTCTGACCATCAGCCGCCTCGAGGACGGCACCTTCGGCCCTACTGTGGAGTACTGTAACAACAGTCCTCTTCAGGCCTGGATCCTGCACAACTTAACTCAAGTGGAGGTTGCTAGGCGCCTCTACTACAGCGCCACTGACTATTTTCTTTAAGCTTCAGCTGGGCTCTGAACGGCTTTCGAGGTGAGCAGTATTGTAGAGAGAAAGTAGCTAGAGTCAGGGCTCGAAACTAACGATTGCCCGATTGCCCGGGGCAAGTAGCGATGGCAGACGGGCAAGTAGAATTTTTTCCTCACTTGCCCGAACTTGCCCTGCCATAATACCATGTTTTCAAGCTGTAAAAACACGATTTTGTGCATAATTTCTCGCAACTTCTGCCGCTTCTGGTCCGACATTTTGTTTTTTAGGGAGCGGTTAGTTTCTCGTGTAAGTCTGCAATACATTGATAACGGCAAAGCGCTTCGTAATTAAATGCATGCTCCCTCACTCGTCCCTGGCTCTTCTGCGCCTGCGCACCAGCAGAGCTTGTTTCCGGTTGGCGGATACGAAGGCATATGAAGGCAAAACTTATAGTGTTGTCTTTTTTATTGCAAAAATGTGTCGGGCAAGTAAAAATCCACTCCAAAAAAATTCGGGCAAGTAAAATTTTGTTTCGGGCAAGTAAAATTTTCTCCAACTTGCCCGAGGGCAACTTGGGCAAAAAATAAGCTTCGAGCCCTGTAGAGTGCTAGAGTAGAATACTAGTTTGGGTTACTAACCGACAGTAGACACTTGAAACACGGTTGGGATTTGTTGCCTTGCTCAAGGGCAGAGATCAAATAAGGCAAAATAATCTTTATACGTCTGCATAGGACACAGCATAGCGGCTAGCCTCGCTAGCTTCGGCTTTTGCGGGCTAGTCAGCAAACTCTGATTTGTGCTCACGTTGGAATTTTTGGTGAGAACAGATCAAGTCTGTTTTGGTCAGGTTGATTTTCAAGTATTAATTCGAATGAAGGCTTTTAGGAAGCATTAAGGATCCTTTGGTGATGACTTTTCATAGAGAAGGCATGTAAAGAGAGGCACACCAAGCCATGCCATGACAGATGTCCCATTGAGCTGGTTCAGCGTGTACGACGCTATCCACGAAGCCTTTTGTCGGTCGTCATGCTAAATTAGATCTCATTTGACATTTGTTTTCCATCATCAATATTTAATGTTGAAAATTCACTTGCTGCCGGGCGAGGGCGTGTTTATTTTTAGTTCAATATTGCTTGTGTGCGAGGTTGATTGAAAGGGGGCTGACCATTGTTTACAAGTTCTTTTGAAGTGATCCTTCATTTTGAACCGTGCCTTTTGTGGACCTGGTCCTTCAGGCCTCTTTGCCATCGGCAGCTGCGTACACTGTACTGTGCTCGTGTTATAAAACCCACCAATGCCAATTATCGGCAGCATTCTGCCTGCTCATTTAAATGCAGCATTTGTCTGGTTTTGTCTCTCTCCAGCCAGGTGTCTATGCAGCTCTGTTTACTCCCCGATGTGTTACCGGGAGTCTGAATGGTGTTTTGTTGTGCCGTTAGAAAGGAAAGAAAAAAGATGGAAAGAGCAATTTGACTGGCTGCGTTTCTTTTGTGTCCAGGTTGCGTAAATTGGGTAAGGATCTCCCATGGTTGCTAGTGTGTGTCAGAGCAGTCAGAAGTGACCTGCTGTTTGATGGCCTGAATTGCCTTCACTCTTAGTTCCGTATACCAAGAGGGAGAGCTCAGAGCGCCACGCCATTAGAGCCGACGAGACTTTTGCAGCGAGACAAAGGAACTCGTCGTTTTCGTAGAGCGGCTCTTTCCAAAGTCGGCATGAGCGCGCGTTATGCAGGAAAGCCTTTTCAGTGGTTCATGTGAGCTGCCGGGCAACCAAGGATAATGTTCCTCAGCTGGGGCTTACGGTCAGAACCTGTCTTCATTTAATTAACCAAGTTCAGCTGCGCACACATTCAGCAGCTTGCTCCGAAAAGACGCCGCTCGGTTCGCCGCGAGGCTGAGATGAGTGTTTCCGTTTCCCCGAGAGGGGACATGAAATAATTATGAGCAAAGGACAGGACCTCCATACATTTCTTTTAAACCTGGAAAGATTTTTCTCCTTCAGTTGCAAGATTCCTCAGCCATTTCATTTTCTAGGATACTGCATTTTCATTATTACGCAAAAAAGCCTCTTATTTGTTGTGTTATCTGTTTATTTATTATTTATTATTACTCTTATTATTTATTGTTTGTGCCTTCTTGTTTTTTATATTGCGTCGTTTACTTGTATGTCTGTCGTGTAATATGTCTTGTCACCGTGGGATAGAGAAAACGTAATTTCGATCTCTTTGTGTGTCTCGGCATGTGAAGACGTTGACAATAAAGCAGACTTTGACTTTGACTTTTTTGACTTTGACTATAAAAAAGCCTTGATAAAGATTACGAAAATAATTTCACAATCAAGCAGACTATCTTGTGCCAAATAGTATGTCCTTTTTAAAAATAAAATGTCTTTAAAAATACTATCGAGTTACAAATTTAACCAAAGAGTTCACAAACCAAAGCAATCTTTCCCATTAAAACACATGGCAATGCTAACTAATCATGACCACTTGTATCTTAAATCATCATTCCCCAGCGAAATGATTGAAAAGGCAATTAATATTTCCCATTCTCTCAAAAGGATCCAATAAAAACTTCCACTGTGAATGTTTTAATTAAAAAAAAAAAACACTAGCATCTGGTGCCTTGTTGAAAGTACAGCTTTCCACAATGAGATTTGACAAACACATACCGCACCCATATATATATTTTTAACTATAGCAGGGGTCTGTGTTCTACTGAGTGCTCTTCTCCTTTTTAGTTTTTCAGGGGAAGGATTATTCGGAAGGTTTGTGATGTTGTACAACACCTGCTCCCTTTGTTCTTCTGTTTGAACAAAGCTGCTGTGGAAAAAAAAAAATGCACCGTATTGCCTGACTTCATGATGTGTGTGCACTTCTTTGTATCTCTGTAGAGAAGGTTAGGCGCTTACGTTTTATGACCCAAGTGCAAACATAGCTCCAGTGTCTGTGTGCACACTGGTTTGAGTTATCTCCCGACAGTCCAAGCGCAATCTCTCAAAAATGAAGGAAATCTTGAATTAATAAAGAACTGAAATGCCAGTTGGATCATTTGGCGTCATATCTAGACGAAGGATTGGAATCAGCTTTACTGGACAATTATGTTGAACACAAAAAGTGTCGAGTGAAATGAAGGACCAGAGCACAGAAAATGCAATCTTGCAAAAATGCCCGAACTACAATGATGCCTTCCACTGCCCCGCCCCCAAATTGTTTTCCAGAGCAGAGGCAATGCTTGGGATTCTGTCAAGTAAAGCTACTCTAGTGGGGAGTAAAATTGTAAAGTACTTCTGTGGGAATTCACTTAAATTCTAAGTTTTAATAAGTTTTTTAGTAGGGGTGTAAATCGCGGGTTTTGTCACGATACGATATATCGATACAAAGAACTACGATACGATATTTGCCGATATCTTAAAGCCTGCTGCGATTCATTCACGATATATCGCGATATAGTGCTCTACGATCGATTCTTTTTTTTTTAATAAAAAAATATAGAACAATCTCCTGATTTATAACAATTCATACGCAAAATCAACAAGGTACTGCAAACTCTTTATTTAGGAAATTACAAGAGTATTGCAGTATACAAAGTGCTTATTTTAACACTGAACTTTGATGTCGTGTTTTTTCTTTAAATGTGCGGAGAGATTTGTGGTCCCTGAATATTTGATCACCGCATGGCAGGATTTACAAACTGCACGTGTCTTGTCCGTTGAGCCATCTTTTCTTTGGAATCCAAAGTGCTTCCAAACGAATGACTTGAAGCCTAAAGGGGAGCAAATTTCCTCGTCTTTTTGGACACTAACCATAGCACCAGCCCAGGAGCCGCGTACTAGTTGTCGACTCCCCTTTCATGTGCCTGCTCTGCTCACAACACAACAACGCCGGGCGCACTGCTCCCGGAAAGAAAAAGCAAGCAACAATGAACTGGATTTCAAAATAAAGTCGCGTCTAATGTCCGAGGTCAAACACGGCGATATAAATCGATGTTTATGTTTAGCATCGATGCCAATAAATCGTAGAGCATTATATCGATTAATTGAGGTGTATCGATGAATCGTTACACCCCTATTTTTTAGTATGTCTTTTCCTGTCCTGGCCACCTCAAACAAGGCTAGTCCATCTCTTGGCCAGAGAGGCATTTATTACTTTGAGATAGGTTTCCGGGTTTCGACTTGAGGAGTCCACGAGGCACCACAATTGGATTGATTTGACGGCTGCGTGTGGACCAAGGCAGAAGTAATCTGGGGAGACTGTTCGCCGCTTCTCCACCAGAATTAGTTTAGTTTTAGTGTTTTTATTTATTTATTTATTTTAGCCATTATTAAAGTTTAGTTTTTAGCTTCTAGTTTTAGTGTGCACTGCACCTGGACCGCGGCGAACCGCGGCAAACCTCCACGGAGAGGAGTGCCTACTACGGCGCGCCCACCCCACCACCCCCCGCCAAGGCATCCTGGCTAGCCTAGCCAATGGCTAACACTCAAGTTCAGTGTTCTCCAACCGGCACTATGTTAACTTACTCCATCCCCCGCTTGCTGGAGCTGAGTAATCACACCATTCCAGGGTGTGTCTCAGTCATCAAATAACTCGGACTTCTCCGCAGACCACGTTACATCCACAGAAGCACCCGTCGTAACTTTGTTTTCTCCCAACCCGTCCATAACACTGTACCATTCATCTGCTCTTCCTCCGCCCGACACCCCGTCGCATGTACAACACGTCATAAGATACCTGCCGCACTTGGATCTTATTGTAGCAACCATGCGGGGCTGCAGTACTCCAGGTGGCCTGGAAAACATGGGGCGGACTTTACTCCTACACGGAGCGGACTCCGACACAAGACGGACACCGGGTTGCCGGGAAAACACGGAGTGTTAATTTCTCCAGCACGGGACGGACACCAACACGGAGTGGATTTCACTCCAACACAGAGTGGACTGCACTGCATGTGGCACAGAAAACGTGGAGTGGGTTTCTCTCTACTTCGCCCCCTACCTAAACACAGCCCCACAGCCACAATCAAAATGGATCTCCTCAACATCCAAGCACTCACCCGTAAATCATCATTTATTCACGACCTCATCCTGGACAAAGGCTTAGACATAATGTGCCGGACTGAGACCTGGCAACCACCCGATGTCTATCAATCCCTCAATGAAGCCTGTCCCTCTGGTTATAAATACATAACTAAACCTCGCAGCACTGGCCGTGGCGGTGGCCTGGCTGTACTCCACCGTCTTGATCTAGAGCTGTCCCCCCTCCCTCTACCTGATCACTCCTCATTCGAATCCCTTGCATTCAAATGTAAACCTCCATATCCTATCACAGTTTTACTTATTTACCGCCCTCCTAAACCAAACTCCTCTTTCATTCCAGAACTACACGATCTACTCACCACCCTCTGTACCTCCACTTCCTCTAATCTAATCATATTAGGTGATGTTAACATCCATGTCGACACCCCCTCCCGCCCCCCTGCCTCTGACCTGTTGCAACTATTGGACTGTTTACACCTCACCCAACATGTAAATGTCCCCACACATGACAAAGGGCATACACTTGACCTTGTCATCTCCTCATCGGCCATAAGCAACCTGCAGGTTCCCGAGGTCGATGTGTCTGACCACAAACTTATTCAAATGGAACTTCCTCTCCCACACCCCCACTCCAAACCCAAGCGGCAAATCTCGTTCAGAAATTTCAAAAACATCAACCAAGACACTATAGCACAGGACCTCCAGCTTCTCTCCTCCTCCTCTGCAACCTTTACATCAGTCAGCAAAGCAGTGGACCATTACAATAACTCTTTGGCCAAACTTCTAAGTATCCACGCCCCCCAAAAAACCAAAACAGTCACCTTTTCACGCTCAGCCCCCTGGTACACCAGTGAGCTGCGTCTGATGAAGTCAACTGGACGCATCCTGGAGCGTCGTCTTAAAGCCTGCACAAACAGGCCTACAAAGGACATCAGAAGGACTACTCAAAATCCCTTGGGACTGCACGTGCCCAGTTCTATTCCAATATCATAAACAATACCCCTGGAAATTCGAAACAGCTCTTTTCAACCCTCAACCACTTTCTCAAACCCCAACCCACCACTCCAACAGAATCCTCAGAGGTAGTGTCCAATAACTTTATGACCTTCTCTACCGCTAAGGTTGACAACATCCGCACCCAGCTCCTCTCCTCTTCTTGCCCCACTACTTCACCTCCTCCCCCCCTTCCTTCCACCCGGGCCAGTCCAGCCTCTCCGCTGCTTCTCCCCTATCTTGCAGTCGGAGGTAGAAGACATCATCAAAAAGATGAAACCCTCCACATGTGCCCTGGACCCTTTCCCCACAGCCCTCATTAAACAACAAACCTCAGCCATTAGTCCCCTAATAACCAATGTCATCAACCTCTCACTCCAGTCTGGCTCTGTACCCCCTGCATTGAAGACTGCCATTATTACCCCCCTGCTCAAAAAACCTTCACTTGACCCGGACAACCTTGCCAACTACAGACCAATATCTGACCTCCCGTTCCTCTCCAAGGTTCTGGAAAAAGTGGTAGCTGCCCAACTTCACACTCATCTCACCCGCAATAACATCGCTGAGAAATTTCAATCCGGGTTTCGCTCTGGCCACAGCACTGAAACAGCACTTGTTAGGGTCACCAACGACCTTCTCATGACTGCCGATGCAGGCTCCCCGTCACTTCTCATCCTCTTGGATCTGTCCACTGCATTTGACACTGTCCACCACAATATCCTCCTTAACCAACTTCACTCCACTGGATTCTCTGGCACTGCTCTAACCTGGCTTCAATCCTACCTCTCGAACCGGACCGAGTACGTTTCCCCGGGGGGGAAAAAATCCGACACTCACACCGTCACCTCCGGTGTCCCCCAGGGATCTGTACTCGGTCCTACTCTCTTCACACTCTACATACTACCCCTCGGCAATATAATCAGGAAGTTCGGCATCTCATATCATTGTTATGCGGACGACACCCAGCTATACCTCAAACTTGACCCCCCGCTCTCCATAACCCAGCCTTCTCCATCTCCCTCATCCATCCTCTCCCTGTGTCTGGAGGAGATAAAGGCGTGGATGAATCTCAGCTTCCCGCAAGTTAACAGTGACAAAACCCAAGCTATGTTAATTGGCACTCCCCATCAGATCCATACCTGCCCAATAACAAGCATCTTATTCGCCGGTCTCACTATTCCCCTCTCAGCCACTGTCACCAACCTGGGTGTGAAACTGGACCCTCAACTCAACCTTGAGTCACACATAAATCACATCTGCAAAACCTCCTTCTTCCACCTCAGAAATATTTCCAAACTCCGCCCCACACTTGCCCTGACGGATGCTGAGAAACTTGTCCACGCCTTTGTCTCCTCAAGGCTAGACTATTGTAACGCACTCCTCATCGGGATCCCTAGCAAGAGCCTCCAGAGGCTTCAGTACATTCAAAACAGCGCTGCTAGGATCCTGATGAGGGTGCGGAAAAGCAATCACATCACACCCATCCTCCGTTCTCTGCACTGGCTCCCCATCAAATTCCGAATTGATTATAAGATCGCCCTCCTCACTCACCATTGTATCCTCGAACATGCTCCTCCATACCTCAAAGAACTCCTTGCCCCAAAACCTGCCACCCGAAGCCTCCGCTCATCCAATTCACACCTTCTCCACGTTCCGAAAACCAAGCTGCGCACCATGGGCGACCGGGCCTTCTGCCATACAGCCCCTACACTGTGGAACTCCCTCCCCGACCACCTCAGAGCACCCCAATCCGCTGACTCTTTCAAAACTGGACTTACCGTTTTTTTCCGTGTATAGTGCACAATATTTAACTAATTTATTGTCCTAAAATCTGGGGTGCGTATTATACATGGGTACAAACAATTTTTTTAATTTTTTTTTAAAGTCATGGTACAACAAAACCAACAACAGGACTGACCGACAAAGTCGTGGAACAAAAAGACAGGGTGACATTACCAAAGACAGGAACAGAATGACAGTAACACATGCAATGATCCAACGGTGAGCGAGGGGCAGACAGGACTTAAATACAAAACACGTTACATCGATTGAGGTGACACAGGAAGAGCGGGGTGACGCGAACAGAAACTATGGCAACCTAGACACATAGCAAAACTGGGGACGAGACATGACAAATCTCCCCCGAAATAAAACTCACCTTTCTTCTTGTTTGTTGTCAATCGCGCATCGCATTCAGCCATCCTGCCCAACACACTTGGTAAAATTCATAATTGACGACACATCGTTTGATGCGATGGTGCAATCCTCGATGGTGTGTTATTGTCAAATATTGTTTGTTTTTTGGTCTCCATCGCGGACCGGACGTCATACGGAGGCCGCCATTACAGATGCGCAGAACGGTTGCGCAAGACACGTCAGCTATATAAAGAGCGAGAGTTCAGTTCTCCACCTATTAGTTTCAATTCCCAGTTTAATTAGCAGTTTCAATCAGCAAATAACAAAATGCGTATTACAGGTAATATTTTATTTCACAACACTTTGCCTTGTTCCTTTCGTCTCTGCTGTTCATTTCAAACACGCTCCATACGACCGCAATGCTCTTGTATCAGACGCTCGCTCGATCACCTGCTAGTTTGTCGTCTGTCACAATGTACCCTACACAAATCCGAAACATTTGTTGCGGCTCCGAGTCACGACGAGGGGCAAGTTTTGGTTTCCAAGGGTGTTTTTATTCCTCTTCAACGTCTCTCCCATACAGAGCCGCCTCGTTCCCCTGCGCGCACGGAGCGCGGTGGTGCGTTTAGGGGCAGTCGGAGAAATCAACGCCAACAAAAAAAATGACATCCAGCCTAGTTAAGACCATACCAAAGACTATAAAAATGGGGCCCATTGCCTCCCTGCGTGTGTGACGATCTTTGGGACTTAAAAAAATAAATAAAATAAAAAATAAATTAAAATTTTTTTTTAAAAAATTCATAAAAATTGGGTGCGTATTATACATGGGTACAAGCTTTTTTCCAGCATCAGCATGCCATTTTTAGGGTGCGTACTATACATGGGGGCGCACTATACACGGAAAAAAACGGTAAAACTCACCTTTTTACCTTAGCATTTCCGTAATTTCGCTCATATCTTGGTTGTCGTCCAGGTATTTTAAACTTGTCCTTGTTTTGTTTCTTGTTTTTTATCTGCCATGTAGCACTTTGAAATTCCCCCGAATGTAAAGTGCGTTATAAATATAATTCATTATTATTATTAAATGCTCCACTCAGCTTGTCCGTGGGCCCCTGAGCTTCAAACAACGTGAGGAACATTGTCGTGCTGCGCTTAAGCTTAACTCATCGGCTCTGTTTTTCTCATCTGGACGTCTTAAGAGCTCTTATTTCTCTTCTGGCTCCTCTGGAGCATGCCAAAGAAATGACAGCAGAAAAGAGAAGCTGAGTAAGGAAAATACGGAGCAAGTCCATTCGTCAGCAAGATCTTGTGAAGACGTGACACTTGAGGTTAAAAGTGTTTGCGTGGCCGTTAACTAAAAAAGTATGTGGTTGTTTTCTTGTTTCTCCAGAGACTCACCTTGCTGCACGTCAACAGCAACCAATGTTTGGACATGCCCTTCGAGGAGGACAAGATGGTCCCCAGCTTGAGGAACTGCAACGGAAGCCGCTCCCAGCAGTGGCTGCTCCGCAACATGACGCTGAGTCTCTGATACCGCTGTGATCCAGGTTCTCCATGCCTTCAACGGGTGGCTCTAGCCTTGATAATTGCCTCCATGGTCATTGATAGAGAACCCTCTAGTCTAGCACACAGCCATCTTGCACTTTTTACACCTCATTTCAGGTTCAAGAGATGCTGCCCTTCGGCCTAGATAACAAGCTGCACAACTGGCAATTAAATTGGCTGCCTGGTGCACAAACAGCGCTAGTAAAACCAATGCTTTGCTGCTGCACATGCAATGATGAAAAAAAGAGAGCGTCTACATTTAAATGTACAAGACTGTCTGATGTCCTGGAACAATCCTTGTTGATGTAAAAGTAAATCATCCTCCTTTCATATCAGTGGTTTGTAGTCAAGTGAAGACGGGATATTGACGGTAGATGAAAATGTCAATATTTGACAAATCCCCAAAAACTATCTGCTCATGATGTATCAGTTATGATTTTTTATCATTTGTCTGTGTGAAAATATACACATTTTGAAATGAAACAGTTTGGAAGTTAACGTTGGAACCCAAAGCAGCAACAGAGTGGAATAATACTGTAATGTTTTTTTTGTTTTTTTTAAACAGAGTACCGATACTTGTTTTGAGTAAGTCACCGATACCGTGTACCAATACTGGATAATGCCATGACGTCTTTAATTTTAGTAAAATATTGTTCAAAACCACAAATCTTTCTTGAATGTTGCTTGATTTTCACTAAACACTTTTTCAAGTAACTTTTCATTGCTGACATTTTTAACATCAATCTGCACTTTTTTTTTTTTCCAGTCTTGCCATGCATTTCAATTTGTTTTAACTATTGGGAATACATTTTAGGCATAAGAAAAAAATTCACTCACTTTGATACCGCAAGGTGAAAGAAAACAAAAGCGCCGCAACAAAAAGAGCAGACAAGGACAATATTTGTCTTACCGCAATGGGAGGAGAAAGCAATGGTTGCCAGGAAAACACCCGAGATTTAAAGAACGAGGAGCTGAATGGGGCAAAAAAAAAGCCCCATTGGCTCATACAAAAGAACAATCTGGCGTCTTGCGGTTGTGCATGCAGAGCACAGCGGGAATCGATTGGGTGCCGATTCCTAAGAGCTCCCATGGGCTAGCCACCTTACTAACACCCCTCAGCTTGGCGTGCCCCCCTTCTCCATCCCACCCCAAGGGAACGAGACAAAACAGGCAAGCGCCAACTGACAGTAAAAACAAAAGTCAGACAGGACTTGAGGCAAAATAATGTCTCTGGGTAAGTATTTCCCATGGCAACGGTTGAGCGACGTTTGTTGCTAGGAGATGCGCTGTGGAGATTTCCTAACATGTTCCAGAGAAATTATTTCGGAGCTCCCCGAAGCACAAGTATAATTAAAAAGTCAGAGGTCCATCAGCTGTCCTGACGTGACTGAACATTTTTCAACAGTAGGGTCGCCGCCCGCCGCTCAATACCTATTATTTATTAAATTCTTTTGAGGGTCATCCTGCATTGACAACTTTAGTCATGTAAAAAAATTTTTTGTGTGCCCTTCCCTAAAATATAAAAACAATGCTCCTAAACAACGTTATTATTATGGGAATTTCAGAATAGATACAAACATTAGTGATAATTTTAATATTTTTTATAAACATTTTAATAAATTAAACCAATTTTAATTAGATTATTAGCAATAAGTACTACATCCATAGAGTTGATTATTCTCATTTGGACATTGAAGACTGAGATGCAAAACTCACCACCAATGTTGAACTTCCTGCTTTGCATTCTTTATGGATTTCGTCCGGTGTAAAGAACACAGACATCCAATATTGGAAGCTGTACAGAAATACCTAAAATAAGAAATAAAGACATTTTAAGATTGAACTTGTCTTCCCAGAGTTTAATCCAGCATTTACAAACTGTTCCGGAACATACAGACTGACAGCTTCTCCAAAGTATCACGAAACGTCAGATCTTACAGCTCTCATCCTGGCAGAATATTGGTGGAACGCCAAAAAATAATGGCAAGTAACTTGGTGGCCCCATTAAAAGTTTTATACACGACATTGAGCGGGGAAAATGTATGTGTGTGTGTGTGTTAATCACTGCCTTTGCGCGCCAAAATGACTTGTCAGGAATAGAATTGGCCTTTTGGATTGTATTGCAACCTTTCTAGCTTTTGCTTCTTAAAAAGGTAGCACTCAAAAGTTGCCTTTTTAATTACTCCCCCAGAACCCCACTACCCTTTCCGCTTTACAAAGTAAACCTCGGTAGTGCGGGACTATTAATAGACGCTGTGGAGCTGACAGCACATCAGCGCCGCACCTCGCTCCCCGCGGGCGCTCTGTCAGGACTCGCTGCGGCAAGCTCTCGCACCTGTAGGAAGCAAAACCCAGGCTGGTTAACTAGGCCTGTGAGGATAAGATATAGCGGCTCCGTGGCTGGGGCCGGGGGAGTCCATTAAGGGTGTGATGCTTTGAAATAATAGCCCTAATGGAGGCCTTATCTGGGACTTTGTTTGGCTCACTGGGCCTTTCGCCAAGGTGGAGCATGATCACAGCGTCTCACCATGGTGACCGAAGCGTCAGCTCATATTTCAAAAGTTGCTGCTCTTACTTTTAGGTAAATATAATCTAAGCGACTTCAATTGCATCAATCAAGTTCGAATGATGCTATTTTGAATTTCTCTTCATTTTAGCTAGGTGAATGTTGTCTCTCAGACTGACTCCAAATACTTGAAGCATTTCAAGAGATACAAATCAGCCTGCTGCATTGATGAATGGCTCCTCGTTTGCGGCTCGGTTGGTGGCCGTCAACAAAAGCAATATCAGCCAATAACAGCCTCGTTGATAAATATGTTTATCCTTCATTTAGATGTTTTTGGCACACACGTCTTTCAAAACACTGAGAACATGCCTTGCACATCCATTAGACCGCTTTGAAATACTTTTCGTGCGTTGACTCCAAACACGGCGCTGTACGTTTTTGCGTCCAATTGTGCCTGATGTGCTTGATTTTATTCTTTACAGAGTTGCCGTTTCTCCCGGCTTCAATATAACAGGGTCCATTAAGTAAGTGAATCCAATCATGGGTTGGGGAGGGAGGAAGGATAATCAAACACTCGCCGTCTTTTTTTCTATTCACTCCACAGCTAGCATCTTCCGCAAAGTTGACACAATCTCGGCATTCCTCACAAGCTAATCATCAAATACACAATGTAGAATTTTGCTTTGCCTTCTACTGTCCCTCTGCACATTTGTCAGTGCGTCCTTGTCTGCTAATTTAGCGGCTGCTATTTGTAATGTGCGAGGTTTCCGTTCAAGGCTATTTAGGAGAAGAAAATCATCATTTTCTAGCATGCGGCTCTTGCGTAATTCTGTATTGATTAGAAGGATGGAAGTGGCCCCTTACAAGTAGCTCCATTAGGTGACAAAAGCAGTGATTAGGTTGAGGGGCCTTGTTGCTTTCAGCGGTAATTGTGACCCTAATCAATCGAAAGCTTTGCTTCAACAGCCGCTTTACTATTTTTGACATCAAATAAGAACCAGTTGGGAAGAGCAAGCGGGAATGCTACGTTAAATATTTTCATCTATTACGCTCCAACAATGTGGGACTGCAGTACAGCACATTATTATTATTAATTATTATTTTATTTATTATTATTTTATTTATTATTATTATTACTATGTGCTCGATAAAGAATTTACTGTCAATTAGGGCAAACTGGATGTTTCCGTAATTATGTCTCAAAGTACACTGGTTGAGAATATTAAAAGTGAGACAATGGAAAGCAGATGTTTTATTTTGTCTCTAGGTGAAGATTACAAAGGAAGCCGGAAAACGAGAGAAGATTGTCTGATATGATTGCCGATCCACTCAGCGAATGACCTCCTATGATGGCTGATTTTGAGAGGAGCGCAAGTGCATCTCATGTTCTACTTGGCTCTGATTGGATTAATAAATCAATCCCCTCCACATCCGCCCATCACAAGATCACACGGGCTATTTTTATGAAATGGGTTGCAGGCACACATCAAAGAAATGTCATTTATGGATGACAAAAGTTGGACTGGGCTACTACGATTGCCTCAATAATTCACTTCCAGTAAAGAAGGTTGAACAATAAAAATAAATAAAAATAGCTGACATCTGCAAATTAGACAGGGAGCTAACTATAACATCCATCCATCCATTTTCTGTACCGCTTAGTCCCCACGGGGGTCGCGGGCGTGCTGGAGCCTATCCCAGCCGTCATTGGGCAGTAGGCGGGGGACACCCTGAACCAGTTGCCAGCCAATCGCAGGGCACACAGAGACAAACAACCATACGCACTCGCACTCACACCTAGGGACAATTTGGAGTGCTCAACCAGCCTACCAAGCATGTTTTGGGGATGTGGGAGGAAACCGGAGTGCCTGGAGAAAACCCACGCGGGCCCGGGGAAAACATGCAAACTCCACACAGGGAGGACCGGAGGTGGAATCAAACCCACACCCTCCTAACTGTGAGGCGGACGTGCTACCCAGTGGGCCACCGAGCCGCCCCTAACTATAACAAATATTCCTACCGTTCTTTTCCGTGTATAATGCGCCCCCATGTATAATACGCACACTAAAAATGGCATGTTGATGCTGAAAAAAGCCTGTACCCATGTATAATACGCACCCAATTATTTATTTATTTATTTTTTAAGTCCCAATGATCGTCACACACGCAGGGAGGCAATGGGTCCCATTTTTATAGTCTTTGGTATGGTCTTAACTAGGCTGGATGTATTTTTTTTGTTAGCGTTGATTTCTCCAACTGCCCGTAAAGGCACCACCGCGATCAGTGCGGACATGTGAAAAAAGCGTGCGGACATGTGACAAAGGCGGCTCTGTATGGGAGAGAAGTTGAAGAGGAATAAAAACACCCTTGGAAACCAAAACTTGCCCCTCGTCGTGACTCGGAGCCGCAACAAATGTTCCGGATTTGTGTAGGGTACATTGTGACAGCAAACAAGAAGGTGATCGAGCAAGCGTCTGATACGAGAGCATTGCGTTCGTATGGAGCGTGTTTGAAGTGAACAGCAGAGATGAAAGGAACAAGGCAAAGTGTTGTGAAATAAAATATTACCTGTAATACGCATTTTGTTATTCGCTGATTGTATTAAACTATCACATTCATTGTCAGTCAAGAAGAGAAGAGGACTATTCGCATCGGATCCATAGTGCGCATGCGCAGTGATACTGCCTCCGTATGACATCCGGTCCGCGATGGAGATTAAAAAACAAACAATATTTGACAATAACACACCATCAAGGATTGCACCATCGCATCAAACGATGTGTCGTCAATTATGAATTTTACTGACTAAGTGTGTTGGGCAGGATGGCTGAATGCGATGCGCGATTGACAACGAACAAGAAGACAGGTGATTTCAAGTTTTATTTCGAGGGAGATTTGTCATGTCTTGTCCCCAGTTTTGCTATGTGTCTAGGTTGCCATAGTTTCTGTTTGCGTCGCCCCTCCCTTCCTGTGTCACCTCAATCAATGTAACGTGTTTTGTATTTAAGTCCTGTCTGCCCCTCGCTCACCGTCGGATCATTGCATGTGTTACTGTCATGATGTCTGTTTGGTTTCTGTTCCTGTCTTTTTGTTCCACGACTTTGTCGGTCAGTCCTGTTGTTGGTTTTGTTGTACCATGGTTTTCTTAAAAAAAAAAAAAAAAAAAATTACATTTTTTTTTTTTTTTAATTTGTACCCATGTATAATGCGCACCCCAGATTTTAGGACAATAAATCAGTTAAATTTTGCGCATTATACACGGAAAAAAACGGTATTTACATTTTTACATATGCTCATGAAGAAAAATCTGCCAAGTGTCAATGGGAGTTATAAAATAGGCAAAAATGCCCATCCCCAGCTCATCTGCATAGTTTCAGGCACCGTGTTTCACATCAGCTGCCTCCTGACGTGTGACAAGAACAAGCCCCTGCATGAACCTCCTCATTGTATTCGGCTGTCACAGACACAGCCGGTGGGGCTTTCGTAAAAAGTGTGTTGAACACAATTCTCTTAGAAGAGGAGCCACTCAAAAGCAAACGGATAACCTCAATAACACATTTTCCTTTTATTATGGAATTTATTATTTTCCTGTATTAGTTTTTAGCAATCAAATTTATCTCTGTTCCATTTTAGTCATGGATTGATGTCGTGACTAATAATAGTTTATTATTATTGTTGTTAAACATATCAATGTCACTAATTGGAGTAACAACTAGTGACATTTGACCAAATCAACAGAGCCAGGCAACCAGTTAACCGCACAGAGTCTCTGCACAGCCTCACACAGAAGCAAGGTAATTTTGCAAAACATGGCAGCAATCTATATTTAACTTACAGATATGCCCGAGCCCACCCACGACCTGAGAGGACAAGCGGTGAAGAAAATGAATGGATGGACTGAAACAGCAACAACAGCAGCTGTCATCGGCATCTGTCTCAGTCTGTGAAAAAACAAACACAAATAGGATTGCTTTGTGGAATAAACCCAGGAGGTCAACCAGAGCACGTGAGATCAAATTATAGTGGGGAGGATTCAAAATGAGCCGACAGAAAAACATGTACGAGCAGTAATGAAGTTGGAAGAGCTCAAATTGCTTTTGAGTAATAAAATGGAAGGGTGACGTGTAATGGATTTGTGAAGTAGACTTAAGTAACCTTAAAATAAAAGTAATACTCACCAAAGACGCCCATTGATTGAAAGAAAATTCCATCCTTTTTAAGCTAGCTGGGTTGGGTATTATAGCCAAAGCTAGCGAGTTGTTGCTACTCTGAAAGTGGCAAATAAATACTTTGCTGGATTGGAAATAAGTGAGAGTAACAGCGTCGTCCTACCTATCCTAATAATGTCCATTTTTACTCGAAAAGTTCGGCTTGAAAATGAATTTTTAATCTTGACCGACATTTAGCCCTTTCCGTTCGCCACCTGCGCGTACAGTAAAGCCCGCTGAGTAGCTCTGAATCAATCAAACCTGATTGGTTCAGATACTGAACATTAAAGAGCGATTTCTTCAGCATGTTCGCGCGCGTGTTCGCGTCGGCAGACGTAATTCTGGTGGCAAATATAATCCACATGACAACACGTAGAAACTGAAACCTGATCGGATAATGACAAACCCACAAACGACTGGAAACTACGCCACGGTCGCAACCAGACTGTTGGGAATAAATTAATTTCATGTAAATTGATATTACTCTTACTCTTTTTTTTAATTTTCTGGTTGACATTCGTTTACATGTTACCAGCTATTAAGAAATGATGTAGCAGTTTCGACTTCGCATTCAGACAGGGCCGGTTCTAGGTATGCACGTAAAAGGGGGCAGTCAGAAATGTGAAGGGGGCATATTCTTTCTTTTTTTTCTTTCTTTTTTTTTTTTTTTACACATTTTTAACACCGTCAGTGTTTTCTTCATGGCAGTTGTTAGCTGTGTGTCCAGATCTCAACCTGGAGAAGTGGATTGCACTCTGTCAGGCCTCTACACTAAGACCTGTCCAGCTTGGGTGTCCCACCTGAAGATTAAAGCTTCTGCTGGTATTGCTCTTAGGATCACTGAGGCACGCAAACACCCTGACCACAATAAGGTGGCAATCTCTCAGGGGGGGGGGGGGGGGGGGGTACATATAATATGAATGTTATATTAACTATTATTTGAGTTGTCGTTAATCCTTAGTTATATCACGGGTCATCACGACGAGATTGGTGGAGTTTTTACTGCTTCTTCCAACTCCTACCGCGCCGACTGTAACCTGACACTCTCTGGCTGCACCGACATGAGAGAAGAGAGTGGGCTGATTAACGTGTGTTTCTATCAGCGGATTTTTCACTTCTAAAAGTTTGATTCGAGGGGGCAGGACATCTGTTTGAGGGGGCGTTGCCCCCTCTTGCCCCTGCGTAGAGCCGGCCTTGATTTCAGATCAGTGACACCGTTTCCCAGTCTTTTATTTTTTTTAAGTGAGAAAAGTGCATTTTGTGATATGTCGGGATACTTCTTATCGCTGGGTTGGAGAATCCATTTGCGAGATCGCACTGTTGACCGTGTGCTTCCGCTAATTGCATTCTTCCGATGCGTGCGCTTAAGACAATTGGAAGACACTTGTAATGAGTATATCAGCAGAGCGCTGCCACTGCATACTGTGATGCAGGCTGCCCGTTGGCTAGTCCTGACTAATAGCCCTATTTTTTGCTCTGCAAATATGTGACGAGTCCCCCCCTCGGCCACCATACTCACAATGCTTGCTAGATGACCCACTTTGCCCCTTGCAACTCATTATAAAAAGTTGTGCTCAACTGTAATGCTCACCTGGCAATTAGGATGACCTGTTGTCTGAAGGAGTGCATCAACATTTCTCCAACCTGCTATGCAATGATTTATTTGAGTCTCCTAACTCCAATTTGGACTGTTTTGTGTCAGACTGGACAAGAGATAAAACAGAAGAGGCCACAGTCATTTGAGGTTTTGTCGGGTATTGATCGCGAGACAACTGATCCAAATATTCTTCAAAAATAGCACAAGAATCAACCCGTGGAAGTTGACATTTAACAAAATAAACAACTGAAAACGCAGCCGTGCTTCATTTTCTCATCTGAGCAGAGGTGCCCGCCTTGTGGTTGGGGAAGTCATTTTGATTGTTTATTGATTTATTAATCTAATGAGACTGCAATGGCTTCTTTACTCGTGTATCTCCATAGCAACCGGTTTCTTGTGAGCTATCCCAGTGGCTGTCATCATGGATTAATGGATTAGATGATAATGGCGTTGGCAAGAAGCAATACAAAAGGTGATGTAGTGTTGAGATCTTGGTCATTGTCGTGTGTCTTTGACAGTATCAAGTGTATACTTTAATTTGTCCAACTTTGAGTGCGGCCATTACAGTGTGTGCTGTGTCAGGGTTTTCCAAACTATCTTGATCGTATGATTATGTCGGAATGTATGTAACCAGTAATAAATAACCTAGCTAGATTAGTTTTATGCTTATGTTGGTGTGTAACCAGTAATAAATAACCTAGCTTGTCCCACCCTACACATCGTAAAACATTCCCTTGCTATGTTTTGACTAGAGGTCAAGGGCTTTCTCTTTTCTATCCAGTCCACTCTCACCCCCACCCTGTTTCTCTTAATAAAAATGCTCTTGCGGGAGGCGAGAATCAGACCTCCATTCGATCATTGCTGTATGCACAGTGACGAATGGACTCTCCGCCTGCAGGTGCCCTAAAAGACTTAATTGTCTCCCATGTGGTTCTTGCAAAATAAGTTGGAGTGACCACCACTCTAACATGCTGGTATATCGATTGCCACGCGTTGGTCGGTTGTGCCCCATTATCGCTTTTCCCAAGATCTGAATTCAAAGCATTGTTTAAAGAGAATAAAAGTAATTGCTCAGTTGAAGTTTGTTTTGAAAACTCCCACAGCAGCGCAGCGCTCCCACTTAAAGATCCGCCAGCCTACAGGATTTACTCAGGTCAAGTAAACAGAGCCCCTGAAGGTAAAGACTTTAAATTTGCCAATGTGACTTGATCCGAACACTCGCGTCTAGACTTTGCCGAGCTTTCGTCCGATAACTCCTTTGTAGCCTGTTTTCCTTTGTGTGCGTTACATTCGGCACCTTGTCTCCAGAGATCTTATCGAGTGTTTTCAGCGAGTGTCAGCAGCCCTTCCCTCAATGCGCTGTGCTCTTCTAGGACCTTGTGTGGAGGCTTAATGGAATAATGCTGGGAGGAGAAGGAGAAGGAGGGGTGGGGTGGGTGGGTGGGCACTGGAGGTTGTTTTGCACAGGTGACCTAAAAGCTGATGTAAACACAGTGCACTTGTAACCAAAGAGGACAAGTCTGCTTGTACAATAAAGGTTATCGTGCATTTGGAAAGCGGATCAAATAGACCATAATATATATTTTTAAATTAATTGCAAAAGGATCAAGTGTTGTATAATCTGTACAATTATTTTGTAAAAGAAGCAAATATGATGCAGAAAATAATATGCTGAAGCACAACGTAATGGGCAAACACACTTCTGTTTTATTATTATTGTCTTAATTTTTATTAAATTGCAAAAAAAATATCCAGTCCTGGATGGCCCCTGTCTTGCAACCGCCTTACTCTGAGCTATTAATAAAATTACATGTTTGTTGCCACATATAGGGCACCGGCAGGACTTGCCAACAATTCCTCAGTGATCCTACAGGCCTCTTCAGAGCCTCCCTGACCTGTTTTTGTCTCATCTTTTCATCCATTTTGGAAGGCCGTGCAATCCTCAGTAGTACTGTAATTGCATATTTTCTTTTTCCTGTTCCGCTGTGTACTTTATGGAACGCCGTGGGACTTTTTTGTGTCCTCTTCTTCTTTTGGACAATAGTAGACAGTAAACGATCCACTTCTCAATAAGAATGCGTCCACGTCCACTTTTGGTGACATCGTGCTGTTCCACATTATCCACCCACTCGATTGCCTGTCATTGTGCCACCGCCAGAAGCCAGTGAACGCATCACTGGCAGCGAGTGGAAGTGCGCAGGAGCAGCTCGCCGAGAAGTCAGATGGAAAGAAGCAGCAGAGGAAGAGGACGTCATCATGAGAGTCCATTCAACGTTAATCTGAAAGACAAGAGAAGGAGAAAGTGGACTATTCGGATGCATGTTTCCACCAGCCCACTGCAGAAAGCGAGCCAGGGAGAAGCCTGCGGCAGCGAGTGCGCACCAAGCCTTTCCCCAATCCTGGAAATGAAGCTCATTACGCGGTGTTTTTAGGACTGCGCGGAAGCGCGTGGATTTGGATTTTGAGCCCTTTGCCTTTGAGCAAGTTCTTTCTTGTGATGAGGAAGCCACAAAAAGTGGACACCTTACCTTGTTGTGCGTAATTTGTTATTTTTCCTGCTTCGCCCTCCCGTGTGTCTTATGGCTCCCCTCGACTGGCTTGTGAAAGTGCACGCGCCCTGGTGATTATTTCATGGCTGTGGGGCGCAGCGGGAGTCGTGCGTGGAGAAAGAGGACGGTGTGAGCAGAAGGCAAGCGAGGCAGCGCACTTTTTTCTCTCCCTTTCTTTTTTTTCGTCTTTGCGCACGGACACTGGAGGTGGAGGAGGAGGCGGCAACTCACACCAGCGGACTTTTTTTTTTTTCACTTCTCACCACTATTATTATTATTGTCTCACTGCCTCTTGTTTTCTTCCGTAGTATGTCTGCACTCCGAAAAAAATTCGGGGACGATTACCAGGTAGTGACCACCTCATCCAGCGGCTCTGGCTTCAGCAACCAGGCGCCGGCGGAGAAGAAGCGCAAGCGGCAGCGCTTCGTGGACAAGAACGGCCGCTGCAACGTCCAGCATGGCAACTTGGGGGGCGAGACGAGTAGATACCTCTCGGACCTGTTCACCACCCTGGTGGATCTGAAATGGCGCTGGAACCTCTTCATCTTCATCCTCACCTACACGGTGGCCTGGCTCTTCATGGCGTCCATGTGGTGGTTCATCGCCTACATACGCGGGGACCTGAACAAGGTGCACAATGACAAGTACACGCCGTGCGTGGCCAACGTCTACAACTTTCCCTCGGCCTTCCTCTTCTTCATCGAGACCGAGGCCACTATCGGCTACGGCTACCGCTACATCACGGACAAGTGCCCTGAGGGCATCATCCTCTTCCTCTTCCAGTCCATCCTGGGTTCCATCGTGGACGCCTTCCTCATCGGCTGCATGTTCATCAAGATGTCCCAGCCCAAGAAGCGGGCCGAGACGCTCATGTTCAGCGAGCACGCCGCCATCTCCATGCGCGACGGCAAACTCACGCTCATGTTCCGGGTGGGAAACCTGCGCAACAGCCATATGGTCTCAGCGCAGATCCGCTGCAAACTGCTCAAAGTAAGTTGTCCCTTAGGAAGGGCCCGTCACGGGAGTGACAACGTCCAGAGGTGCCAGGAGAGCTGATCTGACAAGGCTTCAGAACATTTTAGCAAGACTGGAAGTGTGTTTGCTGCTAGCAAATTCAGTTTAGCGTTGCTTCCATTCCACAAGCGGTTCAAATATCTGCAGTGTTATTTTGCACAAAATGTTCTTTTTTTTTTTTGCCATCCATCCATTATTGTTTCCTTGTCTGCTCCCCCTCAGTCTCGGCAGACCCCCGAAGGCGAGTTCCTTCCCCTGGACCAGTTGGAGTTGGACGTAGGTTTCAGCACGGGGGCGGACCAACTCTTTCTGGTCTCGCCGCTCACAATCTGCCACGTGATCGACACCAAAAGCCCTTTCTACGACCTCTCGCTGAGGTCCATGCAAACGGAGCAGTTTGAAATTGTGGTGATTCTGGAGGGCATCGTGGAGACCACGGGTGAGTTCTCCCAGCCAAGCCTGGCGCGCTATTTTGTTTGCCTCCCGTGAAAATTGTCCACCACCAAATATGAACGTTATTGATCCTTTTTCATCGTTTACCAGCTGACAGCCAAATGGGCTTCTCATCGAACCCTTGATTGCATTTTATTGATTTTGGCGTCCGCGGCATATGTCGCCGGTAAGAGTAGCGGTTAGCATTTATACTTCACCAATGATCGATTTTGGTGGCATCATTTATAAACGATGCATTTTAACACCACTGGGTGAAGAAATTGAGCAAAGTGT
Organism: Syngnathus typhle; assembly: GCF_033458585.1. NCBI lineage: Eukaryota > Metazoa > Chordata > Actinopteri > Syngnathiformes > Syngnathidae > Syngnathus > Syngnathus typhle. The sequence goes on along the minus strand of NC_083746.1, from coordinate 11,110,825 downwards.
CAATGTGTGCTAGGGAGAAAAATATCAATATTGCAATGCATCGCATCTCTTGCAGCACAAAAAACATCCAAATTGAATGGAGCTGTTTATGTAACATGAGTTCATGCTAGCAACACTCAAAACTACTCGTAGCCAAAATTCTAAGCCCCTCCCCTAAGTGAGCTCTTCTTTTTTTGGCTGCTCTCAGCTTCTTCTTCCGCTCATCCACCGAGATAATTTCTCACAGTTCATCATTTACTTTGTGCAGTCCCTTTGGAATTCAGCTTTCCATTTTGCGAGAAGCGCCTCGAGTATGGTCCCTTTAAATCCACGAAGTGTTTGATACAAGTGTGAGGGAATTCCTTGGATGCAATAGGCAGACGACGGCGAGATCAGCGGCAGCAGAGTTTCTAAAATGGAAATGAGCCTTTCAATTCCTAATGGAATGTGTTCATAGTAAGTTAAAGCACTTTCATTAGCACTCGAGGCGGCGTGCGGCCGGCCGGCCGGCCGGCTGCCTTTATTTGCACCTTCCACGTACGTGTGAGTGCGTGCGTGTCATTGTGGGGGGAAATTTAGGCTTGACTGACTGACTGACTGTAATGAGAACTGTCACAGGGGTCTGCTGAAGTCAGGCTCACTGACAAAATGTCTGCCCGTGTACCTGCAGTCCACCTCCCAGTGTACGCTCATTGGACACTTCATTAGGTACATTTTCTTAATCTTATGTAAACTACTACAGGCTGTGAAATAATGGGGGGAAAATTGCTGAATACTTAGCTGTGTGTAATATGATTTGGCAAAATGTTTAACAAAAAATTCCTTCATTTCTCCGTAAAAAACAATTAAAATATGGCCCATTGAGTTTGTTTACAACAGTAACGATCGATAGGTGACTGGCACTGTGGAGAAAGACCGAGAAGACATTTGACCAGTAATGGCCGACTTCAGAAAGCCGGATTTACACACTGCAATGGCGTCGTTAAGCTACAAGAAGTCGTCGCGCAAAATCGATGTGAAGGCTGAGCACAAAGATGGCCGCCTAAGGATCTGTATAACAACACTTTGCCCTGATTCCATCTTAAGTTTGGAACGGCACGCTTTAGTTTTCATAAGTCGGCTCGCTCCCAAAGCACTTCTATGAAAGTTCCATTGTTGTCGGAATCAATGAACTGGATGAACTTGATCATCTGAAGGCATATTGTGAAGGTCACAGATGTGGCTTTAAAGATTTACAATGGCGGCAGCGGAATCGGCCTGCGTGTGTCACACTCGCTTTGCATGTTTTCAGGTAGGAGGAAACAGATGGCTGACGTAGAAACAATCTACAGTTGAAAATTGATGTACAGTCAAAAGTCTAAATCCTCAGATGCTTTCATTTCTGGCCAATGCAACTCTGTTTCCATGGCAACCTCTCCTTGAGTATGCAGGATTGCAGCACTGCACCTAAACTTAGCTTGTTTCATTCCTATAATGTGACAACGATAACAGGATTTGTGTAATAAAGCAGGCAAATATGAGACGGCGGAATGAAATTGCTTTGTTCGGATCGCGACGTGCTTAAGGAGGAGCCCGCTGAAAGGGGAGAAGGAAAAAAAAAAAGAACTCACCCACAGGCGTGATTCCGGCACAATAGGGGTGTTATGCGAAGTGTTTATTAGCGAGGATGTCGTCCAACTCACCTGATCTGCCCTCATATACATTATTTTTTTTTTTTCATGTATGGGATTGAAACCTCTAGATGCGCTGAAGTTGTTTTGACCGCGACTTCTCCAAACGAGGCGTGTCGGTTTGGAGTGGCGCTGTCTTTGTGCCGCTGCGAAATGAGGAATGTTTTCACTTTGTCGTGCTCAGGGTGTATCGGCTAGACATTGCGTTGTCAAGTCTCTCCTATGAAAAGTAGAGGATGACTTAACAAGTCACATCAGTTGTAACACCGCATGTCTGTGAGACACCACATTAGGGACACACACAATTTGAAAAAAGATCAATAAGGTTTCTGCCGGTACAATCTAATGAGATCCAATATCAGAATCTGCCTGGAAAAAAAAAGCAAAAGGTCACATGCTCGACAAACTCTTCATGCAGCATGACAGCAAAACGCCCCCCCACCGTGTTTACTTTGAACTCTGGACTCTACTAATTGACCCAAGTCTGCGTAATAATAAAAAGCAACTTTGATCGGAATCTCATTGTTTTTGTGCCGAGCCAAAGGGCATGCGAGATCTTACGAGATATTAAATGTCCGTTTAAAAATAATTGGTCAAACAAGCGACGACTCCTGTTAGAGTGGTGCTCACTAACTTATTTTGCAAGAACCACTCGGAGACTAGTTAGTCGTTTTGGGCACCTGCAGGCGGAAAGTCCATTCGTCACTGTGCGTACAGCAATGATCGAATGACGTCTGACTCTCGCTTCCCACAAGACCATCTTTATTAAGAGAAAAAGGGTGGGGGTGACCGTAGACTGAATAGACAAGTAAAAAAGGCCCTTGACCTCTAGATTAGCAGAGCAGGGGATGTTTTACGACATTGTGTAGGATGGAACAAGCTAGGTTATTTATTACCGGTTACACACCAACATAAGCATAAAACTAATCTACCAAGGTTATTCATTACTGGTTACATACATTCCAACATAATCATATGATCAAGATAGTTTTGGAAAACCCTGACAACTCCTTTATGATTTGCTGAGCAGGGCCAAACAAACAAATGGCTTCCCTTTTCGAAAGTGTGTTAAAAAGGCAATTACCTGCAACCCTAAGTTGTCAATGTCTTACATTTGTTTTAAAAGAAAGAAAACATGAGAAGATAAATGTGATTGATTTTTATTATTTTTTTTCTGCAGGATTATCAATTCTTTTGCCCGCTTGTAGAAAAGACGCCAATCTGTGTTTGGCTTATCTGAATGTAAGATCCGCTGGCAGGCAGCGGCGTGTGATTAATGAACTTATTACAGCTCATAAAGGCAACATGGTGGTTTTTTTTTTCTTTTTTCTTTTTTTACCAGAAACACGAACGCACAGCCACTCTTATTGAGTCAGTGCCCCCCCATCAACTTGAGCTCTCCGGATGTAATTAAAAAGAGAAAGAGGTGATATGCTAGAAATGCCAAAATCCTGTTGGAGTCATTCGTGAGCAGCTTTTTTGTTTATGTGAATGAGTTTGGCTAATGAGGAGTTTAACTTGGGACTCAGACAAAAACTCAATGCAGCTCTGCTTACCTTGCACAAAGCCTCAGGTCTTTGTCTGTCCACCATTAGAATAAAAAAATAATAATCTTTTAATTGTTTTTATTCTCCTGTGGTTTCATGCATGCAAACGCATTTGTGGTGACGTCTATGGAAGGCTTTTAATAAATCCTATTTAGAGATGTTTTATTTTATTATTGATGTAGCATCGAGATAAGTTCAACGCTTAAGAAGTACAGTCCATTTAACATCGATTTGCGAAAAGTTGCAAAGTGTTAAAGCCACAGATTTGATTTTACCTGCAAGGTCAAAACATTTATAAATAAATAAATTGTAATACAAATTATGTTTTCGCAAGAAAAACTTTTTAAGCCGCCCACTACTGGTCCTGCTTGTAATGTGCAAATATCAACAAAAAAAGTTTTGGAAGGCAACTGGCGGCCAAAAGTTTGATAAACAAAAGCGTTGTCTTTGTCTTTTTAAGCCGCCCACTACTGGTCCTGCTTGTAATGTGCAAATATCAACAAAAAAAGTTTTGTAAGGCAACTGGCGGCCAAAACTTTGATTAACAAAAGCGTTGTCTTTGTCTTATTGTTTTTGCTGGCGCCGAGAGAAAGAGAGAGAAAAAAATCGCACATCTGTTGTTGGTAAAGCGATGTGGGTGGCGAGCAACGGCCACTGGATCAAGCGCTCATGTTTATTCATATTTTGGAAAGAATGGCCGCTCTCTCGCCTGCTAATTATACATGGCCAAAGGAGCTTTGTGTAGGTGCCGTCACGTTGAATCTCCAATCATCGATGTGTCATGGTCGCCGCATATGTTCATCAATGCAGGCGTTAACAATTCCACTAAATAAAAAATAATAACGCGGGGGAAAATAATGCATCCCTCTGCTAATAGCTCTGTCTTACCTTTGCTTATTTTATTGTTGTGAAAATGAAGCTTTAAATGTAGAATTAAGCCTGATTGTGCATTCAGACTTTTCTTTTTTCTTCAAGGAGTCAGGCAATGTAATTCATTGGAAGCACCGTTGATATTAGCAGAGCAGCCAATGTCATGGCCCGATCCACGCTGTTATCAGCACACGTAATTGAAAAGAAAATGGATGCTTTTCCTTTGAACGCGCGTCCTAATAGTTTCAATTAAGGTTAGAAGTACTCTTATCCGCTGCCGACTCGGAATCGCGGTCCCGGTCCCAAAGGGTTAAAGTGACTTGAGAAGGGGGAAGTAACAATGGCAAGAGTCATTTGGCGTCCAAATCAGATGGGCCCGGGGTGACGACTCAGGAGACTGAATTTTCAGAATTTCAACTGGCTAGGTGACGGTTCCTTCAAATTTCACGCTGCTGGGTTATTAACCGCAAAGTATTCCAGATATTACAGCAAAACCGCTACACTTGGACACAATTTGTTCCGGCATGCTGGCTGGAGCCTTTTTTTGCCCACATGGGAAATAATGGAAATTGAAATGATCTTCTGAATTCATGCAATTTTGTCTCCGGATCCATTTATTTATTTTTTTTACTTCCAAGAAATAGGATGTTCTCGCTTTGAATATGATCATTACGCCTGTCGGCATGAACATGATATCCTGGATTCATTTTCACTTTGAGATGAACCGGAGAACGTTAATTGTGTCTTTAGGGATTCTTCAAGCAATACGTCGCGATAAACGCACCCCGGATGAACCCCGTGCGACGAAACCATTGGCCGATGGCGTTGCCTCTTCAGGCAACGAGACGCGTCAAAGCGCTGCGTGTTGTGCTAGCGTGATATTATTGGCAGCACGGCTCGTTGGCGCTGATGACGCTGGAACAGCACTGGCCACGGGCGGCATTGATCGTCTGAGCTGCCACCGTCCCTGAAGTGCAGGTGAATCAATGACGATGTTGTCTTCCAGCAAGACGCTCCTCTGGGATTTTCCGGTTCTATTCTCGGATCTCCCGCTCTGGCTGTCTGGACTTGATTCTTTTGACTTCTCCCAAGGCATCAAACTCCTCCTTGTGCTCGTTTGTTATATCACAATTATACATTCAACATAAATACCGTGTTTTTCCATGCATAATGCGCAAAATTTTACTCATTTAAAAAAGGCTGGGGGAGCACCTCAGAATTGTGCGTTTGGAGAATATCGGATTGGTTTGCTATTAAGAATTCGGTGGACGCTGTGGAAATGATTGTGGATAAATGGCGTCTTGAAGCAATTAACCCGCTGAGATGTTGAGTCGACAAGGAAAATTGATCATTTTGATCATCATCAACCATCTCACTGTGGGGCGAACATTTGCGACTCTTGGCGATGGAAGGAAAATGTCCGTTCACACCACAGATTATTCATTTATTTAATTGTCACTTCTCACTGTCAACCCTCACCGCTGGCTAGCAGTATGCGAACGGGAGAGCCGAGCGCGTAAGTCTCTCCCTGCCAGTACATAGCCTCTCTAACAACAAGCCCTATGTAGTGCCTCCACGCGGCGACACATGGTAACTGGGTACAACACGGACCCAGGCTAAACTACAAGGGACTCGGAGGAAGTTTGGCCCCTAGACGTGCGGCACGCAGGCCCCACCGGTGTGTGGACACGCCCTGGTGCCCACGAACCAGCCCCCAACTACGGGTTAAATAGTACCACTGCCCAGTGGGCTCCTCGGGAGAGGAATGGGCTAAGGGAGTCAACCCCTACAGAAAATCAATTTCCCCTTGGGTTGGTGTCAGGAAGGGCATCCGACTGTAAAAAGTTTTGCTCCAAATATTCTCAGTATGGCTAGACCAGCGGTGTCCAAACTACGGCCCGCGGGCCAATTGCGGCCCGCGGACCAGGTTTTATTGGCCCGCAGCAAATTTTGAAAACATAATTGAATATGGCCCGCACAAGAAGCTTGAGCTCAACTCTGTTGCACTTCTCAGTTTCAACACTAGATGGAGCCCGCCACACAAATGAAATCAAGCGAAGAAAAACATTTACTGCGAGTCCCCAGAAACGCAAAATAGCAAGTGAGTGTCGAATATTTCAAACACGTTGGGAAAATGAGTATTTCTTCAAAGAAATCAACAGAAAGTGTGTCTGTTTGATTTGTAATGAAGATGTTGCTGTGATGAAAGAGTATAATGTCCGCGCATTTACTCCCGGGAGCCGTGTCAGAAAACTCGGTGCACACTCACAAGTGCGTGTGCGTACTCAGTAGTAAGTAGTAATTTCATCTATCAGTGCCTAATTTCGAGTGTCGCCTGTGACGTCAATATTCTCGTAATTCGCGCGCTGAGTTTTCAGATACAGTTTTACGCTAATGCCACTGGAATCCTTCCATTAAAATGAGTGGCCCGAAGAAAAGAAAGGTGCACACTGAGTGCCAAATGTTAAAAAAGAGTGGACAATTTGGCTCGACCTACGTGTGTGAGAAGACGTTCAGCCACATGAACGTCAACAAAGCCCGTCACAGATCTAGGTTAACGGACCGACACCTCGGCTCTATCCTATAAATTACCACAACAAATTTTACTCCAGACTATGAGGCACTAGCAAAAAAGGGAAACCAACAATACTATTGATTTCTTTATTACTTTATTTAGATGTATTCTTTCACTGATTCTTCAAGATGATGAATTTGGTCAGAATGTTTGCCGTTGGATGTGATCTCGCCTCATTAGATAAACATATTTCATAAATCTGACTTGTAGGCGCTGAAGTGATGGAAAATCACTGATAGTAGTTTTTTGGTGAAATATTTTTTTAATGCTGTTAATAAATGCATTTGTTTTCAAAAAGCTTTTTTTAATATCCATGCTTTAGTATCTACTGAAAGTAAAAACCTTTTATGCAATGACCTTTACATGTCATTTATATTACTTCACACAAACACCACATCCATCTGCTCCTTGATCGGCCCCCCGGTCAAAATTTAGAACCCAATTCGGCCCGCAAGTCAAAAGGTTTGGCCACCCCTGGGCTAGACAAACACAGGAGAGGCGGGGTACAGCCTTAAGTACTCCGTGGGCATTTTCATCAGCCTACGACAAAAGGAATGATGGAAAAGGAGGCCAAACCGCAGGTAGATTATATGACGGCCCTCAGCCTGATGGACTGCGGGGAGGCCTGAATCGGAACAGAGAGGGGCAGGAGGCACGTGTTAGGGTGGCTACATGGAACATCGGCAGCATGTCGCACCGATCGCGGGAGGTGGTTGAGGCTCTACACAAGAGAAGGGTGGATTTCTGCTGTGTCCAGGAGTCGAGATGGAAGGGTGGAAGTGCAAGGATGCTGGGTGCAATCGTCAGAAGGTACAAGTTCTTCTGGCAAGGCTGCAACGAAGGGACTGGTGGTGTTGGAGTACTTATTGCTGAAAAGTGGATAGATCAAGTGCTAAGCGGGTCATCGTTGTGAAGTTGATCGTTGGGAAGCGCCTGACAAACGTAATTTAAACCTATGCCCCACAAGTTGGCAGAAGTCAGGACGAGAAGGATGCGTTCTGGGACAAGGCCATCATGGTGCTGTCAGGGATCCCCCAGAATGAGGTTATAATTCTGGGAGGTGATCTGAACGTGGGGAGGGAGTCAGATGGCTTTGAGGGGGTACGTGGGGGACAGTGATACGGCATGCGGAACGTAGAGGGAGAGAGGATCCTGGAGTTTGGCGACGCACTGGAGCTGGTACTGTGCAACACGCTTTTCAAGAAGGACGAAGCCAAATTAGTAACATACAGTTTGGGTGGCTGCAAGAGCACAATAGATTACATCATTGTCAGAAAGGAGGACTGCGTCCTGGTCAGGGATGCCAAGGCAATCCCCGGAGAAGAGTGTGTGTCTCAGCATTGCCTAGTCATCGGAGACCTAACTCTGCGGATCAAGAAGGTGGGGGCTAAGAAGCATCCTCCCAAGTTGAAGGTGTGGAAGCTACATAGCGGAGGGAATAAGAACGAGTTTGAGAAGATTGAGCATATAGCAGAAGAAGTGGAGGAGATGATGGAGTCGGGTGGTGTGGATGGCAAGTGGCAGGCAATGAAGAAGGCTCTGCTTGAAGCCACAGAGGAGGTGTGCGGATGGTCAAAGAGGAGGTGCCATAAAGTATGGAAGAAATCTAAAAGGGAGGCAGACCGAGCGCGGCAAGAAGGGCGTCACGGACACCAGTGTGGGAGGCCCAAGAGACCAAGAGGAAAGAATTTGCAAGTGAATTGGAGAGTGAGAGAGGACAAAAGAGCTTCTTCAAGATAGCGAAGCAAATGGTTAAGGAGAGGCGTGGTGTGACCAGTGCAAAGTGTGTGAAGGAGTGAAGGAAATATGGCGAAGGTACATTGAGAAGCTGCTGAATGTGGAGAATGACTGGGATGGAGAGGCGGGATGCCACGAAGTGGAGGGTGAATGTGGCCCAATCACACGGACAGAAGCGGGAAAAGCCATGAAGGCCATGAAGGATGGAAAGGCAGCTGGACCATCTGGAGTGGTGGCAGAGATGCTAAAGGCAGCGGGAGACGTCGGTGTGCAGTGGATGACCGACCTGTGTAACAGTGTCATTGCTGAGGGGCACATTCCGGAGGACTGGACAAGCAGCGTCCTGGTGCCTCTATTTAAAAGGAAGGGGGACCCACTCGCATGCGAGTCATACAGGGCCATAAAGCTGCTCGAGCATGGAATGAAGCTATTAGAGAGGGTGTTGGGAAGGAGGATGAGGTCACGGGTAAAGGTGGACGAGATGCAGTATTGCTTCATGCCTGGTAAAGATACAACAGACGCAATTTTTGTCCTCCGACAGATGCAAGAGAAACACCAGGAGAAGAGGAAGAGGTTGTACTTCGCTTTTGTTGACCTGGAAAAAGCGTTCGACAGGGTGCCAAGGGAGGTGGGGAGGTGGGCCCTAAGGAACTCGGGCGTGGAAGAGGGACTGGTTAAGGCTGTGATGGCGCTCTACTGCAGAGCCTGCACAGCTGTTAGAACAGGAGTTGGCGACAGTAATGGGTTTGAAGTAAGGGTAGGGGTGCACCAGGGATCAGTGCTCAGCTCATTACTGTTTGCTATCGTGATGGATGTGGTATCGAGGGAAGTGAGCGGTGGACTACCATGGGAACTGCTCTACGCGGATGACCTGGTATTGATGGCTCACAGTCGAGAAGACCTAGCTAGGAAGCTAGCGGCCTGGAAGACATGCCTGGAAGTGAAAGGAATGAAGGTGAATGCGGCAAAATCAAAGGTCATGGTCGGTGGTGCTGGCCTGGGAGTGATATCGCAGTCAGGAGCATGGCCATGTGGAGTTTGCGGAAAGGGAGTGCAAGCTAACTCTATCCGCTGCAATGGTTCCCAGAGATGGGTACACCGAAGATCCAGCGGAGTAAAAGGCAGCCTACTAGCTGCAAGTGAGACCTTCCAATGCAAGCGGTCTAGGGGAGAAGTTGCCCAAGCAGACCCAGCTGAGAAAGAGGGGCTCGTGGTAGATGGGGAGATTTACAAGGTGGTGGACAGCTTTTGCTACCTTGGAGACATGCTTAACGCTGATGGGGGGGGGGGGGGGGGGGGGTGTACCTAGCAGTGACCACAAGGATGAGAAGCGGGTGGAAGAAATTCAGGGAACTCATGCCCTTCTTAACATCTAAGGCCCCATTCCTGAAGATGAGAGGCCGAGTGTACTCAGCCTGCGTCAGAAGTAGTAGGACGTACAGAAGTGAGGCATGGGCCCTGAAAACAGAACACGAAGACAAACTAAACAGAGCAGAAATGAGGACGATCAGATGGATGTGTGGTGTGTCAATGAGGGAGGAAAAGACCAGTGCAGAGCTGAGAAAGAAGATGGGAGTGGAGGCCATAGTGGATGTGGTGAGGAGAGGCAGACTGCGATGGTACGGACATGTAGTGAGGAAGGACGAGAACGAATGGGTGAAGAAAGTTATGTCGTATAACGTAGAGGGAACAAGACCCAGTGGCCGACCTAAAAAGACCTGGCAGACGACCGTGACAGCCGACATGAAGGCACTCTGCATCAACCACGAGATGGCCATGGACCGTTCCCGGTGGAAGAAAGCCGTATCGAGAACCCAGTCCAACCCAGCGGCGCCTGGGAAGCGGACTTTAAACCGATGATGATGATGAATTAAAAAAATATATACGTATATACTTTTTTGTTTTTATTATTAATTATTATTTTTTCATTATTATATTTTGTCTTTTATTAGTCTTTCCATGTCAAAAATGTACCCCGACTCTTGTCCAAAACCAGCCGGGACTGACTTCAGCTCCCCTGCCACCTTAATGAGAACAAGCGCTACTGCAAACGGACGGATTAGATGCCTTTGCTTCCGATGGCGGCCTCCGTCGCTCTGCCTCGACTTTCGCTCATGTGTGGATGGCCCGCAGCCATATGCTCCTTGCCTCCTTCCGACTCCCCACTTTGAGATGGCTGGCAGCCCCAGCTCACATTGGCTTCTGCTCTCGCCATCCAAGCTCCCCCCCACCCAGCAGCGCCACCCCCTACCCCCCTCCACTTCTCGCTCAGCTCAGCCTTCAATGCGCAGTAGCAATAAAAGCTTGGAGCTGCCAACAACTGTAAGGCATTTTTGCAAAAGAATCGCACACTTGAACGCAATTTCAATGGCACAAGGGATTTACTTCCGCCCTGGCAAATTCACCCAGTGAAATAAGCAATGGAATGTTTCTGCACTTTTTACAGCTTGGTCACCATAGAAACAGCTGCTGTACTGAGCTGGAAAATGCGCTTGGATAGAATTGGACTTTTAAATATGATGCAATCATCTAACCGTTAAAACCAGATTGGCTCAGCGATGGCTCAGCATTCTTCGGCACATATTGGGCAGCGCCTGTGATGGAGCCAAACGTCTTTGTGTTTTCGTTTTCACTATGAAGCATTGTCAGACCTCGCAGGACTCGAGTCACATGACTCGCACTCGAGTCGACTTTCGAGCAAGTTTTATGACTTGCTTGGCAAAAGACTCGACTCGACCAACCTGGCCTCCGTGAGACTCGAAGGGTTGAGGACCATAAAATTTGATTGCGCAATCTGGATTCATCCTTGCATTGTAATTTATTGCTATAATGTTTCTTGAAAAAAAATCCGCTTGTTACTGAACTTTAATCTTAATTAATAAATATTACAAAATTGTATTATTAATATAAATTATATATTATAAATTTTATTTTAATTTAATAAATTGTCAATATTATTGTTGTGGAAATCCCAGTTTCAACCTGCTTTGAGTTCCCCGACTCCCTGTTAATTTCAGATTTTTTTTCCCGCATTTCCCTTGAACACATAACACTTAATCCTTCTCCATGACTAAAAGCTTGTCAAGGGACTCTGCTGACAGCACCGCACTAGCGACCCGTGTGTGTGCGTGAGCGAGAGTGACTGCGTGTAAGAGAGAGCCAGATAGAAAGAGACAAGGGGAGTGCGACGAAGAGCTACTTTGCGCGCTCTTCTCTAAATAGAATAAAGAACTCTCAGATGCCGGAATCCTTTTAAGGAGCCGTTTTCCCACAAACAAACCCATTTTCAATGCAGCTTCTGACGGATGAAAGTAACATCTCTGAGATTGACACCAGATTGCCTGCAGATTGAGCTATGATTGAGCTTCGCAAAGTTGCGCCCAAATGAATATCATCCTCCACATTTTACAAAGCGGGTAAGCAACTTGACGATGGGATAAGTCGCTGGAAACCACTCAGGTTTTCTTTCCAAGGCTGGCTGAGCTTAGTGCTTTTCCATTGCAGCGGCAGCGGGGCCCCCCCACAAAGAAGCCATTTTATCGCTGCTGTCACTGTGCTGACTCTGCGGCTGGCTCACCCTATGAGGCCGCAGAAGCTGCGTGCTATTAGGAACAAACAAAAAAAAGTGCATTTCTCGAGAGCCTTAAACGGAGAAGACTTCGGGGTCAAGGCAATCTTCGACGTTTTGCTGCTCAGTCACGCTCGACGGTTGAAAACGTGCATTTTGAAGACTTGGAGTTTGAATTGGAGGGTGACCGAACATGGCGAAGCGTTAGAGAAAATGAATAGAATGAAGAAGAGAAATATTTTTCGTTATCTAAACTAGGACTTGAACCACCTCAGAGTTTTGCGAGTTGTAACTCAATTATAGTCAATTGAATGTCGATTGATCAATGTCAGCGATATTTTTTTAATTTAATAGTTCTTAACTAGGGGTTGAACAAATTATTTCTTTTGTAGTCGACCCAAAGGTGACATCAATTAAACAATGTTAGTGATAATGATGTACTTTTGCTGCTCTATTTTTAGTGTTTCATCCATCTGTGTCCAGATATTAAATATGTATGCTCATTCCCACACATCACTGAAAGTAGTCTTTATTTTTCCAAAGATGCCTCTTTTTTTTTTTTTTAAATCAGCAAGAGCTTATTTTAAAGCGTTAGCGCTGTCACACAGTTAATCCAAATGAGAGCGCCCAACAGCCGGCTGAACTTCAACTTTGACAAACTTCTGAAGGCTTTGCTTTTCTCAAGCTACGTTATTAGCGTAAAATGCTAAGCGAGTCAAAAGCCAGAAAGAGAGCAAGGAGAATCCGCAATCCTTCAAACTAGAGGAAAGCCTCAACATCCTCATTAGACTAGCTTTGGAAATAACTGTAGATCGGCCTTGCTCACACTTGATTGACTTGCAAAAAAAATGATTCGAACAGTTAAGCAGAAATTTGCATCACCTGAAGGAAAAGCATCCATTTGTGGTTTGCGGCTGAACAAAATACCATTTTCTAGTGAATCCACTACACGCTGGCAGCTGGTGATAGGAATAGATCATTTTGCACGGTGCGTCTATATATTATTTTTTTCCCTCACTGTACGGGCTGCCAGGCCCGCCAAGCAAAGACAATGACAAACTGCACCCTTCTGTCGACAAGCAGTGCGATCGGCGCATTTCCCTGAATGTCGATTATACGCCGATCATATTATATTATATTTTTATTTAATATTTTATTATATTATATTTGCTATTGTGTTATATTATTGTTATTGTTATTCTTATATTTTTTGCTCAAACACACACACTTTGTTGATGTGACTTTTAATTGAGGTGTACTCATATTCTGTTTCTCATATGATGTTCTCGGTGGTCTCGTGACCGTTCGCTGAGAGAAGAAATGTAATTGCACAAGTCTCTCCCCTGCATGGGGGGCTGGGGGGGCATCAGCAATGACTCCGTCAGAATCCAATGATGTTTTCTCCCCCTCTGGCGGCTTCCCTCCAACACCTTTTCTCCAAGCGTTGTCATTTCCACTCTTTATAAGCCCCGCACTGAAGGTGGCTGTGCGCAGATTCTTTTTTATTGCCTGAAATTTGAGTAGGGTAATTACGACTTTTAAAATGCGCTCTGTGAAATGTCAGAAATAGTCGAGTAAAAAAGAAAAAAAAGCTTCATTATTGTTGTAGAGAGCCCCAGACCCCCGGTGGTTGTATTACGATTGCGTTTATCACCCACCAGCTGTTCAAACTCAACAGTATTTAATTTGTTGTCATATAATGAAAAAACAAGTGGCATATTCACGTTAAAAAAGCAGATGACCCAAGCTAAATTCAACAAGTTAATCTTTGTATTTGATTTGAGACATCAGCTGTGCCGATGGTTAAAATGTTTTTTGAAAAAATGCTTTCTGCACCAAAATGGCGTCTTCAAAAGAGAGCCCTGACTTTTTGTTCTAGCGTGTCACTGCTACTTTTCAACAACAAGCAGCGAGGAGGCTCAGGACTTTGGAGTACACAAATTCCTATAGTTGGAATGGTTTCCATAGAAACACAGAATCTCAGGCAAGCGTGGCTTCTTGGAGTTACATAAGGTGCTGCTACCCATAATATGAGATACACACACTTGTGGCTTTTCTCTTTTGTCTGAATTGCCATTTTTAGGTTTTAGACATAAACAGTCATTTGACGCCACATTTTTTGTCTTTTATGTCAAAATGTTGAAAACTGTGTCTGGCTTATTGTTGTACATGATGCGCATAATCTATCAAATCGTGAGTGTGTGTGTGTGTGAGTGTGTGTGATGTCAAACAGATGCTCTTTAGCAACACAATTAAATATGGGTGACACAAGCGCCCCTTTAATTATTGCTGCAACCCAGGTGTCAAGCCTTGAGCAACCTACGGCAATTGAGAGTCTTAATAACTATGATTAAGGGTTGTACAATTGTCCCTTTTCAACATGATTAGACAGCCCACATTACTGGGGAGTGGAGTCTTCTGCGAATGGCTTGCGGCAGAAGGGAAATGCGCTGGAGCCCAAATGTTTGACGAGTCCAAATGTTTGAGTCCAATATTCTTGTCATCACTAGAAAAATGTAAACGCTGTATGCTATTATACTTTGTGGGCTTCTTCAATTTTAGATATAGTAATGTCTTGTTTTTCAAGATACAAACTCTTGTTTGTATTCTGAATATTCTGAATATTATTATGATTATTATTATTATGAGGATGTTTATTATTAGCTTTGACTTGCTACTAAAAAAAAATTCACAACTAGTAGACAATAATGGAACAGATTAATGGCATTTCTGTTCATTTCAATGGGGAAAGATGATTTGAACTCATGTACAATTCAACTCAGCATCCCCTTAGAGCAGCCCCTGCTCTCACCCTCTATTGCCAAATATTACAGTAACTCAGAGAGCAAGTGCAAGAGAATATTATTAATTGATGCTGGATCCAGTGTTATCTTTGTGTCTTACTGTAGCAACCTTTTGCCTCGGGATTATATTGGTTTTATCTGTTTGGACTCCAAAGCTTGTTAGTTTGATCTTGTTGTGGGTGCGCTCGAGGGAGTCCAGCATCGATTATAATATTCAATGAAGCCGACTTGCGGTGATGGTCGTACCCCCGCCCGCCTGCCCGCGCACTTTTTGAGGCTCACAGTGGCTCTCGGTTCGCACGCTTGGTTTTACTCCCCAACCATGACTTTATATCTTATTAGCTGTTTTTTTCCCCTCCCCATTAGATTCCTTCCGGCACGCTTCCATATGCTGAAAGGCCTCGGGACAAAGAGACAATTGCGCAGAAGTAATACTATGACTCCCCCTGACGCTCTGAAGCTTCAGATCCATGCTTGTGTCGAAAGACTGCATTTTTTTTCATGACCTTGGCAATCAAGCACAGATGCCCTCCATTTTCAATCATCTTTGGATGGCAGCTGCTATCGCGGCTTTAAGGCGGTAATTAAAATATATGATTAAAAAGGCGGCAGAGTCACCAATTTCCTAATGGATTTCAAGACACCTTGACATTGGCGCCCCGCAGCCATTCCTTAATGCTAAAGACGAGCATGCGCGCTCTTCAGACAGATAAAAACGGATTTCATCTTTTGGTTTCAGACGCAAACTCAATTATCGATTATTTGAGAGCTTACTCGCGTTAATAAAATAAATAGGTGGTGAAATGGCCCGGAGCTCTAAGTGGTAAAATGTAATGCGAGGGATTATAATGGCAGCTACTCAATAATGGTGATGAGCTGTCACCGCTTAGCAGAAAATAACATGCGGTTGATCCACTCTCACTTGGAACACTTTAACTTTTGCCATTTGCAATGCGTCAGGTTGGAAAAATAAACACAGGCTTGTTAAAAACAGGCTGCCCCCCTAAAATAAAATAGAGAATTTGAAATGTCGGCACTTTCCAGGAACTGCACTTCAGTGTTAAAGTTACAAAAACATTTTGTCAAATACAATAGAATTCTTTCTCCGAGCCATTAAGCATCAGTACCAAAGAGAGATAGAACTCCTGAAGGGTTTTCGCTCGCAGCCAATTCTCAAGTGTTTTGCTCCTCCAGCGAGTAATCTTTTATCGTCTTTAGCGCACTTAACACAACCCGCTCGGGGTACCTGTGTTTTATTTCTAATAAGCTTTGTTTGACCCTTTTTGTGGAATATAAAATAATTTCTGTTTTGTCCTTTGGCAACAATAAATGAAAAGTTTGGACAATTGTGTTTGAATTGTGCCAAAGAAGAAAAGAGAAGAAGCTAGGCTAACTGCTAGCTTATGGGGTAACACTGCAAGCTTCGGTTTGGTTACTTTGTTTTTTTAAAATCTTTTTTGGAGTGCGAGTATTCCTTCTTGAGTACCAATACCACGATTTATTTGATGCATAAAACGTAACGACGACTTCCTTTGTGGCGCTCACGATTATTCGTCGATGTGTCAAATTAGCGCAGCAACTACTAGCAAAGACTGACTTGTGTAGTGTGGTCAGTACTGTGTGAAGAATCATTTAATGAACATTCTAGTGGACAAATTGAGTCTGTCATATAACAAGTGCACTGAGAGTTTGATGCAGCGTCTACCTCGCACTGATTTTCAGGTTGAAGTGTCCTTTTTATGAGTCACTCTGCAGTTGCTCATAAACATCCGGTTTAAAAAGTGCCAATTAATTATAAGCTTTTATTTTGGCAACTGTGTCCGTGATGTCATTGAGCTTTTTTTTTTGGCTCTGGAAAAATAAAAAGCGGCCACAAAACTAAAAAGCGGATTGTAATGGAAGAGTGCCAAGCTTGTGATAAAAGCGTCGCCGTATTTAATCATCTCCAAACATTAGTCCTTGCTCGGGCAGCACAATGACAGATCATTTGCGATCGTTGCTTTAGTCCTAGATGGCAGGTGTCAAACTCAAGGCACGGGGCCAGGTCTGGCCTCACACTTCATTTTATGAGTCCATCTTACTAAAAACTGTACTAAAGAAAATTGTAAACTCCAATATGGCAAGGAACAAATAGGCAGTGACCATCCCAAGAAAGGACTTTGACAGTCCCATCTTGAATTTCTGAAGGTGATATAACATCTTCTTGTATTTGTGCTGTGCCGCTCGACAGGGATGACGTGCCAAGCGAGGACGTCCTACACCGAGGACGAAGTGCTGTGGGGACACCGCTTCTTTCCGGTCATCTCCTTGGAGGAAGGATTCTTCAAGGTGGACTACTCCCAGTTCCACGCCACTTTCGAGGTGCCCACCCCGCCATACAGCGTGAAGGAGCAAGAGGAGGCCCTGCTCCTGTCGTCGCCCCTCATGGCGCCGTCTCTGTGCAACAGCGGGGAGAAGAACAGCTCCCTGGACTGCCTGGAGACCCTGGAGGACAACGACAGCACCACCAAGCTGCCCACCAAGCTCCAGAAGATCACGGGGCGGGAAGGCCTCCCCAAAAAGCTGCTGAGAATGAGCTCCACCACCTCGGAGATGACTTACAGTTTCGGAGACCTGCCCATGAAGCTGCAGCGAATTAGCTCGGTGCCTGGCGTCTCCGACGACAAGCAGGGCGGGAAGGCCTCCAAAATGAGCACGGAGCCCATCAGCAAGTCGGTGGCGGACTTACCCCCCAAGCTGCAGCGGCTGGCCGGGGGCGGCAGGATAGACGGACACCTGCCGCCCAAACTCAGAAAGATGAACTCGGATCGTTTTACATAAAGAAGCCTTCCGCCCGTCTTTAGACTTCCACTATTCCTGATTTATCAATTGACAACATGTGCACAAATACAACTGGTGTATCATTCCTTCTTTATATTTCCAATCTGAAAAGTGACTTATTATTGTGTCATATAATTTTTCTTTTTTAAATCAAACTATGCCTCCAAGTGAAAATTTCCGCAAGTTTCAATTTTAGGCTCAGATATTCTCATTTTTGGTTAAAAATCAAATACAGTAACATAATAATGAGTCCTTTTTTATTTTATTTTTCTTCAATTTTCATTTTGAATTGAAAATGAAAAGAGTGAATGATACATACATTCGATGGAATCAAGGACATCTGTCCCGGTTGTATGTCCATGAGAGATCTCAGACTCTTTTTCGGACGGTGTACAATTAGCACAATCAGGCATGTAAGAAAACAGCGCATGTAGAACCGAATCACAATAATTCCTGGCATGATATTTATTAAAAAAAAAAAAAAAGAGGAAAAAAAGTTCATTAGTGACGCTACAGAGAGTGGAAAATTGCACAAAGCCATACGATTTCAAACTGACATAAAAATGATGACAGTTTGTTGCAGCAGGCGGCGCATAACATTTTGTTCCTTGAGTTTCTTGCTTTTGTTGTTTAATGTAAAGTTGTGGCGATGTTTTGTTCTTGCATGCTACTCGACCTTATTGACTATACAAAAGGTAATAGACAAAGATGTTTTAGCCTTAACTATATTACCTTGTTTCCATCGCCATCTTCATTTCTTTGCTCTTTCCTAGGTGTGCTAATTAACCACCCGCCATTTTTAATGACTCTGTTCGCTGCGCCAACACTGGACATTTTGTTCAACGATGCCTTTTACACCGCATCTCGTGTCCCCCCGCCGAAACGGACACAAACAGCTACGCAATTTCCACATGCTTATTAAAAGTCCCATTTCGGTTCAAAGGGTCAGTCCCCGTAGGCTACTTGAGAAGCACAATGCAGTCACGCTAGCATGCTAGCTAATAGGAGTTAGCATTTACATACCAAGAGACGTTTGAGCGTTTATGTTTTCTCCCTTATTGGCGATATGCACCTTAAGCTTCGTGTTCACCCAATTTGGGTTACTTTGTAACCCAGAGTGTATGAAAAAGAAATTGAAACGGCTTTTTATCTTCATGTGCATTTTGTCATTGAAGACAGTCCTGTGCAGTTCCACCCAAATGAACAGCAGTTGATCTTCAGGGGTCACACACGAGTTCAAGCGAGACGCCGGGGCTAGCGGCGTTTTCCTTGATGAAAGCAATAATCCAAAAGCCTCTCATGTTTATCGTGCCACAGCGCCATTTTCATTGTTGACTGAATCTCTCTCTCGCCACTTTTTTTTGGTTCTCTCTCAATGCATTGGAAACATTGTATGATAGTGAGTCTCTTCAGGAATAAAGCTCCAACAGCAATGTTTCGCCACTCCTTTGACTGAAAGCATAACCTCAAACGGCGTTACACCTGACAAGCTGTCGGTTACCGAGGTAACACTCCGCCTCTCTCTCTTTCTCTCTCTCTCCTTCTCTGTCCCAGTTTATAGAATAACAGTGAGTGACAGTCAACTGTCAATCCCTGCTATTCTATGCTCCCAGCGGTTGATCGGCTGCCCGTGGTATTTAAAAGCGTTTACATTTTGCATGGCATTATTTCATGATTTTCCCGCTCTTGTTGACTTATTTGTTCATGAGAGAATGTATCTCTGACATAGAATAGCAAAGTATAATAGGAAGGTTGGTTGTTCAACTCATGGTTGCCCCCATTTTTTCTAAAGTGTCATTGAACAAGGAATTTTCCACACTTCAAACTCAAGTACTGATAATTAAATAATAAATATTGTTGATTTTATTGTATTTATTTATCAATTTGGACAGACGCCCATGTCAATTGACCTCATGTAACAAATCTAGATATATGATCCTCCTCATAAAATCGTTCCAACTTTAATCTTTAGATTGGGATCTACAACAACAAATCGAGGCAGATTGTTGGCAACTCTTTAATTGTCAATTCACATTTTGTGATTATTGTGTCAGTCTCCTTGTCTTGTCCGTCTTGGCCAATCAGGGGAAGTGTGATGCACAACTTCTTTACTTCATCAAATAAAAGACTAGAAGAAGAAAGTCACATGGGATGGCACACCACAGACGAGAAAGAAATCTATGTGAGTATTGACATATTGGCTATCTGTATATGTTGACAAAGTTTGTTATTTGGAGGCATGTAAGAACCTGCGCTAATTATGTTAGCCCGGTACTGCGAGTTAGCAAGAAGCTAGCAATGTTTTGTTTTAGTTTTACAGTAGGGGTGTAACAATTCATTGATACACATCGATTAATCGATATAATGCTCTATGACAACTACGCGGCTCCTGGGCTGGTGCTATGGCTAGTGTCCAAGAAGACGAGGAAATTCGCTCCCCTTAGGGCTTCAAGTCATTCGTTCGGAAGCACTTTGTAATTTCCTAAATAAAGAGTTTGCAGTACCTTGTTGATTTTGCGTATGAATTGTTATAAATCAGGAGATTGTTCTATATTGATCGTAGAGCACTATATCGTGATGTATCGTGAATGAATCACAGCAGGCTTTAAGATAACGGCAAATATCGTATCGATATGATATCGTATCGCGACAAAACCCGCGATTTACACCCCTATTTTCAACAGTGTCAATGACCAGCTTAAAGAAAACAAAAACGAAAAACAGTTACAGCACTCAGGACACAATTCAAAATAATTGACAGATGAATCTGTTGAAATAATTACTATTGAGGCCTTACATCCGTTTTTTAGCTCATTAAAAATACATGCAGAAAGCTGCGTCTCTTTTTAAAATGTGCCAGATAACAGCTTCTGTGCCAGTGTCATTGCCAGAGAGGTTTTCTTCTGGCACTTTTTCTTGTTTTGATCCTACTTGGTGAAATCATTGCTGCTGCTGCTTATTATTCACAATGCACTTTCTTTTTGTCACACATAGGGAGGGCGTAAATAATAAGGTTATTTTTTGGGGGGGAGGCTTACAGAGATAAAATCAAGTGCTGTGAAAGAAGCCCTGGCAGCTCGGTTAATTCACTTCTTAACCTCATGTTTGGAACCTTTTTTTGGAATCTCAAAAACAAACAAAGCAATAAGAACGATCAAATGATTAAAGAGCGTGTCAGCAAAGTGCATTATTTCTTCCGTGCCCCACCTAAATCAATGCTCACGCTCTTGGAATACGCTCGGTCTTTATCACAGAGGACATCTTTGTCACGGCGGCGGACACACGTCTAGAACTGCAACTAAAAGAGCAAGCGGGAATCGAACACACAAAGACGTGAGCGGCACTGAAATGGTCGCCGGCTGTTTGGCAGTTGAGAGATGCTCTGAAGATCTTTGGTTGGAGACTTTCATGACAAGCAACATCTGAGCAGAAAAATGAGCAGACTCGCTGATAACAGGAGGAACGCAAATACAGTCTTGCAGTGACTCAAACATTTTCTGTTCTAGATTGTGAAGATGTCTCGCTTAACACATCAATGGGAAATGCAGCGGCTATCGAAGGTCTACACACTCCTGTTTGAATGCCAGGTTTGTGTGATATTAAAGCATACGCCAAGCATAACTTGTAATTTGAGAATAATCGAATTAACCAAACGATACTAAACAAAAGTAGCGGCAATATGTAATAAGTTATCAGACTAATGATTTTTTTTTGACAATACTAACCGTCAAAGGTTTTGTCTTGGAATTGTTATTTCAGTGTGGTTGTCCTCACGTTGTTCAATTATTTCTTCAACTTCTGAAGAGCTTTATACTTTTGACATCCCTGTCCTAATTGGATCTCCCGCCATCATTTAAAGCATAAGTACTACGATTACACGAGTGCTCATTCCCAACACAATCTGAAGTGGCAAAAAAAAATCTCCCGATCAGCAACCTGAGTGGGCCATTTCGGAGCTAATTTTACAAGTATTTAAATAGCTTTCCTTCGTGAAACTTATTGTTAATGTGTTCGACTCAAGCTTTTGCCGACCTCAGACAGTCATGATTGGAATTAGTGACGTTGTCTGTTATTGGTCATAGCACATCTGAGCCGATATTACACTGCTGGGATGAAAAGAATGGCAAGTGTTGCATCGAGAATCTGCGTTATCGTAATATCCAGGAAATGCCGCTTCAACAAAAAACTGCATGACTCCAAAAGTGAACTACAGCTTTGAGGGCAAAGCATTCTTGTCCAATTCCATCCTGTCTTGTTTTACATTCAAGCACCTCTCTCTGACTTTATCCTTCAACTCCTCTGCTGTCAGTCCTGATTAGCGCCCCTTTGTTGCACTGTATTGTACACACTCTCTATTATTCTCCCAGAATGAAGCCTGTTAAGTTTTCAAATGGACACTTGCTGGAGTGTCAATCACAAAGATATCAACCCCCCCACCACCACCACCACCAAATACGAACAAACTCGGAAGCTGTTATGTAGTGATCATTCTTAAATTGGTGGAATCAGCATTTTAATACTCCCGTGTGCTCTTCTAGAATGAAGAACTCTCGGAGGAGGCGCGTAGGAAATATTGGCATCATAAAACAAATATGAAGGAAATATAAAAGGAATGTGGCAATAGAGTACAACACACAATCTTTCACAAAACATTTTTCTGGATTGGAAAACAGCAGTCAAAACACAATGTCTGACCAAAAAGCAAGAATCAATTACAGTTTTTAAACCGTTAGCAAGATTCAAACATAGCCTCACTTCGCTACAACGTATGGTAATTGAATGACGTGATTATGAAAGTGAATTGTTGTCACAGAGAACATAACAAAATAGCAGCGCTAGTAGTGCTAAGCTATCATTAGCACTGTTAACTCGGTAGCTTGGTAGCTACTTTGGTAGCATGACTTGCTCAGAATTGATTTAGCAATTTCTTTAAACACTGCATAGCCATTTTCATTTGTTGTATTTGCCTTTTAACGGTGTTCCTGTTTCAGTTATCAAGGGCTTGATAGTTTTAATTGCGTATTATGAATCATTGCTCACTCATTGTGGAGTGCCATCCTGTGAGAGAGCAAACGGGACAAAAGAGGGAAGTGACAGGCGGATGAGAGAATTGCACTATAGGCCACAGAGGAGGAATGAATAATGCATTTGTCACAATGGTGTAACTTTGCAGAATGACAGTGATCAAAGTCGTCTCAGGCAAGACTGCTATTAAGAAGGGAGCAAGATTAAAATGGCTGAGCGAGTGGAAAAGCCAACACCACAGGAGGAGACGGCTCCTCCGCACCCTTGACACTCTCTGTCATAACTCGTTTCACATTTACACTTTTGCCCCCTCTCACCATCAACCCTTGCCACCAATCCTGCCTTTATAAAGAGCTTTGATAATTCACTTTGGAAATGATATAACTGCTTTCCAGAATACACCTCTTCTCTTGCGTGTTAGAACCCCCCCCCCCCCCCCCGCCCCGACTCCAAAAAAAGACTTCCAGCATCTGTTTGTCTTTGCACAGTAGATGGAAAGGCACACAAATACACTCACACGCAAACACACAGTCACAACAGACGCCTCGTCTCTGCCGTATTGTATTTGTAAGATAACTGGGTGTGGGCGTCTGCAAAACAGCTCATTTTGCACCAAAGTCAAAATCCATCTATCAGCGCTTTCGGCCGAGAAGGACGCTTCGCGGCGTAAGCCACCCGCTCTCTGTCCGTGGGATGGCGGAGCTGCGCCAGGCCGACGCTCGCTTATCTGCCGCCTCCCATTTGATGTGCGCCATTGAGATCAATGAGCAACTGTCAACCTCCTTTTGCTCGGAAAGCAGAGGCAGTGCAGGATCTGCCGGTTGCCTGAATGATGTCCATTTGGGGACGGTAGATGATTATTAGACTGACTTGACAAAGTAGAAACCCTTATTCAGGCCAGAATATTTTTTCTTTGTTATGTATTTATTATATATTTCAGATGGCATTCAGCCAACAGTGTTTGAAAGCAGAGACCGTGGCTTGATAGATTTTATTTCCTTTTATGAAGCCTCATTTTATGCAAGCAGTTTATTTTACGCTCTTCTTTATGGTACGCAAAATTTACATTATTATTATTTTTTCTTTTTGGCTTAAAAATAAATTGCTTGTGGCAGGATTATTATTGGTGATGAAAAGCAAATTCTAAAATCTTAAAGTGCCATGACAAAAACAATAGATTAATTAATAATAACAATAATTAAAACTACATTTTGTTTTGATAATTCTTGAAAATATCCATGAATCCATAACTTGAATGCAGCTATAAAGACATCAATGTCTACATCATTGCTGATGCCTGTCGTGTGTATTTGGATTGATCACCCCAACCCCCCAACCCCCCTGCCATCCGTTAAGGGAAAACGACCCAAAAAGCAGGCTTGCGCAGCAAACAAACCCAACCAGCAGGGATGCTTTCTTCTGTGATGCTTCCTAAATCACAGCAGCTTTGTTTGCCCATGTGCTGGGCTGTACGCTTTGAGGAAAATGACTTCACGGGGCATGCAAGGGGCATCAAATAATTGCGGCGCTCCAGGCAGAGCCGCTAGGACGGAAATAAAACAAGTGCTCTCCGCTCTAAAAATAAGCCCGTTCACACCAGGATGCGGGCTTGTCGGCTGTTTGATGAGAGAGGCCACGCACGGCACATAAACTGTACAGCGCAACCACGCAAGCCTTTCCCTCTACCAAGATGACACATGGACCGTGACTTTCTTTTTTTTTTTCTTCTCCCATCTCGCTCACAAAACAGTTCACACCTTGAGCAGGCAGTCCTCTTCAGCGATGTGTATACTGTTTGAAATCCCACAACACACACACACGCGCATACTATGCTCATACTTACATTTCGCGCATGCATCGGAATCAAATTAGTTATTAGTGACACTTTTTAATACTTCATAACGAGGATATCCCCCTGAAGCCCTTGTTACCTAGCAACCGCAATTGGAACACGAGGCATCCGGATGTTGCACAGATCCCATACTTAATGTAAATGTCGAGCTATTCTAAGTACAGTATGCATTCCATATAGGAAGGGTTTAATTCTTAATTGCATTTTTCAGTAAGCACTGGATTGAAAGGCACTTTGATTCCGTCTGTCTCCTTCAACGGCGTCCTTGGATTCGTGTCTTTGGCCGCGGTGTCTGTGTCTCTTCTGGCATCGGGCTGAATATTTCAAGAGTTGTTAATGTGTTCCATTTGTTACCTTGCTTGTAAACAGTCTTGGACTCTTCCCCAGATAGTCGGGTGTTCGAATGCTGCCAAAAAAACTGTTGAGCGTGCGCAAATGCTAAGCAAAAGGAATTGCTCCTGACACCAGCGCCGTTTTTTTTTATTTGGCATGTTTCTTTGCTCTTTTTGTTATCATCTAGTTGCAGCGGTTTGATTTTGCAAGTAAACATGCACAGCTGTTAGCATAGCCTTACAAAAAGAGGATTTGCAATTCTCGCTAAATTTATAGTCGGCTGGTCAATTATTAAATAGTTCTTTTGGGGGGGGGGATGTTCTGATCCCATCACGTGATTGTTAAATCGTAATCGGCTGCAAAAGACATTTATATAGTATATCATTAAAATTTGGCAAGGCTCCCAACAACACTTCTCGGTAGTGTGTAAAATTTACAAGGCCTATTTATTTTCCCTTTACAAGGACTTTAAAGCAACACGTGGATTGTCCGGTGTTTTTCCTGATGTCTATATCCAATAAATAAACAAACAAACAAATACCGTTTTTTCCATGTATAATGCGCCTCCATGTATAATACGCACCCTAAAACTGGCATGTCGATGCTGGAAAAAAGCCTGTACCCATGTATAATACGCACCCAAAATTTGACTCTTACTTAAGTCCGTAAACGTAAAATTATTTCAGAAAAATATTATCTTTGCGAACAACCGGATGTTATTCTGCCGGTCAGTATCACTGCGCATGCGCTAGCAAACTCGATAGCGGAGAAATGTTTCGGATTTGTGCAGGGTACATTGCGACAGCAAACGAGCAGTTGATCGAGCAAGCGTCTGATACGAGAGCATTGTGTTCGTATGGAGCGTGTTTGAAGTGAACAGCAGAGTGTAAATCGCGGGTTTTGTCACGATACGATATCATATCGATACAAAGTAACACGATACGATATTTCCGATATCTTAAAGCCTGCTGTGATTCATTCACGATACATCACAATATAGTGCTCCACGATCGATATTTTTATTTATTTATTTAATTTTAAAATAAAAAATATAGAACGATATCCTGATTTATAACAATTCATACGCAAAATCAACAAGGTACTGCAAACTCTTTATTTAGGAAATTACAAGAGTATAGTAGTATACAAAGTGCTTATTTTAACACTGAACTTTATCAAATTCCTATATTTTTTCTCATATAAGAAAAGAAAAATGAATATTCTTTCTTTTTTTGTAATACCATTAACTTTAAAGTGCATTACTGAACTATTTATTTACAATAATTTTAATTGTCCGTTGAGCCATCTTTTCTTTGGAATCCAAAGTGCTTCCAAACGAATGACTTGAAGCCCAAAGGGGAGCAAATTTCCTCGTCTTCTTGGACACTAGCCATAGCACCAGCCCAGGAGCCGCGTAGTTGTCGGCTCCCCTTTCACGTGCCTGCTCTGCTCACAACTCGCCGCCCACTGCTCCCGGAAAGAGGAAGCAAGCAACAATGAACTGGATTTGAAAATAAAGTCGCGTCTAATGATCGAGGTCAAACACGGAGATATAAATCGATGTTTACGTTTAGCATCGATGCCAATAAATCGGAGAGCATTATATCGATTAATCAATGTGTATCGATGAATCGTTACACCCCTAGTAAATACTGTTGTAGCACATCACTAGGATCCTTGTTAAGTGGGATGAATTGCAGTCTTTCCAATGCGGGAAAAACAACAAAGGAACTCTTTCTCTGTCTAGACATTTGATGAAGTTGATTAGAAAGCATGTGAGCAGCGAGGCTGTGTAAGCATAGCAGTTAATTATCGCTCTCTAAAACTTGCTTTTTACCCTTCTTCGCTTTCCCCTTGTGTCACTGTACGTCATTAGCATACTAAAAAGTAAATGGAGGCAAACATTCATAATTGGGATCCAATGGAAAATAGGCGTCTTTCTGCCAGTGAAGTTTTGGCTTCGCAAGGCTACGTTCAATTATGGGCTGCTTGTCAGCTGGAATAAATCATTCTTTCCGTGTAATGTTTAATACAGTCAGAAAGAAAAGTTTGACTGCCAAAAGTATTCTCATGTGGGACAACTAATGACTTGGCTGACTGGGCGCTGTTGCCTTGTCATGAAATGTCACCGTCCATCATCATTGAAAGGAGAAGAAAGTTTTACGGGGGGAGATGAAATGAGATGAAATGAAATAGAAATTAATGACAATGAAAAGTGTATGTATGTTTTGTAACCTCGGGCCACAGCCTGTATACTTGAGGGAATGAAGCGTCAAATAATCTGCCTGCTTGTATTTACACTGACAGTGAAGTGTGAGGGCAAGCGTCCCTTCAAGGACAAACATTCCGGAACACTATCTGGAAAGATGCTGCTGTCCAAGCTGACTGTCATACCTCTTCACTTTGTTGTCTCCTTGTGAGAACACGTGTAATGCAGGTGCCACTCAGCCAGGAGCGATGCGATGATGAATAAATCCGTTTTTTTAGCCTGCTCTTTCCAGTGACCATAAACATCTACTACTCATGTGGAATGAAAGACAAAAAGGGTTTTCAGAGGGGAAGTATAAGTAAACAAGTGAAATGATGTGGTTGCAAAAGTGTGCACTCCCCCTCAAAGTAAAATAATCTGGTTGCAAAAGTGTGCACACCCCTTCAAAGTGAATACTTACACAATGTGGCTGAATAAAGTTCAGCAGTTCTATTCGGCTTTAATAAACGACTTTCGTTCATAATAAACAAATATTATTATAATTAATGACAGTTACCAGAATAACTCAAAGCAATGATTTCAGATACAAGCATTTCAGTTGTGAGCCGGGTCACGGAAAAAAATTAAACTCATATCACAAGGCGCTACTGGACTGAGATCCGTATCACTTCCAGTCAAACTTTGTTTTCGAGATGTTTTTTTTTTTCTCTACTCCAGTTTTCATCTCTGTTGCAGGCAATGCTGTGTCATCATCGTGTGAATTAATCACCCTGGCTCAGCTCAAAATATGCTTACCATCTGTTTCATTTTATTCCAGTGCCCAGCTCATGGATCATGTTTAATGCATCTGTGCTAATGGCATCATCTATGTGCGGCACAATGGCTGTCTGTGCATGTGCGGAAAAAAGGAGGGAGCCAAACCTTGCTTGTCTGAATACCCTTAAAACATCATCAAATCATTTGCTCCGCTGCTCCCAAAATTGGAAATTACCGTGAATAATAGCTATAAAAAGTCTGACACAATTTGACAAACATTACAACTGCACCTCATTGTCATCAAGGCGGCACAGTTAGCCGCTAATTTGATCAAATTAGAAGAGTATTTATGATCTATTAAAATCATGTGCATGGCGGGGTCAAGAGCGACTCACTCTCATGTGATTATCCCCCCGAGTGATGTACGAGGGACATATGGAAGAGGAATACGTAATCGGCCTTTGTGGCACATTTGCTCGCATATAGGCTACTGCTACTGTACCTTCGGCCATACAATATGAATGGCATATAAAACATGCACATGCTCATACAATGTGATGGATGCACATTCCATGTACGGGCATCAACATTTCATGAGACCAAATCAAGCGCTGAGCAGAATTTCAAGAACATCAAGCTTCAGCGTGTCTGCTCGTTTCTGAACTGATAAGAATGTCTGTATAGGAGGGGACGGCGATTAATCGATTATAAAATTGATAATCATTTTCATCATCTTGTAGGGTCCTTGTTTAATTTAAAATAGTTGAGAGAGAGAGCTAGAGCGCTAGAGAGAGAGAGAGAGAGAGAGAGCGCTAGAGCTACGTAGCTTTGCTGAAAGTCTGTTTACCTTAATGCTAGCAAATAATGCTAAACACAATAAATGAAACTGCATTTATGAATAGAACATAGACTAGAATAGATCTTTATTTGTCATTGTCACATGTACAACGAAATTTAAAAAGTGCCAACCGATCCGCGCATGAGATAAAAAATAAATAGAATAAAAAGATTAAAAAAAAGAAAAAGCTAAAAGTGTTGTATTTTGTATTTTTTGTGGAAGTGTTTTAATACTTTCCAACAACACATATATTATTTATCCTTTGCAGAAATTGAAAAAAATTGCTGCTTCTTTTTGAGTCAGTAGTGAAACTCTTCATGTGTCTTTGCATATGTCTGCATAATGTCGCCCCTAGGTGGCAAATGCAAGCATAGCAGAAAACTGCTCACCCGTGACCAAGACGATAATGAGAAGAAATGCTCCAGCAAACGGATGAATCTGCAATAGCGTTATTAAAACTGCCATCGTCATCATGTCTTTCAAATTATCGTCGACTATATTCACACCTAAATAGATGTGTTTGTAATTGTTGAAAAAATGCCGACTAAAGACGAGCTGCAGTGTTGGGGCCCACATCAAATGGCTCCAGCTTTGAGGAAGATGAGAGACCGGCATATCGTCTTAATCTGTTGCTCCCAGAAAAGGCCTTCAGGACTACTTTAATCACCTTGCTGTGTGTTCTTGCTGCTGACTGGCACTTTCTCCTCACATTTTCTCCTCTCCCATGAAGATGGCCTTGAAAGTTGGCACCTGAACAAACCGAGGTGGTCCTTTAACACAAACAGTGTCCAGCCCTAGCTAATTATTTTAAGTGACTTATGACAGCTTTTTGGTGTTTAAAATAATTTTATTTACTTTATACAATTATTCCTAGGAGTTCACACATTGTTTTTAAATTAACTCTATTTGTCACCTATAGGCGGCGTTGTTCTACTTCACATATACGAATTGCAAGCAGAAGTAGTAGAAGAAGAAAAGCGAGCAAATTGTATACGTTTTCGGAGAAGGTACACTGCCAAATAATACCGAATATTTTTCATATTTTTGTTTTATGACTTAATTTGTGCACTTTGAGTGTGTTTACTTTTATTCGGGTGTGATTTGGGAGACTTTTCGGTCAAGTGGAGAGTTTTATAAGCCGTTGGTTTGTTGATTTAGCTTAGTGGCTAAGTGGCCGCTAACGAGACAAGATGTTTTTATCCAACCCCCCCTCGCCCCCACACACAGAAAAAGCCCCAACGAATGCCAAGAGGTTAGTTGAGGATTAATGCTGCTTCATCCTCTGGATTACTACTTGACTGCTGCTTTGGAAATTTTTGTTCACGGTAAGAATCCCAATAAAGAGTAGGAAAAAAACTCAACCTAACAAAATTCCTTAAAACATTTGCTGATTTACAAAATACAAAACGAGGGAAAGCAACAGTGCTAACTAGCATTAGCATGTTTTTTTTGTGGTCATTCCTAGTCATGTGATCTCAAGTTATTATCCAACTTTAGTAGAGTATTACCTTCAAAAAATGCTGCTAAAATTCCAACTTGTTTGACCTTTAAGCTGTCCAACATTGACATCCACTAATTACGTCGCAAGCTAACATTATTCTCAGCACTAATCAGTCCCTCAGCAAAACTACACAAATGCACTCAGAAATTTTTCGGTACTAAGTAGTGAGTCAATGAATGTTTATGGGGATGTGGGCGGCTTTGCAAAATATTAATTAGACATATTTTTGCACGGAATTTTATCTCAATGCGGTATTATTAGTGTCACCTAAGTGACACTAAAAAGTGATTAAGCATGCGAGATGATTGCGACCAAAAGGGAACGGCACACTCTGTTAACACATTTTACCATCCAAGACATTTACAAACGTACGTATAAAGTCACGCCATTTCACCTCAACCACGATCTTTCTACGCATAATGCATTTTGGTACTATAGCACAATGCCTTATGCTTCTGGCAGTGGTGTTACTTTTTACAGGATGGCTGATTAATTCAGCTTCCGAGCGCTGTGTGGTAAGACTCAAGTCTGCCAGATGGGAGTCAACACAGCATCTTTTTTTCCTTCTTTTAACCTGATGGATAGGCTCCAGAGAGAAACAGCTGAATGGAACAAGGCAGAAATAATGGCTGAGTAAGGGGGAAGAACAAGAAAACCACAACAAAAAAATGTTGAGAATATGTTGGATGCTGAAAGTCAAGTGCCAATCAGCATTACAATACAATACAAAACAACTTTATTTATACAGCTGCATCGGTAACAAAGCTTTAAAGTAAAGCAGTGCCAATTAGCCTGATATGTAGCTTAGCGGCTAGCCTTTCCCGACAACGTCCTCCTCAACAAGCAATATCGCAATTTTACAAGGCAGCGGGAGTCACAGGCCGCCCCCGGAGAATATATACTGTCTGTCAAGCGAGTGATGAGGAGCCTTTAAAGGGTCATAAACCTCACAGCCAGACTCGGGGAACAACAATATACGTGATTCATCACCAGCAAATTCTGGCTACTTCACCTGCTTAGCTCTCAGGCCCCCGATGCACTCCTGTCTTTCAGCGCGATGTGCCGCATAATTGCACTGGAACGTGCTGTAATTCTCCGGCTCGGCTGAGCGAGGGCGGAGGGCATTGCTTTTGTGTCACATCCGCACTCGGGGGGGTTTTGTCCTGACACCAAGGTCACGTTATGAAATGTTCATTTATTAAAACCGCAGTTGGTGGAAAAAAGCCTTCCTTGGACTTGTGTTGCAATTCATTGTGTTGACACATGAATTGCCTCCTGTCCGCACGAAAACAACAGCGCAGCATAAATCTTTTAACAAAACTTACATGGAAATTGCAAGGCAGATTATTAAATGTGCCCATGAGATGGGGAAGTATACTGTACAGTACATTGAAGAGGCGTTGCTAGGAAACGCTGCTGCTGGATGAGTCAATGAGACTCCAAGAGGGGCTACAATGGAGCAGACCGCCAAGCGGCATCAGCAGCCGCACATTCATCCCAGGCTGTGTGGTCATTGCAGTTGTGCTAATTAACATCGTGTCAGTGAAAGGCAGGGTCGGCTTGTTTCACTTGCCTGCCCATCCATTGAAATCATTTCATCTGCACTCATCATCATCATCGGTTTAAAGTCCGCTTCCCAGGCGCCGCTGGGTTGGACTGGGTTCTCGATACGGCTTTCTTCCACCGGGAACGGTCCATGGCCATCTCGTGGTTGATGCAGAGTGCCTTCATGTCGGCTGTCACGGTCGTCTGCCAGGTCTTTTTAGGTCGGCCACTGGGTCTTGTTCCCTCTACGTTATACGACATAACTTTCTTCACCCATTCGTTCTCGTCCTTCCTCACTACATGTCCGTACCATCGCAGTCTGCCTCTCCTCACCACATCCACTATGGCCTCCACTCCCATCTTCTTTCTCAGCTCTGCACTGGTCTTTTCCTCCCTCATTGACACACCACACATCCATCTGATCGTCCTCATTTCTGCTCTGTTTAGTTTGTCTTCTTGTTCTGTTTTCAGGGCCCATGCCTCACTTCTGTACGTCATTCTACTTCTGACGCAGGCTGAGTACACTCGGCCTCTCATCTTCAGGGATGGAGCCTTAGATGTTAAGAAGGGCATGAGTTCCCTGAATTTCTTCCACCCGCTTCTCACCCTTGTGGTCACTGCTAGGTCCACCCCCCCCATCAGCGTTAAGCATGTCTCCAAGGTAGCAGAAGCTGCCCACCACCTCGTACATCTCCCCATCTACCACGAGCCCCTCTTTCTCAGCTGGGTCTGCTTGGGCGACTTCTCCCCTGCACCGCTTGCATTGGAAGGTCTCACTTGCAGCTAGTAGGCTGCCTTTCTTCTGCCCTCTGGGAAGAGGTACAGGAGCCTGCGCTCCCGCACCACCAGACTCACCAACAGCTTCATACTCCAGGCTGTTAGGATCCTGAACTCTCCCCCCCCTTCTGCGTAGCGTCCTGTGCTTTTGCGCTATATTCTGTCTGCTGTATGCACACTTGCTCTGTTTTGCTCCTCTTATTTATTTATTTATTTATTTATTGTGTTATTTGTTTATTTATTATTTATTCATCAGTCTTATTATTCATTGGTTGTCCCTTCTTGTTTTTATTTTGTGTTGTTTGCTTTTATGTATGTCGTGTACTATGTCTTGTCACCGTGGGATGGTGGAAACGTAATTTCGATTTCTTTGTGTGTCTTGGCATGTGAAGAGATTGACAATAAAGCAGACTTTGACTTTTTTGATTTTGACTTTTACTCCGCTGCATCTTCGGTGGACCCATCTCTGACAACCCTTGCACCGGTTAGAGTTAGCTTACACTCTTTTCCCGCAAACTCCACATGGCCATGCTCCTGACTGCGATATCACTCCCAGGCCAGAAGCACCGACCTTGACCTTTGATTTTGCCGCATTCACTTTCATTCCTTTCACTTCCAGGCATGTCTTCCAGGCCGCTAGCTTCCTAGCTAGGTCTTCTCGACTGTGAGCCATCAATACCAGGTCATCCGCGTAGAGCAGCTCCCATGGTGCTGAAATGATGAATCTGGACCATAAGACGACAGTGGTGGTATATTAGTCAACTCCACTCAACTGTTTGATTGAGGGCTGTGCTTTAGCCAAGGGCTCGAAGGCGATTCAAAATCAATATGTGTCCTGATAGACACGTGACTGAAGGCAATATAAAATGCATTTCACGGTCGTTTCCAAACACAAACGTTACGCAGCTAAACCAACGAAGAAGTGTGCACATGTGCCGCACTGACGTGGAAGAAGAGAGTGGCGTAAAAGAACTTACTCCTAGAATGCTATTTGTTAGCTTGTTTGCTGTGTTGTGTGTTAGCATTAAGCTTGCAGACTTTCCTAAGGCAAAGTTCAACCGGGGCCAATTCAGCTGCTTGCTAGCTTGCAAGTCGGTTCACTCGTATCTCAAAGCGGAGCCAGAGGAGGGAAGTTGACGAGAAGGCGAAAAGACATTGTGAGAGACAACGTGAGACAACGACAGACTCGTGGGAAAGGTCAGCGGGTTGTCACATTTGGTAAAAGGTCGTGCTCGACTCTTCCCCGTCGCTTGGTCAGTTTTGAAATTGTACATCTCTCATATAAGTGTCATCCAAAAAAAAGAAAATGTCATGCCAGGGAGTTGCATGTTCACACGCTAATAATTCTCCCGCACACACTCGCAGGCACACATAGTCGAAGACATAATGAGGTGCTAATAACGAGACGCGGCGCTCTCGTCAGACGAGCCCTGTCAGGTGTAGACGATTTCCCATTCTGACGCCGAGTGCGGGGCCGCCATTCACAGCAGGGAAGTGTTTCTCGGCTTCCTGCATAATCCCCCTCGCTGCTCCCACTGTAAACCTGCTGTCGATTCAACATCCACCATAAATAATTCACATGACGTTGGGGAGAATCAGTATGTGGAAGTAGCTTGTGAATTGTTCGACACATCCCGATGTTGACACCAGTACAAATCCATGGTGTACTTTGTGTACTTCTTTTCATTTTCTGTGATAAAGCCACAAAAAATTGAAATAAAACACAATTGTTTTAATGATTCTAGAATTAATAAATGGCATTTAAATATAGTAACAAATGTATGTGTGTGGTTTGCTGTGGCATGTAAATAACTACACTGCATCAGATTGCCAATCTTAGAAACACCTCTTGGTATGAGTGCAGTGTTGTTCTAGGCCGTTTTATAGGAATAGGAACAGAATATCAATTTTGTGATTGATCACATCATTATCGCTCGTGGTACAGTGTCAACACAATGTCGAAATGTGTGAGTGCCCTCTTCATGACGATTCAGATATTTATTGTTAATGGAATTGAGGAGTCAATCTGTTTTAACAGAGCCATTATTATTATTATTATTAAAGTTGTTGGTCCTACTCTGTTTACAGCTGCTCATCGATTTCCATACATATTACTTAAACTATTGCAACTTAACCACATCCATCATAGGTCTCAATTCTTCTCTAATCTATTTTCATCTTTTGACTAGTTTGCATATGATTATGACAACACTGCGCTCTGTTGGTGAAATGCTCTTATCACAAGCATCGCCGCCATCTTGGTTGGATTAGAAATAAATAAAAAAAAGCGTGGAACTTCGTCGGAATTTTGATGTGTCGACTTAGAGAACCCTTGCGACCTTACTAGTGATTTTTTGTTTTGTTTTCTTGACCAGACTTTCTGTGCTCAGGTTCAAGTGGCCATTCCAACCAGATTTGGCATTTTGGGAGACTGCAATTTGGGGAAAATCTTGGCGATGTCAGGTAAAAAAAAAAAAAAAATCCACCTATTTAAAGCCATCTCAGTGGGTAGCCTTTTTTTTTTACTGCACTTGCTGTCTACTGAAAATGTCTCCTTAATGGGTTTAAACTTCATCACGTAATGTGCTGCTCGGTTGACCAACTATTTTTTTCAGTTGCCCATATTGAAGTTTTTCACTTTATTGAGTATTTGCTGTGATTGAATTATGATTTTTTTAGTGGCCCGCATCAACACAACACCACTAAAAAAAAAAATGCCTGAATGTAATTGCTTATCAGTTTGCACAGATGATCCTGGAGGCTGTGAGTCAAGCTACTGTCTAAGTTGACAAGCTGCAGCTGTCCCTCACATCAAATCCATTGTAGCAACATGACAGCTTTATCATCGTGTCAGAGCCCTGCAGGCGGGTCCCACCTCGCCCACTGTCAGGGTCCCATCACCCTCGACTCGGAGCTGGTCAGTCGCATGCATTGTATATATAAACAAAAAAACATTCACATGCACACCAATACACAAAAGGCTGTGATTTGTAAAAAATGAAATGAATGAAGTCATAACTGTGGGAAATCTGCTAAGCACTCGACACTGTGTTGCCCCTTAGCATGTCTTATTAAAGTAAACTTGATTGTACCCTGCAAGCCACTGCAGTCAGTACTGGAGGTTATAATGCCCCCTGGTGGTGATTGGCCTGATCTGCAGAGTCATTCGTGGTGTTGAAAATGGATGGAGCTCAGTGCATTTGAATGTCCAAAATGTCTGCAGCACTGCAGTTTATTATTTGTCCACTAGGTGTCAGGGTCTTCCTGCAGACTATACACATGCACACTTCGTTGGTCTGAAAAAAATTGGTTATTTGATCCAAGTAATCTTTTTAATGTTTGTTTACATTTCTATGCCTACGAGGTACACTGACAAGAATTACTGCGTATACTTGTTTGTTGTGGAATGCAGAAAGCCGTTTTTACAAAAAAACTTAAAATATTTAGTTGAATTTTCCTACTATTTTCCTACTTTGTTTCAAAGTAGGTCATGGTGGTGAAATGTGGAGAGATTTTTTTTTTTAACGGGCAGTTCATTGTGTAAAAAGGTTTCACGACCTTTGGCGTGCGTAAAATCAATTCGGGGGTGTTGTTTGTTGCGTCACTCTCCAAAAGAGGGCGACATTACACTTGCAACCCGGATCCTTTCCAACTGCACACCACCTCGAAACTTCCTCATGTGTCTCATGTAAAGTCACTTGAGATTACTTCATGCATTTCTGATTTGGTCACCAGATGACCACGTATGTTCCCGTTTGACGTCGCTGTAATTACAGTATGACAACGCCTTCACCTTTGTATCATTTGCTAACGACACATTATTTTTGCTTTCAGTAAAGACAACAATTCTGAAGTAATATTAGATGCACACACACACAAGAAGGTGAAAAGAAAAAAATGTGAGATTGTAGCGTGGCTTTGCTGGCTCCTCGCTGCCTGCTTTTTGATCTGGTCCCGACGGCGCGAGTTAGCCCTAAGCCGCTTTTGCCCCACGCAGCCCTTGCATTCACCAGCATTCACCTAAATCTGTCACACAGATTTGACACTGCGTCACTCGGAGTGCACTCACAAATGACATGTATATAATGTGCAATATTGTGCACATTTACAGCCCGGAATTCCCTCAGAGCATGAACTGTTCTTTTGTTTTTCATCATGTGTTTGCCCCCACACCCCGCCTCCCATGACCATTCCTTCTTGTGGCAGAAAATACACCTCACATATTATCTAATCTTTTTTGTTGTTGAATAATGCACATTTTTATTTAATCTATCTATTTATATATTTTTGGCCAAAGTTCAGCAGGTGCAAGAAAGGGGGAGACTGAGTGCCCCCTCATCCCTGGCTTACTTGCTCCCCTCGTTCAGCGTCTGCTCTGTCGCTTTTCTTTTCCGGATAAAGTGGGAGAAACTGGCACTCGCTGGCAACTCAGAAGGATTTTCTCCCACTCTCCAGCCCAAGTGGCTTTTGTCCATTTGCACAGCACAAAGCTTGTTTGGGCTTCTGTCGCCGCTTTCAAAATTGACACCATGCAAATGAGGACATATTATGATGTTGTTGTGTACAAATATCATCAAGTTTTTTTTTTCTTCCCTACCTTCTTTTAACAGAGTTGTTTTTGTCTCCTGCAGGCTGCGGAGGATAATTATGATTCACTTCCAGTTGTAAATGAGCAGTCATGGACGTCCCCTCCTTTGGGAATCGTCAGCCCTTTGCAAAGAAAATAGAGGTTAAAAATCTGCTAAATGAGTTTGCAGCAACCGAGATCCTTCTCTTCCACAGGTAATGAGTTTGATTAATTTTTGACCTTTGGAAAACTTTGCCGAGCTTTTTGGGCCGCTTTTTGTAGTTTTCCAAAGCTGGCGCAGTTAAACAATGTCTTTTGTCGGGTTTCACACGGAGACCCTGAACGAGGTGTTTTGGTTCACACGGAGAGACCAACGCAGATATTTCATGTGATAATTATTATTATAAATTATGTATAAAAATCTGATATTGCTTGTTGAAAAAAAAAATCTATGTATTACTTGTTTGTAAAAAAAATACATGGAGGAGGATCAAGAAAAAAATACCGTATTTTCCGCACTATTAGGCGCAGTTAAAAACGTACATTTTGCTAAAAAAAAACCACAGTGCGCCTTATAATACAGAGCGCCTTATATATGGATCAATTGATGAATTTGTTGATCCATACTGGTTGTACACAGTGCTCTGCCATAAGGTTTCAGTACGTTTTAGTACGACTAGTAAATTACAAGGTCGCATCGCTTCCCAACATTACGGCAACTGTCGTCAGGGGGCGTCACAGAATGGCTGTTGTACCCGCGAGGCTATTTCATTTCAAAATGGGCTGCTCCGTTAATGTTTCGAGTAAATTTACGGATTGATATGGAAGGGAAACATAGGTAAGCAGTACCAATGTGTTAGATCGAACTTTAGTCAGTTCCGATCATTTTATAGATCGTTTGAGAAACGCGATTGTTTACACTTTGCTGAGGCTCATGGGGGTCTGCGAGCTGAGGCTCATGGGAGTTTGCGGGTGGCTATTGCTATAATAATAGCTGCTTTACGCACAAGGCTATTTCATTTCAAAATAGGCTGCTTTGTTAATGTTTTGAGTAAATTTACGGATCGATATGGAAGGGAAACATAGCAGTACCAGTGTTAGATCGAACTTTAGTCAGTTCTGATCATTTTATAGGAGATTGTTTGAGAAACGCGATTGTTCACAGAGGGCTCATTGGTTATTGGCTAGTACATGCATACCGCAACCCTAGTCAACCTCAGTTTGTTGCAGTATAGCTTCTATTTTATGCGCCTTTTAATCCGGTGCGCCCTATATATGAAATAATTTCTAATATAAAAAATTAAATGTGGGTGCGCCTTACAATCCAGTGCGCCTTTTGGTGCGAAAAATACGATAATCAAATATTAAATCTAAATCGCAATATTAATTTGGGGGTTCGTTAGGTTATTTTAAAAAATTGTCCCACCCCCGTGGGAACATAGTACATAAATAACCATAATAAGAAAATGACAGGGTTTGGATTGTTGAGGCCAGCGCACAATAATGCGCACTTCTTTCGGAACTCCAAAGAAAACTTTGTGGTCCACAAATAATCCAGCGGGCGATGCTTATTTTACCCCAAACAGGTGTTTAGAGATTCCGTCCGAGATAAATCATGATTTGTAAACTTTACCGTAGACAGCGGTGACAGCTTTCCCTGTATAATGTAGAATTATGGCAAAGGTCTTAAGAAGAGCTGTGATTTAGAGCCCAAGGATGTGGCGTGTCTCCCTTTCGGAGGAGGCCCTCCCCTCCCGCCTTTGATTTCATTCTCTCCTCGCGCTATTAAAAAGGCCTTCCGCTCCTCTCACCGGGTGCACTTTGCTGTCAGAAGTGGCACAAAATCATTCGTCATTGCCGCCCGCGTGTAGCCAGCGCCCGCCACTACGGCCTTTCGCACTGTATATTTTTCCATTATTGATTATGTGTGTGTGATGCTGGGAGAAGTACAAAGATGGCTACCCGCTTGTGTCCAGGTTTAGGCTGAAAGGGGTGGGGTGGTCTAAATTTCCTTGCCTGTGGAAATACGATGGTACTTTGACTTAAGAGTTGGCATTACCTTTGTATTCAACTATTCCACCTTACCTCCGTCTAAAGTTTGCTAGCTTGAGAGTTAGCATTACTTTTGTATTTAACTATTGCACCTCGCCTCTGTCTAAAGTCTCCTAGCTTAATGCTTACAGAATGGCTTAGCATAACATAAACTCGCATCAATGTTCTGGCGATTAAAAACCATTCAAGAACTGACAGAATGTTTAAACACTGGTCATAGAAATAGTGCCGTTAATCACAGCAGTAACATTAGCTTATAGCGTTATTTTTTTATTGCTTTCAGAAAAACCGAATCGATAATCCTAATCAAATGGACTGTCGTGCCCGTGTGTGTGTATTGCAGCTATTTTGTGCGCAAAACTGAACTGGCCATGAATGTCAGCGTCCCCCTTTGTTGTTTAATTTATTTTATTTTCAAAGTTGAGGGAGGTGTCCTTGCTGTGAGAGCTTGCCATTGATGTGGTTATAGTTAGCCCGCTCTCCCGCTGTGCTGGTCTGCAGGAGGAGAGCCTTTCGCTGCTTCATTTGCCCACTGCCGTCGCACTCGTCGTCTCACTCGGTCAGTTGGCCGGAATTTTCTTCTTTTTTTTTTTTTTTTCTCTGCAAGATAATGAAGAGCTCAAAGACTGTACGAGCACGAGGGTGTCAAGAGTCACACTTACTCGGGCTCAAACGCTTAAAGGACTTGGGTCAAATTTAATTTTTTTTTTTTTTTACCTTACTCGCATGCACCTCCTAAACAGATGGATGCCAACAATTTTTATATGAACAAATACGTATGTGCTGTTAAAATGTCCATAATACAATTCTCAATGCATGTATATTGATTTTGCTATCTATACTTTTCGCTGTAACTTTGAATGAGTTTTGTTCTCTTTATCTCCTAAAACTGAAAAAGTTTTCCATTCACCCCCCTGTTTATTATGAAGCCCCTCGCTCAAAACACCGCTCGCTGGCCCTGGTGTTGTTTTATCACCTCTGGATCTGTGTGTGCCGCACGCAAGTGAGGCGGGCCTCTGAGGGCTAGCGTGCGGCTCTCGGCAGGCTTTGTACAGGATGAAGAAGTCCTAATCCTCAAACAGACTTAAATTCCACCAGAAAGTCTCTTGATCCCGAATCCACTCATTTTCTTCAAACGCGTACGGGGCGAAAATCCGCGATTTCAATCTGCGACGGGCGGCCAACGACGCTAAAGTTGCGGCAATCGCTGGCTGTGTTTGGGCTGCGACTCGGCCGCACTTGGAGTTATATGAGAATTCTGTTTGTTCTGCGCTTTGGCTTCACCCACGCAGCGCCGCCGCGTCTCTATTTGGTGGCGTATATTTCATCATGTTTGTCTTGCCGTGTTTGTCGGCTCATATTTGAGCCGAGGGTTCCTATTAAAACTAAACAGCGTATCAGAGGAATATTGCCACTGTCAAAAGAGCATCTGCGGCGTCAAAGCAATTTAGTCGTAGCGTCGTTTTCCGCTCCTTGCGCTCTTTCTGTTTACTCTCCTTGCTCATGTTTCATATATTCCTATTTCATATATTCCTTTTCTCATCCGAATGGATGCATATTCACTTTTTCGATATATCACAATGAGGCTTTGTCTGCTTCGTTACCAGAATCAAAGCAGCTAAACTTGTTTTGCCTTGTCTTGTATTATTTGCACTTTTTAGCTAGATGATAAGCCGGAAACTGATGCTTTTTGAGGTAGGTTAAAGTAGTTTAAATTAATTACCGTATTTTTCGGACTAAAATTCGCTCCGGAATATAAGTCGCATTAGCCATAAAATGCACAATGACGTGAAAAAAACCATATAAGTCGCTCCGGAGTATAAATCGCATTTTGGGGGAAATTTATTCGACAAAATCCAACACCAAGAACAGACATGAACAAGCAACAACAGGCTAAACGATAGATATGCTAACGTGACGAAGAACTGAGAACAGGCCTAACGTAACATTCAGAGCTATTCAAATAACTGTTACATAAATAACACGTTTATAAACCATCTGTGTCACTCCAATTCATTAAATCCATCGATCGTCCTTTATGTCAATAATGGGTGCTCGCCGCTGACGGCGCTTGCACTTCAAAATATTCCACAGGCCCATATAACGACATATACAGTGCCTTGCGAAAGTATTCGGGCCCCTTGAACCTTTCAACATTTCGCCACATTTCAGGCTTCAAACATAAAGATATACAATTTTAATTTTTTGTCAAGAATCAACAACAAGTGGGACACAATCGTGAAGTGGAACGAAATTTATTGGTTAACCTTTTTAACAAATAAAAAACTGAAAAGTGGGGCGTGCAATATTATTCGGCCCCTTTACTTTCAGTGCAGCAAACTCACTCCAAAAGTTCAGTGAGGATCTTTGAATGATCCAATGTTGTCCTAAATGACGATGATGATAAATAGAATGCACCTGTGTGTAATCAAGTCTCCGTACAAATGCACCTGCTTTTTGATAGTCTCAGGGTTCTGTTTAAAGCGCAGAGAGAACCATGAAGACAAAGGAGCACACCAGGCAGGTCCGAGATACTGTTGTGGAGAAGTTTAAAGCCGGATTTGGATACAAAAAGATTTCCTAAGCTTTAAACATCTCAAGGAGCACTGTGCAAGCAATTACAGTTTTTTTCCGTGTATAATGCGCCCCCATGTATAATACGCACACTAAAAATGGCATGTTGATGCTGGAAAAAAGCCTGTACCCATGTATAATACGCACCCAATTTTTTTTTTCGTCCCAATGATCGTCACAATGATCGAGGCAATGGGTCCCATTTTTATAGTCTTTGGTATGGTCTTAACTAGGCTGGATGTATTTTTTTTTGTTGGCGTTGATTTCTCCAACTGCCCGTAAAGGCACCACTGCGATCAGTGCGGACTTGTGAAAAAAGCGTGCGGACATGTGTAAAAGGCGGCTCTGTATGGGAGAGAAGTTGAAGAGGAATAAAAACACCCTTGGAAACCAAAACTTGCCCCTCGTCGTGACTCGGAGCCGCAACAAATGTTTCGGATTTGTGTAGGGTACATTGTGACAGCAAACGAGCAGGTGATCGAGCAAGCGTCTGATACGAGAGCATTGCGTTCGTATGGAGCGTGTTTGAAGTGAACAGCAGAGACGAAAGGAACAAGGCAAAGTGTTGTGAAATAAAATATTACCTGCTAATTAAACTGTGAATTGAGACTAATAGAAAGAAAACTGAACTCTCGCTCTTTATATAGCTGACTTGTCTTGCGCATCCGTTCTGCGCATCGGATCCATAGTGCGCATGCGCAGTGATACTGCCTCCGTATGACGTCCGGTCCGGGATGGAGATTAAAAAACAAACAATGTTTGACTATAACACACCATCAAGGATTGCACCATCGCATCAAACGATGTGTCGTCAATTATGAATTTTACTGACTAAGTGTGTTGGGCAGGATGGCTGAATGCGATGCGCGATTGACAACAAACAAGAAGAAAGGTGATTTTAAGTTTTATTTCGAGGAAGATTTGTCATGTCTCGTCCCCAGTTTTGCTATGTGTCTAGGTTGTCATAGTTTCTGTTCGCGTCGCCCCTCCCTTTCTGTGTCACCTCAATCAATGTAACTTGTCTTGTATTTAGGTCCTGTCTGCCCCTCGCTCACCGTCGGATGATGTCATGATGTCTGTTTGGTTTCTGTTCCTGTCTTTGGTAATGTCACCCTGTCTTTTTGTTCCACGACTTTGTCGGTCAGTCCTGTTATTGGTTTTGATTTTCTTGAAAAAAAAAATTTTTTTTTTTAATTTGTACCCATGTATAATGCGCACCCCAGATTGTAGGACAATAAATTAGTTAAATTTTGCGCATTATACACGGAAAAAAACGGTATATTGAAATGGAAGGAGTATCAGACCACTGCAAATCTACCAAGACCCGGCCGTCCCTCCAAACTTTCATCTCAAACAAGGAGAAGACTGATCAGAGACGCCCAAGAGGCCCATGATCACTTTGGATGAACTGCAGATAACTACAGCTGAGGTGGGAGAGTCTGTCCATAGGACAACAATCAGTCGTGCACTGCACAAATCTGGCCTTTATGCAAGAGTGGCAAGAAGAAAGCCATTTCTCAAAGATATCCATAAAAAGTCTCGTTTAAAGTTTGCCACAAGTCACCTGGGAGAAACACCAAACATGTGGATGAAGGTGCTCTGGTCAGATGAAACCAAAATCGAACTTTTTGGCCACAATGCAAAACGATATGTTTGACGTAAAAGCAACACAGCTCATCACCCTGAACACACCATCCCCACTGTCAAACATGGTGGTGGCAGCATCATGGTTTGGGCCTGCTTTTCTTCAGCAGGGACAGGAAAGATGGCTAAAATTGATGGGAAGATGGATGGAGCCAAATACAGGACCATTCTGGAAGAACCATCTCCGCTGGGGATTTTAATCATGCTAACCTGAAGTCTGTTTTTCTGAGGCTTCACCAGCATGTTAATTTTCCTACGCGTGGCGACAGCTTCTTGGACCTGGTCTACTCTTCGCATAAAGGAGCTTTCAAAGCCGCCCCCCTCCCCCATCTTGGACTTTCTGACCATATCACTGTCATGCTGTTGCCCGCATACAGACAAATGGTGAGAGCATCCAGACCGGTTCACGTGCGGGTGTGGCCTGAGGGTGCCTCTGATGCGCTCTTTGACTGCTTTGGCTCTACTGACTGGGACATGTTTAGGAGGGCTGCCACTTGCGACGATCGGACAGACATTGAGGAGTATACTGACTCTGTTTCCTTCTACATCAGGAAGTGCATTGATGATGTGACTCACTCAAAATTCATCATCACTCGGGCTAACCGGAAGCCATGGCTGACGGGGGCTGTCTTCAGGCTGCTGAGGGCCAGGGACAAAGCCTTTAGAGCGGGGGATGAGGCTGGCTTGAGGACTGCAAGGGCCGACCTGTCCCGGGGCATCAAAGAAGCGAAGAGGGCGTTCTCTTGCTAAATTACCGCCCACTTCAAGGACAGTAGGGACGCACGGAGCCTTTGGCAGGGCATTCAGACCATCACGGACTACAAGCCCGCGCCGCAGAGCTGTGAAGGAGACGTCCGTCTGCTAAATGACCTTAACCGCTTCTTTGCTCGCTTAGACGCTCAGAACAGCACTTGCCCGCTGAAGGAAACTCCCCCTTCACACGAGCTGCCC
Organism: Syngnathus typhle; assembly: GCF_033458585.1. Taxonomy (NCBI): domain Eukaryota; kingdom Metazoa; phylum Chordata; class Actinopteri; order Syngnathiformes; family Syngnathidae; genus Syngnathus; species Syngnathus typhle. Next base: position 11,066,631 of record NC_083746.1, on the reverse strand, counting down.
CAGTGCCTCTCCGCCGACAGCGTGAGGAGGGCGCTTGCCGCTATCAACATCCGTAAGGCGGCGGACCCTGACAACATCCCGGGTCGAGCGCTGAAGGACTGCGCTGGTGAGCTGACGGATGTCTTCACGGACATCTTTAAATCTTCCCTGCAGCAGGCCATCGTCCCGTCGTGTTTCAAATCTGCCACCATCGTACCTGTGCCGAAGAAACCTGCTCCGTCCTGCTTCAATGACTACCGCCCCGTGGCACTTACGCCCATCATCATGAAGTGCTTTGAGCGGCTTGTCATGGAGCACATCCGTTCCGTTCTCCCCCCCACCATTGACCCCTTCCAGTTTGTGTACCGAGCCAAACGGTCCTCTGAGGATGCCATTTGCTCCACTCGGCCCTCACCCACCTGGAGAGAAGGGACTCGTATGTGTGATTGCTGTTTGTGGACTTCAGTTCTGCCTTCAACACCATTGTGCCACAACGTCTCATCAGCAAACTTGACAAGCTGGGCCTCAGTACCTACCTCTGCAACCGGCTACTGGACTTCCTCGGTCGGAGGCCACAGGTGGTATGTGTTGGCGACAAAATCTCCGCCAGCATCACGCTGAGCACAGGGGCCCCCCAAGGCTGCGTGCTTAGTCCGCTACTCTTCACCCTCCTGACGCATGACTGCACTGCAACCCACAGCGACAACCGCATAGTGAAGTTTGCTGACGACACAACTCTGTTGGGTCTCATCACCGAGGGAGACGAGATTCAATACAGGCTGGAGGTTGACCTTCTGACCACGTGGTGCAGGGACAACAACCTCCTGCTGAACGTCGACAAGACCAAGAAGATTGTTGTTGACTTCCAGAAGAGTCACACCCAACACCTGCCGCTGACCATCGACGGTGCTGTGGTGGAGAGAGTGAGCAGCGCCAGGTTCCTGGAGGTGCACATCAGTGAGGATCTCTCCTGGTCCACCAACACCGCATCACTGGCGAAGAAGGCCCAGCGCCACCTGTACTTCCTGCGGAAACTCAGGCGAGCGAGCGACTACATTTTACCGTGGCACCATTGAGAGCGTCCTCTCCAGCTGTATTGCTGTTTGGGGTGGCGGCTGCACTGACTACAACTTGAAGGCCCTGCAGCGCATAGTGAACACGGCTGGTAAGATTATTGGTGCTTTACTCCCCTCCTTGAAAGACATTTACATCTCCCATCTCACCCGCTAGGCGACCACGATTGTGAGTGATGCGAGTCACCCCGCTCACTCTTTGTTTGATCTTCTGCCCTCTGGGAAGAGGTATAGGAGCCTGCGCTCCCGCACCACCAGACTCAACAACAGCTTCATACTCCAGGCTATTAGGATCCTGAACTTGCTTCCCTTTCTGCGTAGCGTCCTGTACTTTTGCGCTGTGCTTACTGTCTGCTGTATGCACACTGGCTCCGTTTTGCTCCTCTTATTTATTGTGTTATGTTTATTTATTATTTATTCATCACTCTTATTATTTATTGTTTGTGTCTTCTTGTTTTTATATTGTGTCGTTTACTTGTATGTCTGTCGTGTAATATGTCTCGTCACCGTGGGATAGAGAAAACGTAATTTCGGTTTCTTTGTGTGTCTTGACATGTGAAGAGAGTGACAATAAAGCTGACTTTGACTTTTTGAAAACCTGTTGGAGTCTGCAAAAGACCTGAGACTGGGACGGAGATTTATCTTCCAACAGGACAATGATCCAAAACATAAAGCCAAATCTACAATGGAATGGTTCACAAATAGACGTATCCAGGTGTTAGAATGGCCAAGTCAAAGTCCAGACCTGAATCCAATCGAGAATCTGTGGAAAGAGCTGAAGACTGCTGTTCACAAACGCTCTCCATCCAACCTCACTGAGCTCGAGCTGTTTTGCAAGGAAGAATGGGCAAGAATTCCAGTCTCTCGATGTGCAAAACTGTTAGAGACATACCCCAAGCGACTTGCAGCTGTAATTGCAGCAAAAGGTGGCGCTACAAAGTATTAGCGCAAGGGGGCCGAATAATATTGCACGCCCCACTTTTCAGTTTTTTATTTGTTAAAAAAGTTTAAATTATCCAATAAATTTTGTTCCACTTCACGATTGTGTCCCACTTGTTGTTGATTCTTGACAAAAAATTAAAAATGTATATCTTTATGTTTGAAGCCTGAAATGTCGCGAAATGTTGAAAGGTTCAAGGGGGCCGAATGCTTTCGCAAGGCACTGTAATTTATATCAAATAACTATTATATAAGCAATAATAATATCAAACCATCTGTGTCACTCCAAATCATTAAATCCATCGATCAAATTTCTCATCCTTTGTCAACAGCGCCACGCGTGCGCCCTGACGTCAGCCTCGTCGTTATTCCACAGATCTAGTGTATAACTATATTGTAGCGTTAACAAAGTACAAGGACCCAAGCACCGGCGTCGACTTCCAGGCGTGTGGCGGCGTGGACTTCCATCCCCGCAGGTGGCACTTCCAGGCACGGAGGTGGAAGAGAGCTTCATAGAATAGGACCGGGCGTGCGTATACGCCATCTACGAGCCCCATCCACCGTCCCCGGACAGCCACCCGCCCGAGCACCGGCCCCCGACTTCCATCCACGGAGGTGAAAGAAAGCTCCGTAGAGTAGGACCGGGCGTGCGTAAAAGCCATGTTCGAGCCCCATCCACCGTCCCCGGGCAGCCATCCGGCCGAGCACCGGCCCCCGACTTCCATCCACGGAGGTGAAAGAGAGCTCTTACAGTAGGAGCAGGCGTGCGCAAAAGCCATAATAGTTTTTAAAACCTTCTGTGTCACTCCAAATCCTTAAATCCTTCAAACTCTTCGTCCTCCATGTCACTTACAAACAAAGCCGCTAATGATGCCGGTCGTACGTGGGGCCCTTCGTCATCCCGTGATTGAATCTTTGTCCTTTATGTAAACAACCGCCACGCCGCGCTGCTGACGTCACTTGAAATTCAAATTACAGTAATCTCTTGCTACATCGCGGTTTAAATCCCCCCCCCCCAAACTATGAAAAAAAGGCGACTTATAGTTCGAAAAATACGTTAATTAAAAATAAAAAAAAATCTGAACTTAATATGTTCTATTAGGCTTTTTCCTTCTTAATTAGGCATTTTTATGGCAGGACTGTGTTGACTTTATATCCTCTATAAATAGTTCTCAAAGTCATCCACATTGTTGTAATGTTTTTTTTTGTTGTGGCAGCACAAATCTATTCTCATAACTCATGTTTTGTTTGCGTACCATTGTGCCATTACAATTTCTGAAAACCCTAAAAAGTAATTACTCTCAAATCCACCTTTATGGAGATAAGAAGCTCCATAGCATGTTTTTATTGCCATACACAGTAAGTGACAATTAATACCATAAGTACCGGCTATAGATCCACCATCCACCTGTGGATGAGTAAATCAATACAAAAGCAATATAAGGATTTTATGGTCATTAGTAGCTTTGCGGGACAAACACAGTTTGCACATCCAGCATGGAGTGGCTGGGGAAATAAAAAGGTACTTACATTAGTATTGACCTTGTTACTGCTTTGTAGCTGTTTGCTTTCTGCACACACACACACACACACACACACACACACACACACACACACACACACATACACAAAGGCAGGGTAACAGATTAAAATAGTCATTAGCAATGCATGAACAAACTTTACTAATGTCTCTTTAAAGACAGACCATTTTATCGGAAATGTGTTTTTGTTCGTCAAACAAAATACTGAAGAAAAAAAAAAAGTTAATTAGTGTTGCAAACCGTGGTCTATCCCTGTGTGCGCAAGAATCTGTAGCTAGATACGAGAAGCGTCCAAGCTGCACCGCGCCACGCTCGCGTCCGCACTGTAAACAAGGCGCTTCTCTGGCTGATTAACATCTGATTGTAATTCATCATATCATGCGCAGCTGGCGACATCTCGCAGTCGCATTCATTCCGTGTTGCGACATGCCTTGGCTTCCGTTGCGACGACTCTAAACAAACAGATTGCAAGCTGTTGCTGCCCGTGAGAGGAAAGTACTTGAAATATCAGGTGTGTCAGGTGATTAGCACCATCGTGCCTCAGTTTCGAGTTGAATTACTTGCTTTGCATCGGAGGTAAATTCTGATTCTTACTTAAACGGGCTAATTTGTAGCATTATTTAGCTTTATGCTTCCTGCTGGTCTTTGTCCACAAAGTGACACTTCCTGCTGCTATTCCGACATGGGGCGAATCGTTGGCTTGGATTAGCAGTTGCTTGAAGCACTAAATTCCCATGGTGGGTAATTTATTTCCGGTGTCCTCGCGCCAAAGTTTTGCTCCTGTTCACTGCCACATTGTAATTGCTCCTCAGATCTCCCGTCTTTTTTTTTTTTTGGGCTGATTGTGGTATGCTCGGTGACAGCGGCGCTCGCATCTTTGTTGTTCACCGGTCTCGGGACACGGTCACTAGGGATTGTGTTTAGTGTATGTGGATTTAGGAAAAACTGACAGGTAGGGGCAGAGGGGGTGGGGGTCCAAACGGACCCGCAATGCTGAAGGAAAACTGAGGACTTCTCCTTCAGTGAAGTTAGAAAATCAAAACACACTCTTGTGCGGCAGATGGAAGGTCCTCCTGAGTGGAGCTCCTTGTGATGTTGTGCAGCCTTGTGAGGGCCCCTCGGGGACTTCCTGCAGGCTTGTTGTTTCTTGTCAGAGATTAGATTGAACCGGGCGGCTGTGGTTCACACTCATGCCTGAAAGAAGCCAAGACTCCCTGCCACTGACCACAACCCCTGAACATTGCTCGCCACATGTATTTCTCTTTGTAGACTCACTTAAAGTCTCTTGTTCACTCCAGGGCCAGATGTGTCGAGTATTTTCAGACAGTTGGGTGTGTCTCCTGAAGCAATCATTGATTAGCAATGAATACACGATGAGTCCATGAAATGACGAGTGTTGTTCTGTTTGTCTGCTTGTGCTGCTCCACTTTTTGTGTTTGAATCGGCAGCACCGATGCTATTTGTTAGCCTGTCTATGATTTTCCCCATTATGTCTTAGCATTAAGCTAGCCAACTTTTAAAGCATAGTTTTGTTGTCACTCAAATCGAATTACAGATACTTAGAACGATTCCTGCCAGCAGTTATCGCCTGACTCATATTAGACACAAATACATTTTCTACGCTTGAAACAGCACGCGGATTGTTCCTTCGTAAATTGCCCGGTAATTGCGCGGCCACATTCTCGCCACCTTTGCTGCAATAGCCGCCGCCGCACGTCCCTCTGAGAGGAATGACATTAGCTGTCCGTTTCAGAAAGAAGCCTCAAAGAGTGATCCAGTGAAAGCAGCTGTCAGGGAAGTAAAGAGCACTGACAGCGATACGTCATCCCCGCCTGGTGCTCGCCCCCTCCCACCCCCCACCCCGGTATTTAAAAGACTATGGCAGTCAAGAGCCCATAAAAGTGAGCGAGTCGGCGGTGGCGGCATCTGCCACCATGTGCGGGGAGGAGATTCAATGTGAAAAAGGGGAGATAATGCGCTATCTCACTAATGGGCACCCGACAAGACACAGGCTCATTTTTCACATCATGTCATCTGTGAGGTTTGAATAAAAGTAATGGCCGCCACGAGCCCGGTCTCTCTCTCTCTCTCTCTCTCTCTCTCTCTCTCTCTCTCTCTCTCTCTCTCTCTCTCTCTCTCTCTCTCTCTCTCTCTCTCTCTCTCTCTCTCTCTCTCTCTCTCTCTCTCTCTCTCTCTCTACCCCCCCCCCCCCCCCAGCCATTACGGCTTCCGACTCTTCACTTTTATTTGTGTTGACTCGTACGGTCGGGGAAGATGACAGCGAGTGGTATCGGTCCGAGTGATGATCCTCGCCCCCCCCCCCCACCCCCCCTTCTGCATGACAGGTCCCTTCTTTTTTGGCAGGCATGGGAGGCTGCGATGCCGGGCGGGCAACGTCATATCAAATGGCGTAATCTGACAGAAGAAAGGAATTTGCACACTGGGGGCATCGCAAAGTCTGTCGCTTGTAATTTTCTGACAAAGACGGAACGGGGGAAGCGAAGGGGCTTCGACGGCTTCATGTACTAAGAATTAGTATCAGTCAAAGTTAAGCGGCTATTTTGGGATAAATAGGGGAGGATCGCCGTGACATGGTTTGGGGCGCAATGCTATGCTAATGTGAGTGGATACTGATTGCTCATTGGATGCTTTCATTTTCCACAGTAGTGGCATCTAACATGTCCAAATATCTATACTGAAAAGGTTAGTGCGTAATTAACGCTTAAATTCCCAGCTGCTGTCAACCGTGTTTAGTTCACAGCAAACGCGCTCGTTTTAATATTTGGACGCAACTTTAACATCTGCAAATCAACATAACACAAAACATGTCCGAGTGGCTTTTCACCAAACAAGTGAAAGTGTTTGGCAGCCATTGTGATTTCCACGGGTAGGGCATCCCAGAGTACAGACCCTGCTGACTTTATAAATTTATGACTAAAATGTGTTTGATTATGTTCCCAATGCAGCATGTCGACCTCGTTTCCATCAAACAGTTTTTTTTACGCCCGATTCTTTACATGCTTTCTTACTAGAAGCTTCCACTTGACTGGAGGGCCCCCCCTTTTTTTCCCCTTTGTCTCGGCAAAGCATTACAATTGTATGCCTCATCAATTACTTTGAAAATAAGAAAAGCGTCACTGCTTTGGCGACTCCCGGGAGGACGGATGAGAAAACAAGTGATTTCCTTATTAAGTTGAGGAGTCAAAGGCCTTGTTCCGGAGACGCCGACTTCAAGAGCCCGGAAGATTAAGACATATATTGGATTCGTGATGGAGGCCACATAGTTCATTTTGAAAGTAAAACAGAATATTATTCACAATCCTTTTAAAATTCAGATTGCCAGCTGACCTGTGACTTGGAAGTAGTGTATTACATTTTCAATGAGCTGCTGCTGCTGCTGCTGCTGCTGTTGCTGCTGTGTCACCAAAAGGATTGTGCGGAAAAACAAATGTAGCCCAAAAAAATCCTGATTTTTGTTGATCAAAAGATATTCACTCTCGACAATACTGAAATCTCACTTTGAGGAAAAAAAAAATCCTTCCAGGTGATATTATAAAAGACACATGCAGAAAGCCAAGGCTGATTTTCATATATATTAAAAGTGTGAGATGCGAAATTGTGCAAAAAGGCTAAGGCTCCAGCTTAGGTGGCAACTTGATTCCAAATATCGTCTCCATCATCTGACCCTCAGCCAATAATCTCATTCACGCATTCTTTCATTGGAACACAGCCCCCCCCCACCCCCTTTCCTACATCGGGCTATTGAAGTAATATTGACATTGTTAGCAGCTTCCCAACCTACTTGTCACACACAAACATTATGAAAAGTTGACACTTTCCTTCAAGCAATATGCGCACAAGCAGGAATCGCAATTTAAATCTCCAAGCCGACTGTACGTCCGGTGGTTCCTGCCGACGCTATATTAAGCCCAAATTCAAATTGTACAAAAAATGAGAACTTTGGGATATTGAGGATGAATTTTTATGTAGTAATAAAGTCACGACTGCGAGCTCATTGTCACAGTCGCAGACCCCCCCCCCCCCCCCCCCCCCCCCTCCAACGGCGTGCACCAGTGCCCGCCTCATCACTCCCCACCAAATCTCCCGGCCTTAATTGGTCTGGGCCCCTCCAACATGTTTGTAATGAAAAAAAGCAGCACATAATTCTTAGTTTGTTGGCTGGCAGAGCCCAATTTACAAAAGTGGAGGTGGGCAATAACCAGAGAACTGTGGCTGTGGCGCGCTCCCAACGATGAATCACGCCGCTGCCAGCTTTGAGCGCAATATAATTGAGTCCAACATCTCCGAGCACTTTCGGCGTAATTAATGATAATCTGTAACAGAGGAATCTGAGATTCCAGTTCACAGAACTGTTTAATTAGGCCCAGTAATGAAAGCATGGGCGGCGCTACAAGAATATGGCCGGCCTCATGATTAATGATTTGTGCTGGTGAACACAAAAGTGCTGCACTGTTAACTCCAACAGATCCCGCTGCATGTGCGTCTCTGGCATTTACACAGCAAAATACGTGGGAGCTGTTTTGAAACAATACAACAAATGTCACATTTTTGTTTTACGTCACTCTTGTTGTACAGTTGTAAAAAAAAAAAAAAAAAATTAATAGAGTTGCACCAACTGTATTTTTTTTTCGCCTTGGCTATAGTTTAATTCATACTCGTTGAAAAGTAAACTTGACAAATATTCAAATAATTATGAAAAATTATCAAATATCAATTTTGCTTCTCCGGTTTCGATGAACTCTGCAAGTATCTGCAGACTTCCAAATTTTTATTGGTTTCCGGGTTTGGTCACATGACATTCTGGAGAAACATGAAATACTTTTTAATAGACAACTGGACAGCAATGTCCACCATGGCGCTCCCTGGAGGTTGATGAATTAAAATATTAATTCCAGAAATGTGATGTTAAGCAGAATACCCGTTTTTTACTTTTGCTTAGCGTATTCTTAAAAGAAAAATCCTTGCTAGAGACGATTCCCGTCTTAAAAACTGAACCTAGCTCAACACCAAATAAATAAAATGAAATACACATATGTAACCCAAATGACCCCCCCCATTCTATTCAGATAGCGTGCCCCTGCTGTGATCAAACCTCACAAACATGTAAGGTAAAAAAAGACATAATACAATTCACTCTGGTAATAAAAAGGGAACATAAGAACTAAAAAAAATAAATTAAAAAAGCTTGGGCTACATTATTGAATGCAATGCTCCAGCTCCCGTTTGTGCCTCGCAGGCATCTCGTGAGGTTATTTCCTGCTAGTATAACCGAGTTGTGCGCTTTCATAACAGCATCAGGTAAGGCTGGCCGGTGGACGCCGGCGATCCGGGCACTACTTTTAAGTGGATCTCATGAAATGCGCACTAGCCAAACCATTACAGAAACAAAATAAGGCATGTTTGGCATGAATTGGATTTCTCCCCCCTGAAACAAAGCTATTAGTCACCGCCTGTCACTTTGTTGACTGCCCTGAGCCGCCTCGTGTTTTTGTGCACGGCACTTACAGTAAGACCCCCCCCCCCCATATTTTGCACTCGCTGCCCTCTCAGCTGGGAACAACTCAATCGTCATGCAAAGATCACCACGGTTGGAATATTCAGTGCGGCTGCCCGCCCGCCATTCGTTTTATTCATCATTTCTTCAGGAAAATGTTGAAGCCTCCATCAAACCGACAAGTGGCCTTCGGAAAAGTCAGTGTAAAAGGCAATGAAGGTAGAAAACCACAGGCACAGACGCTCATAAATCCACGCCAAAAAAAAAATGAGAAGGATGAAAATGTAGACTGATTGCAGACAAAGAAATGACTCCATCCAGCCACCCGCCCTCCCCTTTTTCCTCCAGCCTCCATTCCCCCACGTCTGAATCTTGTTTAGTTCTTTAATTCTACAGTTTGTGACCTGGATGTGGCCATGGCTGCACATGAGAGAAATTACAAAAGCCTCTCAGTCAAAGCGGCTCGGCTTCCGCCGGCGCGGCAGCATTTGTCATTGCCAAAACAGCAGAGTTTAATTAAGTGTTGTGAGCAGCCTAGTGAGAAACACACTTTAAATTAAACCTCCCAACACGCCGCTATTGGTTCTTTACCTTCTCGACAATCAACGGGGTATACGGCATAAATTTCTATCTCTCAGGGGGAAAGGCAGCTGCCGCGCTCCCGGCCCCTCATGAACGTCTCGCTCTCCCCGAGAGCCATCTCCATTACGCCGCATTTCATTAAAACCCGGTTTGTAAACGGCCCGCGCATGTAAGCCGTAATTAATGCCTCTCGCTAATTTAGCCTTTTTATTTACTCAAACACTTGTTATTGGGCTTAACTGAAGGAAATTTTTGTGAAGCAGGGGCCGGTTCATTCCAATTGTCCATTTTCTGGATTGGCTTTTAATCAATAATTAATGGCGGCCATCTTTGTGGAATTAAAAAAATATTAATTCAGGTCCACTCAATTTGATCGATTTTACTACCCACCTAATTCTTCTCACAAAAAATGAATTTTATTCAAATATTTTCTTTAAAAATTAGCTCTTAGCATTAGCATAGCAGCCCCCCCACACACACCCATCAATCGTGCAACTCGTACGTATGCCCAATCAGACAGCCGTTACAAGTTTGAGTGCTATTAATGAGAGCGTGCAGATTGGCAGAGGTGTAATTCTTCACCAAGGATTGTCATGTTAACGCTGTTGACTGATCCGCAGCTTGAAGATGGCCCTGCTTGAGCGCTTTTTTTTTCCATCGCAGTCTTGTTCGTAGAGGTCTACAAGGTCTTCTCCCGCCGCTAAATTGGATGGAACATCTCGAGATTGGAGCGTTTCCACTCACGCAGCCTTCGTAGTCTACTCTCGTATTTTCAATTGTACATCCAGCGAGGAAGATCTGCTTTCATCATCTGTTTCTACATATATTATTATTTTTTAAATTCCATCATATAAATACAGTTGTCGCGATCATTTCAGGGTGATCCTCTGCTCCTCGCCTTGGGCCCACCAAATGATATACGATGGCTGGCGCGCCACTACTTAATGTACACTATTAGCTCTGTACTTAAACACCATCATGTCATTGATTCACAAATTGATTTATCGATGTTAATTCAAGTGTTTCACATATTAATCACAGTAAAGGAATCAATTTAGTGTATTTTATGAGCTGTTGTGTGATCGACTAATGATGAGAATTAATCAACTTTAATAAGAATTCAAACGGCATTGTTGAGCTAATTTGTCTCTTGGTAAGTGGAGGAATAAACACGTGGCTCTGCAATTTTTTCATTTGAAAGTTTTTTTGACGCTATTTTGTTATTTTTATTTGGTGATTTATTCCAATTCGATAGTCAGCGTTACAAAGCAGAATCTGGTATTTGTATTCCAAGCACATTTTATATTGCGCTCTATCAAGAGTCTAAAATGATACAAAACAGCACGCTTTGCATAATTTTTACGCACAAATATAAATTGCACGTTAACATTTTCAAGTAATTTATGATCTCTGCCGTTTTTGGATGTGGCACACATTTTAAATGCCACGTTGAAAAGGGACTCCGACGGTGTCCCGCAACTTGTTTTTATGTGTCCAATAAAGTCTCACTTTCCAAAGAGGAGCAATAAAGCTGTTTTCACTCTTTGCTCGGCGTAAACACCGCAACGCTTTGCACTCCGGAGTGCCATTTAAGTACTTCATTAGTGGTCCATGTCATGTCTTTAAAGTATTGATCTCTGCAGTCAATGGAAAAATAACAACCCTGTTATAAAGTACTTGTCCATAGTGATGGCCAACATAAATTATTTAAAAAGGGCAGATTCACACTGGCCGCGCAGCCATCAATCATCAGATATGGCCGTGACAAAAAGCAGCGCTTTCCACGTCTCTTCTATCTCCCCGCAGAACAATTCTATCAGCCAGGTGGCCGCGAGGAGGAACCGTGACCCGATGTCACTCGCATTGTTGCCGCCGCCTTTGAAGGCATCCGCCGGCCGCTCCGGCCCGGAATGGGATGGCTAAATAGATTCCCCGTGTTGGCCGCCCGCCCAGCTCTGGACCCACGCTTCAATTTGTCTCCCAATAAAAGGTGCATGGAGGTGTTTTTGACCCAAACAGTGGAGGAATTCTTTATCGAACGGGTGAATTGAGGTGTAACTGCAGTCATAGGTATTCATTGCATTTTCCATTAAAAAAAGAAATGAGAATGTGAGAAAAAAAATTGTGTGATTTTAAGCCTCCTAGTTTAATGCTAACAGCTATTGGGAAACATCATAGACAGGCTAACAAATAGCATTATTGTGGCGGTCTTACATATCTCTTTGAACAAGCGATATTTGACAACAACAGGTGGTGCAAATTATGAACAATGTAAAAATATATTCTTTATCATTTGCAAAGAACAACCGCATTAGGAGCAGAACAATCTTCATTCAAATGTGATAAAACTGTTTAATTCATTAATTCATTAATGTATGTTTTACCAAATTGAGTAAAAAATTGAAAAAATACTTTACCAAAATCTAGGCTAATTAACCAAAATTTTATTCTGCCCTAAATCGGAATCGACAACTGCCTAACATTATATGTACTATACGCTTAAAATCCTTACTGAATTATATATAAACATATTGTAATGTTATCCTTTAATGTACTAGCTGCGTGTTTTATGAATCTTCAGAGGGGAAAAAAATCCTCTGTACTGACAGCCGAGTAAACTGTACTCCTGTAAGTCACACTCACAATCCATCTTTTTATTGCATATCAATCACCTTCAGTTGCACATAATACCACCTCGTGACAAACACATAAGAGCATCGTAAATGAAACCATGAAAAAGGCGACCCGGCAGAAGAAAAAAACACACACACACACACACTTCAGTGTGGTAGACGTGTCTTTGAGTTAGACTTTCAAAACAGGACTTTGATTAATAATTGATTAGAAAAAAAGGCACACGGCATGAAAGGCAGGAAGTGGTGGCATTCTTGTGATTGGCCGGCTACTCAAACTGCACTTTGTTGTTGTAAACGCCGACCCGGACCCGTGTGTGTGCGTGAGCGTGTGTGTGACAGACCCACTGTGGACCAGAGGACCTGATATAAGTGGCCCTGCAGCCATATGAGCTGCTACATCTGGGGGATAATTGGTGCCGAGCAGGAGCCTCCTACCTCCTTTCATTTAGTCACTTTGCATTTTAGTGCCGCTCTCACTCAGGAAATGGAAATGTCATGAAATTTTCGGCGAGACATTTTGAGATTTCACTTTTTTAAATCTATAGTACCGGAATTACTTATGTTTATAGTTATATATATCTATATATTACTTATTTTATTTATTTTTATTATTATTATTTTTCTTTTTATTATTGCTCCCTGAGCTAATTAATGAAATCAAGAGTTTTATATTTACGACATTCATTATTGTTGGTTAATGTAAAATAGTTTGAGCATGTAGAGCAGGGGTGTCAAACTCATTTTTTTTGCGGGCCGCATTGTAGTCATAGCTTCTTTCGGAGGGCCATTATGATTATCAACCTAAATAAATGTATGAGCACCTCATATTATATACAGTAAAAGCTACAAAAAAACTGACAAATAACTAGTTTTCAAATCAGACGAGTAAAAACTGGTCAAATATTAAAAAAAAAAAAAGTATTAAAAGTGAAGATAATTTGCAATTCTAGTAATGACACACGAATTTGATGCACAATTTGCCTTTGCGGGCCACATAAAATGATGTGGCGGGGCCGTATCTGGCCCCCGGGCCTTGAGTTTGACACCGGTGATGGAGATTAAATCTAGGCCAACCTGTTAAAGATGTCCAGTTCTGTTCATTTGTCATTTTATTCATTTTTTGAATTAGTGGGCTACTTCCTGATTCGTAAATATAGGTTTCAAGTTTTTTGTGACGAAAGAACAAACGCACCCATCAAAACATAACATTTTGGTTTGCGTATAGTAGAGGTGTCGCAAAATGCAATTTGACGGTCTGTGAACATTCGTGTTAAGAGGTGAAGACCAAGGCGGAGGTGTTGGGGCTATCCGAGTCTGGAACGCTTAATGCCTGATGTCGCCCCCCCGCCGGGAAAGATGCCGATCTGGATGTATTGTTGTCAGCGGCAACAGGGAGGCGGAGAGGCTAACTAACGCTCTGTGATGGCCTCATGCGGCTCTGGCCCGGTGGCCAACGCGACGTGACGCGCATTTGTATACTCGTGTTAGCTCAGACTGAGGAACTTTTTGTTATTGTTTTGGATGTGGTGGGTCATATGAATTTTAGTGGGTACGAAAAGTGTTGAAGAGAATGGGAAGTGTTTTAGAAGAGTATCGCAAAGGTTAAAAAAAGTCTGGGGAGCGCCATTGAATCAAAATTCATCGGAATGTAATGGTGACAAAAAATGGTATTGGTTTGATGGAGTTTGGAACCGATTAATGGCATGTCCATTCATTTCAATGGGGAATATTTATTTGACATGAATGGAAGGTATACTAATTATTTTTAGTTCAATGTCTCTTTTCGAGACACTGGAAATGTAGTTAGATGAAGCAGTATGAAAAGTGAAGACAACAGCAGGGCGCTACTCACCCAGCGTGCCCCCATCGGGCCGGGGCCACGTGGCCGCTTTGACGAACACATCCGGCCATTTGTCGTGAAACTCTCTGTGGCACCTCCCTCCACAGGGGAGTCTAGACCACCAGTCCACAGGAACCAGGCGCGCCGGGAGGGCCCGGGCCGGCCGGCGGTGGCGATTCCGCTCCGGCCCGAGCCGCGGGTTCTAATTGATGTGGCAGAGACGTCAGCACTAATCTTGCGCTCTCGGCCGCCCGGCCATTCGGCCGGCCGCCCTGTAAGCCCCTCATCCACTCCACTGCTGCTGCAGAGTCAATTAGATGTGGCCTGCCCGCTACCTGCTCAGTGTAAATATATCTCCTGCAGACACGCACGTCTACTTATCTAGCCTTGACACATTCGGGCTGATTTCTTATAGCTGCCGCACGGCTCTATCAGCGCCAGGACAGCTCGGCCGATATCTTGCACTGCAGTTGGTCGGCCGATGATTACGTGTGGAATAAGCTAGGTTTCCATATTTGTTTGGAGGATGCCTATCTCTCCCGCGCATACTTTGGCTCCGGCGGTGCAAACAAATACGTCAATCTCAGCCGGGGGATGCCATTACTAATTTGTTGACACTGATGTGAAAAGAATCAAGTGTGAGGCGTGTTTAGCGAGCTATCATCCCTCAACAATGTCAGCAACTTTGCTTAGAGGACAAGCTGTGATGGTGAGCGCTCACTTAGAACTGCTTCGGTTACATCACGAGACAAGAAATCGTGAATGTTGCCATTGAGAGTTATTATGCGATTATTTTTTTGCACGGTCCTCTTCCCGTTTTTTATAAATGATAAAAAAAATCCACCTCACTTGCGTGTTTTGTATTGAATTATGCAGAAAGCTTCAAATTATTTATAAATACCGTAAATTTCGGACTATAAGTCGCGTTTTTTTCATAGTTTGGGTGGGGGGGGACTTATACTCAGGAGCGACTTACGTATATATGTTTTTTTCACAAATTTTTACTTGATCATTAACACATCACTTACTTACAAGTATAGTTGACCACTTCACATGTTATTTTTAGTATAGTTGATCACTTCACATGCTTTGATATCTTTATCTTGAACATATTCAAAACATGAAAAATAGAGAGAAAAAATCAAACAAAGTAATTAACACTTTAAAGCGCAAATCCTCTGGACATGTCCTCTGTCACCAGGATGACATAAAGGACTGGAAATTTGATCGATGGATTTAATGATTTGGAGTTTACACAAATGGTTTGATAATATTGTTGTTTATGTGATAGTTATTTAAAATATAGTTTATATATCGTTGTATGGGCCGGTGGAATAATTTGAACTGCGGCGCGGCACACGTCATTGTTGACAAAGGACAATCGATAAAAGACGAGAAATTTGATCGATGGATTTAATGATTTGGAGTGACACAAATGGTTTGATAATATTGTTGTTTATGTGATAGTTATTTAAAATATAGTTTATATATCGTTGTATGGGCCTGTGGAATAATTTGAACTGCGGTGCGGCACACGACATTGTTGACAAAGGCCGATCGATGGATTTAATGAATTGGAGTGACACAGATGGTTTTATAAACGTGTTATTTATGTAATAGGTTTTTTAAAATAACTGAATGTTACGTCAGGCCCGTTCTCAGCTCCTTGTTTGTGTTTGTCACGTTAGCATACCGTATCGTTTAGCCTGTTGTTGCTCGTTCATGTCTGTTCTTGGTGTTGGATTTTGTCGAATAAATTGCCCCCCAAAATGCGATTTATACTCCAGAGTGATTTCACATTTTTGGGCATTTTATGTCTGGTGCGACTTATACTCCGGAGCGATTTATAGTCCGAAAATTACAATAACTAAATAAATTAGATTATTCTCTGTTGTTACTTGGCAGATTTTCGTCTCTGGGACGTATAACCCCAATGGTAGATGAAATTTAATATTCCAATGCCCCCCCCCCACACACACACACACACACTATAATAAGTACAAAATGTCAGAGGAAATAGCTTGGCATTGCAGGACGCAAAGGCATTCCTGTGTTTCTAATTGCTTGTAATTCTTTGTTGGTGAGACATTTGCACAATGTGTTGGACTCACACCGAGCACCAAAGACTTAATTGTCCACAAATGACTGGCGATGATCTGTAATTGGCTTTGATTGCTCTGTCATCCTGGACCCTCCCATCTGTGGTCTCTTCTCAAGGTTTCTCATTTCCCCTAGTTGGAGTTTTGAGTTTTTTCCTTGCCCTCTTGGGAGTTTAAGATCAGGGGATGTTTGAGAATATTTGCCATTTTTCACATGTCCTGAGTGTTGTTAGTCACCTAAATGTTGAACAGAGGCTGTGATTTACCGAAGTCAAATTCCTTGTTTGGCACGCTCAAACATGGCGAATAAAAACTCTTGAATCTTGATTGTTCGACATGGATCGAAACTGGAACTTGTTCTCGTGAGATGTCGCCATGTACCGGACGATCGTAGCCTCATCATGCCTTGAGTAAGCTTAGAAAAATTGCTGAGTCATTAACAATTAGCAGTGGCACTGAATTTGATAGTTTTATTGTTTACATGCATCTTAATTGTGTTCCTTCCCTAAGTCAAATTTTATTCTACTCCTCTCTTCTTCTTTGCGATCTACTTTGCGCACGGCGCCACTTGTCCCACAAATTGTTGTTCTGTCCTGTTGAGAAAATGCAGTAGAGGAAACAATATCTTTCCGGCGCCACATTTTTCTTCCGCAGCAGATGGACACCTGCCGAGCCACCGGCAAATGTATTACCAAAAAGCTGGCCTCCTGTAAATACAGTGAAGGTAATAGAGTATAAAGTGATCTTTAAGTGGAGTTTGTAGCACTACCATAATGGCTTTGGCACCCTTTTAGCGGCTCACGTGACTCCCTGAGAGTAGTGATTATGAGTCGCCAACGAGGAGGTCTCGTGTGCAGGTCAGTTTGCAAGCCTCACTTTCACCTGCCAATCTTTACTTCCCCCGGCCATGTTCTTTAAACAATTAACTGTCTCGGTTATTTAGGAAGAGACTCAACACTAAACTACAAATTAAACCGCTATCCTTTTTGAGTATGCTAATATACCTTGTACTCTCGATGAATTATATTTTATTATTATTTCATTATCATCATATTTGTAATATTATTTTGTATTTATTATTTTTTTTTATATTATTAATTTTATTATAATTTAATTTTTTGGGTGTTAATTGTGCTTCTAGCCACAATCTCGGCTATCTCAAAGGGAATCTCAAGAAAGCAAGACCTGTATAATTGACCTCCAGGGTTCTAAGGAACCCGATTGAGAACAACAGGTCTAGGTCTATGTATACCAAAAGCCATCTGGGTTCTAGCCTGCTGGAGGTCTTAATCAGAATTCTGCAACAGCATCCGGAGACATTTCCTAATGGTGCTTTGGTGGGTTATTCCGCCGCCCTGGCCCCGCCTCCTCCCCTTTCCTTACATATCACACAAACACTGAAGCATGGCGCTTTTTGAATTTTGCATTATGTTGGGGGTCAGAGGCGGGTTTCGGCGAGTGTCCTTAATTTCACAGGGTTAAGGCGCGCCCGATTCACGGGGAATACAGATCACTTAGCACAAGCCCGTGACCGCCCGCCAGTCGGGCCCCGCCGCCGTCCTCGCCGTTTGTTAAGCACATCCTTGTGCTCGCTGAACTGTCGAGGCTGCCGAGGTGAACTCACAGTCCCAGAAGGAGGCGTTGCTCTTCGAGATTACTGAAACAACCATTCGGCCTCAGCCTCACTGCCTCGCTGTGCTGTTGCGCCCCCCCTCGTGTCGTGCGTCTTCTCAAGTTTTCCATCGCTGAACTAAAAAGAATCGTGCGTTGTATCAGTGGTAATCCAATCACGCTGATCCTAAGCTTTTAATTTGATTAAGAATGTGAAAATGGAGGGCAGGGCGACTCTCGCAGGATAACATCACAGCCTCCAATTGTTGCTGTCAATTTACACACGGATTCCCGTTTTTATATTCAACCACATTTTTAATCCGACGCTTTCTGCAAAGTCCGAAATCTCCTCTTCGACTCGGACGGGGTGACAATTATTGAGGCCCTCAGATATTTAGGATTTGAACAAAGCCCGACTTTTTATAAAAGAGGTCCCAGTTGGATGCTAGCTAGATTAGCGACCGACAGATCATTATGTACATTGTCATTTTTTATTTTCGACAGCATGCAGCCTTGACTGTGGAATTCCGTCTCCTAATCTCTCGTCCAAAGCGCAGATTAATGAGATCAGGCTGCTTGTTTTTAAAAGACTATTAAAATGCTCGCCATGTTTTCTTACACAAAAGAAATTCTTTCAAAAGATGCTGTTCATCAATACTCTCCCATTGAGACCAAATGGAGATAAGGTTTTCCACGATTTTATGTCATCTGTGGATTTTTGCTCTCAATATCATCTAATCCGCAACTCCTTTTGTTTGTTTTTTTTTCTTTTTCCCCAGCCTTATTTTCATCCCCGTTTTAATAAGCTGAACCAAATTGTTTCCACTTCTTCACGCGGTTTCGCTCTTTGGCTTTTGCATAAATGCCGACTTTATTTCCATGAAATTCTCCAATGACATCGATTTTACTTTTGCATAAAAGCATGAAGAATGCGTCTAATATCGGGGCGGCCTTCATCTGCTAAGTGGACATTTGCATGGGTGCAAGAGGGGTAGGGGAGCCAGCCGCTAACCTCCCGGGGTGACAGCGGTGCAGGGGGATGACATGTGACAGCTGTGACAGTCCTGAAGAAAAGGGGGGGCGGGGGGGATTCATGCAGGCGACTTGCTGCGCCCCTGATCCAATTACGCCACACGGCCCCCTGTCAGACCCAGCAGCTTGACTCCAGCCACTCTGAGGACAGTATTGATCTCTTGTCAGGCGGAGCCGTTGCCCTCCCGAAACATCCGCCAGCGTTGAACTTTGCTGCCGTCCCGCCGTAACACCCCCATTTAACATCCCAGACCCCTAGGCATGCACTCTCCCAAATCCAAAGCACAAAAAAAAGGGATGTCAAGTCCAAAATGATTTTTAAGGTTCTCTGTTAAATTCGTCTAAACACTGTATTCGGATCCATCTTGTGTTTGTGGAGTTGAATCGCACAGCACAATTGTGCTTTTTTTATTCATCTCCGGCGGCAGCCATTTTGTCCCTTGCTGTTGACTCAAAATGACATCACAGTTGGACACAGACAATGACCAATCAGGGCTCAGCTTGCGAATGTCACATGACCAAATTTAAAAAAACAGGTGAGAGAATCAGCTCAGGTAACATTGTTCTGCAAAATTGCGGCGACTAGTTGCCAAGCTTTTTTTTTTCCAGGCTTATTTTTTTATTGGCGAGTTTGGAATCCAACAGTCCTACCTAATGATTGAAGACTTTTGATTGGCTGCCTCTCCTGGTTTCTATGAAAGCATTTGATTGAAGATGATGAAAAGGCCATTGCAATTAGCCGGCCCTCTGCTTCATTTCGCCGCCGCCGTCGACTGCCGGAGACAGTGGCAGCTGCCAATAACGTCAGTTTAGTGGGAAGAGACAATTAGGGCGGGGGGGCTCCCCCCGTTACCGCCGCTCGGCCCGGCCTGGTCCCACATCTCCAGACCTTTGCACCTTTACACCTCTGAGTAGCTGCAGGTCAATAGACACTGATATTGTCAGGAGCAACTGCTCGGAGCTGAGGTTAATCAAACCGCGGCCACAAATGTTCATTTTCCTATTTCTCTTAATGAGAAGAATGAAGTGCGTAAGATGTGGCGCTAGACGACAAGATATGATGCAGCCAACGCCGGATGCCAAATGGGCGTGCTCGCTTGATGCCTGCTGAGTGTAACACCATGAAATTGGGCACAATCTGGAAAGGGGGAGCTGTGAGTCACTTTCATGCTACGCGCAATGTGTATCCAAATGCGGAGTGTGAACATTACTCTGGCCGCTCATGCGTTCACTCGTGACAGCGCCGAGGGTTGCTTAGAGGTGATGAAGAGGATGCATGTCTGATAGGCTTTAAATAGGAACTGGAGATGCCTTTGCTCGGCGTTTGCTTTGCTTAGGTAATGGCTGGGCCGCTCGCTCCCTCAAGGCAAAATGGAGCTGTGTTATTATTATTTTTTAATTAGAACACCCAAGTACAATTGTCAGTTGATGACCATCCATTAGGCTTTGGAGGGAAGCGATGGGCCGGGGATCCCATCCCAATGGACGTTTGACGAGACACACTTCCACCCAGGGCATGTTGTTTGATCTCACACACACACACACACGCACACACACACGCACACACACACACACACATTGACACTGCAGGCACTTTTGAGTCTCCAATTAATTAGCACAGCATGTTTTATGTCAGTGAGGTGAAGCACGTAGGGCTTGCAGAGCCTGCAATACGAAAAGGATTTGACCTCACTTGTGTGTTTGAAGCCTCAAAATTGCTTTAAAAAGTTTTGGCTTTAAATAGAAACGGCACAGCTATTTTGTTGCCGTGGCGATGCCACTTCTCAGTTTTAATACAGGTGTTATATCTCCACATTTTTTTGTCAAGTAGTTTTGTTCTTTTTATTATTTTTCTTTTGCTGTATCGACACCAACCAAGATTGCAATAGTTCTGTCAAAAGAAGATCAGGAAATGATAATAATTAATTGCTCAAGTGCTTTTATAAAATCATATTTATGCTTTTGGACTTGCTTTGAAATGTTGGAACATTATTTGGGGAATGCATGTTTTTTGTGGGATGAGCAATTTTTGTCTCCTCCACTATAGTACTGAGTCAGCAATTTTGTTTCTTTTTGACAAAAACACCTGGCAATAAAAAAAAAAATTGATCAAGTGGTGCCTTGTAGTCAAGGTAGTGCTTTTTTCCCTTGTTGGCATGTAAACATGGCGTCCATTTTTTTTCCAGTAACAGCCAAATGTCATTTATGGCAGCATTTAGCAGTATTTTGTAGCGCTACATTGCTAATGGCATTAGACAAAGAGGCGCTGGCTGTCAGGGTCACAGCATTGCTGGATGGACTGAATGAGGACAGCAATTCATCTTTTTTTAGCAAGTGCGAATGTGAGTGGAACGCGACGCGCCGTCGCCGCCGACGGGTCGTCATGTGTGTCGCACCTACATACATGTGTGGCATCCGCGCGAGCGTGTCCTCGGGAGGCGGGACTCAAGGAATCTGCCAAATTAACACATGCAGTGTTGAGTCTTAAATTCCCAAAGTGAGCAGGACAGATGAGCGGGACTGCCCGTCTTAAAAGAGCATCTGTCTCCTTTAACACTTATAAATTTGATATCGCAAGATGAATCCTAATTAATGAATTGATGTATTTTGTCAGTGACAAAGCCAAATTGTTGAAACAACGCCAGAAGCTATGTACTGTATAAATCTCCCGCTATATTTAAAAAAAAAAAAAAAAAAGGAGGACCCCGGCTGATGAGACAAACACTTGGAATTATTATCAGCATCATTATAGGTGTTCATCTACAAGCACGTCAAAATTTATTGTCTTGCTACGGCAATCGTCAAGATGTTTTATCGTCTCCAGGAAATTAAACCGTTTCTCCTTTGTTGGATGCGAAGGACACACTCCAAAGTGCTTTTATGGATAAAAGTGTGTAATGTATCACAGCGGGGTTTATCCATACGAGCCGGCCCATGATCTGCTTATTATGTCGCTTTTACCCTTCCGGTTTCACTTTCAAAAGCGTTATCACCTCAGATCAGGCAGCTGAAGTGCATTTGTTTCATCTCCCTGCAAACTTTTCCCCCTGCTTAATTCCTTAAAATGGTCATTTGTCATCCTGTCACTTGGTTTGTGACCCAAAATTCCACGCTGGAGGCGTCATCAAATAAATTAATCACTACCCAGGATCCATTTGTCCCTCGTGTGCGCTATTAGACGCTCTCTCTCTTCATTTACATATTTTTAATGGGCCAGTTTGCGCCACGCGACCTGGGCGCTTCTCGTCGGTAAAAATATTCCAGATTCTGGGAAACTTTGACTTGCTCGATTACGATCAATACCTCTGCGGAGAGGAACGAGATGGCAGCCAGACTCTGATAGCTTCTGATTGTTGCTAAAACTCTTTTCCAGAAAATAAACAATTAGCTACACAGTTGTCAACACACTTTAGTGTGATTGTGTCTCGTTGCAGTGGTGTGTGTTCCTCAGGGGAAATCGTGATGCTAAGTGTAAAGCTGTGACCAGACACAAGCATGAACTTGGATATTTTAAACAATTCGTAGACCTCAAATGTAGCTGCCGTTTTTTTTTTACGCCTAAGAAAGCAGCCCAATTATTCCTATGAGACGAGAGCGTGTCATGTTTGAACTCGCGTCCTCATTAAGGGTCCCTAACACCACGAGACATGTGAACGTGCTAGAAACGTCACCACAACAACAGCAGCGACGTTGTCTCTGGCGCTCTCGCTTTTTTTTTTTTTCTTCTTCACCCGGCCACCCTGTTAGAACCTCACACCGCCACGCTTCAAATGAAATTATCATAATTAAGAATTAACATGCATTAATTGTTGCACTTAACGCAAACTGAGGGCCAAATGTGTCACTTGATGCGGAGGAACTGCTAAACGCTTTCTCGCCTCCTGCTTAAGGGAGTAACTACTTTTTCAGTGTGATAAAACGCAGGCAGTGACCACGTTGTTAGCGACACCTGTCATATTTAAGATATCTGATTGAAAATGGAAGCTATTAGTGACCTCGAAATGACAAAATGGAAGCTATTATTGACCTCCAAATGACAGCAACATCAACCAATCACATTGCCAGCTGCTCAGGAAGCCGTGGGCTAATGCTAGGTGCTAAGCTAATTTGTGCCACGTCGGCTGCTAGGTGCGGCTTGCGTGGGTAAACATAAACATATTACTGTTTTTTTTCATGTATAATGAGCAACATTTAACTAATTTATTGTCCTTAAATCTGGGGTGCGCATTATACATGGGTACAATTTTTTTTCTTTTTTTTTTTTTATCCGGATATCATACGGAGGCCGCCATTACAGATGTGCTTTCTCCTCTGCTGTTCACTTCAAACACGCTCCATACAAACACAATGCTCTCGTATCAGACACTTGCTCGATCACCTGCTCGTTTGCTGTCACAATGTACCCTACACAAATCCGAAACATTTCTTCGTTATTGAGTTTGCTAGCGCATGCGCAGTGATACTGACCGGCAGAATAACATCCGGTTGTTCCCAAAGATGATCTTTTTTCTGAAATAATTTTACGTTTACGGACTTAAGTAGGAGTCAAAATTTGTGTGCATATTATACATGGGTACAGGCTTTTTTCCAGCATCAACATGCCATTTTTAAGGTGCGTATTATACATGGGGGCGCATTATACATGGGGAAAAAAACGGTATACATACATGAAAAAAATTAAAAAAATTGGTCCACATTTTTTTGTCACTACACACTTTTTTGTTAGTTGTATAAAAAAAGAAAAGACACAATTTACTCCCGCGGGTTCAATCCCAAACCCACTTTTTAGAACCGCCGCACTAAAGGTTAAAAATATAACAAATGTCACTTATGGTGATACAATGCAGGTGCATTCTCGTGCAATCTCCAAGCACGGTAACTTATATTGCTCTTCAAGGACGTTTTCAAGAAGAGTTTGTAATGTTCCCAGTGGAGGTAAAACAGGTGTATACTTGGCCGACCAGGATGCAACCTGGCAATAAAGCGTGACATTTGAAGAGAGCAAAGAGATATTCCGTGCTTTATCACTCAGGCTGGTAGGATGGCGTGTGGTTTTTTACTTTCATCACAGAACATCCGGCAGTGCGACGTGTCAGTCTGGCATCACTTTTTTTTTTACTATGTATCTTGTTTGTTACAGTTAAGACTACAGTTTGCATAATGTAGTGTCAAAGCTGATAACAGCTGTCGCTTTTTGTCACATATATTCAAGTACCGTAATTTTCGGACTATAAGTCGCCTTTTTTTTCATAGTTTGGGTGCGGGGGCGACTTATACTCAGGAGCGACTTATATATGTTTTGTTTTTTTCAAAAGTGAAACCGCGATAACGAACCGCAATGTAGCAAGGGATTACTGTAATTTGAATTTCAAGTGACGACAGCAGCGCAACGTCGCGTCAGCAGCAGCTCGTCGAGTCAATCTTTGTCCTTTATGTAAACAACCGCCGCGCTGCTGACGCAGCGTCGCAACAACACGTGAGCAACAACAGGCTAAACGATAGGTATGCTAACGTGACATAAACACAAACTAAGAGCTGAGAACGGCCCTGACGTAAAATTCAGAGTTATTCAAAAAACTATTACACAAATAACACGTTAATAAAACCATCTGCGTCACTCCAATTCATTAAATCCATCAATCGTCCTTTGTCAACAATGCGTGCGCGCCGCTGACGGCTCTTGCTCTTTAAAATATTCCACAGGCCCATATAACGATATAGAAATTATATATCAAATAACTATTATATAAGCAATAATGTTATCAAACCATCTGTGCACTCTAAATCATTAAATCCACCGATCAAATTCCTCGTCCTTTGTCAACATCGCTGCGCGTACGCCCTGACGTCAGCCTCGTCATTATTCCACAGATCTACTGTATAACTATATTGTAGCGTTAACAAAGTTCAAGGAAAGACGTGGGTTTGGTAAACGTCTCTTTATTTAACAAAACAAACTTACAGGCGTGTGGTGAAAGACAGCTCGGTAGAGTAGGACCGGGCGTGCGTAAAAGCATTGTCCGAGCCTCATCCACCGTCCCTGGACGAGTCGATTTTTGTCCTTTATGTAAACAACCGCCGAGCTGCTGACGGCGCGACGTCGCGTCGCGCTGCTGACGTCAGCATGACCATTTCCCCTGACTCCCGCTTCAAGATGGTGGACAGGTCTGCACGTCGTCAACCAGCTAAAGCGATCATCTAGTTTTTCTATGTATCTCTATGAAGCCAAATCCCAAAGTAGTAGTAGAAGAAGAAGGCGAGGCTGACGTCAGGGCGCACGCGCGGCGATGTTGAAAAAGGACGAGGAATTTGATCGATGGATTTAATGATTTAGAGTGCACAGATGGTTTAATAACATTATTCCTTATATAATAGTTATTTGATATATACCGTATTTTCCGCCCTATAAGGCGCACCTAAAAACCTTATAGTCCGGTGCGCCTTCTATATGGATCAAGTGATGAATTTGTTGATCCATACTGGTTGTACACAGTGCTCTGCCAAAATGTTTTAGTACGTTTTAGTACAACTAGTAAATTACAAGGTCGCATCGCTTCCCAACATTATGGTAACTGTAGTCAGGGGGCGTCACCGAATAGCTGTTGTACCCGCGAGGCTATTTCATTTCAAAATAGGCTGCTCCGTTAATGTTTCGAGTAAATCTACAGATCGATATGGAAGGGAAACATAGGTAAGTAGTACCAATGCGTTAGATCAAACTTTAGTCAGTTCTGATCATTTTATAGGAGATTGTTTGAGAAACGTGATTGTTTACACTTATACTCCGGAGCGACTTTTTTTGCTTTTTTGGGCATTTTATGGCTGGTGCGACTTATACTCAGGTGCGACTTTTACTCCGAAAATTACGGTAATCAATTCTTACAACCGGCCAATTGGATTTAATGGCTTCTATGATCGACACTTGTTCAAACTAGACAGAAAATTTAGGACTCTTATTTATTGTGTTATCTGTTTATTTATTATTTATTCATAATTCTTATTATTTATTGTTTGTGCCTTCTTGTTTTTATATTGTGTCGTTTACTTGTATGTCTATTGTGTAATATGTCTCGTCACCGTGGGATAGAGAAAACGTGACTTCGGTTTCTTTGTGTGTCTTGACATGTGAAGAGATTGACAATCAAAGTCAAAGTCAAAGTCAAAGTCAGCTTTATTGTCAATCTCTCCACGTCACAACACACAAAGAGACCGAAATTACGTTTTTCTCTATCCCACGGTGACGAGACACATAACACGATAGACATACAAGTACGCGACACAATATAAAAACAAGAAGGCAAAAAATTCAAACAATCAATAGTAAGAGTGATGAATAAATAATAAATAAACAGATAACACAATAAATAAGAGGAGCAAAACGGAGCCAGCAAGCATAGCGCAAAAGTAAAAAACATCATAAACAAAAAGGCACAAACAATAAATAATAAGAGTAATAATAAATAATAAATAAACAGATAACACAACAAATAAGAGCCAGTGTGCATACAGACAGTTCAGACAGTAAAAGTACAAGACGCTACGCAGAACGGGGGAGCGAGTTCAGGATCCTAACAGCCTGGTGTACGAAGCTGTTTGAGAGTCTGGTCGTGCGGGAGCGCAGGCTTCTGTACCTCTTCCCAGAGGGCAGAAGCTCGAACAAAGAGTGAGCGGGGTGACTCACATCACTCACAATCGTGGTCGCCTTGCGGGTGAGATGGGAGGTGTAAATGTCCTTCAAGGAGGGGAGCGAAGCACCAGCAATCTTACCAGCTGTGTTCACTATGCGCTGCAGGGCCTTCAAGTTGTAGTCAGTGCAGCCGCCACCCCACACAGCAATACAGCTGGAGAGGACGCTCTCAATGGTGCCGCGGTAAAATGCAGTCATGACGGCCGGAGGAGCGCTCGCTCGCCTGAGTTTCCGCAGGAAGTACAGGCGGCGCTGGGCTTTCTTTGCCAGTGATGCGGTGTTGGTGGACCAGGAGAGATCCTCACTGATGTGCACCCCCAGGAACTTGGCGCTGCTCACTCTCTCCACCACAGCACCGTCGATGGTCAGCGGCAGGTGTTGGGTGTGACCCTTCCGGAAGTCCACAACAATCTCCTTGGTCTTGTCGACGTTCAGCAGGAGGTTGTTGTCCCTGCACCACGTGGTCAGAAGGTCAACCTCCAGCCTGTATTGAGTCTCGTCTCCCTTGGTGATGAGACCCACCAGAGTCGTGTCGTCAGCAAACTTCACGATACGGTTGTCGCTGTAGGTTGCAGTGCAGTCATGCGTCAGGAGGGTGAAGAGCAGCGGACTGAGCACGCAGCCTTGGGGGGCCCCCGTGCTCAGCGTGATGCTGGCGGAGATTTTGTCGCCAACACGTACTACCTGTGGCCTCTGACAGAGGAAGTCCAGTAGCCAGTTGCAGAGGTAGGTACTGAGGCCCAGCGCGTCAAGTTTGCTGATGAGGCGTTGTGGCACAATGGTGTTGAAGGCAGAACTGAAGTCCACAAACAGCAATCTCACATACGAGTCCCTCCTCTCCAGGTGGGTGAGGGCCGAGTGGAGGGCAGAGCAGATGGCATCCTCAGAAGACCGTTTGGCTCGGTACGCAAACTGGAAGGGGTCGATGGTGGGGGGGAGAACGGATCGGACGTGCTCCATGACAAGCCGCTCAAAGCACTTCATGATGATGGGTGTGAGTGCTACGGGGCGGTAGTCATTGAAGCAGGACGGAGCGGGTTTCTTCGGCACAGGTACAATGGTGGCAGCTTTGAAACACGACGGGACGATGGCCTGCTGCAAGGAAGTGTTAAAGATGTCCGTGAAGACATCCGTCAGCTCACCAGCGCAGTCCTTCAGCGCCCGACCCGGGATGTTGTCAGGGCCCGCCGCCTTACGGATGTTGATAGCGGCAAGCGCCCTCCTCACGCTGTCGGCGGAGAGGCACAGGGGCAGCTCGTGTGAAGGGGGAGTGGCCTTTAGCGGGCAAGTGCTGTTCTGAGCGTCGAAGCGAGCAAAGAAGCGGTTGAGGTCATTGAGCAGACGGACGTCGCCTTCACAGCTCTGCGGCGCGGGCTTGTAATCCGTGATGGTCTGAATGCCTTGCCAAAGGCTCCGTGCGTCCCTGCTGTCCTTGAAGTGGGCGGTAATTTTGCACGAGAACGCCCTCTTTGCTTCTTTGATGCCCCGGGACAGGTCGGCCCTCGCAGTCCTCAAGCCAGCCTCATCCCCTGCTCTAAAGGCTTTGTCCCTGGCCCTCAGCAGCCTGAAGACAGCCCCTGTCAGCCATGGCTTCCGGTTAGCCCGAGTGACGATGGATTTTGAGAGAGTCACATCATCAATGCACTTCCTGATGTAGGAGGAAACAGAGTCAGTATACTCCTCAATGTCTGTCCGATCGTCGCAAGTGGCAGCCCTCCTAAACATGTCCCAGTCAGTAGAGCCAAAGCAGTCACGCAGTGCATCAGAGGCACCCTCAGGCCACACCCGTACCTGCTTGCGAACCGGCCTGGACGCTCTCACCATTTGTCTGTATGCGGGCAAAAGCATAACAGTGATATGGTCAGAAAGTCCAAGATGGGGGAGGGGGGCGGCTTTGAAAGCTCCTTTATGCGAAGAGTAGACCCGGTCCAGGAAGCTGTCGCCACGCGTAGGAAAATTAACATGCTGGTGAAGCCTCGGAAAAACAGACTTCAGGTTAGCATGATTAAAATCCCCAGCGAAGATGGTGAAACCGTCAGGGTGCGCTGTCTCTTGTTCACTGACAGCCTGGTACAGTTCACTAAGAGCCGTGATCCTGTCGCCTTCGATGTTGGAAGGCGGGATGTAAACCGCGACTAGCAGAATCGCGGTAAATTCCCTTGGCAGGTAAAAAGGACGGCACTTAATGATCACGAACTCCGCCAGTGGCGAGCAGTGCTTGCATACCACCACAGAGTCCCGGCACCATTCGTCACGGATGTAGACGCATATTCCACCTCCACGAGATTTCCCCCCTTGTACAATGGCCCGGTCCGCCCGATAGCACGCTAGCCGCTCCAGGTGTACGGCAGAGTCCGGAATGTTGACAGTCAACCAAGTCTCAGTGAACACGAGCACACAGCAGTCCCGCACTGTCCGGTTTGTAGATTGCAGCAGGCGAATGTAATCCATTTTGTTGTCCAGCGATCGAACATTCGCCAGAAGAATGGAAGGCACGGCCGGGCGAGCAGGGCTGGCCGCCAGCCTGGCCCGGACGCCCCCGCGTTTGCCCCTCTTCAGCCTCCTCGCACACCGCTTTCGACGCTTCCCAACCGGGGGAGGAATAGCAGACGAGCCCGGCGACGCTTCAGGACGTAGCAGTCCGAGCTCCTTTGATGTTTCCGCATCAAAGTCCAGAACTCGACAAAACTCGCTTTTGCCGATGTCAAGCAGAACCTGCCTGCCGTACTTGTAGCACGACTCAGTACGACGAGACGAACAAAAAAAACTGCCGGACAAACACTCATTAGACGGACAAAACACCGTTTGGGCGGGACAGAGAGAGGTCGCTGCGTATGCACGCGCCGCCATCTTGCCAAAAGGAAGATAAAGCTGACTTTGACTTTTGACTTTGAATTGTACTCATCGGTACCAAATTGGTTATGTCATAAAAAGATGGGAAAAAGTCTTAAAGACCTGAAATGTACCTGGAATAGAACAAGTCAGCCATTTTGATTTGAAGCAGCCATTTTTGATTTGATTGAGCTATCGATTAATCAATTCATTTTGGCGCCTCTGATTGCTCCAAAGTTTGACCGTCATTTTAAGGTCTGATCATAATATTCTTTGTTTTTCCTTTTAACAAAAGAACCTCTCATTCAAAAACATCCCCAAGGCTTTTTTTCTTTCCACAGTAATCTCCATTTCCTATTCCTCCTCAAAATACATTTTTCTTTGCCTATTAATTAAAAGTAAAGCGTGTATTGTACGGTACATTATCCCCCTAACGGCCCCATGTGGAGATCATGAAGTGGAAAACTAATGGTGTGGACTTGAGCATTTGGGCTTGGCATGAGTCATTTACATATCTGGATGGGGATGTGGATGTATGCGCAAATATGCAGAAAGCCGTGTGTCCGGCGCCCTCCCCCTCGCAAGGAAGTGAGAGAAGTGTTGTCTCGCTCTCCTCCACGAGCCAAGATAATGAGATTCCGTATGCCTGGGATGAGGAATCTTGATTATTAAGGAGAGGCATGTGGCAGTAAGAAAAATCTGTTTGTTGTGTTTTTATCGTATCACCCCGAGATACAAAGGTGACCCCCGTGTTCCATTCATTAAATCCCGCCTCCTCTAATTCATCAAAGGTAAACTATCACGGCTTCTGCTGAGCTCATCAGAAACGAGCCGACTTGTTAGGTGCGCCTCAAAAGGACACGTGGCGGGATTTGGATCTTGAGCCGAGTCCTAATTCCAGCGTCGCTTTTGAGCGCGGCGGCGGCCTGCGTTAGGAACATTAGCAGAGACTGTTGTGCTTGCTTTCATACGGGAAAAGTTCAGGACAATCAAAGTGAATTATGACCTCCATTACAAGACAAGCGTAATTATTTCAAGGACGTGGCGATATGTGGCGTGTCAGCAAATATCGCAGCACATTTGAATTTTTTCAGCCCTCCAGTCATGGACAAGCACGGCTCCTTTCTTTTGGAGCCGTCACCTGTCAACTCTTGACAAATGACTTTTTTAGACCAAAGATAAGCTACTGTATGCCCAGCAGGCGGGATTTGCGTCAGGGTATGTTCCTGCAGTAGCACGCCCAATCCAGAAGATGGCGCTGTGGTGAAAAAAGCTGGCAACTCACTTGCGAAGGAACGCAGTCGACGTGGAACTTTTTCCCGGCCTGTGTACAAATAGCTGAGCTTCCAGAGTCAAGTCAAAGTATTTTAATTATTTATTTTTATATTTTATATTTTTTAATTAATCGGCTGGTATCGTAATTTTATTTTGCCACAAACATGAAATTGGACATTTGCCTCCTCAAATCCCAATAGTTTTGACCGGTAAATACTCCGCGAAGCATCCAAATGATCTCCCGTTTAAATTCTGACTTGATCGTATACATCTTTGAATAAATGTGTCAGTCATGTTTATCTCCGGTGATGTTCTCGGAGTAACGAGCCGTTGGCTGCCGGGCCGTGTTTGCCCAGAGAGAGATGAGAGCAACATCCCACACGTCAGCCAGCTGAGTCACGGCTGGTACGCGTCAAGCGGCCTAGACTCGTGCCTGTCCCTCCTCTCAAATGTCACATGAGCTTATGTCAAGCAACACTCGTGGCCGAGGCGCAGCGAGCAAATTTGACGGTAGCAGAGAAAATATGTTGTTGTGGGGGAAATCAGCAGGGGATGCTAGAAAAAAGTTGCGTCTTGCATTTGAACAGTAGTTATTTTCATATTTTGCCGCCCAAATATTTTATCATCATCATTTCAAAGCAATTTAAAGGTTGATTATTTTCTACTAATCACAATTTTGCTCACTACTTTTTCAGATTTACAGAATCTTTGACAAGAATTATCTGCAGTACTTTCTAGATCGTATAATTAATCCTATTAACCGTGCGGGTAAGAATGTAAATGTACACGATGAACATCTGATGATCCTCTGAGATTGAGATTTCTTTTTTTTTTTTGCCCGCCCTTAAGGATGCAAATGATCTTTACAAGTGGACATTGGCTCTAATTCCGCAACACGGGTAGCTCGGCGGGGGTGACGGGTTCATTTTCATCCCTCCGGGCAATTATACTTCCAAATGAGTTTCCCAAAGTTAAAAGCGTGTTCACACTTAATGAATTAAACGCTACATATAAGCGTGGGAGTCTTTTGACGTGCCACAAAAGCGCGCTGAGGCTTTTGTGTCATTTAATAATGACACACACGGGCGCGTGTTGTCTTGTTTACGGCTTTGAGCGTGAGTAATGTGCGGGCAGCGATTTAGATAAGACAAATTATCGCACAATAATACACTCTGATGACATTTCTTTATCTCTTCTTATTCAGATGATGACTTATCTGCCGTGTGCACTTCACTGGCGTCGGGGAAAATAGTCACATGAAAGACAGCGTTGGCATATTAGCGCCTTAAAATTAAATGTTCATCTTTTTTGACAATCATATTTCAGTTTTAGTCTGTGAATATCCAAATGTGGCTGCGGGAATGCTCCCGCCTTTTTTTTCCGGGGGCGGGGCTTCCCCCAATTGAGTTAATTAATGATATGTGTGGAGTATTGTTCCTCATTTTTATAATGAATGCATCACGCTACTGTCACTGAGAGCGTTTTGACAAATAGGTGGGTGGGTCGATATGAAAAAAAAACATACATTGGTGGCTGCCGAGGGGTTAGATTTTGAATTAATTGAGGGAAATGAATTCAGTAGTAATAGGGCCTGACAGCACACTGTGGCAAATCTGATGGCTGTGATTGATGCTTGACGCACACAAGCACACACACGCACGCACGCGGGCTCATGACAAATCACGCTTGTTTATCTCCTGGTGTATTTTCCATGCAACGTGCGTGTTCATTAAAAGTAAAAATATGTAAATGTGAGCAGTGGTGGCAAGTGAGCAAGTACAAATACTTCATTGCTGTACTGAAGTAGCTAGGTGTCTGTGTTTATTTTTACGGATGATTTGTTAGTTTTACGAGCAATATTTGAAAGTACTTTTTCTGAAATGGGCCCCTATCATGGTTGCAGCCGTACGTGACAGTGGCGTAACGCTGATCAGCTAGTCGTGTGCAGTCACCGCTCACTGCCGTCCGCCATCGCGTCAGACTCACGCCGGGGAGCCCGAGCCGACTCGGAGCTCACCGAAACCGCCGCTGACATTTCCTCCCCGTGGCAGGACCGGCCATTCGACTAACGGGGCCCCGCGGCCCAGCGCCCAAGGCTAAAACGTGAGGGAGCACAAGTGGCGCCACTTCCTGTTAAGGTTACTCCGCCACCCAGTGAGTCTCAGGCGAGGCCCAGTGTGCGTCTGCTCTGATACTTGCTTCATTCTCAAGCCTAATGAATGCAAACAGGCCTTGTGTGTGTGCGCCATATGTGGTGCGATCGCTTTGAGAGCCTGTCGTTACAATCAACCACCGATACACTTAGCCCGATGACACACATAACGGCAGCGGTTGGACCTCCCACAACGAGCCTGTCCAACTTATACAACTTGAAGCACAAGATATGAAATACAGCAGTGCCTTTCCTCTTGCGATCGTATTGAGTTTTAAAACAAATAAATAAATGCAAGGCGACGAGAGCGGAGGTTCTATAAATGGCTAGCGCTCCTTGGGCAATGGCGAGAGGGTGTCACTGACCATTAGCGCGCCCCACTACACTTTCTCTTCTATGACCTGTCAAGTCCTCCACTAATGTGCCAGGAAATAATTCTATTTCCCACCTCAGTGAAGACCCGCGCCACTTGCCGTGCCATCTTCACATGAGAAAAAAGTGTCGCGTATTCTGTGATGTCGTATTTCGGAGGTTTAACTAACAAGAAACTTCTGTGCCACCAATTGATGAAGTAGATTAAATCAATGCTTCATTATTATGCATTAAAAAAATGTATTAGTGTCCACACGGTGCCATAAAGTTTTATTTTGATATTATTTTCATTAGTGTCATTTATTTATTCTTTATCTATTTTATTTTGGTATTAAATATTTAATTGAACATTTATTTAATCAACAAACAATTAGTGAGAGGTTAGTGTGTGCGTGTGCGTTGTGTTGTGTGAACCCCTGCTGCTGGTTGGCCGGCCACCAGAGCCCATTTCCAGGGGCTCTGTCTGCACTCCTGCATAAAGTCCAATCCAAGCAGCATTATTTATGCCGGTCCAAACAGCCCTTTAATTACTCATGAAGTCCTCCTCCCTTCCTCCTTCCCTTCTCGCACCCGCCGCCGCCACCACTGGCATCCCTTAAAGACTCCCTAAAAAGCCGTCTGCGTGATATTAGCACAACAGATCCTTTTCCAGGAGAAATTAAAAGATAAATAAATCTGCCGGTGATTTACATGCGCGCGGCAGCTGATATTTATACTCGGCCGCGCGTCCCTGAAGGCGTTGTCTTATTACTGCCATGCTCAGGTCCCTCGCACCCGGGCAGAGAGGCGGGCAGGTGATTAATTCAGTTCTTAGCACATGCCAACAAGGCGCACAAGGAGCTCCATCGCTTCATTTTCCCAGTTAATTTTTTACAGCCAACTATGTATGTGTCGTCAACCAAGTTTGTTTAGTTTAAAGGAAACATCAAGTGAAATATTTTCTTTACAGTCAAATGGTCTATCTGCCCCCACGAGTTTAAATGTGACATTCTGGTTAATGTTACGTTTGCGGAATATGATTTAAGCATAAAAATCCACCTATTTTATTATCCATCTCAGTTTGTCCTGTCGACTGAAAACGACATGTGCTCAGCTGTATTGTTTGGGCAAATTGTATTTCTTGCCACCCTGAAATGTCCGTGGTAAAAGTGACACTTTGAGACACAAATGTACAAAAGGACAATTGTATTGTCACCCGAAAGGTAATTAGTCCATAAAGCTGCTCATCTTGCTCTTGAATGACATCATCGCCATCAGCAGGAACAGCAGTAGTTTCAAGTCTGGCTGTCTAATTGCTTCTTTACTCTGGCGTCGCCATGACGTGGCAGTGATAGATCTCTATTTTCCCTTGCAATTTGTTACACTCCTTGCTATATAATTGGATCAGATTAATTATTATGATGAATGTCTTTCTGGGATTTCTGCTTGTAACCATTCATTTTAGGGCTGACGTGCTCAAATTTAATGTGTCAGCAGGATCTTGGGCGCAAAAATATAAAACGTCTCATTCAGTCAGTGGGGATATTTTTCCCGGTATACTGAGAAATCAAGTTACTTGCAATAGGCGTAAATCTGCATTTGTTTATTTATTGGCTTATTTAGTTTATATTGATTTTCCGTTTGCTTTAAACACAAACACACTTTTCAAAATATTCCTTTGCTGTTTTCATCATTGTCGTTGTAAAAAACTATCGCATAACTCTTTTGTGGAAACAAAAATAAGACCCATTCACTTAAATTTTGACCCAAAACGAAGTCAAGCAAATGTGTATGTCTATTTATAGCACTCTTGCCACACATACGAGTTGAATCCAGTTAAGACTGTGGAGTCACACATTATCACCTGGAAATTAAAACCTTTATTTTTTTTAAATCAATTTCAATTCATCAACAAAACAACCCACCCATTAATCGATTATCTGAATAATGTTTAGTCACAAGTGAACGACATTTCCACAGGCTGTCGAACCTGCACCGGCCAGCCTGTGTTTACCCTTCGCAGGTGCCCGCCCGGTTCAATTTCAAGTTTAATAGTTTCTTGATGAGAACTAAAACCGAGGCGTTAAATCTGAACTGCCCCCCCCCCCCCCCCCTCCACAAAAAAAAATACTGTCCAGCTAAGACGGACGGACAGGAGTCAATTCCCTGTGCATGTGAATGGCTCATTAACGTGGCGAGGCCAGCCCGCGCGTTTGTATATGGCCGCCGTCGGTGGACGTGCAGAATGGATTTATGGTGTCACTCAGCTCTGGAGGACGACTAATGAGGGTGCGCCAGGCTACCAGCGTCCGAGTGGGGTAATTCCACCCGCCATCCATCCAGCAAGGGGGGGCCATGGAAGGGGGGGGGGGGCTGCCGCTGTAAGGAGGACACATCCCTCATTATGTGATTGTGTCTCAGGAGCTTTCTTTAATATTTTAATAAATAACATCAGCCCAACAATAAATTAATGAATAGTATCATTAATAATGAGCTGGCGCCTTGTCGCGATAGGACGGGTATTAAATCGAAGTAGCGCTCGAGAGAGCCCGGAGGGGGGGGGGCTTATCTCCAGAGATTTGGGATTGTTCCGGAAGCAAACAAGGCCAGTGTATGAGGCGGCCGTCCCTCTGTGCCAACAGCTTTTACAACAGGTTGAAAGTAATAAAGGAGGATTTTCCCAGCCAAGGAGTTAAGCCGCGGGAAATCTGCTCATGTAGATCGCCGTGAGAGGCGCAGCCAAATGTGATCCTTAATTAAACTTTAATCAAGACGACGCTGTTTGCGAGATGTCGTTTAGGAAAGAAAAAAAAAAAGGTATCTTCAGCCCTTCTTGTTTCAAGCCAGCCAACCTGCGTTGCCTCGTAGTGTCCACATAAGTGCCGATTCATCAAAACCTATTTGTTTGTTTGTTTGTCATGACAAGATTTTACATTCCGCTCCACACGGTCGTTCCGGATTCCTCTGCACCGCCCGACTCGATTTGCTCGCAGGAAGTCTTGCCCTTTTCCGACGATGCTCAAGCACTGGATGTGTCTGTAGCGGAATTAGCCCGCTCATTGCGACATTATGTGACGTAAATGTTAGCCGCTTCCATGACAGCGTTGGAAATCACAGCCCAGATGCACTTTATCACATTGAGCTGTCGCGGGCCATCTGAGGAACATGCCAAACAACGGTCCAATCTGTTTGACTGTTGATTTTAGCTTGGCGACACCCGTTTGTGTCATTATAGCGTTTCGGAACTTGTAAGCTAACCTGTATATTAGCATCAGGGCTAAAGAACAAGAGTAACGACATGTTTTTCCCGCTTTAAACGCTGATCATATACACGGGATTGATTCCATTTTTTGTTCATTGAGGCGATTACTCAGCGACGTCGGAAGCCGCGCAAATATTTGCTTATTTTCATATAAATGGCTCTGCGGCTTTTCGGCTCCTCATCGTAAAGGTAAAA
This sequence comes from Syngnathus typhle, assembly GCF_033458585.1. Lineage (NCBI taxonomy): Eukaryota > Metazoa > Chordata > Actinopteri > Syngnathiformes > Syngnathidae > Syngnathus > Syngnathus typhle. The sequence continues at coordinate 11,030,030 of NC_083746.1, read as the reverse complement.
TACATTCGTTTGCGCAGAGCAGAAATGGGTCACGTCATTTACATAATGGGATGCATTATCTAATCTGCTACTATACAGTATGAGGTAAAGTACTTACGCTTAATCATCGAGCTGGAACCGGATTGTGTAATATTATAATGGAAATATGTATCATTGATGCTCTGCCTTTGGGAAAAGAGGATTAAGGCAATTAGCCGACACTGGTGAACAATTACTCGAAAGAAAGTCATCACGTTTTTTAAAATGGAGTCCAGGTTGATTGGCACCGATCGTGTCAAGGTACGTGTTGTGGGTTCAATTCCCGCACCTCACCAAATGTGAATATGTCTTTTAATATTTACATATTCGGAATTTCACATTGTGGCCCCTTTCTTTGCCGTTTGGACCATATGTCCTTACTTGCCACCAATATTGATGCATTGCCAGCTGCGTAAAAAAAATGCCATATTTCCTTCATAATAAAAAGTGGATTATCATGAATCACAGGAAAGCGTCACCAGCTGTCTTGCAGAAATGAGGCTGAGCTGGGCAATGTGGAATTTTTTTATTTATTTTTTTATAATGCTAGAAGTGATGATTAATTAGTTGACGTGCTTACCTCAATGCAACAGGTCATAGTTGAACTTGTCAATATATATATATATATATATATATCAAAGTCAAAGTCTGCTTTATTATCAATCCCTTCATATGTCAAGACACACAAAGAAACCGAGATTCCGTTTCCTCTATCCCACGGTGACGAGGCACAAACAATAAATAATAAATAATAAATAAATAATATGAGTGATGAATAAATAATAAACAAATAACACAATAAATAAGAGGAGCAAAACTGAGCCAGTGGACCGTAAGCATAGCGCAAAGTACAGGACGCTACGCAGAAAGGGGGAGAGAGTTCAGGATCCTAACAGCCTGGAGTATGAAGCTGTTGGTGAGTCTGGTGGTGCGGGAGCGCAGGCTCCTGTACCTCTTCCCAGAGGGCAGAAGATCAAACAAAGAGTGAGCGTATATATATATATATACACCGTAATTTTCGGACTATAAATTGCGTTTTTTTTCATAGTTTGGGTGGGGGGGGGGGGCGACTTATACTCAGGAGCGACTTATATATGTTTTTTTCACAGATTTTTACTTGATCATTAACACATCACAAGTATAGTTGACCACTTCATTAATTAACACTTTAAAGCGCCATATCCTCTGGACATGTCCTCTGTCACCAGGATGTCTTAAAGGACGACAAATTTGATCGATGGATTTAATGATTTGGAGTGACACAAATGGTTTGATAATATTGTTGTTTATGTGATAGTTATTTAAAACATAGTTTATATATTGTTGTATGGGCCTGTGGAATAATTTGAACTGCGGCGCGGCACACGGCATTGTTGATAAAGGACAATCGATAAAAGACGAGAAATTTGATCGATGGATTTAATGATTTGGAGTGACACAAATGGTTTGATAATATTGTTGTTTATGTGATAGTTATTTAAAATATAGTTTATATATCGTTGTATGGGCCTGTGGAATAATCTGAACTGCGGCGCGGCACACGGCATTGTTGACAAAGGACGATCGATGGATTTAATGAATTGGAGTGACACAGATAGTTTTATAAACGTGTTATTTATGTAATAGTTTTTTTTAAATAACCGAATGTTACGTCAGGGCCGTTCTCAGCTCCTCGTTTGTGTTTGTCATGTTAGCATACCGTATCGTTTAGCCTGTTGTTGCTCGTTCATGTCTGTTCTTGGTGTTGGATTTTGTCGAATAAATTGCCCCCCAAAATGCGACTTATACTCCAGAGCGATTTATATATGTTTTTTTTTTTCACATTTTTGGGCATTTTATGGCTGGTGCGACTTATAAAGGACTTATACTCCGGAGCGATTTATAGTCCGAAAATTATATATATGTATAATTTTTATAAAATACTTAAAAATGATAGTTTGGCCACATTTTGGTCAATAATGTTTCATGATGTATTAACAGCACCGCAACAATTTTGAAGTTCGCTTCTTCAACTCAGCTGGGATGCCGAGCTGCGCCAGACAAAGACAAATTACAAGCTCGGCCATTTTCATAGCGCTCTACAGCTTTTCATCATAATGGATAAACAATGAGCAAACACTGAGCTTGCGGTCGGACAAAAAAAAACAACAAGCATCTCTTTCCTCGCCAAGCCGCCGTCGGAGGAATGACGAATGCGTGGAGCAGAAAGAGGCGGTCATGGTGTAAAAGTGTCGCCCCGGGGTCGGGGCGCTGACACTTAATTGTTTGTCCTGTCATGTGTCACTTTGGAGAAATTTCATATCTAGCCCTTGTTAGCCCCCGCGTTGCTGCTTTTAATCCCCGTCGTGGCAGCTGGATCAGCGTTGTGCTGCCATCAAGATGTGTCAGATTACTCGGTCGGGTTGGCTCCCGTCACTGTCGTGCCCAATCGTGACCGGAGATGCTAGCGTAGAGCTTTGCCTTTTAAAAGGCACGGGATCACGTTCGACTCAAGTCCGGCCGCAAAACCCGACTCAGTTTCCTCACTCTTATATCTGCTGGGTCAAACATAACCTAAACTGGGTCAAATGGTCCAAAGAGGACAAACTTAATATAAATATAATACTATATAAATATAATAATAATAGTATAAAATATAAATAAAATAAATATAATAATAATATAAAATAAAAATATAATCATATAAAATATAAACAAAGACAGGCCATTACAGTAGCATAAAAAAAAAAAAAGTCAAATAAAAGTGTCAGATGAATGTGACGTATTTCTGGCGTTGGTATGAAAAGAAAAAAAAAGTTTGTTATATTTGTTCTGGTTCCTATTTGTCATTGCTTACAATTCCTTCCTTTCAATGTTATTTTTAATTTGACAACTCTTTGGGAATAAAGGAATCAATACAAATGGCATTATCGTCGGGCAGCTTCATAAATCACACCTCACTCGTAATATTGCTTTTCATACCGGTACGCCGAACAACACAACAGTATGACTCTTCACTTAGTTAAATTACAATTTGTATCGGAGGACAACATCCTTTATTTTTATCCAGTAGCTACGTGATGGTGACTTTTTGCTCTCCAAGCACACAGATACCAAATTATTGATTCTATTCTAAAGTCTGTCTTAAATTCATCAACCTTCTCCGGGATCTAGCTGTTGATGCCCAATCACAACATTGGAAATCTGTAACAGGAAAGTCAAGTATATAGTTCAAGGCAATTGAGGCAAATTGCATGCATGTTTAGGAATGATTAAGTCATTAGCGTCACCCGACGGGGGCGGCCAAACACTCTTGGGTAATTGCAATCAATTTCAGACAAACTTTAGAATGTCTGCTTCTGCTCTGCATGGAATCTATAGATGATAGTGATGAGAAGAATCAAAGCAGAAAAAGTCTCGTGAAGCTACTTCCGTGTTTGGCACCATTTTGTTTCATCATGAAGCTCAATGAATGTGGCACGCTGAAAAAAGTTTCCTCCTGCATTCTTGGGAGAACAAAATGAAGTGTCCAAAAAGGATAATAAGTAAAATGGCGGCCATATTTTATTTCCCAATCTGTCATGTGAGTGTCAGGGATTTGCTGTCATAGAGGAAGTGGAAGCTCAAGAGCCGGTGCTGACCGAGAATTAATCAGTTCAGGTTTCGGCGGCGGCTACGGCGGACATCAAATGTCAGCCGTCGCCTATCAACTCTTGTTGGTGATTTCTTTGAGCCCAACATCACAATAATCCCGCTCTCACTCCCAGTGAAGGTCAAAGTTGGTCAGCCAGGCAAGAAATAGCAGATGAGAGGCGGCTTCCTCCTCCCCGCGCGGCCGCTCTAAATTACGGCATTAGTATATTGATTGCGGATCGCGGTCCCCGGCAATCACTTTTACCGGCGTGACAAGATTATTTGATCCTACTTTTTCTGTATTATTATTTGTCGTCTTTGAGTTATTCTAGCAGCGCCCCAAGTGACAGCTTGAATTCGGGCAATCGAGTGGCGCAGTTAGGCGAACCAGTGAGGCACAACCAAAAAAATAAACAGGAGACGGGTCTTGAAGGAGGGGGAGACGTTATCCCTGCCGGCCAAGCTGCCATCCTAAATAAAGAAAGATATCGGGCTGAACGGAGCGCTGATCAATACATTCATACAAAAGCAAGCGCGTCATTTGTTAAGTGTTGGGTGATAACCTCACGTGGGAAACGGCAGCAGTGAGAGTGCGCCAAGGAGGGAAGAGATCATAAATTACAGATAATCGAGTTTGCCGTGATTTGTGGGATGCGGGAAGGAATTGCGCCTTTGTCTCTCCACTGCTTGGGATAGTTTACAAAATCAGCGCGGTGATATTCTAAAAGCTGAGTCATGGCAACATTTTTATTTTGTCCATAAATCGACAGCTAATAAGATCAGAATCGGTGCAAAAAAATGGTTTTCTTTATTTTAATTTTATATTATTTTTATAGTTGACCAATGTAATCGAGCCAATTTCTAGTATTATTTCTCTCCTCTGATCAAAATCGGATCATCAAATGTGCGCAAATGATTATCCTGAAGCGTCAGTGTTTTTTTTTCTACCCAGTCTGTTTATTAAATCGTACAAAATCATCTTTTTGTGTGTGTGATTGAGATGTGAAGACTCATTTTTGCCAAATCATTGTTTTCTAGTGCTTCAGTTTCTTCTTCTCTCTCAGTTGAGATGCCCTTTGGCAGTATGCTGCCTCCCATAGGTCAGTCTTGGTACTGCAACAGCTATCTGGATTCACTCACAGCAGTCGTACGATGGGACTTTTAACGCAAATGTGTATGTTGAGCCACACACACACAACTCCTATTTAGCTAATGAGTCTGTTTATAGTTTGCCAGACCACTAAGCAATAGTCCCTTCATCTTCGCAGTAAATAATAATAATCCCCAATCCAAACATCATCAACACAACGCCGCTCGGCATCAGCGCACCCGGGAAATAATCCCGACTAAATCGGCCCAATTAGAAAAGCACGGGTGGCGGTCTGACGCAGCATGGGCGCAAAAGACCGGCGGGACCCCCCGCCATTTTATTGGGAGGAGATACGGGCGCCCGTGTCGTAATGATGGCTAAACGTGCGCTGCATTCACTTACGCTGGGAGATTGGCGAGACGGGGCGTGACCTTTGCTATATTGACCTGCTGGCTGCCTCCTGCTGGCCTCCAGCAACAACACAACAAGATAAGAAATTACACCCACGTGTGTGTGTGTTAAAAACCAGGGGAAAGGTTGCGACAAACACGGGTCTCACCTCACACTCCACATCCCAAATTGATTGAAATCATTTTCTCCTCCCCGATTTTTGCTTTCCCAGCGGCGCCTAAAGCGAAATGAGCGCTTGTGGGGATAATTAAAATTGATGACACGGGCAAGATCCGTCCGTCGCTTCACGCCAGTCGCTCCGAACACTCGACTGAATTCAAGTGTGACGCATTTAGCAACGGAGGTTTCCGTCGTTGGGAGGCAAAGGTTGCTCGGGTGACTCTCCGTTGTGCTTCGATTGGGCAGATTGAACATTACTGGCTGGTTTAAAAAAATGTCTTGAGTCTGTGCAAGACACTGAGGGGAGGGGGGAGGAGGGGGCTGGCGGCATTGAGGCCCCAAACCCCCCATCAGGATCCTTCCACAGATAAATATTGATTGTGGACAGTTTTAATTACTTCCTTAAATTGAGCAATTTTGGTTTTCCCAGTTGGCTCTCTAGGAAAATCCATGTCGCTGAGGTAGAGGGAGAAGGTTGAGCATGGCGCGCCATAAATCACCGCCGATACATAATTCATTGCGAGCATGTGAAAAGGACAAGACGAGATGCTTTAGATCAGGGGTCCCCAAACTTTTTCCTGTGAGGGCCACATAACCTTTCCCTTCTCTGATGGCGGGCCGGTGGCAGTTTGTAACAGAAAAAGTGTGACGATCGTAGGGGAGCTTAAAAAAATTATTGTTTTCCAGAAAGCCACACATAACCAAATAACGGTTATTTAATAACCCTTTCCAGGTTCTTTACAGAAAAAAAGTCAGGAAACAAATAATAACACTATTAATGAAATAAATAATAACTAAACCCTCTCTGAGTTCTTCACAGAAAAAACAGGAAATAAATAACTAAATAACTCTCTCTGGGTTCTTCATAGAAAAAAAAACATGGAACATTAACTTTCTGTTGTGCCATGCACAATCTTAACAGATAAAAGTTCAGCTCAGTTGTCAGAGCAGAACCTCTCTGACACATATGAGCAGTCTCTTAAAGTTCTTGTGTTCCTTCCTTATAATCCTTTTGTAGGTTCCAGTAGGCTTGTAGACACTGCTGTCTTTTTTGTTAAAGTTTGATAGTGCGTCATAGTCTGGAGTAAAATTTGTTGTGGCAATTCTTAGGCGAGATCCGAGGTGTTGGTCCGTTTACCTCGATCTGTGACGGGTAGATGTTGACGTTCATGTGGCTGAACGTCACGTCGCGTACGTCGAGCCAAATTGGCAACTCTTTTAAACGCTCGGCACTGCTTTACTTGGGCGACATTTTAACGGAAGGATTCCAGGGGAAGGTTTGTGGGTGGCTTTAGCGCAAAACTGCATCTGAAAGCTCAGCGCGCAAATTACAAGAATGCTGTCGTCACAGCCCACGCTCTAAATTCGGGACTGATACAAATAGAGCGCGAGTGCGCCATGTCCGTACACGCACTTGTGAGTGTGCACCGAGCTTTCTGACACGGCTTCCGGTAGTAAATGCGCAGGCGAGCGCTTCCCCATCTACTGGGGAAACGCAGTCATTGCAGGCAAAATGAGCAAAAAAAAAAAAAAAGTTTAATAATACAATTTATTCAGGGTTGGCGGGCCAGATTAAACGGTCCCGCGGGCCGTATCCGGCCCGCGGGCCGTAGTTTGGTGACCCCTGCTTTAGATCATCGAAAACAGCATTCGCGCCGCTCTCGGCCGTTTGTGTGCTCAACATCTCATCTGAATGATGACTAATGATGCGCCGGCTTTTTGATCTCCCGCTTGGACCCCTTTCAAATTCTAAGGAGTGGTCACAATCCAAAGGCCATTCAGTTTTTACAGCCAGATGGAAACGCTGCTATGGTGTGGCCCAGTTGTCATCACTGTTATCCAGTAGCTTGGTTTTAATCTACAACGTGAACCTGTAGATGGCGTCCAGTCCTTTGCAACGTCCCCGCCCCCCCATCCCCTTTTGAGAGCCTCGCTCTCCATATCACCAAATAGAATGCTCGCTGCAATCGCACAATTGTGAGCAAGCCATCATCGACAGGACCTTGACGTTGACCTGTGCACGGAGGCGTGCGAGAAAGGATTGTTACACTCTGTTTATCAGAGATGCCACCAACAATTGGATTTTTTATTTTTTTTTTAAATACAGTGTAGGTAGCTAAAGCGCTGACCTGAAGGCTTGTGCTGTTACAAGCAGAGATGAGTGTGGTCAGCTGGCCGTTTGCGGGTCGCTAACACAATGCATACAGAGTGAGACATTAAATGTAGATAGATGCTCCCATTGCATCAGCCTTGCACGGGATTCGGGTGCTTCCATGGAGATGCGTCAGGAATAAACCAGTGCAAGCACGAGAGCTTGGTTTAATGCAGGGGTCCCCAAACTTTTTCCTGTGAGGGCCACATAACTTTTCCCTTCTCTGATGGGGGGGCCGGTGTCGGTTTGTAACAGAAAAAGTGTGACGATCGTAGGGGAGCTTAAAAAATGTATTGTTTTCCAGAAAGCCACACATAACCAAATAACGGTTATTCAATAACCCTTTCCAGGTTTTTTACAGAAAAAAAGTCAGGAAACAAATAATAACACTATTAATGAAATAAATAATATCTAAATAACCCTCTCTGAGTTCTTCCCAGAAAAAAACAGGAGATAAATAATAACTAAATAACTCTCTGGGTTCTTCATAGAAAAAAAAGCCATGGAACATTAACTTTCTGTTGTGCCATGCACTATCTTAACAGATAAAAGTTCAGCTCAGTTGTCAGAGCAGAATCTCTCTGACACATGAGCAGTCTCTTAAAGTTCTTGTGTTCCTTCCTTATAATCCTTTTGTAGGTTCCAGTAGGCTTGTAGACACCGCTGTCTTTTTTGTTAAAGTTTGCTAGTGCGTCATAGTCTGGAGTAAAATTTGTTGTGACAATTCTAAGGCGAGATCCGAGGTGTTGGTCCGTTTACCTCGATCTGTGACGGGTTGATGTTGACGTTCATGTGGCTGAACGTCACGTCGCGTACGTCGAGCCAAATTGGCCACTCTCTTTTAAACGCTCGGCACTGTGTCCACCTTGCTTTTCCTTGGGCGACTCATTTTAATGGAAGGATTCCGGGGAAGGTTTGTGGGTGGCTTTAGCGCAAAACTGCATCTGAAAGCTCAGCGCGCGAATTACAAGAATGCTGTCGTCACAGCCCACGCTCTAAATTCGGGACTGATACAAATAGAGCGCGAGTGCGCCATGTCCGTACTACTGAGTACGTACACGCACTTGTGAGTGTTCACCGAGCTTTCTGACACGGCTTCCGGTAGTAAATGCGCAGGCCAGCGCTTCCCCATCTACTGGGGAAACGCAGTCATTGCAGGCAAAATGACCAAAAAAAAAAGTTGAATAATACAATTTGTTCAGGGTTGGCGGGCCGGATTAAACGGTCCCGTGGGCCGTATCCGGCCCGCGGGCCGTAGTTTGGTGACCACTGGTTTAATGTTTAAAATTTGCATAGCTTTGTCTTATGACAATGCTAAGAAACAAAGCAAAACACCGTATACAGGCTCACAACAAGCATCTGGGTCAAGATGTCATAACCCTTTGACCAGCAGATGTTTGAGCACCAATGATGGCGTTCTGCTCTGATCGACCAATCAGAGGACAGAAAAACGCTGATGTCGCTGAGGAGGAATTAAAAATCTCTTTGGGGATGAAACAAAATCGTGTTTGTCTCCCGGCATTTTTGATTTTCTTGCTGATATGTGTGTGTATGTGATGTGACTAACAGTGGGCAGATTAGACTGACATGGCAACATGGTAGAGGCTGAAATCTGATTGGACAAAAAATAAAATCTAGTCAACAAATAATCAGTATGAAGAAGCTACACAATCAAAAGAAAACACTTTTAGCAATAGGGTAACATGACTAACAAATATTAAATATTTTAAAAAATATATATGTAAAATAAATGTTGCAATATTTCTGGGGAAGAAAATTGTAAAAAAAAATTGTTCAGCCCTCGTGTGAACACTTTTTAAACACGCTGGACTGAATCGTTTGTCATATTGGTAAGCAGCCTGCGATTATGTCGTCTTCTCATGCTGCAGACTGACAAGCCCGAGTCAGAGCAGAGGGGGGGCACTTGACAAGCCCCTCGTTCTCAGCGCTAATGGATGATTGGTGGCTGGATAGGAGGCCTCACTTCTCCCTTTTATCCCGGCTTGCGCTTGACCCGGAGAGCCGGCGGTAATGGGCCTGGCGGAGGGGTAATCATTTCACTCCCGATAAGTTGGAACACCTTGTTTTTTTAACGGAGGGAGCTCCCGTGGCCTCCGCTTGGTTTATCGCCCCCTCCCTTGGGGAAAAAAAAAACCTTCAAGAGGTTTGGCTCCTCTCTTGGAGCTCAAAGGCTCCATCAGCTCGGGCTCCATCAGCTCGGGCTCCCTCGCTCGCCTTTCATGTGCACATAAGCCGCTGAAAGGGGCGCAAAAAATAAATAAACCCACTTCTATCTCTCAAATTGTGATCTTATGAATTAGATTGGGCCACTTTATAAAACACACAATTTGGTATTTTCTCCTCTTTCTGCCGCAATATCCGTGCTGATAAATGTGCGGGATTGACGGGCTGGGCTTGTGCGCTCGTGATAAGGTGACGGTCACCTGAAGTGGCCGAGAACTTTCATGTCAGCCATTGTGGAAATTGTTTGGCCTTTTTTCGCTTGAGAAAAATCCCCCATGTTTTGCTTGATTACATTTTGTTATGGTCCCTTCCCTTACACCCCCTCCCTTCTCTCACACACACACACAAATTCTTAAGCCTGGCAAGATTACTGTTTAATAGGGATGATATTGTGTCGGCTTTATTGGCCATTTGCAGCTGCACCGCTGCTTCATTTAATAGCTGCGTCGGTTGTTAAAAGGATTACACAGCTGCCGCACGGCTGTGTACAGTGAGCCTCCGTGGCCAAAAAAAAAAAGAAAAAGCTTGGGATGGGAGGTAAAAATCATACGGTCAGGTTGTTGCCATCAGAAATGCATAAAACTCCCCTGCCACATTCAAATTACATTCCCTCCTTGCCCACCTCCATTTTGTGATGTGATGTGATGCTGATTATTTCCCATTCCATATCTGAGTGACCTTTAGAAGGCCAGCGGCACAGCCCAGAATTGATTAAGTACAATTGATCCCCATGCATTCAAAGGATATTAATTAGAGATGGAAAACAAGGGAATGAACACAAATAGCTCTTAGCTTAAGCATGATAACAAATAAAACATGCGGCTGGATTGCGGCAAGTCCCATCAAACATTTACCATTCAAGACACTCTGAAACTGTGAAAGTGTGCTCAAAATATCAATATAAAAAGTACCGTAAATGTAATTACCAATACCAAAATAGCACACCCTTGTTGTCAGGCAGAAATGTCATGTGTCCAAATATGGTCAATTCCTATTTTCTCCTTTAACAGATCAATACTGTTGCTCTGTCCCCACGTGTTGTTATTTTTATTTATCATTATTACCCAATTTAAAGTCTTGTACGAGACTTTTGCAATATCAATATCTCCTTTATGATGCCATGACGCAAATAAAAATCGGAATCATCATTTGAATGGAAAAAATCCATTTGTCCCGCCCAATCAAATTTGACGAACCATCACTGCAAAAACAAGGCAGATCAATGTGATGAATATGCTCCCTTTTTTCCAATCATCGTCTCCCCTTGAAAGAACAGATCAACGGGACACGCTCCAGTTGGCGATCAATAGCGGGCCAGAACGGCGGGACGACGCCACATGCGTCGCTCCGACAACGGCCGCTAACGCGCGGCCAAGCTAACAGCCGTTAAACACACAAGCCGCGGCCTATGAACCGGCCGGCCCCCCGCACGCTCTGTCGGTTAAACATTCCGGGGAGAGACGCGTTCCGTTCCGACACGACCGTCCGCAAGGGCCGAGAAGCCTTTCCGCCGTTATTGCTGTGAAAATTGGCAGCGGGAGAAGGAGGGACATGAGGGATGCTCCGGAGTGCTAACCTATCCCTCTCGGCCCCCCCCGGGAGCCACTTGGCTGGCTCTCATCCACATAATTATAATAAATTTGACATTTCATAGATAATATTGATTCCTTTATTTTAGCATTTCACCATAGGTGACAGTCCGGTGTCAAGAATGAAATTTCTATTGATCTTCCGCGCATTAATCCCTCATGTGTATGTGATCATTTTTATAAGACCTTTTACTGCACATAAATCAATATTTCATATTTTCAGCCACGCCAGAGGAGATGTCATATTTGTAAACTGCGTCTTGACACTAGCAATTCCTTTCTTGTTCGGCTGCAACTGTGCAAGACCAGTCAATTTGGGGTTGGCGGGGGCGCAGACGCAGGGAGCTGTGAAGGGGGGTCTGCGTCTGGGCTGGCAGTGTTCTGCAGCGCTGATGATGAAATATCATCTTTTGAATTCATTTGCCCTCCACATGACGCCGTGGAGCCCAAATGAAAATGAACAGGCAAATCATTCCGATTGATCGGCTGAGCAATTTATAAAAGGTATCGAACAGGTTGTCCAAGCAGCCTGTTCATTTCCTTAATTTATACTTTAAATGTTCATCAATTGGGCAAAGGGGTGGGCGCCACTTGAACTTGAGCTGCGCTTTCATCATAAATGGAAGACAGATGAAGTGAAGCCTACTTTATTGTGTGTAGAGATTGAGAGTGGTTGTGGCCAACTAAATGATGGACGGGGGGGGTATTATTTTTCAGCAGCACTAGGAGGGGCACATAATATCACGCGCCTCCTAACCAGTTGAATTACAAAAATATGGACAATAAAAGTGCAAAATATTGTTATATATATATTTTTTTTTTTAACCAAATGACAAAATAACCAAAACCATGAACAAACACACCCCCACCCCCCGTGAATAAAAATGACCATTCAAAGAAGTGCTGAGCAAGAAACCAAGCAAGAAAGAAAATTAAGTCCAAGAAGTCATTTTCCAAAAAATGTAAAAATTTTGATATTATTGAGGAACCGTTTGTCCTAGATATCATTTGATAATCAGCGGCTCACTTGTTTATTGTTGGTAACCCGAGCAACCGTGATGTCATTTTCAGTCGACAGCAAGAGACAAAATGTCCGCCCTACGTACTTGAGATGGACAGTTTTGCTGGAGTTTTTTTTTTTTTTTTAACAAGTCAAATGTACTGTGTGTATAAAAAAAAAAGTTAGCCTAAATAATCTTATACACACCTTAGGAACCACTGACCCGAGTCCTATTTAAAATCCTCTTTGACGTCAAGGTGGGAACTTCCCAGCAGAGGATTCGATTCGTTCCCGGGCAGAGAATTTCAATAAGATTTGGGCATCGGGCGCATATAACATTACAATAGGCATGGAGGATGCGCACACGCACGCATGCACGCACGCCATTGCCGCTGTTTGGTGAAAAATATGAGCGGCTGAACGGTGCAGACACCTGACCTTTTCCGGCTCTCCCTTAACATGTCCCTTCCATGCAATCAGTTGGCGAACGGCGCACAAGAAAGGCCAGTCCATTAAGAGAATATGCTAATTTTGCCATCTGCTCCTAATTGATGCCATTTTACCAAGTAAACAAGACTTCTGTCTACAAGGGATGTGTTTCTGCCAGTTAAGGATATGTCAGATCAGCTTTTTCCTGTAATTTTCTCTCTGAGAGCTATTGCTGTGCCATTATTGCAAATTATAAGGCTCTTCGCTTAAAGAGGGATGCTTTCCCGGCTCCGTGCGTGCGTGCACGTGTGTGCACGTGTGTGCACGTGTGTGCACGTGTGTGTGTGTGTGCGCGTGCGCGTGCGCGTGCGCGTGTGTGTCGTCCTTTCTAAGAAAATAATATTGGATGTCTTTGCAATAGATTTCAGCTCAAACTCATTGGTAGAATATTTTTAACGGATTTTATAATTATTTCAATATAGATGTTTTTATTTTACATCCTATGAAAAATGGCCTTTTATTTATTCTATATATATATATATATATTATATATATATCGTAATTTTGGGACTATAAGTCGCGTTTTTTTTCATAGTTTGGGTGGGGGGGCGACTTATACTCAGGAGCGACTTATATACATGTGTTTTTTTCACTTTTTTGGGCATTTTATGGCTGGTGCGACTTATACTCCGGTGCGACTTAGTCAGAAAATTACAGTGTATATATATATATATATATATATAGTATATATGAAAAATTATATATTTTATTGAATATATACATGTATGTTATATTTATTTTGTCTCTTTTATTTATTTCTTAAAGTAGATATTTTGTCTACTTAAAAAAAAGGAATCTGGATGCAAATGACTTTATTTAGTGCAATCATTTGACGAAATAAATTTAGTGCAACCATTTGACGAAATAAATCACTACCCGATTTTTTTCAGTGTATGGGACATTGCATCAAATTAGTGCGATTTCTGTCCCCAGGAAATAACTTTTTTTTAACCCAGTCCCGTGGTCATATTTTCCCTTGCTATTCATTCATTACAAGAAAAATCTCAATGTTTATTTGTCCATTGAATATATCAAATGCAATTTGTTGCTGTCAAAGGATTAAAATCCTTTTTTTTTTCCTCCTTCCTTTCAGCCAGTTACTGACAATTTTTCACAGGAGTGAAAAGCTGTCAGTGTCAGAGTGTTTGAGGCTGCTGACAGATGGCCGAGCAAAGTGTGAGTGAGTGGCCCGACGCCGCCGAGCTTTGTCAGCGACGTGAACGCCACTCTGGCAGCTAACACAACATTGTCCCGCACACTTGGCCTGAACGCGTCGCGGCCTGTCGACGAGGCGTGATGTGTTATCTGGGCGCCCTCCATCCCATCCTTCAGTCCTTAGCGGGCAGCCGTGAGTGAAGCTCTATGAGGAGCCCGGATCCGCTCACTCGCTCGCTCGCCCAAATTCATCTTCCCTGTCAGCTGTGTAATGCCGTATGAGCCGACTCCTCCATTCAAGTAATGCTGATGAATCTGCTGTCCACATGCCTTTTTGCTCCACTTTACAGTACTAGAAGGGGGGCTGGATTGGAGACCCTTCACCGTAAACCTTCGGCTCAGGCCACGAGCCAGCATTTTTCTCCTTCTGCAAAATTGCTCTTTGGCGATCCAAAAGGAAGGAGATGGCAAAGCCAGCAAAAAATCTGTGATAAAGTAAATCATAATTCTCAAACACATTTTCTGATAAAAGTTATTTATAAAAGTATATAAAAGAAATAAGAGGTTTTTTTTTAATTTAATTTTTTTGGCAAAAAAAATTGTTTTTTGTGTTCAAATTTACCTTTTGTTACGTTGATTTCCATAAACTATAATTTTGGAAATCTATATTTCAAGGTGCTGAGGTGAGCCGCTTTAATTAGTCAGCAATAAAGGTCAGCCGTGTTCACGCCCACAACAGCACAAACCGCCCTTTCCCCCCCAAAGAGCACCTCTGAAATGTCCAACATCAGGTACAGCCCAGATATGGAAATGAATTATTATTTTAAAAAATGCAAATTGCAATATGCATCCATGGCCGTGTCTTGTGAGAATTCCCTCAAATTCTCTAGTTGCATTCCCCCGCTCCCCTCCCGATCCAGCCTGTGAGTGGCACTCGGTGTTAAAGTGTCTCTCAAGCAAAGGCTTGTTTAAAAGGCGCGAGCGAGCGAGCTGGCAGCAGCGCTGGCTGTCGAAACGCCGCCTGGCCGGTGACTGACAGCGACAGTAAAGCAACAACACGCCGCTGTGTTTTCTTTTTCCAGCACTCGGCAGCCTTGAACAAAGCAAGCCGAACGAGCGCGCGTCAAAACTTTTTCCACCTGATCGTCACCCGCAATCGCCTCAAAGCTCAGCGCGCCGTCTCACGGTTGCGCCTATCGGTGCGTACCTAAAATGACGCTCCTCAAAAGCAAAACAAAGTTCTCGTCGATGATTTATTATGACTTGTTTGGAGAGTGACCTTTCTAAATCCAATCTTTATAGTTATAAATTGTGCTCTGCCCAAACCAGAGTCATCAAGGAGCAAAAGAAGCCATTGTAAAATGTTGCAAAAGCTTCACAAGGCCAAATTAACAATCTGTGCCGTTTGACTCAATTCAATTGAAGGCACATCTTCCTATTTGGCAATGCACTTAGGAATGACAAAGAGTGGCTGTAAATATTGATTTTTCTCGTGGGATGTAACCAGGTAAACAACGTGTATCTGCATGTATTTGCCGGGCAAATTGAATCAAAATACACATATAGCATCCAGGGTCTCGGACCACCCACGCCAATTGAATTTGTCACTCAAGAATTCGGTTAAAGAGTCAAAAGACCTTTGCTCCTAATGCCCCTCTTGGCTTTCTCATTGCGGGAAATGTTTCATTTCATATTTCAGCTCGACGGCGGCCCAGTCACCATTTGCCAGTACGATTAACTGGCGACCAGTGCGGGATGGCATGGCGGCCCAATGAAAGCCAACACTCGGTCGTCTGAAACCACGCCAGTAATGCTAGCGGATTAATAGCCGTTAATTGATGCTCACTAGAACCAGCCCCCCATTCACAAAAGCTTTTGTTATCCACCTTTAGGGCTCGTCATGAGGCGGTTGCCGTGACTTTCCCCTCGCGACCGCTCCCTGTCAGTCGGGCCGCAACGGACAAGCGCAGTGGGACCCACGTTAATTGGATCAACTTGGGATGGTAAGTACCCACCCGTGTGCGCGCGTGTGCGTGTCATTGACACGCCAGAACAAGAAGACGGCCTGACACCAGGAGGGAGACAAGACACACCGGACCCAAGTGCCCCCTCACGAGACCCCCGCCCGCCCCGCAACACGGTCACCCCGCCCCCTCGGCCTCTCACGCTGGAATGCAACACGGCGTTCGTGTCGCTCTCTGTCCGTGTGGGATGGAAAATCTGTTTCGATATTGTCATGAACGTTCTGATTGGCTGTGAGACATTACATGGTTGATTGCTTCTTTGTGCAGACTGCAAGATAAGATGGTCTTAGATTTGAGTTTAATCAATCCTTGTTGGTAAACTCGGCGCATTTAGCAAGCTACGTGTTTACCAAAGCTGACGCAATGGAGCTGCCGAGCGGAATTAAAACGGGCAGCGACTCGACGACGTCTGCGTACCTTGCAATCATTTTGCTCTGGTGGCAGCTGCGCTTCCTCCTCATCTGGCAGATCTCACCTTTGGCATTTGTCTTCCTTCCCTGTGCAACCCGCCCCTCCCCACCACCACCAAGCATCCTGACACACTTCACTTTTTTTCTTTCGCGGGATAAATGAAGATTGAGAGCAAAGCACCGTGGAGCTTTGATTCATGGACGTCGGGAGTTTTGTGGCTTTTCCCGCCTGCCTGCCCGCTCACCTGACAACAAGCCGGCACCGTCAAAAGCGTCAGGAATTGCTGATTATCGCACTAAATATTGATCTCTCGTGTGTCAAAATTCCACCGGCACACTTTAATTAGAATCCCCGCCCCTCCCTTTCTGGCGCCATACAGGAAGTGGCGGAATATATTAAGGCCCTTGAGGAGCGCACGGCTTGGAGGGGGATAATTGTGACCTCTTGTCTTGCCTCCTCCCTGGCGGCTTTGGAGACGACTCCCGACTGTCTGTCTAATGTGGCCAGCCTTTTGTGATAATAGGACTTATTTCCCTCGTCTGATGGCGGTGTGATGGCCTCGGCAGCCTCCGCGCCCGCTGTCATGCTCATGTGCAGCCACGCTTCTTCCAGAGGTCGGCGAGCTTAAATATACATAAAGAGCCGTTTCGGCCGTCTAGTACGGAAAACAAAAGAGCCGCAAAACCCTTCTTTTAAAAAAAAAAAAACCGTTGGATTTGTGAAAATAATAAAAATAAGAATTTTTGGCTTGGAGGTTGTCGAGCAGGCTTGACTAGTTGAGGTGCAAGACAAGTTCCACGAGGGGCCTTTTTCTATTTGGTAGTTTCATGCTACGCTGCACCGGCCGCTGACCTGCACTCGCCACCGGGGGAGCCCTGCACTCAAAGGACGGCTGGAAATTAACACGCAGAAAAACAGCTGTGACATCATTGAGTGCGTATGAATTCACGGGCCCATCGCCCATTCATGGAAAATGAGAAATAAATTAATTAAAAATATAAAAAGTTATTTCTGCCGGCTCAGATTTTCAAATCAGGGTTAGGGTTTTGAAGTAGGGTTAGAAACTAGTGTTAAGGTTTTGAAGTAGGGTTTCAATCTAGGGTTAGGGTATGAATTGGGGTTCCAAACTAGGGTTAGGGTTTTGAATTAGGGTTCCAAATTAGGGTTAGATTTTCATAGTAGGGTTCTTTGATCAGAATCTATTATCGCATCTGATTTTTCTTTTTTTGTGCATTTTCTATTGAAATAAAATCAAATGTGCTCTTCTCATGCATGCAATTTATTTTTATTTTCCAGCGAGAATCCAATCGGATGGCCCGCAATGCAGTGCATGCAATATTCATGGCTGATCCATTGACTGCTATTCAAGCGGGAACTATTTGAAGAGGGAAAGTTCATGTGCGTTTTTGATGGATTGCGCATGTCTTGGCCTACTCGATATGGATGGAGAGCTTCTTTGAAGGTCACTGATTCTCTTCACTCAGACACTCCTGCTGCTTTTTTTTTTTTTTTTTTTTTGGAGAAGACGAGCTCCACTCTTCACTCCATATTTCTCGAGTGCTTCTAGGATGACGAGCTTGGCTGACCTTGAGTCCTGGTGGAGATGAATCTCTTTCACTCTGAGAACTCTCTGTCAACCAACAAGGAAGACGACCTTCTTCCTCTGCCAGGTTTTCTTTTCTTTTTTTACCCCCTCGCCAATCCACTTTCCTTTTCCAACACTCGCAGGTTGTTGATCTTTTCAAGTGCATGGCCTTTAATATCCTTCTTGACTTGACCAAAGTGTTTGATGTCTTCATTTGTTTTATTATTCTTAAAATACTTTTTAACACGTAAACGCGCTTTGTAAATTCTGATCAACTATAGCAACACATTGCATGCATGAACTGGCTTGAATTTACATCTGTGTGGTACGCTGACCTTGAAGGAACCCGACGCAGCATCTCCTGTAGGTGGCTCGGCTTTGTTAAATCCTCACAACCTGGCGTTGTACACGCCATCCGCCACTTTGGCTTGGCGCTGAGGCGGTGTGGCGGTGCAAAGATGAAAAGACGAAGGAAGACAAGTAAACAAGTGCGGCGACCTTGCAAATGTGGCCGACGGTGCCGGTGTATTTTCAAGCTTGTTTGCCTTCCGGTGTGTCTACAAAAGTGGCAAACTTGTTGACTTTCACAGCCAACAACAAAATGAATTCTAACAAGTTCTCATTCTTGGAAACAGTTTTTTTTATTTCATGTGCTTGTGTGAGAATGAAGTGCAAAAAGACTACTGCAGCTTGCTTAGCTAGGAAGTTCTTCTTTGTGATTGTGATTGTCTGTCTTTATTATACTGCCCCCAGGTGGCCAAGGCGTGCACACCAGAAGGAGCAACGCAATGTCCATTCAGATGTGTGACAAAAAACGTTTCATAATTTTTGTCATTACTGTACGTTTTGATGATAAATAATTAAATAATACTCAACTATTTAAAACAAATTGTTGTTGTACAAGGCAGCTTTCCACACACATGATTTGTCTGCGAGACATCACGTCCACATGGCTGTGTTTAATATGTTCCACTTACAAAGTGTAACAGCCACTGAGGGCGTATTGCGGCGAGCACGCATGCGAGCGTGTTGACATTTTCCTCTGTTGCATAATGGCGCAGGAATGCTATGCGGCACCACTATCAGAATCAGGTCGCATCTGTGGGAGCCTTCTATCTACCTATCTATCATTTATCTAGCTCTCATCTTTCTATCCATCATCTATCTGTCCGTGTAGCTAACCAGCTTGCTATATCTATAGCTAGCTAGCTAGCTACAATACCTATCTAATCTAGTTAGCTAGCCAAAGATCAAATATCGTTGCCCAGTGTGCTGTGAAGTGATTAAATAAGGATAAAGCCGGCCAACGTGCGTCATTTAAAGCAGCTTAATGTTACGTTTGCATGTCAGCAACCCCGAGGTCGGCCACGGGGAACGAACGCATCATTTGACGTCCCGCAATTCGCTGCTTCCCGAGCCACCGGGCCCTACCCGCTATTTTTCGCCATTTAGGGAACACGCACCGTGCGTCCTTCTTAATATGTCCTCAATTACTATCGGGCATTTAAGCCTGTTTGCGCCCCCCCCCCCCCCCCCCTTCTCGCTCCACTGAGCACTGAGCACTAGCTTCATTAAAAGTAATTGAATCGGAAACATGTCTGCCCAAGAAAACATTAACTCTTTCCATATAGGACATTTCCGATTCCGTTTGGTCAATAAGGTCAAAGGAGCGAGCCCACGTGTTCAATATTGATAGACGCTCAAAGTGAAGGCTCGTTGAAGCAAGTCACACCGCAGCATCCATCACTGCTGAATGTATTGTGTGCTTTTGGGATGCTTTGATACTCGTTGGGGAATTGTCCTGTCCAAATGCTCAGAAACACAAGGAGAGTGATGGCAGTGGTGTCGCAATACTCCCGAAAAATAACCAAGTAAAGGTTGACCATGTATCTTAAGGCCTTTCTTTCTACAGTTTCAACCTAGAGTTTAGTTTTAAAGATAATGGTCCGCAATCAATTTTCACTGTAGCCCATGGCAGGGAACCAACATCGCCCAAGTGCAAGTGCAAGGTACTAACCATTGAAGCCTTTACTAACTCAAACAAGGTAACTAGCACGTTGATGTGCAAGAGTTAGTGTTTTAATTGAAAGTAAAACGTTTTATGACGAACACTCAAGTAAAGTACAGATGCAAAAAAAAGTACAGTTACAAAGTCTTGGTTACTTCCCAGCAGTGCTTGCAACAATGATTTGACAGCGTCCATCTGCAATAAGCGCAGACAAGCGCAGCTGCGTAATGCCAAGTAAATATGTATGAGCGATGCGAGCGGTCGTCAACTTCAGTCAATCTTCTCTCGGCGACCAACCCGGCCGGCGTCGGCGCCGCTAATGGCCATTAGAGGCAAGAAGGAGCGCAGGCCTTTGATTGGGGCCTCGTCATCGCTCTTCCTCCTGCCTTCATCCTTCATACGCGGCTGCCCCATCGATTGTCTGTTTAGTGCTATGACGGATGAAGGCCACCCCCCCTCTCCCACTCCAACTGCACCTCCCTCCTCAGATCACAGGCCCAATCAATCCATATGCAAGGTGGGATTCTTCTTCTTTCCCAAAGCATTTGAGAGGACCATTTGTTCAACCAATAGAATTGTTGATGGCTGCTGAATTAAAAAAAAAAGTCAAAGCGTCATTCATTATAATTGAAGTGTTTTTGCTGTTCATTAGTGATGTGCAGTCCAGTTCTTTTTGGTGAACTGAATCTTTAGAATCAGTTTACTCAAAAGATTCGTTCAACGAATCGTCCCCCCCCCCCCCACACACACACTGATCCGGGTTTTTTTTCCTTCAATAACACACAACTAAGCAATACACCAGACAAAAACCAATCACGTAAACACACGGTAATGTCGACAACGGCAATGCGCACATTTTTCTCCATATTACCATAAATTCCGGACTATAAGCCGCGACTTTTTTCCAAAATTTTGAACCCTGCGGCTTATAGTCAGGTGCGGCTTATATAAGGATTTTTTTTGTGATGACCTGATCAATTTTATACACTGCGGTATCTTGAAGAAAAAAACAACAAAAATACTATTTTGAAACACTACTATGGCTGCTGCTTATTCTGGCTGTGTTGCTTGTGACTATTATGAGCTTTAGTAGGAATGCACGCTAGGTGACCTGCGTGTTTAGAAAGACATGTTAAAGTATGTTATTAAAACTTTAAAAGGGCTTTCTGTGAACGGTCTTTCCTTGTAAAAAGACGCGTGTGCACGTGCGGCTTATAGTCCGGTGCGGCTTATATAAGAAAAAAACTAAAATATCCCCCCATTTTAGCTGGTGCGGCTTATAGTCCGGTGCGGCTTATAGTCCGGAATTTACGGTACATCCCGTGGGAACAACCCATATACATCAAACAATACAACTACACCCCCCCCCCCCAAATTTTTTTTATATATAATAATTATATATTAATATTAATTGGCTCAGGTAATTCACACACTTCTTTCTATAATACAACACCTACACAACGATCCGTTGGCAACAATCTCTCACCCAGTCGTGAACGGGAGGTTGCGTCACTGACTCGTTCTGGGTTTGGTTTGATCGAACCCTAGGGGTTCGGTGGGTCGTTCTCAGGGGTTCGGAGGTCCGAACACACCTGTAAATTTGTGATGACGCAGAAGTCACACTGATTTCCTCCTATGTAATTTGTCACTCGGACACTCCATTAGGTATACCACCACTTTCAGGTGTACCTAAGAACAGGCCACTTCATTAGGGAAAAATCAGGGTCAAAGCTTAACGAGAACTGAAAAGTGCCCCACCTCCTGATTGGCTGGTTGATTTGTGACGTCACGCATAGACACTTCATTAGGTACAGATTAACCGTAAAGTGTACCTAATGACAGGCCACTTCAACAACAATGCTACGTAATTTTGTGTCATGCCAATGTAGTAAAACATTTCATTTGATGCTAATTCCTACAGACGTTAAATTGATTCAAAGAGAAAACTGGTAATGAACATGTATCATATTTAGTTACTACATTAACAGAAGAGCAAAAATACTGTAGAGATATTTATTTAGTCATGCATGCCCGGACTGACCATAGGGAGAACCGGGAGAATTCCCGAAGCACCGGCCTCGGATTGGCCTGCTGGCCTGCGTCTCTGTTTGTTTGTTTTTTTATTATTCTTGTCTACCGGTGCGGCGGCGCGCCTATCAGAGAGACAGGCCAGGTCACTCAGGCTAGGAGCATGTGAGGAGGGAAAGACGATTGGTTTATATCAATTAACACCCGCCCCCACAGTCCGTATCAACCACACAGAGCAGGCCGCGGGTGGAGGAAGGGAGGGGTCTGTTATGTATGCCAGGTGCCGGCTGGTTGCTGCGTCGCTAGCGAGCGGTGCAAGTGAGCATAATGGACTTCGAACGTGGTAAAAAAAAGATGAAAGGCGGTGCGGAGAGGGATAAAAACCGAAAGGCGTTGGAGGAGGACGCGGCCAAAATCAGAAAAGTTACGGTTTTACATAGTTCACGCCAGGAGAGGCAACACGTTCACTAACTGATCCGTTGATGCACGGGAAGGAAGGCAGTTCAGCCATTGACTCGTTCGCGAACGGGAAAGTCAGGATTCGTTCCCTCACTGATCCGTTCTCGCGATGAACTGGAAATGCAAATCACTCACTCACTGACAAGTTCACTCACAGATCCGTTCAGTTGGTGAACGGGAAATGCAATTCACGACTCGTTCGTGAACGGGAAGTTACGTCATTTTCTTCTTCGTTTTGTTTTACGGCGAGGTGGCACCAACTTCAATGCGCATTACTGGTTGAAGTCATATGAACTGAGAAAAGAACGAATCACTTTAGGAAATTATTCGTTCACTGTCGTTCACTGAAAAGATTCGTTCTTTCGTTCACTCACGAGCCAACACTACTGCACATTGTGTTGCTCCTTCTGCTATAAGCGCCTTGGCCACCAGAGGGCGCTAGGTGATAGTAATGACCTTCCTTCTGACATGGCTGTAAATGTGGCATCTAAACAGGCTTTCATTGCTGCTTCATTGGCATCTGAAGACTGACTGCATGTTGCTAAGGAGCGCAGTTTGGAATACAAGTCGCTCAGTAGGTGCGCGCTGGCGGCCTCATCGTCACTTGATGGCGTCGCAGCCTCCCGTGCGTCCGTTCAAACAGGTGCCATTTTTCCTCCATCGCTGTGCACACATGCGTGACGAAAAGTGTACTGGCATGCAGAACCCCCCCCCCCCCCTAACCACCCCCCCACCCCCACCAAGACACATTCAGCTTTAAATTATTCCGGCTTCTTCTATCCTCCTCCCCATCATGTCAAGTGCGCCGAGGAAGTGGAGTAATGGGATCTTAATGAATTTGGTCCTCCATCACGTGTAATCACGCCCAGACATAATGATGATCATCTTTTCGCAGCTAACTGTACTCGGAGTCAACTCGCGCGACACTGCCATGCGCCGTTTAGGCAGATCTGCTAAATGTCAGCAAACTGCTTCTGAACACAATCCCAATTTGCTTTGGAATTAGCACTAGCAGCGCTAATTATTTGGACAATTCATTGCTTTTTGGTCGACACACACACACACACACACACACACACACACACACACACACACACACACACACACACACACACACACGCGACAGAGAGGAGGAAGGAGCTGTTTCCTTGATTTGGGATGAGAGTGGATGTGTCCCAGACATGCCTCCCTCCTCGCAGCCTGCAGGCTTCACTTCTTTGCGTTCACGCACACACACTCAGCCAAAAGCTTTTGTGACAGCGCGCACACACATATTGCTCTTTTCTGGACATGGCTCGTGTGAAGGAGGGAAGGGACAAAAAAAAGAGTGCGGTCAAACATGTGTTTTAACAACATGCGATCGAAACGAAAAATGTAAAAGAGTATTGCACCTTGTAATTTACAAATTAGTTTGAAAGAAAACATAAGCGTCGTCGTGCATGTTTGCAGTTTTTGTTTCAAACCATGTAATCTGATTAAAATGAATGGGGGGGATTATTAAAATGAAATATTTTGAATGACAGCAACTTCGATAACTTAAATAGATAATTTATCTATATCTATATATATCTACAAATGCGGTTTACGGTTTAGGTGCTTAATTGTGTGCTGTTGGTTAAACACGTTAGCTTCCGTTGGCTATATTTGATGTATTATTGTTATTTTAACAGAAATTGTTGAATTACCCCATCAATCCTATTCTGACATTTTTTACAATGAAATTGTTCGCTTTCTTTGCCATTTGATTGCGATGCCTGACTTGTTGAACGGTACCTACTGAAAGTAAAAGTCCAATTATAATTGCAAGAAAAAATATATATTTTAACGTGGAAATGCGTAAAACCCACTAACAAGAAGAAAACGTAGTTACGGAATTAAGCATTTGGAGGAAAGTGAAAAATATTCAAATTGTGCATTACGTGAGACTTAATCGTACGATGACGACAAATTTTCTACATTGTACATTTCTATATTTTATTTTGAAAAATACGTAAATAACCGTTTTAAACGTGATGGCGGCTTAGAAACCTGTGAGGATGTTATGTTATGTTACCGACGCATGCGCGTGTAATTTGGTATCGGAAACGTGGTAGGTTATTTTTAAACGTGTAAAAAAATGTAAAATATAAAACCTTTATTTCTTAAGGCAGCAAAATGGAGTTAAATGTTGCAGGCCCGGACCTCATTAATTTACATTTATGTACCATCAATTTTTTTTGCTTGATTAATAAGAAACTAATTCTCTTGATTTTAAAGTTTTATTTGTAAACATTAAATAATTGTTCCCCCGATGTAATCTTGATGAAAGCTGAAAGGCCTTTTACACGCCACAATTCTTTCCACTCCTTTTTGTTCGTGTGAAACCCACTCTTAACATAAAAAACGTGGACAAAACGTTGTTTGGTTTTTGTTTTGTTCTCGATGTGCATCCATGCTCGTCGTTCAGCCAATAGAAATGCACTAAGCATATAGAGAAAGGTTTATATTGAACAGCAACAATACTTACAGCACACATACAAACGAGGAATGTGACAGTTGTACAAACACAAAGGCTCCTTCCTAGCTCCCTCCCTGGATGCGCAAGGAGATCATATATATTACTGTATAGATTTATATATTAGTTTGAGTGCCAACTACATTGGTATCAAATCTAGCAGACTACATAGTGTCCGGTAGGCTATATATATAGACATCGCCTCTGCATGTGCCTATAGAGGAGAAACAAAAATAAATAATCAGAATAAGACATGCGTCGTTTTGGGGGGGAGGGGGGGGGTCAATGTTTGGAGGGGAGGCACGATTTGAAAAGCAAAAAAAAAAAAGCATTATAACAAACTTTGTACATATATAAAGTGATGCGTCATCTATTAGAATAATATACAGTGTCCGCGCGTGTCCGCATATACATTATATATACTATATATATTCATATATAAATGGGACATATATTACATTTGGGGGTGCTATGATGGAAAGATGATGAATCCCTTTTTTCTTTTAACCCACCGCCCGGTTGGAATTCAAATGTTTGCATTTGAGCAGTCTGGCATGCACTGTGAAAACAAGTGTTCGATTAAAATAATAATAAAGGTATTTTGTCATCAATTTTAGTAAGGTCCTCATAGGAAAAAGGGGGTCCATCCAGTCCTGCTTTTGCAGATGTCCACAAAGAACAAAAATAAAATTGGCCTAAAGGGGCTAGAAAGATTTCTTTTTTGGGGGGGGGGAAGGGTCTGGGCGTGGAAGTAGTCAGCGTGGGAAACTTTTTTTTTTTCCTCTCAGAAAGGCAGCGTGTCGAGGAAGAGTTTGTCGATAATGGCCGGCGGAGGCACAAGGTCTTCGAGTTTGAGGTAAAAGATGCGTTGGAGCCCCTGCGTACACAGCGTGCGCAATTCGGGCAGCTTGCCAAGCAGCTTGGACAAGTAGTTGGGCCGGTTCAGGCCGCCGCCGCCCGTGAACGTCACTTGGTCCTTCAGACAGTTGACGATCTTGTTCTGCAGCTCCTCCACGCGCTTGGGTTCCCTCAGCCCGTGCCTCTCTAAAACGAAAAGAACCGTCATGAACAATCGATCCGCAAGTTGACTGCATGCGTGCGCAAGTCTTTTTGCGCATCACCTGTGACCATGGCGAGCGCGGCGATGCAGGCGAACGCCGAGATATCCACGTTCAAGCCTTGCAAGTTGGACGAGAACTCCACGATGGCGTCCACCCACTCGCCGAAGCCACGCACGCACTGCAGCCTGTGCAGCACCACGCCGTTGCAAAAGATTAACTTGCCCTCTATCGGGTTGGACCTGGACGCAAGAAAAAGCGCTCTTGTAATAAACGAGCACTTCAAACGAGCTTCTAATTAGGATTCGCACGCAATAAAAAAGGAAAGATATTGGCGCAGTGGCGCATGAAGGTGCTCGTCCTTCGTACCTGTATGCCAGCCTAAGGACAAAGAGCTCGAGAAAGGCCGACTCGAACAGGAGGTCTTGGTCCGGTTTGGGCAGGTCGCAGAAGCCCGGGATCTTCTCGGCCCAGCCGCGGATGATCTCCATGGAGCCGGTGAGCAGGTCGTAGAACTGCTGGATGTGCTGCGTGTTGTCGCCCGCCATTTGGTAGTCAGGACTCGCCTGGAACTGGAATTTCATTTACACACACGCACACACGGGCGGCCGCTTAATGAAGTCCCCTTAAAATATATAATCCGTGAAATTGCAAAGTGGAAAGACGGCGACTTTTCGTTTTATTATTATTATTAAATCTCGCCCCCTCCCCCTTCCGACGTAAATTACTCCGCGGTAGCCACTTAAAGAAGTCGGAATATTACAGCCGAGTGTCAAGGTAACGCGTCGTCAAGTGTTTTATTTGGCTTGGGAAGGAGATGGAAAAAAAATGTTCCCACTCACTCTGGAGTAGTCCAGCGCGGACATGGAAGGGTTGGAGTCCACGTGGGCCCTGACCAGCGCGCTTATGAGGCTGACCGGCGGCGACGGGGGGGAGGGCTCCTGGGGGCTTTTGGGTTTGGATGGAAGTCGTCCTCGTCGACCTTTCAGATTATCAGTCCTCACCACTGCAAAACGACACGCGGAGCGCATCAAGCCGCGCGCTAATTGCCACCGTGACGTCACATTAAAAAGAAAATAGAGCGGGCGTAAAAGCAGTGCAAGTTTTGTTTAGGGCCTGCACGTACCTTCTCTCACCATCCCGACCACAAGGCACTTCTGGAAACGGCAGAACTGGCACCGATTTCTTCGGCGTTTGTCAACTGGACAGTTCTTATTGGCTAAGCACACATATTTGGCATTTTTCTGGACGGTGCGCTGCATGGAGACAGAAACAGTCGAGTGTGAGCTCGAGTCTCTTTGTGGGCCTGCTTTTCACGACACAGCAATGCAGAAGAAAGAAAACTTAAAAAAAAAAAAAAAAAAAGGACCAGGGACACTGTGGGTCTGTTTAATATCACTTCAGAATAATAAAATATTTGATTTGTAAAGTGCATCCAGAATTGTGGTTACTTTTGCGCATCTGTCGAGAAACCAACAGAGGGGCGCATGAGTCATTTTGAGAACCCTCCCCCCCCCCTTTAGAAATTAATGCACATGTGAAAAGTTAAATATGGAACGTAAATAAAGTATTTTTTAAGTAAGGAGATTTTACGCATCCTTTACATTGTGCTAAAGAGGAAAAACGAAGTAGGGGAATATTTTTAATACTTTTTGGAAATATTTTACGTCGAATTGATCCTCATATAAATGAGACGTCTAATTTGGAACACGACTGATGGGACTTTGCCAGAGTAATGATTAGACTTTTTTACGCACGGGGTTTATACGCGTCCTGCACTGTGTGCTGTAGAAATAGAAAAGGTGGCGGGAAAATGTCCATTGATGGGCCTGTTTTATATTGGACTGTAGGAATGCTCGTCCAAATGAGACAAAAAGTCGAAATGAGAATTCGGAACGTGTATGAAGGGATAAAAAAAATAACATTGGAGTCATGGCTGCATTATTACGCATGCATGGTGAGGGTGCGTGGAGTGCGCTGGAGTGGGAAAAAGGTGGAGGGCGGAGAGCACTTGTGGGCCTCTTTTCTATTACGTCTCAATAGGAGACACCTCATTTGCATGCACCGATGAAATAACAAAAACTTTTTTTTTGCGCATCCTTCCTGCCCACCTTGAAAAATCCCTTGCAGCCCTCGCAGGTTCGAACCCCGTAGTGCTGGCAGGCCGCGTTGTCCCCGCACACAGCGCACAGCCCCTCGTTGGACGGCGATCCGCGGGAGGGCGGCGACGGTATTTGGCTGTCCACCAGCTGATGCCCGTGTCCCAGTTGCAGCGAGTGCGGGAAGGCTAGACCGCCCTGCTTGCGGAGGCCCCCGGGCATCGCGAAGCTCTGTGCGTCCAGGCCTCGGTGGTGCACCGCGGCCGCCGCAGCCGCCGCCGAAGCGGAGCCGTCGTGGCCCATGGAGACGTGCAGCGGGCCGTCGAACCTCATCTGGCAGCTGGACACGGGCGTGCCGGGCGGCGACTGCTTGAAGGAGAAGAGCGAGAGTCGCGACACGGGATTCTTGCGCTGCTCCATCATGTAGTTGTGGTGGAAGGGGTGCAGCGAGGGGCTGGGGTCCTCCCACATGGCGCCGGGCTGCACCTGGAAGTTGGGAGTGTTGGGCGCGTGCGGCGACGACGGCGGCTTGAAGTACATGGGCCCCGCGTGGGTCATCATGTCGTCGGATTGTGACGGCAAGTGTCCCTGCTGGTGCGGGTGCGAGTGGTGCGGGTGATGGTGCGGGTGGTGTGGGTAGCCGTGCATCTGCACGTCCTCCACTTTAATGGGCGACTGCTCGCCGCCGCCTGCGTGCGGCACCTGGTAGAGGCACGGCGGCTTGACGTCGTAGCCCGCCGCCGCGTTGTAGTTGTCCATGAAGGTGCTGAAGCTGGGCAGTGAGGTGGTGGCCGTGATCTCGGTGTTGGTCAAGTCCATGCTAAACTTCACGAACTCGGGAGTGAGGAAGTCGCAGCTGTACTCTCCCGCGGCGTGGTAGCTGTAGCTCTGGGACGCGGGGCTGGCTCCTTGGGGCGATGATCCATACTGAGCCTGGACGCAGGGCATGGCTGCCGAAGCACGGAGCTTGAGTCAAGACCACGACAAATTGGGGGATTTTTGCGCGAGGAGGAGGACGCTTGAAAAGGGGCTTTGCTTTCACCTCAAGACGGTGCAGGTCAGGAACACGATACAAGACTTGGATGAGCGTTTTTGGATTCGAGTAGGCGGGATCTTGCCCTATAAAAGAACACGCCACAATAAGCAAAATACACAACATGCCTGGAAAATGACCTGCAAAATATCCGATTTTACAACAATATAGCAAGACTTTGAATTTTCTGTCTTTTCATTTATTGCACGGAATTAAAGCCACTAATTCCACGTTTACATCTGCACACATGCAATTTCCACCACCAAAAATAACGATAATAAAAAGAAACCAATTTGTACCTCGTTGAAATCCAGATGTTCAATCCATGCGATAAGCATTCAGGACGGCTGCCTTTCTTCCTTAAAAAATGTGCTTTGAAAAGAACAAACCACAAAGTGGAAGCCAAATCTTCCAAATCATGAAGCCCCCCCAGTCTGTGAGCGACACTTGCCTCTACTAAGCCACTCCAAGCCAATGTGGCTTTGTTTATGTGAGCTCTGGATGCCGTGGCCCACGTGTTTGCTGCCGTGACGTCATCGGCGTCAAAACCGACGCAGCCCAATCGTGCAGCGAGGTGGGAGGGATGCTGGAGAAGGGGATGGGGGGGGGGGTGATGATGGTGGAGGGGGGCGTCGTTGGCGTTCTCCAGCCCTGCCTGCTGGTGAGCGTGTTTGTCTTGTGCTATGCGATCTATGCTGCTTCCCACATGGACACGAAGCAGAGATGTAGTGGGGATAAAGGCAGCTACGCTCAGTTTGAACAGGACTTAAGAATAAACACTCTCCACACGCTTCAGACTAGTCCAAGTGCATTGCTGCCAACCTGCCACACCAGACAACAAGAAAAAAAGTGCAAGATCACATTGGAACCTGAGAAGTTTGGCTTCCACCTTTGGCAAAACAAAACGGAGTCATTCTGGTTCAGGTCACCACTGAAGCTCTGTTTTTCAAATTGAAATAATCGTTTTATCATCTCGTTATGTAGCAAAATACAAAAAGGACTGCAACCATCAACTGGTTGAACGTATCACAATAAAAGATGAAAGTTATTACATGAAATCATGAAACTTGAAAACAGAGAGGTGTACATATAGACAATAATATAAATACAAGTGAAAAATTAACTTTCACGATGATTGTCTTTGCTTTCGGTTTATTTTAAACTGCTGCATAGGGGAGAGAAAGTTGAACAATCATTCAGGAATTGCAGTTTAATTGACAATATTTTTGGGGAGGCATCTTGCACTCCATATTAAAAAATAAAAACTCATACTAAAACTAATTAAAACTGATCTAAAATGAAGCATTTTGGAAAAAAAAGGAAAACAAATAGAAACTACAGTCAGGTCGAAACAAAACCTAACTATAATGAAACTCCCAAGATAATTCTAACCCTGGTGCGGTACTAACTGAGCATGAGAACATCTTACTCCCCCCCCCCCCCCCCCAGTTTGCAATTCACATCCCTCTCGTAATCGCAGCACTTGTATGACATAAGCCTCATAAAGCTGAAGGCAGGCGGGTAATATTATTGTACCTTATCATCTGACAGGATTTCTTTATTCCTCAATTGTGTCCCAAATTTAGATCTCAGCTTCTCGAGTGGGAGGCAGGAAAAGTGTATTTGTGTGTGTGGTGGTGGTGGGGGGTGGGAAAGTGGTGCTAATTAGTGGGGGCCTCTCACCAGCTATCACAAGGGAAGCAATTTAGAGCCCGTGAGAGGGGAAAGCCCGATAGCGCGGACACTTAAGGAGACTGGGGGGGAAAAAGCAAACAAAAAAAAAATGAAGGTGACGCGTGGTGGCCAAAATAAACGTATTGTTTTGCAGCCCATCTCGAGGTAATCTTACACCAACACCTTGTATCCAATAGTTGAGCTGCTTGCGTGTTTGTGGCCAATATTAGTGTGGGCGGCCGGCCAAAAAAGTCCAGTGGACGGCATCCTGTTATTGTGCCGGTAAAAAGCACAGCGAGCCGCACTCAAGGATGGGCTGAGGGGTGCTGTATTGCACTGTCCTCTAGAGGGAGCTCTTGTGCGCTGCTTTCTGCTCCTGCCAATTAAGCTTTTGCATTAACCTGGCCCCTTTATGACCGCCCCGCCCCGCCCGGCCCGGCCTTCGTTCTTCTCAGGTGGTCTTTATTACGCCGCAAGCCTTCAGGTCATTAAAATAAACCATCATGGTGGTAATTTTTTTTAATTAATTACCCACATGTGAAGATGGGATGACATCATTGCTAGCCATCTAAAGCGCAAACATAATAAAGACAATTATTCATTTAATTGGCCATTTTGCAGTTTATTTGGTTTGACTTAAGAGTAATCAAGTGGTACGGCTGCGCACAATTAATGAGGCTCTTAATTGAAGGCATGAAATGTTTTAATTGTGTGCGCCATGGAGCGAGGGATGTTCTGTTACGATTTGGGAACTGCATGCAATCCATCCACATTCTATGTCATCAGAAAACGGTAAAAAACACATTTTGGGGGCTTCTCAAAGGTATAAATAGCCATCTGCCAATCAATATTGAGATTTTTTTGCAAAACTTTCAAAATGGACCATTCAAGGATAGCACAAAACTGATGAGCAAGAACCAGTAAGTCTTGAAATGCTGCCATCTAGTGACAATTGGTTATACTACAACTTAAAACTACAGTTGAGACCTCATAGTTTCAATTTGGCACCTGTAGCTGACAAAAACAATGTTAAAAATTAGCTTCAAGTTCTAATTAATTTGCTTGTAATTTGAAAAGTTACATTTACTGTTCTGACAAAACACATTTAAAGTGTTTTAAAATGGGTCAAGGCTTGGAGGTGAACAAATTGGAAGAACACATGATGAGTCCACTTCCCCCTCAACTGTCACACATTAAAAAAAAAGAAATTAAAAAAAATGGCTCTTTTGTAGCAGCCCTGAAACTTTGTGAGAATGGAACATCCCGAGGCCTCAGGCATCTCTTTGCTCGGTCGGGCTCCTCTTTCCCCATTTGTGGAATTCCACTTCACAAGCTTAAATGTCTACTTAATATGCTTTAATGGCTGCTCTTTGGAGCCGGCCAGCACTTCATCACTTTTATACAGCGGCTTTATATAACACACTGTTAACTAGCGATGCCTCGCGGAGCAGCTTGTCTAGCAGCGGCCGGCCCGCGTGATGGAGCTACCCGTTGGCCATGCACAATGAGACAGTAAAAATGTGGAGCAAGGCCGCCGCCCCGCTGCCACCGTTGTCGTCGTCCATATCAGTCCGTGCTGAATATTCATGAATCACGGTGTCATGACACGCTCTGTAATTGGCAGCAACATTAGTAATGACAGCGGCGCTATCAAGGCGCTGCATATTCATGCGGCGGCGCAATATTTCCTCACGCATGTGTTTTGTCTTTTTTTTTTCTCTTTCACCCACTCTGTGTGGAAATGTATTCTGGAGCTGCAGGTGTCCCCTGCTGACACAATCAATAGCCCCCCCACTCAAAAAATCAAACCTTCAGATAAATCAGTGACATTCTTTGATTAATAAAATACAGAAATTTAATAATAGTGACTCATTCGGGCAAAAAAACTCGTCTTTTCTAATTGGACAAATTGGAAGAAACTTGATAAGCACCAAACAAGCAAGTGGAACATTGGGACAACCTCATTTTTGTTTCTGAAATCCACCCACATCATGAAACATGACTTAATATTATGTCGTGTCCCCTGAAGCACCAAATCCAAAATGGACATTGCTAATGCTGGGTCATTTATAGCCACACGTTGGGTTGAAGACATGACCTAGCATGTTGGTTCAACATTTTGCTCCAAACTACCCATGCTGATGAGTTAAACCAGAAGTGGTCATCGGCATCACAGTCTCGAAAGACCATAGATTTCTTGTGTCTGGAGGTTAGATGTTCTTTGCACAGCGTCTGCTGTGGCTGGTGAGTCCTATCCGTGAGAGGCAGACACGGCCACAGATGTTACAGATGTGGGCCAGACCCGGTGGAGGTGGGGGCATGGTGGCTTGCTGCCTCCTCAATTTCCTTTTCGTTTCTCGGTGTTGAGCCAGGGTGATTTCGTAGGTCTGCAGCCCGTTTTGGAGAGCCTGTTGCCATTTGTGACGATCCTGGGCGACGTCTTCCCAGATGGCTGGGTTGATGTTGAAGGATTTGAGGTCTTGTTTGCAGACATCCTTGTAGCGGAGCAGTGGGCGGCCTACTTGCCTTTTGCCTGATTTTAGCTCCGCATATAAGATGTCCTTTGGCATACGACCATCTTCCATCCGACGGACATGGCCCAGCCAACGGAGACGCCGCTGCTTCAGCAGGGAGAGCATAGTGGGGAGCTGTGCACTCTCCAGGACTGCACTGTCTGTGATCCTGTCCCGCCAGGTGATGCCCAGTATGCGTCTCAGGCAACGCAGATGGAAAGAGTTTAGCCTTCTCTCTTGATGTGCATAAAGAGTCCAGGCTTCGCTGCCATACAAGAGTGTACTGACGACACAGGCCCTGTACACTTGCACCTTTGTATGGATGGTGAGCTTGCTGTTCTGCCATACTCTGGGTGTCAGTTTTCCAAAGGTAGAAGCTGCTTTCCCAATCCGGCTGCTGACCTCGGCATCGAGTGACAAATTGCAGGTGATGGTAGACCCAAGATAGATAAAGCTGCTTACAGCTTCCAGTGTGTAGTTGTTGATGGTGATGGAAGGTGGGACAGTAGTCCCCTGGCCCAATGTCTTGGTTTTGTTTAGGCTGATGTTCAGGTTGAAGTCCTGACATGCTTGGCTGAACCGGTCTAGAAGAGTCTGCAGGTGTTCCCTAGTGTGTGTTGCCAATACTGACTGATGAGTTAAACCAGAAGTGGTATGGAGTTGGCAAATGGCCAGAAATAACCCAAAATGGATAAAAAAATTGTTGGACCCAACCTTTGAGGTTATTTATTCAACCCCCAAATTTTGGTCACAAAAATAACCCACAAAATAACCCAATTTTTGGGGGTTAATCTTCAACCCAATCTGCTGTGTGAAAACGATTCAACTGACTTTGGGTAAAGGTAACCCAATCTGCTCCAAATCCAACCTAAGAGAAGATTCGGAAAACAAGCCAGCATTTTTCGTTCCAACAAAATAGATGGCGTGAAAGTCACATGACTTCCCTGCAAGCGAGCAGAGTAAAAGCAATGTGTTGCTACTTTTAACCGCGTTTTGTCGGGCAAGCGGTGGCTTATTGCGCTTGCAGCTGTCAAAGTGCAGGAAAATGATTGTGGCTTTGAAGCAATGGAATATGTATGGCCCGCCGGAATATTCCCGCTCCTCGCGAATATGAGAGCGCGCATTTGAATAGCGCGCGATCCGTCGCAAAGATTTGGGACAATAAGGATCCAAATGTTGATGCGCTTGGGTCGGGGGGCTCCCGCAGCGAGAATCTCCGAACCGGCCCCGGGCGAGTCGCACCATTTCTCATCAGCCCGAGAGCACCCGGCTCATTCGAGTCCGATACGGGCGCAACGCCGTGGAGAAATTGGATTACAAACAGGTAAATGCTTCATTTTTCCTCGGCGGCTGACAGTTATCCGGCGAATTCCTGGTCCCCGTGGTCATATTGCTTTATTTACCTGCCCGTGTTCATTTTTCACTGGAAGGAAGGGGGAGGCGCTGACATGTTTGCCTTGAATGACTGCCTGACGCTGACTTTTCCTTGTTTGCAACTCAAGGAATTCTTTCAACTTGGAATAAAATCATTGACTTTTTATGCTTTGTATACCTTCTAAAGACAGTTGGGCTCAACCACTACGCAATTATGGGTCAAAAAGACAGACAAAACCAATTTGACCCAATTCTTTGTGGGTTTTTTTTGGCAGGACAAAACAATCCAAATTTTTTATGATATATTTTGGCACCCAATTTTAAGAAGCTTGCACAAACAAATTTCCGAGGTTATTTCGGGCAAAAAAAAAAAAGTTGGGTCAAATCGACCCAAATACAGCTTGATCCCTTTTTTGACGCAAATTGGGTTATTTGGGATCCAACAAATTTTTTTCTGTACAAATAGGCCAAGCCAGCAGTGGAATTAAACATCCAATAATTCTTTAGTTGTCTTGAAATTGTGTCTATGAGCGAGCTATTCTGTACTTCCAGACTAATTTGACCGAGACAGAATTTCTCCGCCCATGACCCGATCTGATAGGGTGGGTGAAAATCCAGAGCCATTTTCAAGTGAAAAAGATTTTCTGACAATGATGTACTTTTGATGTTGTACTTCATACCTATGCAATGTACACGCATAATGCATACCGACTTTAAGTTACGAAATGATGTCACACACTACAAAGCCTGCACTGTACTGTACGCAGGCCGGCCCGTCCCTTACCTGTGGATCGTTCCAGAAAACCCACCCGGGTTCAAGCTGAAATGTCACCACTTTCTGTTGCTTCCCACCACATTTGAAGAATCTCATTATTCAGCTTGTGTTTTTCTTATTTTTTCCATCTGTATGAACATAGCGAGGTCCTGGAGGTGAGTGCCAAAGAAGACCAATTAGCGGCTTGACGGTAAAATGTAGGCTACCTCAAAATCTATATGCCATCACACTCACCGATCCCAAAACTCGATTAACAAAAGAGACACTTTTGCTCGATGCCGTAGAAGAGTTTTCTTAACGCATAGCATTAAACAGTAGGCTAGAGACACTTTTTCTCGATGCCGTAGAAGAGTTTTCTTAACGTATATAGCATTAAACAGTAGGCTATGAAGACAAATGGTGGAGTATAATTTGACATCCCTGTGAAATTATTTTGGTGTGATGCTTTTTGGACATTTCTACAGTTGTGTAGTAATATTTTTAATCTTATATACTGGGTTGTATGATTGAATTTGATTGTAATGATGGTACCGAGTGTGGTTTTATTAACGCGTCTAGCCCAAGTAAGACAACAACAAAAAAAGTCTCGCCTTCCTCCCTCATCCTTTTCTATTTGCTGTCATTTCCCAGCTCATATAGCCGGGCAGGCCGTAAACCTTTCCTTTGATAAAGGCGTCGGAGTCGGGAAGATGGAGAAGTTCAGGCGAATGGCAGTAAACTTTACAATCACCTTTGGGCTGTTGAAGTGCGAGGTAAAGGAAGAGCGAGCGCTCGGTGGCATCTTGACGGTGGCGGCGGCGGCGGCGGTGGCGGCTCCAACTCTGCTTTTTCCCAAAGACTTGGCTGAACTCCGGGGCCTTGATTTGATTGGTGCAGCCTTGAATCATAAGCTTTAATTGCACCTGACATTTAAAGCTTCTCTCTGGTATTTAAAGCAGTGTACAGGTGTGGCTCATTACAGAGAGGGGAGGAAAAATGAGGGGTGAGGGGAGGTGAGGGGGGAGGGTCATGTTAGGATTTCTCTCATGGCTGCCGCGTTTTAAGTCATCGCAGTGCACGTCGTCGGCCCGTAACGACACTTTGACTGGTGCTCGGTCAAAGCACACGTCAATGAAAGATCATCACAATGTTAACTGAAGCCTTCGGGGTGCTAGCGGGGGTCCACTGGCCTCACCGAGCTGCCGAGGCAGATAGCTGACTTTTGGGATTTTTCCGATTTCTGGATTTCTTTTTTCTGGGGTTCATAAAAAAATCACTGTTTTGTGGACCCTCAATTCTTGGCCCCCCATGGCCTCTCCAAGAAAAAAGTCCTAGCACCGGCAGTGGGAGTAAATTGGGATGCTGAATTTATCAGACCAAAACTTGTGTAGTAAATCTGATAATGTTTATAATACAGATGAATTTCTTTGGATTAAAAAAAAAAAACATAGGAAGAGGACCTTAAAAAAATGAATTGCAATGGCAATATTGAGTGCAATTTTTCTTTTTCTGAATCATTCAGCACAGATGTGCCTCTGTTCAGAATGAATCATATTTAAATGCAAGCTAAATGGGAGTAAAATAGTCATAGTCTGCTAATTTCCTCTATTGTTATTTTGGGGGAGGCATTTTTCTGCAACATTTTTTTAAGCAAACAATAGCCCGTAGGCATCGCGGTGCAACGGGTCCCGGGATCCATGCGTCTGCGGGCAATGTGTGCCTTGTGCTGGCATCAGAAAAACAAAGCATATGTTGATTGTTAGCCAGGGTGTACATAGCATGTCCTGTTCACTCAGGCTCTCCCTGGTAGCGGCAAACTCCCAACTTTGTTTCTCCGGGCTATCTGTCAGACCTCATTTAGCATTTAGGGACATGTGGATTCCCATGCACTGCAAAAAGGCAACAGACTTCACAAGGGCTATGGCTACTATCTGACCACTGATCTGTCAGATGCATTTGGAGAGCTGGATTGAGCTGAGGGGGTGGGGGGGTGGTATCTTAAAACGACCGCTTTAATTTTTTTTTATTTTTAAAATCTGACTTAAGCAAATATTTTGTATATTTATCAATAAAATGGAATTTAAAAAAGGCTCCCATAAGAATGTCATGTAATTTTATCATTAATTATTTTGAAGTAAAATAAACCCATCAATGACATCATTTTTTTTTAAAATTACATATGCGCATACATTTGAATTGAATGAAGGTGTTTTTTTATTTTGCCATTTTTAATATATATTAATAATTAATTCGTCTTTAATGCTAGACAATATAAAATATACTTCTTCATTTTTTAGAAAGGCAAAGAAAAACTTTAGTGAAAATGTAATTTCTACTACAGCTGTCTCCTCCTTGTCTTTTCCCGTATGCAAGTGGCTACATTATGGCAGTGACATTTTCCGTCCTGACCTTATTTAGTGGGGATTGGGCTTTGACTGCTCGGGTTCATCTCCTCGGGATTATTGGAGCCATCGTGGTCAGATGGCAGCCAGCGCGGAAGACATACTCGGGCGCCTGACGAGCTTTGAGGAATAGCAGATTGCAAAGGCAGAGGCGTGAAAATTCCACTGGAAGCATCTGCTAACTTTGCCGGAGTTTAACAAGGCGAGGCCAATCCGAACACCAATTGGCCTCGTGCGTTTACATACGTCTCGTGTAATTGACAAAAACATGTGTGTACCTGTAACAATTTAATCGGCTGAGTCAGCCCAGACAAGTATCTCCGCTTGTATGAATGGGAGACATGAAATTCATGGCTGTCCCTGTCACTTTGCAGCATTTTATCTGGGCCGCAATGCCTTCCTCTCACTCCACTGAGCTTTGTACTTCCTGGAGGCTGCGGCGGGCGGGCGGGCGGGCGTGGTTTGAGCCCAGTAGAGGTAGGGATGGGAGGGGGCGAGGGGGAAAACGTGTGTAACGAGCTCTGAGGCTCATCTCGCCCCACCGTCATTCGGGGCCATTTTGGCTTTTTAATTGCTGATGATAATTATCGTCATCATCATTGTTATTCTCATCAGGATGTCAGCCAGCCGCTGCCGTTCATTCATAAAAAAAAAAGGAAAAAAAAAAGGAAAAAATCCTCACTAATCCTGGTACTCCTGACATTTAAAGACAGGGATAGGGAATTCAGACAATAATATTGAATCAATAATAAAAAGATGATGTGCTAAGACTAAAAAAGGGAGTTGCTAGCTAAGGATTTTGAGCAGCTACAAAGTTGCATTAATTATTTATTAAAGATTGGATACATTTAATGTAAGATTCTTAGAATATGAGAATCTGGGATCAAATCCTGATAAACCGAATTTAATTTAAGGTATTGAGTACTCCTGGAGGCTGCTGATACCAACTGCCCATACTGAAGGCAAAAAAATTAATTGATAAAAGAATTTGACTAAAACCTCCTTGACAGAAGTTGGCACTATACTGACACATCAGTGAATCACCAAACAGTATTTCGCCATTATTTAAACCTTTCTCTTGCAGGCATATTCTTAACGGGTAGTTAGCTTGAAGGCAATTAGCTAGCTAGTTATAGTTACACCCTGAAAATGCATGTCCTCTGGGTACTACCACTTACAGAATAGCTTCGGGTCTTTCCGAAAATTTCCCATTTTATTATTATTTTTAAGTTCTTCTCAGTGGTATGACAAATTTACAAGGCGTATTTATTTTTATTTTACGGGGACTAATGTATTAGCGCTCCTGTGCGCCACTCAGCGACCGGGTGCCGTGTGGGGTCATTAGCAAGCTTTATTCAGTGTGTGTGCGTGTGTGTATGTGCGTGTGTGTGTGTGTGTGTGTGTGTGTGTGCTAACCACATTAATGGTCACATTCACCCTAGAGAGATGAAGAAAAGGATTCTAAGCTCTTCCTAATACATCATGGCAGGGTGCATACTCGTGTATGTAATTCATTCTAAAATGTGGCCTTTAAATCTGTTTTTTTTGTTGTTTTTTTACTTTTGGCTTAGAATTTATATATTTATTTCCCGCGTATGGCTTCTAGCGTACCGTAGCATTCAGCGCAGCCCCACCAGCTAGCCCGGCTTCAAGTCGCTCAAACGTAAAATAAATCAGGGCACAAAAGGGAGCCTCCTCATTCCTGCAAAGGAGCAACCAAACAAGGAGGGACTTCAACTACCTTGGCAATAACAAATAGAAAGAAAGTGGCCCCAGACACCAACATTAAAAGTGATTAATCATCTCTGTTCTGCCTTTACTTTTCAAACAGAGGGATTGTCCGGCTATAAATCTTCAAAGATGTACATAAGAATCGCTTCCTAATGAAAGTCGGCTTTGTTCATTTGTCACCTTTAGACCCTTTCATTTAAATTACAAAACTTGTGACCTTGTGACTCGGAATATAGATCTCTGCTATTTTAGAGCCAAAGAGGAATTAATCCATAAATCTTGATAGTAGCTTTCGGTGTTCATTAAAAGGTTTCCACTGACGGCTCCCTTGCTAGCAAAGCAGATGGGCTGCTGTCAGGGCCTATTTAGTCCAATGAAAAAGTGTTTATGAGACGATTCTTATTACTCAATAGTTTAGTTGTCTGAAAATGGCCGAATAATGAGTTTTGTCCTTTTTTTTTTCTAATGCAAACTATTCAAGTCACACATCAGTATGTTCCACCAGAAAAAAAAACATGGGAGAGGAAAAAAGCTAATTTCAACTATTTTTACTTATACAAGCCACAATTGAGACTAACCGTCCAATTGACGACAGCTTGTGATGTCAATGACTAGGCCACGCCCCTTTTAGGCACACATCCAATACCACGAATACTACAGTTTAAAAAATATTTGATTCTTCATATCCTCTGTCATTTTATGTTCTTATACAATTTAGTGACTTTTTTTTTAATATGGTCTGGAATGGTTTAATATAATTTTAATTAATTTCAAAGGGGAATACTGATCAAAATAAAAATGGTTTGATCCATTAGGTTTAACTGAGTACGGCTGTTTTATTTGACGCACCTCCTCCGTATTCAATGATTCCCCGCCTTCTCCGGAACGGAACATCTCCCCTTTCCCTGGCGCAGGAAGGTGGACGGGAGGGGTCGTTAGCGCGGTCCCGGCGCTCGGGCCAAAGGGCCGCTATGGCTTTAAGTGCGCTCCTCGTGTGGTCGGAGCATCCCGAGCAGCTGATGCAAAGTGACAGGGACAGATGTGACATATCGGTTCCGACACACTTCCATACCACCAGTCACAGGCTCGGGGTGACTCACATCCCCCTGCTCTGGTCCTGTTCCCCCGCTGCAGGACAACACCACGATGCTCCAATGAACCTCGCCGTCGCCCGCACTGCTGCCAGGTATGGGGCTGCCACAGCCAATTACACTGAAGGGGTGCACCTAGTGGAGAGGGCAGAGCGGCAGACGGGGCGGAGGGAGGGGGGGGGGGGGGTCGAGGGAGATGGAGGGAGGGCTCGGACGGGGTTTGTGGCAAGTGCACTGCGGGGATGTGATCACAGGTAAATCCAACAAAAGCCACGTCCCTCTTTTTTTTTAGCTTTTCCCACTCTGTGTACGAGCTCTCTCGACCCGCCCGCCGCTTACTCACAGCTAGTTTGCACATAGTCACCGGCCGTTTAATATTCCATAAGCGTTTTTATGCGGCGGAGAGAGCCGCTTCAAGAACAGAAGACGGAATTAGCCAACTCCAAATGGCCTTACTTATCTTTTAAATGTCACGCATCTGTCCGGCTTTGGGAGAATAAAGCAGTTAAGGGTAAAAATGTAAAAAAACAACAAAAAAAAGTATTCTGAATCATTTCTTGAGTAACGGAGATTTGAGGATCTCAACACATAAGCACCCCCTGATGTTTTGAAAGACGGAGGAGACGGCTCACTTTAAAAGTGGGAGAGGAGGGCCTCATGTGGAGAGGGGATTAGATGGAACGGATAATAAGAGCAACATTCCGGTTTGTCTTTCTCTCGTTTCTTTGCAGAAATGCACACCGGCCACCATTTTATTAGGTACACCCAAATAAGTCCAGCAACTGATCAATTAGGGATATTTGACATTTTTGTTCAAACGGTGGTGCTTTAAAAAAAAACAAAAAAAAAAAAAACGACCTTTTCTTTGACTGCATCATGGCCGTCAACTCAAAATAATTAGCAGAGCGCAGCAGCCATTTTAGAACATTTTGACAAATTTTTCAAGAGACGCAATATTGTGTTATTATATTCTGTATAAACTGAGCTACCAAATAATTCCTTTCTTTCTTTCACCGAACCGCTGATGGGAAAACCCGAAAATCACAACAGCCTCACGTTGAGGCTTCATTCTCCCTCCGTCTCTCTCTCTCTCTCTCCCATCAGTCGTAGGCGTCAAATGAGAGAAAAGACAGCGTGTCATTCATCTTGCGCTCCTCATTTGCTGTCCTCGCGCTCTCCTTTTTTGATATGCCATCTCATTAGGTGCTATCGCTCCTCAACGGCGACATTAACAAACATTTGCCTTCCACAATTTTCAAAAGAGTCCCTCAGTCAGTGCCAGCGGGCCCCGCGTGTGACACAAACAGGCAAGAGGGAAATTAGGTATGTCTGTTTCCTATTAATTACAATCCTGGGAAGTCTCCCATGGACACACTCGGGCCACTCCATTACGGAGAGAGGGGGGCGTT
The DNA here is from genome assembly GCF_033458585.1 of Syngnathus typhle. Taxonomy (NCBI): domain Eukaryota; kingdom Metazoa; phylum Chordata; class Actinopteri; order Syngnathiformes; family Syngnathidae; genus Syngnathus; species Syngnathus typhle. The sequence continues at coordinate 10,987,964 of NC_083746.1, read as the reverse complement.
AGCTGATAAATTAATAATCCGCCTTGTCACCAGCCACAGATGAATGGCCCCTGGTGATTGATGCTGTTTTCTTTCATAGGGCAGGAATTTGATGTCAGAGCCAAATGTGTTATCAATGCCACGGGACCTTTTACGAACGCGCTTGGTAAAATGGATGATCAGAAGGACGCCGACATCTGGCAACGGCGGCCGGCCGGCCGGTCGGGGCACGCTATCGTCATGCCGAGCTATTACAGGTAACTAACGGTGGGTCCCTAACGTCTCTGTCACTGTCCCTCGGCTTCAGCCCCTCCTTAGTGTCTTAGCAGTTCATTAGCGGTGTGCCACGAAAGGCTCTACAACAAGGCTGATTATTTTACCAAAGAGGTTTGCCCGTCCCTGGCAGAGGTTTATAGCCTCCTTCCTTCCGTCATCTTTTGCCTATTTGTGCAAGGGTATTCCCGCGACCTATCCCCCCCCCCCTCTCGGCTACCCCCGAGTTCAATTGACTGGTTGCCATGCGCGTTAAACAGGCCGATGCCCGCGCGCCTGGGGTCAGGGGGGTGCGGCGGACGGAATTGAAACCAGCTGAATTAATCTCCCGGAAAGAGCGGTGACAGGAGCCTGATTATGGGTAGTCCCTCGAACCGGGCCGGCCGCTTTGTGCCCTCCCCTCAGCAGCAAAGCAAAGGTTAATGCAGTCGTCTTGTTAGTTATACCACGGCCGGCGCCTTCTTGTACGCATCTGCAACTTTGTCCGCGTGACATCCAAACACCTCAACTTTGACGCTCATCTTAATACTAATATCAATTCATTTTAATAATGAGCTGGGAAGTTATTTAAAGATCTCAAAAGTGTAAGAGTCTGTCAACATTTCCAGAATTTGTCGTTGAAAACCCCCCTGATGGTTGTTTTTCTAGTATCCCACTGTCAACCGTCAAAAAAATGACTCCGCCGCACGCTTACACTTGAGGCACTATGGGCATCAGGCCTAATTCATAATAGCCATTTATGATAATAAATACATGTCCAACAATCTCAAACCCCCCCACCCCTGCCTACCTAGCACCACCACCACCACCACCACCGTTGGCTGCCAGTCCTCCACCCGACTCTCACTGATTTACAAATAGCTGATGGAGCAAGCAGCTGACAGAAATAAATGAGCTAATCTGATGGCTGTGTAGCACTTGCAGCCAGATATTAATTCATCAGGAGGCCGCAGAGTGCAGACAGATACAAATTCACGCTTTAATTATGTATGGGAGCAGTGCTAGGAACAGGAGACACCTCCAAGAGGCAGGACTATTTCTCGGAGCAACTTTTCAAACCACTTTGATCCCATGCTTATTTTGGTTTTCTTTCTGATCCCATAATGGTCCCTTCTGTACTCCCCCTCCCCCTTTCTAGGCACGGGCTCGCATGGGACATTCGATAATGAACAAGTGGAAAAACAACCTTTGCCACATTAAATGATATTGTTTTCGATTTGCAATTTTTACGAGCCCTTCCTGGAGCCTGTTTGATGTATTTTGTTCCCACTCCCCAGTCTCAAATGGCCCTCTGCCGACTGGCGGGTTTATCTAAATCAGTGGAGGCTTTATTGAAGGAGTGACCAGTGGGTATCTAAACAGAATGCAGGGTTATTGATTTCACAGAAGTGCTCTAATTGTTTCCACGAGACAAGGGCTTGTCGCAATGATTTGATTGATTAGCTTGATGCAGGTCTGCCTCCTCAAGACAAGCCCCCCCCCCCCCACCCCCCGGCTAGTTAATCGCACTGTAATCCCAATACGCTGGTGTATTTCTAATCCATCATCATTATCAGGGCTGTGCTCAGCACAAGATTAGTCCATGGGAGACTTGTTTCTCCACTTTCACAATTTCGCAATATTAACTCAGAGCCGACTGCAGTTAGCCGTTTTCTGCCCCGATTTGATTTGCGGCTCATGGTTGATGCAAATGCAGACAGATATTTAATTTATTTATTCATTTATTATTATTTTTTAAATTATTGTTATTATAATTATTCATTAATTTTTTTAATTACTGTTATTAATATATTTATTATTTATATATTCATTGATTCATTCATTTTTAAATAAATAAAAAATAATTATTGAAGCTAATTGAAACTACACCATCTAAACACTCTACACACTATTTTTCTTCTTAAAAAAAAACTCAAATTTTGTTGGTGTTTTTGCGAGTCTGGACCGGATTAATGGTATCACCATTCATTTCAGTGGGGAAAGATGATTTGCCTTGGAACAAATGAAACTCACAAGTCGAGGCAGCACTGTATTTTCAAATCACAAGAACAGGGCAAAGTTTGAATGTCATTCCTTTGTGTAAGTAAAAGGCATTGGAAGTAAAACAGAGGGAGACTTCCTTGGTTGTCAAAGCGCTTGTTCAATTCAAGCCTCAGACGAACATCTCCCTTAAGGCACTGTGGCCAGGCTGACATGTGGCGTATGTCTGGGCGAGACCCTGCTAAAAGTCCCGTGGACATCAAATGAGCAGCCAGAGCCCGCAGCCTGAGAAAAGCAGAGGCGAGGAAGACGGCGAGGGGAAGCAAAAAAAAAAAAAAAAGCAAAAGGGGGCTTCAAGTGTGAAGTGATGGACAGAGACGCCGTGAGTGGCGGAGGCCGTGTGCCGCTCGCCGTCCTTGCCTGTGGTGGTGCTCTTCACTCGCGGGTCCGAGGAGGAGTGGAAGATGGGGGGGGGGGGTTGTTCTCGGAGACTTAAAGAAGGGTCAGACCAGAGGGCTTTGTCACAACATGTGAAGGTGACACCTCAGAGGACCTGCCGACAGTTTTCCTGAAGGGAGAAAAGACTTGAACTGCTTCTCACAGTGACACTTGAGTTCAACCTCTCTCGACTCCGCTGGACACTTCTCTGGCTGGACTGATGTGTTTGAACACTCCCTTTGTTCATTGGGTGCAGCTGTGGAATGGATTTCTGTATCGTTGTGGTTTTTCACGGCGCACGCAACAACTCCCATTCCCCCATTATGAGTCAGACGAACAAAGGAGGCGTCAGTGCGGCCTCCACAATTATGCAATGAAAAGGATTTCTTCTCTACACTGGATGTTGCCAGTCTTTGAGCCCACGTGTCTGAAGAAAACCTTGTCCTGTAGATTAAGTGATAAGTGATAGCAAAACACATCAGCAAGCGAGTAAATGCAAAAAATACTTTTTTTAAAAATAAATTTAAAGTGAGTTGAGGAATTTCTCTTAGACAAAATGAGTGCTTTGGTGCCATTTTGTGTTTTCCTGGTACCAGAGAGCGAAGAATTAAGAGTTGAGGAGCTTCAGTTTAACAGAAGTGATGCTAAAAAGCCTTTTTGTGGGACCTTTTGGGTATTTTGCCACTCGCTTATTCAAAGTGCAACTTTCTCTGGGAAAATTACAAAACCAAACAAGTCGCATGAATGCCCAAAAGTATTCTCATGACTTTTTCTTTTTTTCCCCCTGAGTCTTTAGATGCTTCCTGATACCTATTAAGAGAACCAACAGCAGCGGGTTAATATACCTCTGGAGATGTTTATCAGGCATAGTTAGATTGGAAGCGGCTGCAAATAACCCGCGTCTTCATCTGCATGTCTTCATCTTTTATGGCCCATGCGAGGCCTCCTGCTCCACTGCTACTCAGCCGCCATAAATGTTTAAAAAATGACCTTTGGTAACGAGTTTGTCATTGTTTGATTCAGAAATATCAACCGGGCCATTATGGTGGCAGCTATGTTTTTTCCAATCAATATACAATAGTCTATTAATATTTAATTTTTGTATATGTCACTATGTTATAAGTCCAAAACGAGTTGGGGGTGTTGTGATGCAACACCTGTTTATTCCCAAGCACTGATCATTCGCCAGCTCAATGTGGCCTAGTGGTAGAGTGCATGCCCTGAGACTGGAAGGTTGTGGGTTCAAACCCCAGCCGGGTCATACCAAAGACTATAAAAATGGGACCAATTTCCTCCCTGCTTAGCACTCAGCATGAAGGGATGGAAATGGGGACCCTAGCGCACTGATGCTAACTTTACCACCAACACGCTAATGTTTCTATGCTAACCCAACTCAATGGTTTAAAATAGAGGTGTCCAAACTACGGCCCGCGAGCCAACTGCGGCCTGCGGGCCAGTTTTTATTGGCCCGCAGCAAATTCTGAAAACATAATTGAATGTGGCCCGCACAACAGCTTGAGCACTTCTCGGTTTCCACAGTAAATGGAGCCCGCCACACAAAGCGCTTGACGTCCGATTGACTTGACGTCACACTAGCATAGCCCCCCCCCTGGGAGAAAAGCGAACGCGTTGCGCTTGACGTCCGATTAACTTTACCATCAACACGCTAATGTTTTTATGCTAACCTGACTTAGTGGTCAATGACGCACCCCTGAACCAGTGGTTTAAAATACCAAACTAAAAAAAGGATATACAAGAATAACAGGCCGGCTCAACTTTGCCGGGATGAGTTTGAACTCTTTGGGGGCCGTAAATATTGGGAGGGAGGCATGTGCGATCCCAATGTTTCTGGAATGTTTAAAAAGGTCAATATGCTGATATTTTTGACAGCGCTTGACCTTTAGTGGAAAAAAGTAACAAAACCATTGGAATTGGAATAACTTCTTTGTTTAGTTCTGCCAAATAATGTATCACAGTCAAAGCATGCCGTCTCCCAGCAGCATCTGCCCGTGAGTGAGCGGACTATTAATCCGCCGTATTGATCTCATATCAAAAAGGTGCTATTTAAATGCGGCGGGAGACTCCATCGGTTGCGTTTGTAGTCAGGCCGGATCGCCCCGGCCAGGTTTTTGTCGCCGCCTTTGTCCAGGTGGCCCCGCATCTGGACAGCCGGTCAAAGTGCCCGCGGCCACAGAAACTGAGAAAAGTCATTGATCACTTTGGTGGCGCCAGATGTCACATCAAATAGCTCCCGACAACACCACAACTGAAGGCAAAAACACAACTCAATTCCGCCTGCAGTATTCCCGCGCATGCGTTTGGATTGACCTCACATTAACCCAAATACATTTGATCTTTAAGAACCATAAATTGGCTTTTGTCATTACCATAGGTTAATTACAGAGATTTGCTCTGTAGCGTCGCTACGTTGAGATCGCAATAATAAGCGGCACACAAAAGCCATTCACGCCGGCCGCAATAGGCATTGTTTTGATCTTGCTATTCCTGTCGGCAGTCGTGTTTGCGTTGCTCGATTATCAGCGCGCTTTCCTCGCGATACGGCCAGATTCTGCCCAGGCGGGTTCAAACCGTGCCCTTCCTGTCATTCTCTGCAAAATAAGTCAAGTCGTGCGGGCCAGACGCCGAGCCCGTAGAGCTCACAAGCCCAACCAAATTATTTGCGTTTCTAAAGCTAGGCGCAAACCCGTATAAACCTTTTGAATATATATACACAACAAGTAACTGAAAAAAATTCTACTGCATCTATAAAGGCAATTGATAAAGATCTGAAAGGATAAGAAGGACTACAAGAAGTTGCTTAGCTGTCGATTTATGACTTGACTGTGCCAATTTCTCTCAGCACTTCCTGACCCACATTTCTATTTTGGTTCACTCTCGTAATCGTAAAGGCTCGAAAGCTCGTATGTGCGTTTCATAATCACAGTGGCAAACAAACAAGAAGGTCAGGTTCTTTTGTTTTGTTTTTTTTCTCTTTTGGATGTAAAATGTTGTAATGGTTTTAGATTTCTGACCTTCTGGAGAGGCTCTTGTGGAAAGCAATGATGACTGATCACAGTGAGTCAATCTGCGCTCTGGAGCAAATGTAAACAAGTAAATCTTGCGTTGTATGTCAATCCGACTTTTGCAGACTTTGGTTGGAAGTGGTGGAACATTTACGATAGAGGAAAATCATTTAAGATTATTTGTCACAGAGATCCAAATTGATTTTAATCAAAAAGGGGCAGAATATCAAAATCAAATTATCCAGAATATTTCCCTTTTTTTACATTTACCGTTGTCAACTTGATTTTTTTCTGAGGTAGAAAATGCCCAACGCTATGTTTACCCATCTTCCATGTTTTACATTTATCTACCTTGACTTTTGTCAGAGCAGATCCAAAAAAATCAATATTAACACACCGGAGGAAATCGCTAAGGATAATCTTTCAGACATCAGACCGACGCGTCTTTGCTGACTTTAGAAAGAAGTCTTTTTCTGGACGTTGCCTTATGTGTCGCCTCTCTTCCGTTTAATCCCAAATTGTAAACAAGACGTTTGACAGCAAAAAGGATTACTGAGGATACGTTCTTTTAATTAGACGTACAGCTTGCCACCTTCCCTTTTTTTTTTTTCCTCTCCTTCCTGCCTTGCTTTTTTCTCCAGCCCTGGCCGTCTCAAGCCGGGTGACAATGATGAATGCAGAACATGAAAGGCATTAATGCAGCAGATTCCGCTCAATGTCAGCTCTTTCTTCACCGAGTCAAGTTAAACAAACAAGATCAAGCCATAGGAAAATGGTAATTGACCCTCCTGAGATATGGCTTCTGTTATAGGTGCAAGAGGTCAAAGTTCCTCTTTGACGTAGTTAGAGGAGATGGACATGCCATTAGATCAACCTGTTAGCGGCGATAGAAGAAAGCGCCTTCTCAGATGAGTTTCTTTTTTTATATACTATATTTCATATATTTTAATATATATCCGTGTTTCTTAATCAGCGCCATGATTCCATTGTGCTACACGGCTTTGAGAGCTGCAAGACACGTGGAAAGCCTGATTGCCGCATTAAGGTGCAAAGACCTCCGACATTGTGATGACATGAGGTGCAGGAATCAAAGTAATTGGGACCCACTTTTGGACTTTGAACTTGAACTTCTGAATGATGACTCATTTACCTTTTGATGGAAAGTAGCAGGATAATGAGAAAGATGGCGCGCCAATTTGGACAAGTCTGGAAAAAAAATGTTGCTGACAGCATTACATATATATATTTTTCTTATAAATATATATGTTTTATTTTATATATATATATATATATATATATATATATATATATATATATATATATATATATATATATATATATATATATATATATATATATATATAACAAATTTATATATATATATATTTGTTTTACTTTTTATTTTTACATATATCTAACAAATCTAACCGAACATGATTTGAACATCCAATGGGAGGGCCAATCCGATCGAAGCCGAGAAGTGTAATTGCGATGCGCTTTATTAGGCCGAGTGGCGTCTCGTGTTTGTTGCCGCCTTTCAATTTCTGTATCTGTCTGTGCAGTTGGTGTTTTTACGACCGTCAATTTATTACCTGGGTTTTGTGCGCCTGGCCACTTGCGTTTATAGAGTAATAAGGGAATGTGTTTAATGTGGCCCGCTTTCAGTTGCCGTGCGGATTGCGAGCATGAATCACGGGGCTTGATTAAACCGCGCTGTCCCAGGCTATTACGCGTGCTTAATTTCATACCGACTATAAATAAAGCAATTATTTTCTTATGCGCACTGTCAAAGTTAAGAGCTCGTGCATTTGCTTGCGCCGAGACAATTGGAGATGAAGGCTGTTTCGGCGACGTATTGTGCATCCGCCGTGCCCATCTGGTTAATCCATCGCTCACGTCGACCGTGGCGGCGGTTTGATTTGGACAAAGCTCTGTAAACTATCCCGCCGCCTTACAAGCAAAAGTGTTAAATAAGGCCAGCGAGTTCCAACATTAATCTACAGATTGCCGCTCGTGTATTACGCAAAGGGAAATTCCTCAAAAGAAAAGTGAAATCCTCAAGATTCAGAATGTGGGAGGGCTTATCCCAATGCTTGCTTTTATTTCTAATCTTCATTGTTGCTTTCAAGCAGTTTTATCTCGGTCCCGAGTGATGGAAGACAAAATAGCCAAAAAAACAACAAAGCAAAACAATATGAACTTACAAAGTGCATTAATGATGTTTTTGTTTGTCAGACATCGTGGCTATACGAAACGCCATTTTAAATGCTAAACAGGAAGCGGAATTAAGCTAGTAGCCGTCGCTAACATCAATTGCTATTGTTGCTAGCGCTCAGTTTTTGATATTTCCTTTCACTGTGGACACTTTCCAGACTGCTTTAGTGACTCTTGTGTATGTGTACAAATTTGAATGGTGTTGTGTATAATCAGCTGTGCCTGCTGGAGGACCTAAATACATTGTAATTAGAAAATAATGAGGCAGCCTTCATGGATGGGAGATTTCTACTTAACATTTTCCCTTTTGAAGTCAACGGTCTCCAGTTTAAATCAAAGCGGAGAGGCAACCCGTCAGCCCGGCGAAATTAAACTTGATCCTGTTAAAAGAGGAAGATGTGCGCACACAGGTGTAATGGCCACAGCGTCGTTATTAAGGTCCGTCCGCCGTCTGTCGTATAGGCGCTCATTTCCGAGCGCCGCTCATTCAGCCTAATCGATGGTTCAAGCGGCAGTCAAGCATCAAATAAAAAAAAAGGGGGAAAGAGATGAGGTGCCGCTGATTGGGGTTAATTGGATGTAATCGGAATTTATATTTTACAGTAGACGACTCATTAGGAACGCATTTAAAAATAATGTCGTTTGGGCTCAGGTCATTTAATCATTTTACTTTGGGGGAGGGAAAAAAAAAGTGTTCCCTTTTATCGCGGTTTAAGTCGAATTTGGCGATACAAAGAGTCAGTAGAATAAATTCTTTTGCTTTTCCAAATGATTTAAAGACATTGAAACGAAGCAAAACAGACTTAAATTTCTTCAAACATACTTTTTGAAGTCAAGCGCATACAAGTGTTAAAAAATGTGACACGGGAATGAATCAAGCCACTCGGGACTAGCAATCGAGGCTACTTTGATTCGGATACGTGTCCGATTACGTACAAATGGCCGCAAACGCCGGCGTGGGCCCAGCGTAGCGCCGCCGCGCCACGTCTGTGGCTCAGACGGGCGGATTTCACCGCTAATCCGCTTGATGTAAGTGAATTTGGGTTCTAATACGCTCGCGAGCTGTACAACAAGCCAGATGGGCGACTGGAGGCTCATCAATTGAAGAGGAGAGCGAGGGAGGAGGGAGAGCGGCACGAGAAGAATGTGCCGCTTCTGCCCAAGGCGGGCAATAGGTTTTATCAGCCACTGGCACCGCTTGGCCCACGAATGGAGGTTCGGGGGGCGGAGGGGGGGGTTTCCCCGCCGTGGGAATCGGCGCTCATGGGCACCAGGCGTTCAGCAAATCCTCCCAAGAAGAATATCAGCACATGTCACATGCCGCCGCCTGATATCCGAGCGAGCGGCGTGGCTGCAAACTATCTCCATTGTCCAGTTTGATTGCCTGAATCAAACTGATTTACTGCAAATCCATCTGAGCTTTGATAAATCTATTACAGTTTCATTTCGCTGATTTCATTAACGTGAATAAAACCAGCCATGCTTTCTGCATAACTGCCTTTTAATGGCTTGGCCCTGTCACCTGCCTCCGTATTAATCCCTCTGACTTATTGCTCCGCAGAGGGAATGAGTAATGGCTATTTGAATGTGATCAGCACAGTACAATGCAATTAAGGAACCGGTACTGTTCTGTGCCTTTAATCCTGAACTAATTTGAATTGCAGTTTGATAGCACTGTGAATCCTGCATAATTATGTAGGGTGCATATTAAACTCTGTGACAAAGCGAAGAGGCCTTTAACTAGCCCCGCCGTGAGGGCTGCGGCACGGAGAGCCACGCCGGGCTAGCCGCCCCTGCGAGTCTCAATTACCCACGTCTTGGCTGACAGGTGAAGCCGGGGCTAAAAGGGGGGTGGGGGACACCTTCATTTCAAAAATGGCTGATGAGAACGACTCCTTTCTTTCCTCTGCCGACAATTATGTACAACTGTCATTTTCACCCCCCGGAGAACAGATACATCAGTGGCTGGGATGTGGTTGCCGCTTGTGGAGGAATGGACTCTGAGAGGGGTTCTTATTTGAAGCTGCGCTGTCAACATTTGCTACTCGGGGTGCCGCGACTTCAAATACAATGAGCTTGTACATTGTCAGTAATAAAAATAATGATAATAAAGTGATGTATATATTGGACAAAAGCAGCGAAAATGTAGTACACACAGTTCAGTTGTATTTAACTTTAAATACGTTTGTTAAGGCTCTAAATTTCAAATTTTTATAAACTGTGTTCAAATTTCTTAAAAAAATGCAAGATTTTTTCAAATTTTCAGGCAACTATTTTTACGTCAAAATCTCGTACATTTTTGCTGACAATTAAAAAATAAAAACAAATAAAAAAATTGGTCTAGTGACGGCTCGTATCTCAAGTAACTCTTCAGTTGGTTCGCTTGTATCTCAAGGTACCCCTGTATTTGTATATGTAGCTACATATTTAAATGACAATAATCATTAGCTATCTACTTTAAGGTTGTTAGCAAAATCTAGCACAGGTCAGGCGGGGGCAACCCAAACCCGAGTATTATGATGTTTTTAAGGTCAGCTCCTTGTTAGAGCTCCTTTATTGGATTGTGCAGGTGTGCCTAATGAAGTGTCCTGCAAGTGGGTAAACACAATAAAGGGAGGACATAATACGACAATATCCCCAGGAGAAAGGCTCTTTCTCCACCTCGGAGCTACTCTTGCCTGTGGACTGATGCAGATTGCAAGATGCAGGTAGCAAGACATTTAAGAAAAGAGGGATAGATTGGGGGGAATGATAGAAGATGCAGAGACAGGGAGGGGGGGGGGGAACACAAAGGGGGCTGCTGGCTAAATTAAGCCATTGTGACTCAAAATCCTCCTTTAATAAGGTTCATGCTGTCTACAACTTCATCATTTTCCCCTGAATGATAATTACTTTATTCAATCATGTTCAAGGTTTTAGTGAAAGCTAGCATTGATTGATTAACTTCAATTACCGTGCTTGCATTTGCATAGATAAAAACTGCTTTTCAATTTGTGAGTGGCACGCGGGTGGAAACCCTGCCTTGATATTTGCATCTCAATGTGAACGGTGAAGGATAAAGGTGGGAGCGGGGTCTGATCGGCGCTAAAGCCTTTCTGGTCGGCTGCGCCAGAATCTATTTTTCCATAAACACCCTTTGTTATGTTGTTGGTCCGCTCTCTTCACGCAGAGAGAGTCAGCGGTGAGCTCTGTTTGCCGGCTGGCTTGACAGCTCTGTTTGGGGGGGATTAGGACACCGGTTGCACAACTCAGCAGAGAGCTTAGGTGAGCCCGGGCTGAGACGTTAGCAAAGCCGTCACGCGGGACAGAAATAGACGGTGGAGAAATTTCACACTCCAAGGGGTCGTACATGAACGTTCTTACGTTCGCCCGGAGGCTGACTGAGCTAATGAAGATGCACATGTGTACAGAGCAAGAGACGGCGGGAGATAATTACGATCATCTCGTGTCCATATCACTCATCATTAACCAAACTGAAAAACACATATGTACGTGTCGGCGGAATTGATGGTGACACGTGTCGACGTCATTTAAGCTTCGCTTTATACAAACTCTGTCTACTTAAGAGGTGTCAGGAAAAGTTCTGGGACTGGTCTCAACGATATGACAAAAGTGTTTGTACTCATCTGATAATGAAAGAAAAAACTACAGTGGTCACAGAAATAACTAATGTACAGTGGTGCTTTGAGATACGAGTTTAATTTGTTCTGTGGCTATGCTCATCGCAAAAACGACGTCGCTCCATTTGTCGGTATTTCTCGTCAACACCAATCAAAGATCAATGCAACAAAAAGTGCTATTTAGCGTTAAGTCTAGTCAAACTACAACAGTTGAGAATTACATTTTGTGTAATTCAAATAACCACAGCCTTTAAATCCGCTATCTTAACGCTAAATAGCACTTTTTGCTTAGTCAAACTACAACAGGAAAAGCACATCCACACGCCGGTTTGAATTTCAAGTGACCACGTTTGTCCATTTGACTAATTTGCGCGGCGCTAATCTGAAACTGGAGGCTGCCGCGAAACATATGTTAGCCTGTCCCCAAACGTAAGCACTCATGAGTAAGCGATAATAACGACAGGAGAAGAGGAATCCATTAGCCCTTCCGTTTTTGCATGCCTAATAATCAGATTAATTCAATGACACTAATTTAGAGCAAATGATGGGCCCGCTGGTGTTAATTCAACCTGTGTTTCCAGATGCTCATCTCTAAACAGCTAAGTGAACTAGCTAATCACACGCGCCGCGCCATCTGGGAATTCCCCTCCGAGGCAACGATAGGAGAGGAGATGGGCGGCGTAATATGTTTTATAAGACGCCGACTGATGGCTGCCTGCGTGGAAACGCTGTCGTTTTCATGTCGGGCTTTTCGAACAAACAGCGGGCTAAACGTGAGCGCCTCTGCGTTGAAGGTACCAAATCCAAATGTGCCTCTTTTTGTTTAAAAGGTAAATAATAGGGGTGTAAATCGCGGGTTTTGTCACGATACGATATAATATCGATATAAAGAACTACGATACGATATTTGCCGATATCTTAAAGCCTGCTGCGATTCATTCACGATATATCGCGATATAGTGCTCTACGATCGATATTTTATTTTTTTTTAGTAAAAAATATAGAACAATATCCTGATTTATAACAATTCATACGCGAAATCAACAAGGCACTGCAAACTCTTTATTTAGGAAATTACAAGAGTATTGTAGTATACAAATTGCTTACTTTAACACTGAACTTTGATGTCGTGTTTTTTCTTTAAATGTGCGGCGAGATTTGTGCTCCCTGAATATTTGATCACCGCATGGCAGGATTTACAAACTGCACGTGTCTTGGCCGTTGAGCCATCTTTTCTTTGGAATCCAAAGTGCTTCCAAACGAATGACTTGAAGCCTAAAGGGGAGCAAATTTCCTCGTCTTTTTGGACACTAGCCATAGCACCAGCCCAGGAGCCGCGGACTAGTTGTCCCCTCCCCTTTCACGCGCGTGCTCTGCTCACAACACAACAACGCCGGAAAGAGGAAGCAAGCAACAATGAACTGGATTTCAAAATAAAGTCGCGTCTAATGTCCGAGGTCAAACACGGCGATATAAATCGATGTTTACCTTTAGCATCGATACCAATAAATCGTAGAGCATTATATCGATTAATCGATGTGTATCGATGTATCGTTACACCCCTAGTAAATAAGGTCAGAAAAAGGCCGCGCTAATTATTAGCACATCTCACAGGTGTAGTTGTAAAAGCACGGGCTTACGTCGGCTTCGGTGACAATCACGCCATGCCGACAAAGATGGCACGCTCACTAATGTATCCCCAAATTTTCCTCCAAGTAGTAAAAAAAAAAAATCATGCAAATGAAGCAGGTTCTCAATTGGAAGACACAGCATTTGGGTGACATTAATCAAAGGAAAATATGCAGACAAAGGTGACCGTAATCCCAATACTCATGCATAAGTGGCGCAGCTGTGATTCGGCTCACTTCATACTTGTAGAGAACACGAGCGCGTGGCAGCTAAAAAACAAAAAAATTCTATACGTCGAGAAAAAGCGCCCTCTCTCATTAATTTTATTTTAGCTCGCAGTGATCAAGTGGCTACTGACTTCTTTTTTCACACTTACATGCTCCTGCCTTCCAATTACAATAACGCAATTACACGTAACTGTTGGTTTTTCCATTAACACTTTGGAGTTGGCATGGGGGAGCGGGGAGGGGTTTTTTTTTTTTTCTGGAAAGGAGGACATCCTCTTCAAAGTGAGCTTGTACTTTATCTTCTGCATGAGATAAAGGTTCGCAGGTTGTCTCTTCGATGTGTCCACCTGCCTGATCCAGCTATGATCATGAGCTTTTTTTAATTTATTTTTTATTAAATGCAAAATGCAGTTTTTTTTATTATTGTGTGAATGCTATTGACCAGGGATGAGCAACTCAATCGTCATCAATGCCACGCACTACCTAACCAGAATATTTTCTCAGTGAGCAAATGAAAATGGACACATTCTATAAGGGGAAATATCCAATAAGAGCTCCAGGGGCTATTTCTGCTACATTTGTTCCCATCAAAAGCCGGATGATCCGCTGGATTTTCGATACGTCACTCCACCTGTCACGTCACACTATCAGACATAATGGATGGGAGCCCCTCTTTTCTCGCCGCTCGTGTAACGGGGTCCTAAAGTGGCCCGCGTGGTGTGATCCCCCCCGCCGGCCGGAAGGGACTGCTTTTCGAGCTGGAGTGCCTCCTGCTGGGATCACTGGGCCGATGGAGAGGTTGGGGGTGGGCGGGGTACAATGACTTGGAGAAGATTGTCTACAGCGCACACCTCCCCCCTCTGTGCCCCCCTCCCTCCATCCGCTATTCTTCATTTCCTTGCCCCTTTTGGCCCTCCCCCACAACTAGAGCGACAATGTGGATGTGTTGCCATTTGTCTCGTTTCAGGGTTCGTCAAAGCGATCGCGGGCGTGTTTGTGCTCATATTTTGAGCACAAAAGGAACATTTTTGTAGGTGTAAAATGCAGGAATTCAGAGGATGACATTCAATTATTTTCATTTTTGTAGGCATAAAATGCAGGATTTCAGAGGATGACATTCAATCATTTAGGTTGCGATGAAATTATTTCCTGTTTCATTCTTCGTTTCAATTTTCACCGTCTAAAAGGGTGTGCTGCCATCAAGTGGTTGAGAGTGGAATTACTTCAAATACAAACAAGAGCTACACCAAAATAAAGTTATTTACTGTACAAAAAGAAATCCGCGAAATAGCTGGACTGTGAACGCGGAACTCGTGATGTCGGGGACTTGACTGTATTATCCTTTTCAGCCGTCACATCTCCCGAAACTAGCTCGCTATCAATCATTCCTTGAGTTTGATTCGTCGTATAATGCAAACAGCCAGGTAACCTTAATCACAAATAGGAGATGGCAATTTCATCCTAGCAAGAGCGTTAAACAAAGCAAACAGCGGCGTTGAATTTTGATAGCGCTAAGCCTTTCCGGCCGGGGAAGAGAAGCAGATTTTAGCTTCAAATCTATATTCCTGCTTGAAAAGAGATTGTATTGTGGTATCAAGAGAGTCTGTTTACCTAGTGAATCTACATATGGCTATCTAATATCTTTGTGCCATTGAGCAGGTTGGAGGCTGGAGTCCCAGGGGTGTCAAGACTGGGATTATGCATGGCAGAGGTTGAACTATTGCCCCCCGTGTGATTGAAAGACCTCCGCCAGCTTAGGCGATGTTTATTGTACATTTGCATCGCTCACTTCTCCGAGGCTGCGCTGGTCAGGCAGTCCGTATCGTAATCTAGTTTCCTCCTGTTGTGTTTCCCAGCCTGCAGGTGAGGATGAGGGCTTACAAGCATTACGCAATCATTTAGTTGATTGACCAGGATACGCTCGGATCAATATCGCTCAGCAGTATTTATATTGGTGCTAAGCGTCCGTCTGTGTTTGGTGTGGAGGAACAGTGATTTGCAAAATTATGGCATGGCTGGATCAACTATTTGAGTGATTATCCCATTGTTAAATCAAGTAATTGTATTAAAAAAAAGTATGTAAATAATTGTATAAAATTCCATTTGTCACAATTAAAGGCAATAACGTGCATGTAGGATGTAGATAATATTTGAGCATATTTTAGGTCACCATTGAAAAATTCGACTGTTGTTTTTGTAACATTGAGTGTGTATGGCTTTAAAAGGCCCGGTGAGTGACGTGGGTGTCGTTAAACCAGAGATAGATTCAGTATATTTTCACTGGGTTTTGCTAATCGATAGTTGAAATTGGTGACAAACAAAGAGTTTGGGCATAAGATTAACCATTTTCCTCCCCAAAAAATATTTCAGTGTACTTAGCGTATTACACAAACCCTCAGCACATTCCTGTGGAAACTAGCTCCATCGGATCATTGCGAATCAGATTTCCCCACTGAAGAGCAGATTATATTAACAAAGATAATTGCATTTAGATCCTTGCCCTGAAGTGGTCAACAATACAATTTCACTAATTTATCCTGGTGAAAGGTTGACCTTAAGAAATGTAATTACACACACCTGAGTTACACAAGAGCCTAAGAGGTCCGCCAAACGGTTAGCGTTGAAGAAGGTGTAATTGCACACAAAACAATTAGCCCGTTGTTGCGGCAGTTTGGAATCATTGCAATGTAGCTTCTGGCTTTAAACAAGCAAGCGATTATGAACAAAGACAAAACACACACGCTCCGTAGAAATGCAAGAATGGAGCGAGTGATCTAAATCAAGCGAGAATATTTTCGGGGATAAACAAAAGGCACCATCCAGTGGGGAGTGGCATTAGTTCTACATGACCACGTGGAATTAAGTGGTGTAGAGTAACCTGTTCTAAACACACATCATTTATGAATTTTAATAGGTCTGGCCATGCCTCATAACTATGCATGACTTCATACTTTTATAATTGACAGGAAATATGAACTAGGCCAGGGGTCGCCTATTAGAATGACTTTTCATTTAATTTTTTGACAGCCCTATACACAAATGCGGGGTGGATTGCTTGTGCTTGTTCGGGAAAACTTAGAAGTGAAATCTGGCAGAAACCCCTCAAGGCACCGCTCTTATAACTTGATGGAAAAATAGAATAGAAAAAGATTTATGTTTTTGATTGAAGAAAACAACTCTAATATCCATATCTTAAATTACAAAATATACAGTATGCAATATATATTATAAATATTACAAAACAGTGAAAACAATGTGGCCATCGGGTGGCAGTGTAACGTAATCATGCAGACATACAAAGAAGAGTTTCATGCATACTTTAAGTGACACCCTGATTCTCTGTCGACATGTGTTGCTGCACCGATTGCTTCTAAAATTGAAATGAATTAAAAGTGCTTTAAGGAGCATGGCCAAATTGAACGCATCGGAATAATTTTTAGTCTGCAGGGTTGACCAGGCAAACAGGACAAATTCCACACAGAATATTTGTTCTTTTTTGGAGGGAGGAAATAGATGACTGTTAATATACAATGGAACAATGCGTGGTGGGCGGCAGAGGAATTTGGGACCCTGGTTTTAGCACATGCTAACACACGATGTTTCCCCAAAATGTAAATCTACACCTCTGGGCTGCCACAAAGAGGTCTCTTGAGTGAGTGACTTAACGTCCATCCCACTCGCAATTAAGCAGACAGACTGACATTGTCGCTCCTACGCCGCCGCAACACTGAAGGCTTTGTTGACATGGCGTCTCGACAAAGCGGGAAACAAACCAGAGGAAAATATTTTCAGCTGACTCATCGACTGGATGTTTTTTTTCTCGGACACTTGAATGAAAGCAAAATGAAAGGTCTTTCACAAGTGTCGCTTGGTTCAATACTGGACTTTTACTCACGGGTTTTCGACAGTTGAGAGGGAACAATAGTAGAACTGACAAAGTGTCCTTTAGAACCTTAGTTCTGGTCACGAGCTTGGATTGTAACTCGTACCTATGTCGGACTGCCACTGAAAAAGAAGATATGATTTCTTGGCTAATGACAGACTAGCAAGATCCTTTCAAAGACAGAAAAAAGTTATTTTAATATTTCAGCTCTACCATAAAGTGCAACTCCCAATTCAATCATTTTATATTTTGAACCAAAAGTGTTTCTATTTTGAAATAGATGCTGTTGGCCATTTTTTGGCACTCATATCAAGTCTAAGAATAGAACTCTTCTGGTACGGACCAACAATATGAAATGCATTCAATTACAGAACAATGCGTGCGTACATCCACACACAAACATCCGGATCTTTGAAAATATGAATATATTACCATGTGCTTCTTTTAATTCTTGACACTTACAGTAGCAGCCCGTTTTTGTAAAAGGATATCATTAATCATGGCTATAATCAGATGACATCAGGTCATGGCCCACTAAGTGTGTTTTGCTCATTATGGTAATATCCAAGAGAGGGCTCTGGATCCGTTTTTTTTAGTTTATTTATTTTTTTACTTTGACGCTTCTTTCCATGACAACCTTCATCCGATTCTGGCGGGGAAAATTAAGCTGAGGAGATCACGGCAATCTTTCTCAATAACTAGCAATTAACAGACATCTTAAATTTTAACAACCTCATTTGAGGAGACGTTTGATGTTTTAATTTGACTGCTTAATGAAAATGCAAAAAAGTATGCACGGGATGGCGTTTAGATTTATTCTTCTACTGAGCAGACCGCCGGATATTGTACTTTACTTTATTGTCGTCTGTGTTTTTATTTTACCGTTACATTTTCCCATTACCGCACACATGAAGGCTCGTGTTAATAGGTAAAGTCGAAGTGTGCTTACTCATCTGAAAATGATTTTTATGTGTCGTCGTTGTGGCATTATCTTAATTCAAAGCGTGGCAGGCCCCGCTCACGAATGAACGGAAATCATTTCCGTGGCAGCAAAAAATAAACGCAGGGGCTATTTACTATCTGCTTGATAGATGAAGTTTGTGGTTTTGATTGCCCGCGATTACGTTCGGGGAGGATGACCTTTAGTGGCTACCGTATTGTAATATAATGAGGACGTGTCAGTCAGGGGGAGTGCGGTGATGAGACGAAGGGCCGGCCGGCCGGGCAGCGTCGGACGCATCGATCCACCGCCGCCGCCGCCGTGAGTATTGAGGAGAATCTGAAATATTTCAACACCTCCTTCTGCTACACAAAGATAAAACAATAGATGATCCGGCTATGCCCTCAAATGTGTACAATAGCAATCAAATATTAAAAATATTACAAATATAAAGAATATTAAACTGCGTGGTGATCCCGGCCACTGATGAGTAAAAAGCGCTATTTTTAAATGGCTGTAGCTGAGCGACAAAGGTGATGAAAATGGATATGTTGATGGCTTCTCTTGCCTCCACCTTCTCATTAACTCTGGTCCAGGTAATATGACCTGGGAGAGATTTTCTCCTCCTACTTCAAACCCAACACTGAGTCGCTAAGCCCTGCCGGGGGAAAGCCCCGATCTCATAAAGAACAATTAAGTGGGCCAATCAGACGGGCTTAATGTCACTCCTCGGCTGCCTCAACTTCATAATGAAGCAAAAGATATCATCAGCACGTGGATTCTCATCATCATCACAGTCAATCATAATGTTGTAATTTGCCGTGACTTTTGCTTCAAGGGCTACTTGACGCCTGATTGGGCTTTACGGGATGATCCATGTTTTTGTTTAAACTGGCAGTTTGTTCTTTTTTCGGGGGCGATGTAGTTTACACATACACACGTACACACGTACACACATACACACATACACACTTTGTCCATATATATAAGGCGCACCGGACTATACGGGGGTGGGACAATTTTTTAAAATAACCTAACGAACCCCCAAATTAATATTGCGATTTAGATTTAATATTTGATTACCGTATTTTTCGCACCAAAAGGCGCACTGGATTGTAAGGCGCACCCTCATTGAATTTTAGATATTAGAAATTATTTCATATATAGGGCGCACCGGATTAAAAGGCGCATAAAATAGAAGCTATACTGCAACAAACTGAGGTTGACTAGGGTTGCGGTATGCATCTACTAGCCAATAAACAACGAGCCCTCTGTAAACAATCGCGTTTCTCAAACGATCTCCTATAAAATGATCAGAACTGACTAAAGTTCGATCTAACACTGGTACTGCTATGTTTCCCTTCCATATCGATCCGTAAATTTACTCAAAACATTAACAAAGCAGTCTATTTTGAAATGAAATAGCCTTGTGCGTAAAGCAGCTATTATTATAGCATTAGCCATCCGCAAACTCCCATGAGCCTCAGCTCGCAATCTCCCATGAGCCTCAGCAAAGTGTAAACAATCGCGTTTCTCAAACGATCTCCTATAAAATGATCAGAACTGACTAAAGTTTGATCTAACGCATTGGTACTACTTACCTATGTTTCCCTTCCATATCGATCCGTAGATTTACTCGAAACATTAACGGAGCAGCCTATTTTGAAATGAAATAGCCTCGCGGGGACAACAGCTCCCCGACTACAGTTACCGTAATGTTAGGAAGCGATGCGACCTTGTAATTGACTAGTCGTACTAAAACGTACTAAAACGTACTAAAACATTTTGGCTGAGCACTGTGTACAACCAGTATGGATCAACAAATTCATCACTTGATCCATATATAAGGCACACCGGACTATAAGGCGCACTGTCAACTTTTGATAAAGATTTAGGTTTTTAGGTGCGCCTTATAGGGCGGAAAATACGGTACATATACATATATATATATATATATATACGTATATATATACGTATATGTATATATATATATATATATAATATACAAATATTTTTTTCCGTGTATAGTGCGCCCCCATGTATAATACGTACCCTAAAAATGGCATGCTGATGCTGGAAAAAAGCCTGTACCCATGTATAATACGCACCCAATTTTTATGAATTTTTTTTTATGAATTTTTTTTTTTTTTTTTTTTTTTAAGTCCCAATGATCGTCACACACGCAGGGAGGCAATGGGTCCCATTTTTATAGTCTTTGGTATGGTCTTAACTAGGCTGGATGTAATTTTTTTTGTTGGCGTTGATTTCTCCGACTGCCCATAAACGCACCACCGAGGCGTGCGGACGTGAAAAAGGCGGCTCTGTATGGGAGAGACGTTGAAGAGGAATAAAAACACCCTTGGAAACCAAAACTTGGTGATTTCAAGTTTCATTTCGAGGGACATTTGTCACGTCTCGTCCCCAGTTTTGCTATGTGTCTAGGTTGCCATAGTTTCTGTTCGCGTCGCCCCTCTCTTCCTGTGTCACCTCAATCGATGTAACGTGTTTTGTATTTAAGTTCTGTCTGCCCCTCGCTCACCGTCGCCGCATGTGTTACTGTCATGATGTCTGTTTGCTTTCTGTTCCTGTCTTTGGTAATGTCACCCTGTCTTTTTGTTCCACGACTTTGTCGGTCAGTCCTGTTGTTGGTTTTGTTTTCTTAAAAAAAAAAAATAATAATAATTAAAAATTAAAAAAAAAAAAAAAAAAAAAAAAAAATTTGTACCCATGTATAATGCGCACCCCAGATTTTAGGACAATAAATTCGTTAAATTTTGCGCACTATACACGGAAAAAAACGGTATATAATATAAAAATATATATTATATACATAAATAATAAATTCTATATAATATATATTATTTTAAAAAAATTAAGTATGCAGGAAAATTTCAGGGAAGAGCGCGTTTTTGTTCAGATTTTTGGCAGCGCCAATTTGCCTTTGGACTCCAGCAACAGGGCCGGGACAAGTAAGTCTGAACTCGCCTTGGCCCACCATTCCGTCTTTCGGCATTTCCACAAGTCCCGTAGAAACCAGCCGCTAAACTAACATGACTTTTTATCCATTGTTAGTTAAAAACGGCGTCGAAATGCGATGCGAGTCTGCAGTGAATAGTTTATCTCTGGGGTGTTAGCCCTAACTATGGAAGCGGAGTAGCAGTGAAACATTAATCACCAAAGTATTATGGCTCATATCCTTGGACAGCACATTAATTCAGGTGGCTATTAGGCTGCAGCCTTGCAGCCATCCGCCAAAAAAGAAGAAAAAAAAAGGGGGGGGGGCCCACATTCAAATTCAGTTGTACATAGTGCGCTATTAGGGGCACGACAATGAGAAAGGCAATTTTCTAATTTGAATATAACCAATAAATGAGTATATTTATCGGTGTGGGTGCTGCGGGTAAAACTCCGAAGAGTGGACATTAGTGGGCGTAATAACTCCGCAGCGGCCCTTCCTGTATTCCTTGTCAATACAAGCGGGCGGGCGGGCGCTATACCTGCAGATGGAAAATAAAAAAAATAAAAAAGGAAAGTGATGGAACACCAATTAGAAAGGCTCTCTCTCCTGCGCTTCCTCTGAAAAGCCAGGCTCCGCTAAAGGTCAGCCTGAAATTTGAATGACAGGGCCAAAGTCTTTTACTCATAATTTTTGTGTTTGCCATAGATTTTGGAGCAATTCACAGCCTTAGAGGCCTTAAGTAGAACAGCAATTAATTGTAATGAATAATCTGACAAATCTGGTTGACATATGGCCGCTAATACTCGTCCTTTCTAGAGGGAGCAGTGGAGGGATTAGATTACCTCAAATGATATGTGGGAGCACCGTGCCATCTGCACGTACGGCAAGCGAGCGGCGCCGGCGCACGTTAAACAGGACGTGGGTGGAACCGGGGTCTCTGCCCTGACGCTCCGCTTCCCCGCATGTGATTTGGGAATAGGAACAACTTTTTTTTTCCTTCCCTTTCCGTCTTATTGAACCAGCTGGCTTTGGTGAAGTCTAAAAAAAAAAAATGCAATAACGTGACGCCTTTGCCGAAATGGAACACGGAGAGCAAAAGCAAACAAGCATGACAGAAGTGACAAGTGTTGTGTCAACACACAAACAACACGTCCGCACGGAGCCATCTGAGCACAGGCGAGTTTATTAAAAGCATCTAAATGGATGATTACTTCTCATCCCTCTTATACAGACTTCACACGTGTTTGCCAATATACTTGTAAAGCTCGACAAACCATTTATAGCGCAATGCAATGAGGGTGAATTTATTTAGCTTGCCAGCAAAAGAACATTTTTTAAAATTTAAAAAAAGAAAAGAAATTGGGGTAAGTTTGGTGTATTTGGAACTCTATTGTCAAAAATGTGTTAATTTTTTTTTATATACCGTTTTTTTCCATGTATAATGCGCAAAATTTAACTAATCTATTGTCCTAAAATCTGGGGTGCGGATTATACATGGGTACAAAAAAAAAATTTTTTTTTTTTTCTTTTTTTTTTTAATCCGGATATGATACGGAAGCCGCCATTACAGATGCGCTTTCTTCTCTGCTGTTCACTTCAAACACGCTCCATACGAACACAATGCTCTCGTATCAGACGCTTGCTCGATCACCTGCTCGTTTGCTGTCACAATGTACCCTGCACAAATCCGAAACATTTCTCCGCTATCGAGTTTACTAGCGCATGCGCAGTGATACTGACCGGCAGGTTAACATCCGGTTGTTCCCAAAGATGATATTTTTTCTGAAATAATTTTACGTTTACGGACTTAAGTAAGAGTCAAATTTGGGGTGCGTATTATACATGGGTACAGGCTTTTTTCCAGCATCGACATGCCATTTTTAGGGTGCGTATTATACATGGGGGCGCATTATACATGGAAAAAATGGTATATAATATTGTATATTATACAATATTAATATTCTGTGGCTCTTAAAAATCAAGCAGAATAATCCAAAACAGTACTTGGAACTCTACTGGCAAAAAATTTGTTAAAACTTATTTTTAGTATATTGGTCAAGAAGTGACTTCACTTCACGAATCAAGATACCAACACTCAAGTGATCTCCAAATCACCCGTATGTGGACGTGCTAAGTATCATCTTAGCGACATTGAGGCGATGAGAAAATAAAAGTAGTGCTGCGGCGCCTCTTTTCAGCTGAGATATCAGTCACACGGCAGTGCTTTCTGATCATCACTTGACTCTCCATTTGCCGCACCTGTCTGCCTCTTTTGTGTTGCTTCTAAAAACCATTGTGAAGTGATAGTTCAGGAGCCAGGTCTGCTATGATGGCAGGAATATAGAACACCGACCCACTCGCCCCCTCCCCTCCCCTCCCTCGCCCTTCTCCAGGCGCCGGTGTGGCTCGCATAATTGCCAGGGAGCAGGTCTTAATTTAAACCGGGGGGTAATTATCATGCAGAGCATACCCACCCAGAATGTTTGCATAACTATCACAAGCGTTTTCATAAATGATGCTTTAATTAGTCTTAATTAGAATTTGTTTAAGTCAGCAGGGAATGCAGGGCCCGTGAAATGATGTATGTAATAAGCATCAGGGCCTGCTCTGTTTTTTTCCCCCTTACTCGGGGAATAGAGCTGACAAAAATCACATCACATTAAATTGATTCAGTCAGAATTAAAATTCTTATGGTATTAATTAAATGTGTGTGTGTGTGTGTGTGTAGGGAGGTAGGGGAGAGATCTCATTAGCAGGCTGTGTGGTGAGGCAGAGAGCCTCTCCGCCAGCAGATGTGACGGTGTCAGAGCTGCTGTACATGCTCGCCATTAGGGCCCCCAGACAGGGAGGAGAGAGAGAAGAAGGGATGACCTGGGAGTGACAAAGGAGAGGAAAAGTCAGCAGCCATGTGCTGGAAGAAGAATAAATGCGAAGACGGCAAAAGGCTCGGACGGTGGTGCGTGCTTGAAGGAAGGTTGAAGTGGCAGCGCATTAATGGGCTGCGGGCTCTGCTCGCCTTCTATAGCTTTATTTAGCTTCATTTGGTCTATTTGGCTGGAATTCAATAAGAGGAGAGCTAATGACTTGACCAGATAGCCTGTTATCAGCTCTGATGAGACACCCTCTCTCGCTGTGACTTTATACAGCTACACCAGACTAATGGGCTTCTGGATTGCTACCCACAGGACATTACATACAGTGCAGTGCAGTACAGTACAGTACAGTACAGTACAGTACAGTACAGTACAGTACAGTACAGTACAGTACAGTACAGTACAGTACAGTACAGTACAGTACAGTACAGTACAGACCCCCCCCCTCGCCCCCTTCTGCCTAAGAGTAATCACAATTAACTCATTCACTACCAACCCGGTTAATATCATTGACGTCTATAATCGTCAATGGTACTGAATGAGTTAATAGCAATACAATCGGGATTTGCAGATAAAATATTTCCATCAACTTCAGGGTTGGTTTAGCTGCTTCCATCATGTTTACAAGTGAAGAGAAGGCCCTCTCTACCCACATTTTTCTTGAGGGATAATTACCAATGCAGTTAATTGTGGCATCAAGTTTATATAGGGTGGCGGTCCAATAAATATGTTGAGCGCGCTCAGTGTTTGGTCGCTTCATTTGGAGCCTTTGCTTACTCGTTAGGATGCTAAAGGCTCGGACGCTGGCCTAAAAATCCAATTTGGCAGCGTGAACTGAAAATGCCATCAAAAGTGTGTCTTTTGACTTAGCTTTTCATCCCTCAGGTAGTGCGTGGCATCATCAGGTCAGCGGAGAGTCGGGATGTTAAACAATGGCCGCATTGTTGAAGCCCGAAGCGGCTGTCAGCTTCAGTGAACTGCAACCTTGAGAGGACACAAGAATATCAAAATCACTCACACATTTATTAAAAAGTGTCAGACCATACAAAATTATATTTTTAAGGTGTGTGTGTGGGGGGGGGGGGCACTTGGAAAGAACATTTATTTATTTATTTATTTAAATATTTATATTTTTCAAAAATGTGCTCAATAAAATTCCCACCGATTAAATCAATCACAACTGCGTGGTGAACAAAGTGAAAACAGCCAGGGCAGTTGGAAGGAACATGTTTATTTATTTATTTAAAAAAATATTTTTTGTCTTATTTTATATTTTTCAATAATGTGCTCAATAAAATTCCCACCAATGAAATCAATCACAACTGCGTGGTGAACAAAGTGAAAACCTGCAGCCAAAATCTTTCATTATCCAAAAACGGCCTCCCTCCGAAAAAAAACGTCGACACAGTACGAGGCGAGCATTGTAAACGCCGCCTGGTATGGAATCCAATGAAAATGATAATGCGGGAAACAATGGCCCACGGCAATGTAGCAGCAAGCCGGTGGAGGGAACCCACCTTACAAGGCATGGCTTTCCCACTATTGGCGTGACCGCTAGGAGGCCCTGCATAAATATTTGGGGTAAATACACACTACATCATTTTTCTTCACACTTGAATTGCATTATGATTTCCATGCAGACTCAGGTGAACCGGGGTCATGGGACTAAATTAAGTGGGTCCCTGGAAGCAGCTGCTCCGGTTCTTCTCTTTAACCATGCTTGGCTGGTTAAGCTATCAAAAGCAGCTTGTACATGCATCATAAAAAAACAGCGCACGCGCACGTGTTCAAATGGTATTAAAATGCTGTTGACCCTTAAAATTAGAAAAGGAAACATTCAACTCTTTGCATGGCAATTATTCCACGTCGGTCAAAACGCACAGTGGAGGAGAGGGACGAGGCGCCCCCCTCGGAAATTTATCGACAGGCGGGCGGAGAAGTGAGGAGGTTCGTTTATGACAATGGGGCGTGATGACATCACGCTGTAAAAGCCCTCGGTGGGGTCGCGGCACGCCAGCCGCATGCGTTTGGAGGCTTTGTGTTTGCTATGCATGAATACCTAAGTGGGAGAGCGGGTCAGCGGTTGACATTGCTTCCCTGTGATGTATGATGACATCCACAACTACGAGCTTTGCTTCTTTTGGTGTGTGTGCGCGTGTACATTTTCCATCAATGCCGACGCCTCGACTCGATCCGGCGGCACCTTGACTTTGATTAGTTCCAGGACCACGCTCTACTGTACTGTACGTACATTTTCCATGTGAAAATGATAGTAAAGGGCTTTAATTCATTCCAGCCTGCTAAAAACAAATTTTTGGAAACAATTAGAGATGTCCAATACCAAGTATCGATACCACCGGTACTGCAATTGGCTTGCTAGTAGTGCAGGAATGCAGCGCCAACTAATGGCAAGGAGGACTCATTCTTTCCCTAAAAGTAACTGTCACCTGGCGTTGGTACTCTCTCTCGTTTTAATAAATAAAATTAGCACTATACTGCATACAACGGTAATTCATGATAATTGAAATAAATAAATTGCTTTTATAAGGTGTGAGGACAAGCCAAGCTAATGTAAGAGACGCGGACCAATGTGTACCAATCTGGGCAATGTTGCAAATGAATGGGCAAGACTTCATGACAACGCCACATTCACTGCATGTTATTTTTTTCCATCAGTGTGATAAATCACCTTGGTCTGCTGGATATTTGACTGACCGGAGAAGACGGAAAAAAAAAAAAGATTCATTTAATTAAACAAATTATGCCATTATTAGCAATAAGGAAAACATATTTTTGTTTCAAAATTGCATTCTATTATTAGAGAACGTTTTGTATAATAATTTTTGGGACATTTGTTTTTATTTTCATTGTTATTTCCTAGTAAATTTAAATTGTTGCTTCTTTTGTAAAAGGTTTAAAAATGTTGTTTTTTTTCCTGGTCTGGTCTCCTACTAAACTGTAAACACAGGCCATTATGATAATACCGTTTAATTATACTAATAATCTGTTATATATTCATTAGCCTTTTAATTGGTTAACTCTGGGGACCGCCAGCAATTGCAGTCAGTCACACACACACACACACACACACGGATGATAATCGCACACACATACGGCGCAGAGAGACCCTGCAGAAGTCACCTCCCCCTGAACTTTTAGTCGAGCACCCTTCCTCCAATCATTGGCAATTTCAGTACATTTGCCAGTTTGGATAGGAAAAGCAACGCCTTAACTCTGAATGTGGGGAACCTGTGACATCTGCACTGACATGCTGGAGATAATCCTCCATGTGATTGTCAGACAAATTGGGGGTCATCGGCGGCGAGTGTGGCGCAAAAGGACACGGAGGGAAATGTTCAATCAGCAGCCAGTCCATTCGGGAGCCTTCGCCTTTCTCCAGCCTCTTCAGCGCACGGTTCATCTCCCCGTCGCGATCGGGCGCTCGCCTCGCCTTCTCTGCCCACAGCTGCCGAGGTTCCTCCGCTGGGAGGGAGCTGGGTTAATTTACTGATTAATATCCAGGCACTAGATCCCGCTTTCCCCAGATGGCCAATTAAAAAACTACAACTGGCAGCGCTCGTAGGCCTGGCAGCAGGTTGCCGTCGGGCCCGGGGCTGGAGGCTGTGACAGAAGGCGTCGGTCCTGTTTGGGCCCAAACGAGAGCCACCGACCAGACCGTGTGACTCTTTGACTCAGTACAGAAGGACAAACGAACACTGGAAAACTGAGAAGAAACGGGGGGGCGACAGAGGACATTTGTTAAAGTATCTTTCGAAAAAGTACAAATGTGTTTTCAAATCGCAACAAAGTTTTGACAGTGTCTTTGGTGAAAGTGCGTTCATTACGTTTATGGGCTTTACTATTCTTCCGCTGTTCATGAGTACGTATTATATAATGAAATGATAACATTTGTGTACAAATCTAAGCTAGGTTTGCCTCTATAGCAACGTCAATGCTAGTTTCATTAGCCCGTCAATGTGGTTTTGCTCTGTGTGTTAGCATTAAGCTAGCGGACTATTGTAAAAAAAAAAAAAAACATTATGTGGTTGTTTAAAATACACAAATTCCCTTAACTGAAGTGGCAATAAGCATCTTGAAG
Organism: Syngnathus typhle; assembly: GCF_033458585.1. Taxonomy (NCBI): domain Eukaryota; kingdom Metazoa; phylum Chordata; class Actinopteri; order Syngnathiformes; family Syngnathidae; genus Syngnathus; species Syngnathus typhle. The sequence continues at coordinate 10,959,827 of NC_083746.1, read as the reverse complement.
GTTATTTTTTGGGTAGAATTGAATAACTGAGTGTTCGTGTTGATAGTATACATTTTTTGCTATTGCTAGCTATAAAAAAACGGCGGAATTGCAAAGTAGCTCACATCCAGTTTAATCAATTTTCGATTGAAGCACTATAACAGCCTCTGCATTACAAGACATTGCTATGTTTGGATGGGCTGGGGGGGTCATTTGAATACAGCTCTCTTGATACTGACAAAAACCTTATCAATGGGCTCGCGTCACCATGGAAACACTGTAAATACAATAGCGGAGCTTCCGGGAAAGGGGTGATTAATAACCCAAATTACAGGAGCGCTAGAAAGGCCGACAGAGCTCTTTGTGTTCTTTGATGAAGGAGAATTTCAGTCGGACTTCTATCGGGTCAGCTCAACCAGGGGCCATCTTTGTTTAAAAAGGAAAAAAAAAGGCTGTGAACAGAATTGATGGCCTGTTTCATTATGTAATTGCCTCTTTAACTTCCTTGTCCCGTGCAATCGCTCTTTAAACTCCAGCTGGAGGTATCGCCGACAGATCATCGGTAAATAGATGTAATCTTCGCATCACCTTTAGTCGACCCGAAATCTTGAAAACCGGGGAATGAATAAAGTCCCAATTAAGATGAGTTCTACGGCAAGCTGAGCTGAATCCTTCAGGATCACACAGACGGAGGATATCAAAAAAAAAAAGTACCGATCCGGAGGTAAAACAAGGCTCTAGTCAGCCTTTAAGCTGCCACCCTCAGCGTCGGGGTACAAGGAGCACAAAGCTAGATATGATTACCTGCCCACAACAGAGCGATGCATCCCGCCCTCCGACCCTTGAACCCAAAGGTGTCCCCGACGTCGAATCAAAGTAAACACGACGCCCCTCGTTCGCAGCCTCTGAAGTGCCGGCCGGACTTGAGAACACAACACGAGTGACCCGCTTTCCTTTCATTTCCCTCCTCATAAAGATCCCGCAAATGAAAAAAAAAATAAAGCAAAGCAACACACAAAGCAGTAGAAGGGAAGGCGGAACTCTTGATTGAAGGGTCAGCGGAAGGATCACTGCGAGAAGGTCACCCGAGAGCCCAAATTCACATCCCATAATTGAGTAACAGGGGGGTCGCTGATTACAAGGCGGGTGACAACAAGCTTGGCGGTACGTTGGCTTCAAAAGATAAAAAAAAAAAGCAGACAGACAAAGCGCCAAAGATGGTTGGTGGGAAGGCAGACAGAATATTGGATGGCCTCACCACGGTGAGAATGAGGACTTAATTAAGTGAACAGTCGGATGCGGCGGCAAAGCACTATATCAGAGAGACAGAGAGCGATAATTCCCTTTATGTAATTAGATCAATTGGGCATGAAGCAAGAGCAGTGTGCCGCCCGCTCAAGTGGGATCACTCAGGGAGCTTTGATTACCTTTTTGATTGGGAATGCAAAATGAGACCGGCTTATTTGCCAATTACCGTATTGTTTGGTGTTTTTTAACTTTTTTTTTTTTTTTGAGACTCTGATGACTTTTGTAAAAAATACTTGACCTTAACGCTCGCCGTAAATATTGTTTTATAGCAATGCCGCGCACCAAATTCAAATCATTAGCGGTAATTAACGGCTTCTCTGATGAGTCACTCGAGTGCTTTATGTCCACTTATTTGGCCGATAAATCGACTGCAAAAGACTGGTTGTGTGTTATTCGAGGATATGGATTCGGGGCTCAATGAGATCCCGCTGGAGTTCACCGTCGAGCAGTGAAAGAAGCGAAAATTGTCTACGAGTCGACTTTTTTTTTTTTCACTTGAGGAAAGTATTTTAAACAATGGTCATGCAAAATAATAACGATTCCACGAAATGAGCGATTGAATCATAAGGGGCAGGGATCAATTTAGCTGAAGTTGCACTGCTGATAAAAAGTATACTGAAGCTAATATAGCAATATTTGCCATTCAGCAAATAAATTCAACCAAGCAACCACTCATAACTTCAAAAAGTCGAGGTCACGTTTTGCACAACTCTCATGAGAACACATTTTAAACACAAGCCACTGAGGGGTGAAAAAAAAAGGGGAGGGGGGGGGGGGGTCTTAATATACTGATCAATCCCTGATCCCGTATAAGAACCGGCAGTGCAGTCTGAGCCCACAGGAAAGACGTGTAGTAGTTGTGTGGCCCAGTGGAGCATTAGACTGTCTCTGTCTGTCTGGCTCTGCAGACAGAGGACACGAGTGAGGGATGGGCCTCGTCGTCCGGGGGAAACGGCTTGTGTCCGCCGCCCACACTGCGCCTCCTTTGTGTGAAATTGGCTGAGAGGATGTAGACATATTCCACGCACTGATCCATAGCGGAGTATAAACAAGAGGGGGGGAATCTTGCTTTGCCTCCTAGAAGGTCAGGAAGCTTCCCCGTGAAACAGTAAGTGACACTGCCTCTTCGGCGCTCACTAACAGTCTGACCGGTGGAGCCTCGACCCCCACCCCACCCTTTTCCTATTTTCCTCCGATGCAACCCTGCTTGTTGTTTAGCAAAGTTGAAATGTGAAAAAAAAAGTAGCATTCCGTGGTCGTGAGTTTCATCTAAATATATAGTAAACAAATAGTAAATTTTAGACATTGTGCTGCTCCTTCAGGTGTAAGCTCATTGGCCACTTGGGGGCAGTATAACAGACAAGGATATACTGTACATAGAGACTGTACAGAAATCATGTTAGTCATTCTTCACAGATGATAAAGAATATATGCCGAGGAGTATTTTTTTATATTATTTGTCTAGTGTTGCTCCACTGTTGTATTCAAATATCAGTTGCTAAAATTAGTAGAACGGTTCATGGCAGTACGGAAATTTCCAGCGCGGCAAACATTTGTTGATGACTATAGTGCTGATATTCCAAATCGAGGCATATATGCGCCGATACAAATAAAAAATTGTTTAAATATGTGCAGCCTAGTACCAAATGCCTCGTAGACCAGTACCGAGTTTTAGCATCAATGTGTTAGCATTAGCGTCGCGTCTTGAAAGCTCTTACGGCCCATTACACAAGTGTAGTAAAAAACTATCCCAAGTTGGGAGGAGAAAAGTGAAGTCCTTATCTCAGCACCGGCGAGGTCATGACGGCTGAGACAAAAGGTAGAAGATCTGTGCATGAAATCTGATTGCGGCTGCAGTAAAACGGACTAGGGAAGGCATGAATGTAATTAAAGCGGCTGACACTTTTATGCTGGGTAATGGGAGTCCGGGGCCCAGCTATTCCCAGACGAGCTCCCCTCACAGTATGGAGCACATTTTAATACCAAGTCACACAATGACTTAAATGCAACTCTCAAGGCTTTTTTTTTTTTTTATTCATATTGATGTGTAAACAGGATAAATGCCAACAACCTGGTCTTTAAGGGACATGCTAAATAAACACTCGGCCATATAGAAAATATATAAAACCAGTCAAGCATCTGGAGACCGCGCAATTCTCAACTTCTCCCGTGATTTTCTGCCACATAAAAATTCGCAATTATGAAATTTATGAGCTTGAGTACGGCGCTGAAATTAAAGTAGACCGGGCGAAAAAGACGAGCCGTGTTGTATCGGGGTGTTAAAAAAAGACCCAAAAAAAAGCTGCAATCGGTAACATGCAGGTGAGAAGGAAGGGAGCATTTAGATCACAGAGGGGGCAGATAATGAAGAAGTTAATAAGAGGAATGGTACTTGGAAATGTTCCTCAAAGAGCCAGATCCCAGGATTTAATCTGTAATAAATAATCCGGCATCATTGCAAGATGGCATCTCATAATGGCAAATGAAATATGCTGGTATGATAGGTCCAATAAATCTGGATTTTCCGATGGTTCCCTCAGGCTAGGACAATATGCAACTATAGTGCTCTCTGTCAGGAAGAGCAGATCTCAGAGCCGTCATAAAATCTAAATGGGCACTAATTAGGCAAGCCTTGCCTCTCACACTTACTATTTCTATTGACATTTTCAGCACGCCGCCACCGCTGCCGCCGCCATCGCTCCCCCCCCCCTCCTTCCTCACTACCATAAGTCACTGAGAGGAGAACTAAAGGGAAGTTCAACTTAGTGGTAATGAATAAATTTGCCCTCCCATGCAGTACTGTTTCTTTTCTCTCGCATATTCATCGGGCTAAATGGTCATTTCCGTGGCGGCATCCGTTGCGGAAATCACATTTTCTGCTCATTTTAAAAAGACATGTTTGACGTCGGTGTTAATTTTCTATAGCATAGTTAAATCTATATGTCCCCATAACCCGCCTGTCTGAAATTAATAAAAAAGCTAATGCATGCTTGGCACAGGAGCGCTTGTTGAACATATGCTGCAAGCACGGCTAAGCCATCTGGCACCGAGTCAAGTATTCCCCACCAACTGTAGTCTTATGCTACCTGACAGTGGGAAAGCTTTATTCCCCAGGTATCGGGGGCACAAATGGAGAAATATTATTGAAATGATTATCTGCATCAAGACTCAGATTTGGGATGACATTTCGCCGGCTCTGCCTAATCCAAGGGGTTGTCTACGAGAGGGCGGAGAGGGGGTTTGCCGCTAAGCCTTGGTGGGTTGATTAATGAAGCCACCATAGCGGGTGGACCCGGCCCACCTCCACTCAGACCCAGGGGCCGAGCCCCGCATATGAAATTGGCCGACGACGCTCATCTCCATTGGAGGAGAGGAACGCGATGATCCTCTAGCTTGAGTCGCCGCAACGGCGCACTCCAAAGCCCGCTGCGTCCGGGCTTAGCAGGCCCGGCTCCTTGCGTTGGGTGGCGGTGAGCTAGCGGCGCTACGTGCGCGACGGCTTCACCTGATGTCAAGCACTTTTCACTCAAAGTTAGATTGCTGTTCTCGGCAGCAACTTTTTTGCAGATTAATGCTTGATGATTGCATCGGGGGAAAAGATATGCTACTTTTTTGACCAAACTGGCCTACAACGAGGTGCAAGGAATTATGAACCGTTCCAACTAGTGGTCAGTGTTAGCACAAAACTAGGTGCTAACTCAATTAAATTTTAATGCATGACACAAAAAATTAATAAAATTTAAAAAGATATAAATATATATAAATACAAAAATATACAATAACATAATATATAGAAAATAATATATCAAATATATATAAAAAATATATAAGAATAAAAAAATAATAATAATAATCTGAATAACACAAAAAATACATATGAATAACAGCAAAGTCATTATTTCCCTGCGAAGGCATTTCAGGTCGCTGCAAAGCAGATAGCGGCCAGCCAAATTTGTGCATAGGGGAGGGGGAGGGGGTAATAGTGACATCTAGCTCATGAATGAGCGTAGAAGAAGAAAATGCAAAAAAAAAATTCATTCAAAAAGGCAAAGTGCATCTTTAATCATTTCGTGTCGATGATTAGTCAGACAATGTCGCTTTGTTAAAAAGCTTTCCCGTAATTAATAACGGCGGTTGGGGCGGAACAATCGAGGATGTCAGCAGTTGTACTCTTTGGCAGAGGTGATTTCTAAATAGTGTAAACGAGGTGTTTACCTATTGTGATCCGCTCGCTGACAAGCTGAGCCTCTCTTTTTTTTTTTTTTTTTTTACCCGCCGACGAAAGAAAATGATTAATTGCGAGCAGGCGCCTTCTACGGCTTCAAGGCTAAATCAACTTCCAAGAAGTGCTAACTTGCTAGAATATAAACTAATTTTAGGCCCTAGATATTAAAATATAATCCATCTTCTTCCTCCACAGGGAAAGCTAATTAGAAAATGTGACTGGCATAGTAGAGGAGAAGTGCAGGCCATGGTAGGATTAGGCAACAAGAGGAGAAAAAAAAAAATCATTCCCTATTTTACACACACTTCCTTTTTCTGCCGTGATTCCTTCAGAGATGTTTCTGAACATGAAATTTCAAATATTGACGCTTTACAGTCTATCTCTGCCTCACATTGGCTCCAACGCCATGACCAGCAAACAATAGTCGCCCGAGGCACAAAAGCAACCTGGCTCAGACTTGACTGCTCTTTTCTTCCTTTTTATGTACTGACCTTATGCACTGAAACATATTCTTCCACACACCAAAGGTAGTCATGAAAAGAAAAAAAAAACAGGCAGCCGTAGGAACTGTTCGAAAGCAAAGCCGAAGAGCATTAACGGCAACGCCTCTCGTGAGTATTTTGAATGTCACAAGTGGAAAGCGGCATGACGGGTGCACAACCTCACGCAATGTGGCACAGGAACCGAGCGGTCCCGGATCTATGGAATCCCGCAAGACCCTCCCAGAAGAGGTTTGAGCAAAGTGACTTCCAGTCTTACAAATAAGCACCACTCAAAATGTCTAAAATTTTTTTAACTTTGCCATTTTTGTCAATTCCTAAAATGCCCAAATTGAAATTTGTTAGCAATTTAGCAGACCGCCAAGCAAGCCGTTTAACAGTATCATTTCAAACACTTTTGGACCATCTTTAAAAGTTCACATAATTACTAAACGCAATTACAAGAACATACAAAGCCGTTATAGGGTCTGACTTACAAGGGCGAACGTCTGGCGTTGTTAATGACGTTCGCATTATCGCACAAAATGCTCTGTGTGACGTGGCAAAAAAAAAAGACATGGAAAATTTGGAGGAGAAATTAGACAAGAGCTCAAATGACGCTTCTGGTTGGTCAAATGTCTCGTTGAGTTTGCTGTATTGCTTTAAGAAATCAAATAAAATTAAGATTAATTTAGCACATGAGAGAAAGTGCGCAATCTTCAGTGAGCGGATGAGGATTACTGGTTTCTGGGGATGTGGAAAGCAGAAAGCTGCAGAGAGTCCACTGTGCGAGTGTGTGTGTCTGTGTGTTTAGGCAGCAGAAAGCTGGCTGAGATTCGGCACTGCAACATTGCCATCTTTTGGCCAAAGTGTAAACTCAGAAGTACCTTTCCTCACCTTCATGCTTGGATTTTTTTTTAATACTATAAAATGTGTAGTTTGGAGACATGGATATAGGAAAACAAAGTCATTTAGCCAGATTAATGAGTGGAGAGAAAAGCTGAAACATGAAAGTAAAATAAATTGTCATTTTGGAGAATTTTGGGAGGATTTTTGGAAAGTCAACCTGGTGGTGTTGTAGTGAATAACAAAATTGCATTTGCTAGGTAAAATTAGTCATACTGTAATTTGTCTTGTACTAAGGAGACAGAGCCGTTTCCGGGCTGTAACACGGTGACTCCCAGTGCGGTCCAGAAAATAATCGTTAATTTCAATAAAAATACAACTCACACCTTCAAAATATGAAAGATAATCAAATATATGTGTGCATTGTTTCTTTTGAATACTGCACTTTTTTTTTTTTTTTTTTTACTGTTTTGATAGCAGTTCAGTTGTATTTAACTTGGCTGTAAAGTACATTTTGTTTTTTGTTATTCTTACATACATAATAACGATATTTTTTTCAGACTAAAACCTCTCATTTTCAAAACAAAGTCTAACCTATTAAATTAGAGTAAAAAAAATTGCTTGGATTTGATCCATTTTTGCGGCTCCATTGTGCAACAAGGCCCTCACCCACTCGCACATCATCCATCCCTCCTTCTTTTCTTGTCAGGAGATTTACAAACATGTAGTGAGAGGGAGCCTGGAGTGGCTGTCCTCTACCTGAATAAATATTGTCTGAGCTCCGCAGCCCGTTTTCCCACGGTGGTGTACGGGACATCACGGATAAGGGAGAAGATGGGCGGTGACAGCGCGAGTGACAATTCATCCCGTCAACCCCCCCTCACCGACTGACATGTCACATTCTCTGATGACTTTATTGTGCTGCCTGTCAGCGCACTTAATCTGCGTGTCAGTCAAGCGGCGAGGAGCCTTACACCGCCATCTCCAGACGGCGGGAGCGCCTTTTAATGACATTAGATTTTTTGGTGTAACGCCATTCAGCACATCACTGATACCATCGTCTATTTTGCATGGCCCGGCGACACGGCCCAATAGAGTGGCGGTCATTTCCCCATCCGTTTGGAACTGGATGACAGTTGTCAAGATGAGAAGCAGCTATTATTTACCGCGCCCGTGTTTTTATCACAGGCCGACATGATGTCTCACTTTACTCCAGGCTGTCGGATCCGTCCCTCCCTTCCTGATCTGCGGCGAACCCAAAAGTGTTTCATTTTGATTTGCAAGAGCAATTTTTTTTTTGCTTACCTCTAGCTGTGAGGAGCCGGAATTAATCGCGATAATTTCAAATCAAGGAGTGCGTGCTAAAAGTCAAATTCATTAAAGCGCCCGAGTCTATAAAGCTTTCTCCAAATGACGAGGTGATTATGGTCTATTTGTTAAATCACGCCAATCCCGTTTAAGGTAATAATGTATGGCGCACCTCTCGACGTAAAGGGATTAAAAAAAAAAAAAATGCTGAATGCTGATGCACGCCAGATGTTGCTTGTGATTAGGTGATGCAATGACTTTATGAAGCACTTCAGATATCCTTTCATTGAAAATTAAGACGCATTTACAGACAGGTATCATGAGGGGAAGCCATCTTTTTTTTTTCTCTCTCTTCCAATTGACAGTGATTTTCTCTTCCATCAGAGCTGCACGGTCTAATTAAATGTATTTAGCATCATAAATATTCCATTGGGACAGGCTGACACAGTGAATTAATGTCTCTCCCCTCAATCCCGGAGCTTCCCTATTGGCGCTGGAGAAGAAGTTAGCACAGTGGCAGGTAAATAAATGCTTCATACAGCATTCATGCATTTGTTCAAAATCAGGAGTGCTTTTACTTTCTGATGCAGTGGGAAAACAACAAAAGAGCATATTGATTAATTCACAAGATTTGATTAAGTTGGCGGGAGGTAAAGTGGACGTGGAAAATATTTGTTGATTAGGCGTGAAAAGCGCAAGTTGGAAGATTGATTTACACTTTGGTATTGTTGCGACGGTTTTTGCTTGCTTATTAGCATAAATGTTTGCCATGAGTAAAATTCTAAAATTATTTTTAAAACAATTTCCTGACATTCAATATTATAAATTTAAAGTGTAAATTCTGAGGCATAAACAGATGAACACAATGTTCTACAAAAAAAATATTCCGTATATTTTTGTTGTTTTTTGGGAGGGGTGGAATAAATTAATGACATTTCCATTCATTCCAATGGAGAAAGATGATTTGAGATACAAATGTTTTCAGGTAGGTCACGAAAGGATTTTTTTTCTCTCAAATAAATCTCTGAATTCAGCAGCGCCCTCTCCTTGACAACGCCCTCTCACCGAAGCCCCCAAAGGACACCCGTAGAGGCTTCCTTGAAGGTCGGAAGCCCTTCCAAAAGACCTCAAAGCATTTCACAGCTTATTTGCTGCGCTTTTCCCATCAACAACAATAAAGTCTGCCAGTCTATTAACCCACCATCACCAGATTAAACGCTTGCCATGCCAGACTAGGCCAGTGAGGATAAATTCATTTCAAACCTCAAGACATTTTTTTTTTTCAATCCTCACATTGTGTGAGACAAAAAGCGCATACATCACTTTTCTATCAAATTTGCGAAGGCTAATTTTACGAGGCCAGCACACCTGCATTCATCTCCATATTAATAGAAAACAGAATGTATAAATCCCAAGTTTGCCGCAGCCGGTGTCAGTGAAGCTGTTCCTTGAGGGGGAGGCCTGTCTCGCCTGCGTTAAAATATCGGTCCTCTCCCTTTCGCTTTCTCCCCAGAGCGTCATTTTGGGGACAAAATTAAGACCCCGTAATCCCAAACGGCGTCCGATCTACACGGTGGCGAGAAAAGACTCATTCGGGATAGCCTTCACTGTATTCCACAAAATTCCACTTCCTCGTCGTTAAAAGTGGAAATGAGACCATTAAAGCACGTCAGTCATAGCGCCTCTATCTGTACGTGTCATTACGCCGGGGAAAGAAGCGAGGAGTCGTCGTCAGGTCAGGCCGGACAATCTCAGGCGGATGTAGGTGCCCTACGTCAGCTCATTAGAAACAACCCCAGCAGCGGTCTAATGAACTTAAGACAATGCTAATTAATGGCAGCTAACAAAAGCGCCGCGCGTGTACGACAGCGAGCCTTAATCCGACGGCAGCGTGCGGGAACGGGTCAAAGGGGGGCAGCTCCAGTCCTACACTGATAGAGTCACCTGTGACAATCCTTTATGGGCTGATAAAGTAAGGCGAGTCTCCGGCGGAACAGCGCGGCGGCTCGGCGGAGCCTCTCCCTCGGGAGCAGGTGTCAGGGTTGTCTATCAGAAGGCTGAAAGGAGGAAAGGGACACGTTAGCGGGGCTCTATTGTAGCCCGCCTGTCATTGACTGATCGCCTCCATTTACCCGGCTTTTTGGCGGTGAATGAAACCACCTGAATAGATGAAAGCGAGACAGGCTACCCCGACAAACAAGGAGCCTCGGAATATTCATGGAGGATCTGTGAGGACAAGATTAATGTATTAGAAATTAAAATGGGGCCCGGACGTATGATCTTGCTCTAACACTTGGCCGGACCTGTGTCACCCCGCCGCTAGTGCCTCAAGTCAGCACATGCCGCTGCCAAGGTGGAGAGGAATCATTAAGCGCCCTGCCATTGTGTGAGCGGCATAATCAAACTTCGCCCCCGCCGTTGCCAGCTATCCGCAATGCCCCCCCCCCCCCCTCCATCTCTCCTCCTCCCCTTCCGACGATTCTTTCCCACAGCACTGACAATGAATAATTCCGGAGCCATTTGCAATGTTAACGGCACCTATCTGGGCCATCCGCGCTTTTGTGATAAGAGCTCCAAATATGCATTTCAACAGTCTGAACAGAAGCTTCTTCGCCGGCATTTCAAAGGACACCTGTCAGTCATCCCGAAAGAGCTGTCAGTCTGCCGTCACGCAAACGGTGTCGGCGAAATGGCCCCAAAAGATAATCTTTACTCTCCCGGTCTCCACCTCCCTCGCTCACATCAGAGCTGTTACATTTGCAAGAGACTGACAAGTGATTTACACTGGAAAATGGATTGTGTTTAAACTGAAGAACGGGAAGGGGGGGTGGGGTGTATTATTTTAGGCTTGCTGGCGTACAGATGCATCAAATCAGCTATCCTAAATGTGATCTGGGCCACATTGAATGTCTTTACGCGTGATACCAGGAGCACTAGACGGGCCGCCGGGCTCAAAGGTGACTCTGCTCCTTCCTATCTCTGCAAACAGACGGGCGGTTGCATCTAAGGAAGAACTTGGCGCTCGTTTTTGGAAGCGGGACATCCTTGTCGGTCTACTTAGCAAAAGCTGTTTATAGCCTCGATGAGAAGATGCTCTGATTTGTTTATTCGTTGCTTGAACAAGTTTTGCTTTACGGGCACTTGGTTGGCAAAGGAGCATGTGAGGCTTCATGCCTCTGCATTAACCCCCCCCCTCCCCCAACGGAGAAGGCCAGGCATTTGTGAAGCACGACTGACTACCCTGTGCGCCACCAGCTGTTGGTGGTATTTACAGATGAGTGCCGGGGATGTGTTTGGGCTGAAGCTCGGAGGGGCCGGCCGGCGCCACATTGGGATCGTTCCCGCCTCCCTTTTGGCGACTCTGTGAGGCGAGGACGCCGCAGAATAACACACGAGGAAGAGTGTGCGAAATCACGAGAAAAATTAAGAAGGATATTCAATTGTTCATAAAAGAACTTTACTGAAAAAAAAAACCATTTTGTTTTAATAACAAACATTTGCCTTAATGAAGTCCTGTTAGCTTAATGCTAACAAACAATGTAAAACCTTATAGACGTGCTAACGGATAGCATTGCTAGTCGCAGTTTTGTCCTTCAAACAGTGGATATTGATTGCAGTGGCGGGGATAGGTGGGGGGGGGGGCATAGGGGCGACTCCCCCCCCCCCACTTTTTACTAGACTCCACGTTTGCTCATAAAATGTCCGTCTGAACAGCAAACAAGACCAAAGGGAGCGAGAAACCAAAGCGTGAGCCGGAATAATTCAGAAGTGAATAACATGCTAAGAGTGAATCAAATGAAGTGAATAAACGAACAAAAGGGGCTCGTTATATGGTCGGCGCGTTTCCCCCGTTGTGGCATCCACACGCAAATGAACGTCAATGGATATCCGTGTACGGCGGGCTGTCTTGCAAATTATTCAGCAAGTATGATTTTCGCAGTTGAGGAAGTCACCGGAAAGCCATTCACCTGAGTCACAAATGAGTATGTAATTGAGTCCTCGGGGAAAATAACTCAGCCTAACTACTGGAAATAATGTGTAAATTCAATACATTTCCTAATGAGCTCATTTGAGTTTGCCGCAATTACATTTGCCAGCCTAGGTGCGGCTAGAATTCCGCGGCCGAGTCGAGGTGAATAAAACCCCCCTCGTACTCCCCCTCCTTTCTATTAATTAAAATTAGCATATGGGCCTGTCAACACTTCTCAGAGGCACGTTGTAACAATGCCATTTAGCCCCGCATCAGGCAATGCCAGCGCGATAAATGAATGCGCGCGGTGGGTAAATGCCTCGCCACCCCTACCGACAGGGGCGGAATCGGACTGGCACGGCTGGCTCGGATGCACAAAAGAGGCTGCGTTTTAACAGCCAGGGCCTGGCCTCTGACCAGGGGCCATCCACATCAAAACCGCTTACACTCCAGCGGACCTCCCGGCTAGCGGCCCAACGCTAGAAATGCCGAGCGACAGAAACAAATGAAGAAAGTAAATGGAGAAAAAAAATCGATAAGCTTGCTTTCTTAGATGGACTAATTTAGCTCTAATTTGATTTTATCACTTATTTGGCGCAAATGCACTGCCTTGAAACGTCGAAAATTGGCCATATGCATATTTCGTTATTTCACGCAAAATTGTTGTTAGCGCGCTAGATGCCAGCAGTGAACTTCTGAAGGAGCAGCAGATAGAAAACAATTGTTCAAAACTAGCTCTTTATTTCACCTACCAGTTGAAGCCAAAAAAAGTCCAACATCTCAAACATCTCTCTTATCGTGTTAGTGCCAACAAATCTTCCTTGACTAACTATTTTCGCTTCATCTAAACACCACCAAAGCGATCCCCCCCCAAACCCAGCTGGATAAATCAGTAATAAAGTTAAAATATTCTTATCAAAAGGCGCCAGAAAGGAGCAGCCAATGAGCAAAGCGCTGCCGTATTGTTGTCTGTCATCGTTACAGCGCCGCTGCCAGTGAGCGGTATTGTTGCTCAGTGGAGCAAGCGAGGCTGCGCTTGCATTGTTGTGCCAGGATTTGAAAACAGGCGGAGTTATCAATCGAGCGCAGACTATCGGACTCGCTCGGCTGTGCCTCTCGATACACTTCACAACCCCGCGCCGCACGTGACGATCAGGGCCGCTATACCGGCAAAGTCTTTGTTTCCAAAATGGAGCCCAGTCTTAAAGATCCTTCCAACGTGATTTATTTTAATGAACAAAATGTCATCAAGTTGCGAAGCCGGATTATATTAAAACGTAATTAATCCTGTGATTTGCTTATGGTGACAAGAGCAGGGGAAGGAGAAGGACCCCGGATTGATCTACGCATTGCGATTACCTGGAGCACGGGAGCAAATGTAAAAAAGCCTTGGGCTGGATTTGATATTTGCAGCTTTCAAATGTATCCCCTGACCTGGACTACATCGAACAGACCTCGACTGGAGGTCATGAGGAATCAGAGGCAAGGGGAAGACAGGGAGGGAGGGCGACTTCCTCCTCTTTGAGTCTCTTGAGAAGGCTGACACACGCACACAACCACACACACACGCCAACCCTCATTAGGTGCCATTACCACTCCCACCTGGGCACTAAGAGAACTGCGACTAACTTTTTCTCTGTCAGGGCGGCTATTAAAAGATTACATATTCACACTTCTGTGAACAGCGCCTTAATGAGGATGAAGAGGGACTGCTGCAGTTTGCATCCACGCCGTTGTGAGAAACTACAGGCAATATGGTGTGTGTGGATGAAAAGCAGGCGGCCTTATCATCGACAACGATCCAGTTTCCCGAAAAAAGGGAACGCTTCTTTTGCAATACATCATAATAGAATGCTAATTCAGTAAGCATGCTTTTCTAACACATGCACTTGTGTGTAACTATTGTAAGTATTAGTGACATTTTCTTCAGAGGATAAAGAATATATGCCTGTCTGATCTGTCTGCAGTGTTTATCTCCGTTGGTTAAAGCATTATAATGTCTATAATGCTAATTTTGCGAGCCCATTAATGCACTTTTGCTTTGAGTGTTAGCATGCAGCTAGCGGTTTCCAGTTTGATTAAACACACAGCATGTAATTCTCTTTGTTTTATGTTCAAATTTCACTTGGGAGTGTCCAAGCAAGCAGCTAGCCTCTTTTTATAGAAAATCTTTTTTTTTCTGCTTGTTTTGATATTATTAATGATTATGATCTTGGTCAATTAGTCCAATTAGGTGACTAGAAAAAGCTACATGAATCCTTTGTAGCGTAAATGTACCACCCATTTACGGAGCACAGATTTCAATGAGCGCCGGCTGGAGCCCGTTCCTCCAAAGGCGTTTGTGTGCGTAGAGTAATGCGCCCTCAAATTCCTTTTATCCCTCCCAGCGTAAAAGAGCCATTGCAGCGGGCTCCGCTGCCACTAGCTGATTCAATCAAGTGTGTTACATTGTACAGCCATGGGCAACAAGGCGACTTGTATTTTAATTAATAATGTAATACCGCCGACTCAAAGGCATGGCCCTTGGCATTGCTACAGCAGCTTTTCTTTTTTTTCTAAGTACCCTCCAGATCTCATTCAAGATACGGTGAGCAATTTTCTTTGCACACTGCAACTCATGAGAATGGATTTAGTATAAATGTAAGTACACCTGCAATCTAATGAGAACCGATAATGTCGAGAAATACGACAACAAAGATAATCATGCTCGGTATTGATGGACATTAGAACTAAATCTACTGATAAACCGACATTAATAAATGGTTATGTTTATAATGGTTCATTGGCTGGTTATGGAAAATAATTTCCATAAAACTTTGTCGTGGTGACACAGCGCATTAAATGTACCAGTGGCATGAAACGAAAACAAACCCCGGACTTTAAACGATCGCCTGCCATGAACCAAAAAGTAGCGATAATTAAATATAAAATAATTCTGCCCCCGTTTAGAATTGCTTTTTCATGCCACTAGATGGCAGTAAATTGCGATTATTCTATCCAACAGCGCTCTGGGCTGACTAAATGAAGCACTACCTCTCAGTCCAACATAGTTCCTTGGCACCAAGTTGCCACAAGAACTTTTTCAAGATACAAAATGTCGCAAAAAGTTCATCTTCATATTCAATCGCTGTATGGTCGCATTGAAGTCAACTAACTTGACTTACAAGCAGGCAGTAAATAATTCTTCAAAAAATAAAGCTCCTTATGTTGAAATTCACTGGCAAACTAAACATAAAACAAAAAAGAATTACATGTTGCGTCTTTACAACCACCACCACATTCGGCCATTTTGCACGTTATAGCTAGCCGTCCAAATGCAACTCAACAGATAATAAACATCGTTCATCCCGGAGCATTACGAACGATCAGAAGGAGACGAGAACAAAATGTTACATCTGAAGCGAGTAGATGGTGTGAATGAAATTGAATGTTAAGGGCCACAAAGAGGGAAGGAGGGAGGAGACATGGCCCAAGGTACAATGTTGTGAGGAATAACGAGCACAGTGAAGGGTGAAGGCACGCTTCTTTGGAGATCCTGCGCCCTGAAAGGAGCCTTAGGGAGCTCAAGGGCTTGTGGGATACGGGGCTGTGCGCAACCTTTATCTGCAGCCACACACACACACGAGCGCACACACATACACACACACACACACAAGGACAATGAGGGCACATTTACAGTTTGCCTTGAGAAGTACCGACTCATTTGTTCACACATAATAAAGATATTAACCAAACATAAAAATAAACCGGCTTGCATTAAATTAGATCTATTTTTTACCGATTATATTTTTAAGCAATGTTTATCTCTCTTTTATGACAAAAACATGTTTGGTTGGTAAATAAAATGTTTTATTTTGCTTTTATTTTTTTTTATGAATGCTTGCTTTGAAAATAAAAAAAAATCCAAAACATTTGTGAATGGAAACAAACGTTTTAATTAGCTGACATGCGAGCGGCCGGCAGTAAATGCAAAGTGATTATTCCGGCCCTGGGAGAAGGGCTGTCTCTTTGCGCTCTGTCAAAAGGTCAATTATGGCCCCAAACCGCCATGCACTGACAGTGACCTGGAAGCGCTACTGATGACCCCACGTCCGGGGGCCCAAAAGAGTTGATCATCTAACATGCAGGCTGCCCGCAGCCATGGAAATCTGACATTTGTCCTTATTCAAATGAACACAAACAATATGCATCTCATGCCTCGCCGCCTAACCTGTGCCAAATTTAAACCCGCCGACCGAACGCATTGTCCTCGCTGAGCCGGCGACACCGGTCACCTCGTAAGGTAGATCTCCCGCAAGAGCGGCATGGAAAAGTAGAAAATAATAATAATTTGATTTGAGAAATTTCTTTCATAAGATGAAGAGAGGCTGTGAGCGTCGTCTCGTCTCGCCGTCGTTTGAAGTTTTGCGGATTTATAGACTAGCGATTATTAATGTGCGCTTTCAGACAGGCAATTTAGCGACTAATATTTTCTAGAAGTCCCTCAGACGAGAATAATAAAAGCATTTATTTGATGTAATGTGAGTTTATCACTTTTCAACCAATCTCGGCAACAAGGATTTTTATTTTATTTTTTAAAATTATTTATTTATTTATTTATTTATTTATTTTTTAAAGGAGACTGTTGCAAACAAAAATCTTTAAATTTCATTGGCTATAACCATAATAGACATTTGGATAGGAAGGCCAGACAGTACCGTTATTTACCGTAATTTTTGGAGTATAAGTCGCACTGGAGTATAAGTCGCACCAGCCATAAAATGCCCAAAAAAGTGAAAAAACCCATATACCGTTTTTTTCCGTGTATAGTGCGCCCCCATGTATAGTACGCACCCCTAACAATGGCATGCTGATGCTGGAAAAAAGCTTGTACCCATGTATAATACGCACCCAATTTTTATGAATTGTTTTTAATTTTTTTAATTTTTTTTTTTTTTTTTTTTTTTTAAGTCCCAAAGATCGTCACACACGCAGGGAGGCAATGGGTCCCATTTTTAAAGTCTTTGGTATGGTCTTAACTAGGCTGGATGTCATTTTTTTTGTTGGCGTTGATTTCTCCGACTGCCCCTAAACGCACCACCGCGCTCCGTGCGCAGGGGAAGAGGCGGCTCTGTATGGGAGAGACGTTGAAGAGGAATAAAAACAACCTTGGAAACCAAAACTTGCCCCTCGTCGTGAATCGGAGCCGCAACAAATGTTTCGGATTTGTGTAGGGTACATTGTGACAGACGGCAAACTAGCAGGTGATCGAGCGAGCGTCTGATACAAGAGCTTTGCGGTCGTATGGAGCGTGTTTGAAGTGAACAGCAGAGACGAAAGGAACAAGGCAAAGTGTTGTGAAATAAAATATTACCTGTAATACGCATTTTGTTATTTGCTGATTGAAACTGCTAATTAAACTGTGAATTGAAACTAATAGGTGGAGAACTGAACTCTCGCTCTTTATATAGCTGACGTGTCTTGCGCAACCGTTCTGCGCATCTGTAATGGCGGCCTCCGTATGACGTCCGGTCCGCGATGGAGATTAAAAAACAAACAATATTTGACAATAACACACCATCGAGGATTGCACCATCGCATCAAACGATGTGTCGTCAATTATGAATTTTACTGACTAAGTGTGTTGGGCAGGATGGCTGAATGCGATGCGCGATTGACAACAAACAAGAAGAAAGGTGAGTTTTATTTCGGGGGAGATTTGTCATGTCTCGTCCCCAGTTTTGCTATGTGTCCAGGTTGCCATAGTTTCTGTTCGTGTCACCCCGCTTTTCCTGTGTCACCTCAATCGATGTAACGTGTTTTCTATTTAAGTCCTGTCTGCCCCTCGCTCACCGTTGGATCATTGCATGTGTTACTGTCATTCTGTTCCTGTCTTTGGTAATGTCACCCTGTCTTTTTGTTCCATGACTTTGTCGGTCAGTCCTGTTGTTGGTTTTGTTGTACCATGACTTTATTTAAAAAAAAAAAAAAAAAAAAAAAAAAAATTTAAAAAAAAAAATATTTTTTTTTTTCTTTGTACCCATGTATAATACGCACCCCAGATTTTAGGACAATAAATTAGTAAAATATTGCGCACTATACACGGAAAAAAACGGTATGTATATAAGTCGCTCCTGAGTATAAGTCGCCCCCCCCACCCAAACTATGAAAAAAAAACGCGACTTATAGTCCGGAAATTACGGTAAATAAAAAATTTAAATTTGGAGTGGTTTGCATCTACAACAGCTTCCACATTGGACTTGCTGCAATACTTTTTGTCCAAAATTAGATGACTAAAATGTTGGCCTTCCATCCTCAAGTCAAAACAAGGTAAATCCACCTCTGCGAGATTGTGAATGCCGCAGCGCGGGTCGCTCAACCCCCCACCCGACAGCACTTGCCTGAAGCAACACCTACTACGGTAAATGTTTATCCATGTGGACTCGCCATCTCATGCTGTTTTTGTCTGCGAGTACGGAAGGTGGCGGCTGGCTCGGAACAGCGCGGCGATGGCAGGCAGGACAGGGCGGGTCGGGGCCAGGCGCTCGGGCTTGCATGTCTGCGGGGCATTCTCCAGAGCATGATCGGGAAAAGCTGAAACATGGAGGAAGTGCAAAAGGTTGAGGCGTGGAAACGTATTTTTCTTTTTTCCTCCCATTCAGTGCATTTAATCCCCCCCTGCTGTGTTTCCACATCATTCTTCCATTACCTTTCCTGAACAAAAATGAATAAAATGATTACATTCTCACATGTAATAAAAATATGATTGTTGCAGCCTTCAGCCGTACAAACAGCAGCAGAGGAGGAGAGTCGGATCTCAAGGTGCCTCTCACGGACAGCTTCAATCAAAACAAAAACAAACAGAAAAAATCTCAAACGAATACATTTCTTCGGGGCTCGGTCAGCTGTGAACCGTTATCGATCTGGGCAAATGAAATTTGTTCCCGTTGATCGATCAAAGGCATTATCTGAGACTTCCAGTCTATTACCGGTGAGTGGAAACTGGGGAAGGTGTCAATAAATGGAGCCGGGTCACCTCGGGTAGATTCCTTTTTTCGAGCTACAGGCGCTGTAAATAGATACAGCCGACTAAATACAAGCACTTCAACCCAAAGATAATGGACCTGCATCATGACTAAACACCAAGAGTCTGAGAGCAGCACCTTCAAGGTCCACAGACACTTAACAGTGTACTCTATACTTGGCCGGGTCTTTTCTCCCCCTCCTAATACCAAGCCCACACGTGAAAGCCTTCCAGCTGGCATCCGCCAAGTGCACTTGGCAGGTCGGGGGGGAACATGAGAATTATACCTATATGGCCCCAGAAAGCAATTCTCAAATATCACTGGAGTACAGCACTTCACCAGGGACCGAGGGAGCGAGAGAGGAGAGCATGTCAATGGAACAAACAAAAAAAAAGCTCCTTCCGGCACTAAAACCACATGAAGAAAGTTTACTAAAGCGAGGAGACAGCAACAATTCGACGATGAGAAAATCTGTCGACGGCTGCCTGCTAAAGTGCAGTTTCTTAAGACAAATGTCATTGACTAGGAAGTAGACGGAGCCGGACAATCCAGTCCAGGTGCAACGAATCCTATTTCAGGGGGGTGGCAGTGCCCCTGTGCCCCCTCCCTTCTAGCGATGCCAGTGGTTAATGTAAATGGTAGATTGGAGTAGATCACGTTAACTTGGGAGGGAAAATTAAAGTCATTTTATGATATCACTGGTGGTTATAAAACTTAGCAGACAATTTGTTTTTTCTAAAAATCTAGAAAAACAACATTTTCAGCAAGATTTTTTTTTGTAATTCATGAGCATCACTTTTTGAAGTGAATTACTGAAATGAATCAACTCTTCCAGTGATCAAATTGATTGTGATCTCAACTTTTTGTATGATCTTCGACTGAAATCTACAAAAACAAAAGCACGCTCACCTGTGACCCTCAACATCAACATACGATTACGCGTACCAAAGTTCCGACTGCAAGCTGTGAAGTTAAGTTTCACATCTGATCACATCTCTGAATGTCCTTTTGGCATTTCGGCACACCTTGCTGGAAATCGCAACAGCAGCTCTGATAGCTCCTTTATTATGGAAAATTATTTTAAACAGCGCAAAAAGCAAGCGCGGCCTCATTTTTTCCCTCGTTGCCGTCACTATCACTCCGGCTATTGATAAGATGTCTAAATTTATTGCGGAATAATTCCGCAGGAAAAGAGATAAAAAGGTTGCTGAATAAAATATGAGGCGAAGGCTGTAAATTGTCGCAATGCATATCATTTCATTCAAATGTAAGACGCAATTACCATCTGCTCCACTCATCAGTCGCCATCCTTTATGACTTAATTATATGTTTAATGCTATCAGATCAAGCAAAGGGCAAAACAGATGAATGAGAGAAACACGGCAAAGATTGGGCAACAAGACAAAAGGTGGATGCAAAGTAACATAAAGGAGCTGAAATTGATTCCGTTCAGCGGGAAATGGGAAGTTAATTTCGGTTGCAACGTAGCGCTTCATCTCCCTGTGCCTTCTGAGATAATAAAGCCAGCATGTTGCCAATTTGTCTCAGAGTCAGCCAAACAAAGGCAGTCAAGTTCCTTGACATCCTTCGCGATCACGTCCATTCTTTACCATACTAACGACATGAGATTGCGCAATCAAAAAGGTGTTGTGTTTTGACACTTCTTAGCTTAGCGCATGCCAGAGGTGGCCACAAACTTTTTTAAATTATGCTACGCTGAAGATACGCAAAACTTGACCACGGTGAAACTTTTTGTTGTGTGTTTCGATGCTAGTCGTGTAGCAAAGCAAAAGGGGGGCCGGGACCGGTCCAAATGGCTGTGGGCTAAAACGCTAGCCGGTGGGCATCCCAGGTGCCAGCGGGCACTGTCCTAACTGTGTACCTTTGGCCAGAACTCATTACAGAGTGACATTTAGGCCTCCTGCTGCTATCCATGCCAAGTCAGCCTTCTGGACGGAGACAAATGATGTAGTTATTTTTTATGTCGGACATTAAGTCATGTCCGGTGTGAGCCAAATTAGCATCGGCTTCATGTCACCTGAAAGGAAAGCCACAAAAGGCTGCGCATGTTTTCAACAGGGCTGCTGTTTTTGCTTACAGTGTAAAACATTGCCTTCATACAAATAAGAATTACGTTCCAGAAAGAATGTATCCAAGTATAACCGCATAATATAATGCACATTTTTGATGGACACCCCACTGATTGAACAATATAGGGTAATGTATTTTCTTTCTTTTTTTTTTTTTATTTAAACAGAAATTATTGTAGAATTATGACTGCATACTGTAAAGTACTACAAATATTATAAGTGTACATATTAGTATATTTTACTCCTTTATTTAGAAAGATGCTCCGGTGACGTGCGCCAAATTGCACTTTGTTTTAAACAGGAACAGAACAAAAGCGCCATCTGGTGGCGAATCAGTCCAGTGATAGTAAATTTGTGTGCTCACCTCTTAGCCATGGAAAATGATGGGGGGCTGTAAAATCATTTAAAGATTGAACTGATCAAATATTAGTATAAGAAGCAATAAATTGAGGGAGCGGACATTATATTAAATGTGTCACTGCTGCATACTCAAAAGATGCAGTAAACGATTGATGACATTTATAACGTTAGAGCACATTAGAGGACAATTAAAATTGAAAATAAAAATAAGCCAGCTGACCGCACTCGCTTGGCGGTAGGTTTCAAGAAAGTCTCAAAAGTTGTTTGTGTGCTTGGTGTTATTAGCACAAATTAGGAATAATTGCTCATTGGAATTATCGGTCATTCCCCTTCCCGTGCAATATCTTGAGCACAAACAGAAACTGGGCATGTAATTGATTTAAAGTTAATCGTGCAAAGGTCTGCACAATTAAGGAACATCTGTCAAGCTGTACATCCGCTAATTCTAATCATATTTCATTAGTGGCGCAAACAAACTGCATACATCACACTGGGATGAAACAAATTGGCTTTTACAATGAAGGGAAATTACATCACATAGCTAAATATTAGAACCACCTCCCCGAGCCATATTTCTTAACCAACACTCTAATGAATCTAATTGGCACAATGTGCATAATTTGGAGATGAAAATGTCAGTGGGTCAGACTTAAGCGTGTTGTGTTAGCAAAACACGACCCTTGTGTAAACGCTGCATGTTGTACATGTAATTAGGCCTAATTAACAGCTTCTAAAAAGTATCATAAGCGCACATTTGGCTAATTTTACACTAGCCGGAGTCACATCACCATTTGCGTAATCCCTCGTGTCGAAAGTCACGTCAACTTGTGTTACTTATTAGAAATGATGCAACTTTTGATGACTCAACACTCTTTAAACCAAACTTTAAATCTTCCAGGATGCCATTTTCATTGATTGGATCTATATCAGGGAGAACCAATAACATCAGATTTTTAAAATGTAAAAATAACAGAATTTTATTTTTAATTGCCGACTATAATATGATTTAATTAAGTCTGTTGATTACACAATAGCAGTCCCAAATATGGAGACAATGCAGAAGACCTCGTCATTTTGTATTATTTGTCTACTGTCACTTAATTTTTTTTCTCCACATTGACTACTTGGAAATGTAACTTTTATACATCCTGCATATACTACTTTCCGTGCTCCCCCCCGACCTTGTCAACCCGTTCAATTTAACACCAAATACATGTTGAGCTAATGATGCCATCATGTATGTTGAACCGTGTGAATGCATGAATACATTTTGCTCCCCATGAAAGCACCGAAGACTTTGCCCGGGGCTCATCCCGAGGCCAATCATGGCGCTCACACACACTAATGAAAGCGTGTGTAGTGCGGCGAAGGGCAGCCACCGCGGGAGCCCCGACTGCCCTCCCTCCTCATGGCGCTGTTAATAGTCTGCACGAAGCCAAGGGGACTCCCCGGAGAGGCCGGCTGATGAAGAGGGGGAACCTGTGGTCGTCTCCAATAATCGCCGCCTAATGGCTGCACTAACATGCCTTTTACAAATGCGATTGTACATGTGGGCCTGCCTGCATACGATATATACTGGATAATGCGCGAATTAGGATTTGCGTATTCATGCATCATGCAGATTAACCAAATAGTCGTAGAAGGCCATAGCGATTTGCGTGTCGACAAAACATTGCTCTGTCCGTTTCAACTTGAAACAAATTATTTGCGTAGTTTGTTCAGACATGTCGGCTCAAGTGTTTTTAGGCCGCCGATCATTGTATCAATAAATGGTATCATAGACCACCCCTCACAGTCACAATAAACTCTTGATACTCCAAATGGGGTGTGTACATGAAGGATTTTTAATTCAATCAGGTTTTTAATCCAATGGGTGAACTATTGGAATATTGGACTGAGGAGTGTCGGGATGCAAATACAATCTTATCTTTATGTTTAGTTGGGTTGGAACAAAATGTCTCCTCAGCAACTGCGTTTTTGTATTATGTTACCAAGACAGACATACAGACCTTGAAAAATTAAATTAGATATAAATTAGATATAAAATTACATATCTTAAAATGGAATAGATTATATGACAGGAATAGGGTGCATCAGATTGAATAAGATTGATTAGGTAGAATGGATTTGATACGAATGTAAATAATACAGATTAGTATAAATGGGTTTGATTAGGACAGACAGTCAGACAGATTCTTGCGTAGCGTTTGCACTCTTTTGACTTTGCCGTTCTGCACGACTAGTTTGACAGAAACAATTATTCGCCATGTTTACCAGAAAGGAGATAATTAGTCTCTTAACAAGTAAGGCCGCATTTTAAAGCCATCCCGGAGTACGGAATTCGCGACAGGTTTTACCAGACTCTTTGGTGAACCGTATGCACCATGTCTTTGCGTACATTTGTCTTGCCGATTTAAAGCAAACATTGTCATATGTAACTCATCGACTGGAGGTTAGTAAAAGTTCAAGGTCTGACAACACGTAAGAAACTTCGCTTTGGTTTGAAAGCCGTCGCCCTTTTCCAGCCAGTTTGATGTCGCCTGAGCGTGGAACATTCCAGAGTTTTATTTTGAAATTCAAAGGCTTGGTTTCCTGTTTTAGTCGCTCGCTACCTTGACGTTCCCTCGGGGCTTTTTTTTTTTGCCCAATCAGAGTTGCGCTGGACGTGAACTACGCTTTGAAGCGCATGCATGACGACGCATACAATTTGAGTGGGGGGTGGGGGGGTAGTTAATTTTGGATTTGTTGCGACGATCGGAAGTCGGGACACGCTGATGTGGAATAAGTTGTTCCAGGGACGTTGTTGTGTTACTCGACTAACACTGTCCTGACGTCCCATGAGTGTTTTGTAGCATGCCACGCAGGCAGCTAACAGCTTTGTTGAAAAGAAACTTGAACCGAGAAGACAGTTGCCGCCCACTTGATGTGATACTTTGACATCTTGGACATCTTATTCCCCATGATGATTTGGAGGTACCTGCGGAGCAGCAGGAGGGTCCTTGGGTTTGTGTTCGTGGCTTCTGTCATTTGGCTGCTGTTGGACATGGCAGTCCTCCGCATGTCCGACGGTGACGCCAACAGTCGTCTAATGAGGGAGAAAGTGATCCTCGAGCAGGGGTTGGCCAGGCACCAGGACAAAGTCACCCAGGGGGGTTTAGGGGAGCCACGCGTGAATGGGGAGGACGAAAAGTCGGACAGAAGGAATTCCCAACCGGTCAAACTTTCCAGACGTCGGGAAAAGGAGCAAGTTCAAGATGATGCCAATCAGGTTAAACCAAATGCAATTGTTCAAGATGATGCCGGTCAGGTTAAACCAAATGCAGTTGTTCAAGGTGATGCCAGTCAGGTTAAACCAAATGCAGTTGTTCAAGATTTGTCTTTGATTGCCGCACCAAAAAATGACTCTATTGCACTTAAAGCGGAGGAGGTGCTCGAACCTGTGAAGGCAACTCCAAGTATAAGACTTCAAGCGTCCAATCGGCACCAGGATGCTAAAAAACTACCTGGAAAGGCGAAGAAACAAATTGAAGAACTTCCTGTTCAAGGACCACGCAACACTTCTTCAGTGAAGCGGGACGAACAAAATGGAGAGATATTAGACAATAACATCAAAGTGGTCCAAGTGAAAGACACCCACTCCGTTAAGGCAAGTGTTCACCAGGTTCTGTCTATCGACCTGACTGCGGCCCCCAGAGATCCGAAAGCCGTCGGCCAGTACGGCCTGGCGGGGACTGTCCCCAGCGAAATGGACTTGATAGTGAAGAAGAGGTGGCACGAGGGCCAATTCAATGTCTACCTAAGCGAGCTGATCCCATTGGACCGTGCCCTTCCTGACACCAGGCCTGAGATGTGAGAGATATACAACCCACCCACACACTCCACACAGTCTTAACAAAAACTCCGTTTCCAACAGCTGCACCCGCAACATGATCCACGACGACCTGCCGTCCACCAGCGTGATCTTCTGCTTTGTGGACGAAGTGTGGTCCACCCTGCTACGCTCCGTTCACAGCGTCCTCAATCGGTCGCCGCCGCATCTCCTCAAGGAGATCATCCTCGTGGATGACTTCAGCAAAAAACGTAAGTTTGGCGTGACCTTAAAAACTGATGACTTGCTAACGAACGTAACTGAGTTACTTCAGTGATTTCAAATGTTACTTTTGTGTGTCATCCGTCAGAGTATTTGATTTGATTTTCAGCCTACCTCAAGGATAACCTTGACAAGTACATGGAAAAGTTCCCCAAGGTCCGGGTCATTCACCTGAAGGAGCGTCAAGGCCTCATCAGGGCCCGGATGGCTGGAGCGGCTGTTGCTAAAGGTACGTTCTGGTTTTGATTTGAAATTATTTGATTGGTTATTTTATTTAGTTAATAATTGTTTTGGCCAATTTTAGTTACTGTGCATTTTTGACAATTGGGAAAAAATTGAAAACCATTTTTTTAACTGTTGTGGTCAACAGTAGGTTAAAAATGACTTGGCCATTTATTATGGTAACCATTTTTATAAGAGGCTAAAATTACTGATTTGAATCCTAAAATAATTCACACTCTTTTCAAAGCGGAAGTTTGTTCTGCTCTCAGGTGACGTTCTGACTTTCCTGGACTCGCACGTGGAATGTAACATGGGCTGGCTGGAGCCTCTGCTGGAGCGCATCCGCACTGACCGCACCAAGGTACCCTGTCCCGTCATCGAAGTCATCAGCGACCAGGACTTAAGGTGACCCCCGTCAGAGGAAAATGAAGTCCATTTGGGTTCTCTAGCACCAATTCCAAACAAGTTTCTGTCTTACCCTTAGTTATAAGCTGGTTGACAACTTCCAGAGAGGAATTTTCCACTGGCCTCTCGTGTTTGGCTGGAACGCCCTATCAGAAGAGTACGTCAAGAAGAACAACATGACGCCGGCCGATCCCATCAGGTACCCAAAACACCCGCTCGCATTTTTTCCCCCCTTCTTGGCTGTCGCTCACGCTTCGATTTCCCTCCTCACAGATGCCCCGTAATGGCCGGAGGGCTTTTCTCCATCGATAAAAAATACTTCTATGAACTGGGCGCCTATGATCCCGGCCTGGAGGTGTGGGGAGGGGAGAACATGGAGCTTTCTTTCAAGGTAGTACCCAAAAAGTCTGGAACCAAAGCTATCGGCCACCTCATCAAGTGTTCCTTCTGACAGGTCTGGATGTGCGGGGGCCAAATCGAGATCATCCCCTGCTCGCGGGTGGGCCACATTTTCCGAGAGCAGAACCCGTATCAGTTCCCCTTGGACCGGCACAGGACGGTGGAGCGCAACTTGGCCCGGGTGGCCGAAGTGTGGATGGACGAGTACAAGGAGCTATTCTACGGCCACGGCAACCTGCACCTGTTGGACAAACCTCTCATGGACATCGGCAACCTGACCGAGCAGATCCAGCAGAGAAACAAGCTCAAATGCAAGAGCTTCAAGTGGTACCTGGACAACGTCTATCCCGAGTTAGAAGCTCCTTTAGTCAAAGCTGCGGGTCTGGTATGTTGAGCGGTGACCCGCTTGGAGTTAAATTCTGATTTTCAAGGTTTCTCCCGTTGTGCGCAGGTCTTCAATCGAGGATTGAGGAGTTGTCTTTCCATCCAAAATGGCATTCTCGTCTTTGACACGTGTCATCTCAGCAGTCAGGTAGCTTTAATTTAAGCTAGGCTATGCGGGAAACCGGTTACTTGGAGAACAAAGACGACTTGAGCAAATGGGCGGAGGCTCCAAATGTAAACATTTGCTAATGGGGATTGTTAAAATGAGCTGGACCTTGACAATAATTTAACAAAAGGTTCTACTCAAGCATAGATGTGAACTTTTTGTGTCGCTCAAAAATGTGGCTCATCACAAAGAATCAGAAATTTGCTTGCTTTTTCACAAACTACCTTTGTCTTTGCAGAGTCAGCACTTCAACTACACGTGGCTGAAGCAGGTCCGCCAGCAGGATGTGTGCTTGGAGCCCGGCGCCAAACAAAACTCGTTGACTTTACAGCCATGCGGCGACAGCAGAAGCAGCAATAGCCACAAACCGCAACGCTGGCTACACAAATCCTCCCAGTCCAAACTGGTAAGTTACGTTTTTGGCCCGCAACTCGAGGCTACGCCACACTTAGGCTTTTATAGGCAGGGACCTGAATTTCCAGCCAGACTGGATGTTTGCCACTTAATCCCTTAATCCCATTTGTCAACTGCTTATACAAGAGGAGATTTGACAATTGAGTTGTAAAATCGGTTTGTCAATGAGGGTTTGTTTACATGTCCTGTTGAAATAATAATAAAAAAGAGGGTGTGTTTTTGGGGGGGGGGGTCAAAAGTTACCTGTCAACAGCAACATCGCGTCACATCCTGATTGCTCTGTCGTCTTTGTTCAGCCAGAGCACTTGATGGTCGAGAAGGACTCCAAGCAAATGTGTCTGGAAGCAGCAGCAAAAGAGGCCGTCCTTCACCTCGCCCCCTGCAACGCCAACAACCTCTTCCAGCAATGGCAGTTCACAAACTACTACTCTGAGTGAAAATATCCTCAAAATGGATATACAAAATAGGGAATAAGTGTTTTTTTTTTTTTAATGTAACGCAGGGACAGTGAAAATGTGCAATGGTGTCATGACCTTTTTCTACAGACTGCCGTCTTTTTCTTACCACTCCATTGCCTCTACGGGTTCTTAAAATTTAAACCCATGTGGTTGAGTTTGACTTTTTAAAGCTCTACACAAAATGTAGCAAACAACTTTGGTGCCTGGTTTGTATCCTGTGAATGTCTCAGACTACATCATGGTAACTGAAAACTTTTTGAATTGAATTTGTCTTAAACGGGTAAGAACTGAGATGTTACTTTTTTAAAGGGGGTTTACTTACTCTGTGGTTTTAAACGCTGCATCAATTGGGTGCTTGGAACGCTCTCCTTGTACAGTTGTGCTTTTGACACAAGAGAGCGCTGTTTACCTGAAACGATAAGAGTCTGAGGCAAAATTTGGTTTTGTTGTGGTTTGTTTTGGGAAAAAATGTGCAAATAAAATGACCAGAAATCCAGATTAAATAGCAGTCGTGTGTTTATTCCACATTTGCACCAGCCTACAGTGTAGAATAAGTATGGTACATACCATTTGACCTTCACAACCAGTCTGTTGGTGATTAAAAGACCATTACCGTTCCTGTTTTTTGTGCTTGCTGGGAAAGTAGCCACAAGGTGGGGCAAATCCCCCACAAACTCACCTTTCCAGCATTTTGGACAGCTGCTTAAGTTAAAAAAAAAAAAAAATCAGTTTCCGGAAATTTGAATAATGCCCAAATTAATAAATTAAAATAATAGTTGTAATTGTAAACACAAAAAACAGGAAGGGTCAAAGTTTTAAAAAAAGAAAAAAAAGAAAAAACATCAAGCCTTGTCAAGCAACACTGACTTGAAATTCTGAACAAAAAATCAACTATCAATTGTCACACCATGTTGTCATTACAACAGATTTAGTCTTGTTTTTGTTTTTGCATTGTTTCTCACAAAAGCAAAATATTAGGGTCAAAGTTACTTTCTTTTTACAATAAGTTTATTTTCCTCACCTTTTCGGTGAACAAACATTTTTTTTAAACCAATTTAGATTCAACTGCTGATTATCAAAGAATGCTATTAAAATGAAAACCAAATCACGTTATCAATTAGCCTGGATTTTAGAAGTTAGATTTGAAAACAGATATTGCCTCCACTACAAATTCATCATGATGTACTCAAACTCCTCAATTTTCTTGCGAGTATTTCCTCGCCGGATCTTGCGGTAGGATAAAGAGCTGTATTTGGAGGCAGCGAGGTGGTTGAAGGATTCCTGGCATGCCAGGTTGTCCGAAGACTTCTTGGGGAGAGGAAGAGTGGCGTAAGCAGGGATCGGGTCTCCTGAGAACACGGAGCGATGGCGGACTTCGGGGTCCTCCGAATCGGAGCTCAAGCTCGGCTGCTTAGAGAAGCTCTTGTCCTGAGCTGACTGCTTCTGCTCAACTGGTCGGTCCTCTTATATGAAAGCAAAGAGGCGGTAGAACGACAGGAGCAATAGAAAACGACTATTTTTGTAAAGTTAGTTTCCACTAGGACTCTCTTAGAGCTGCCTGGCCTGCTCCAGAAGTTATTGGATTAGTCGTTTGTTGTGGGGGTCAAGGGTCATCTCTTAGATCCTTTTCCTTACTCAAAGGTGTGTTCCTCAGGGATCCATATTAGGCCCTGTACTACTGTTTATTATGTCCTCTTTAAATGGCATTAAGATAGTTTAAGTTAAATATTTAGGTATCATTTTAGGTATCATTTGAGACACACACACGTTGCTCACAAAGGTCTAATGTTTTCTTTGAACGTAACACATTCGGCAGAACACCTTTCACTTAAAATGACTTGCTTTTAATCACTTTCAACATTAATCGCTGTATTTATTGCGGATTGTTTTCACGTTTTTTTGGACGGTTCGAGATGTTGGTTTTATTGTTTTGCTCTTATCTTGAGTAGGTCGTCACTGTAAATGAAAAATGGTTCTCACCTGACCTACCCGGTTAAATAAAGCTTACATGTAGCCTGCGTGCTTACCTTCTGAGGATTCGCTCTGCTCGGGACTTTTTCGTTCGTCTTTCAAAGCGCCATGAAGATCAGGCGAGTCCGTCACATCCGTAGCACGAGTCTCGGTATCTCCCTCGAATTCTTCGGCTCGGATTTCCTCACATGGCTCTTCGACTTGAGCCTCCTCACTCCTCTCTGAAGAATGACGGTCCACTCTCGCCGCTTCTGGAGAAAAGTCCGCGAATTTTCATGCGTGTCTCCACTAGTCTAATCACGAATCTATCAAGCTAAATCAATTCGTTTTCACAGCCGCTATTTTGTCCGACACTTCGTCTGTCGCCGACTAATTGACGTCCTCGAAAGCGTCACGTGACCCAACCCGGAAACCAGGTGACATTGGCAATGGAAAAATCGTAGCAACATGTGCTACTTCACAACTCCACTGGAAACTTCACAAAATAAAGGTTTCTGGAAATAAATCACACACTTTGTGGGAATTTAATAAAAACCATTTGGGAGGATTTTATTTTTAAATTTGCCAGATATTTGATTGGAAATTGACCTAAATTTTCCATCTTCTGCAACACTCACCCCATGGTTGTTAAAAACTCATCTGCACCTGCCTGGATCTGGAGATCTGTTGGGTCCTCCATGCTCCTCAGCTTGGTCTTCATCACTGTAGAATACCGAGTCGTCTCCTTCTTCCACCGTCCACACATCTCTGTCCTCCGTTTCCGAGTTGTGGCGCTTAGTCTCTGGAGCAAATCCGCAAATGATCTCTAGTACCTCCGACGCTATTACAACCTCCTCCACCTCTGCTTGGGGATCCACAGGCTTTGGAAACACTGGGTTCTCCTGCATCTCCATCTTCTAGAAACCGTTCTTAGGCCTTTGCTCATAAAGTTAACATCCTTCAGTCTGACGGCAGTGATGAACGAACATTCAAAGTCGAGGCTTGTCCTTCAAATTCTTGGGAACTTGTCTCTTCATGCCACGCTTGAAGTTGGTAGTACAAGGTCAAGCTTGGCAGTCCTCTCCCCAACGTAATCGTTTGTGAGCGTTGGCTCACCAATGAACAGAGGTTTTGTTGTAGGGTCCAACAAAGCCTCTTTGTGACTCGAGCTTCACAATATACAGTGACTGTGCCCAATCCCTAATCTTTCTTGGGTGACCGATTAACATTCTACCATAGGTTTACTATACTGTACTTCTAAGATGTCTTAGAGGCAGTCTTGCCAACATTTTGGAGAACTTCTTACCAAAAGAAAATGTACAGTGAACTCAGATTGTGGTTCAGATGTCACATTTAAGGACTGTTATTAACTTGAAATAAATCACTCATTTAGTACTCAAGCTCTAGAGGCCTTGTGATATTTTTGCCAACCAGTTTTCATTTTCTTCCATTTCATGCTGCGCTTTGGCACCATCTTGTGGTATTTTGGTGTAAATCATCTTTGTTGAAGTTAGTTGATGAGCTCCATTGCAGTACTTTGGTGCCATGTTGAAGTAAGTCAAAAAAATGTTCTTGCCACTGCAAATGTATAAATCAAAGCCCACCCAGAATATCAACTCCCATGTAGAAATGAAAACAGAAGTGGTAACATCTCGTCCCCACATCCTGCATAGATGCCGTGCAAGAGTCTGTTTTGGGTTTTAAATACAATTCCGGTTGCTATGTGAACACAACGTCTGCGGTTAACAACCATACAGCGGCCATGTTGTGATGAGCGCAAGAAACACATTTCTTCTTTTATTCAAGCAAGTAGGATTCTGTAGAAAATGACATTAGGGAACATTTGTGAACTTGTGAAGATACAGTCAGTGCATTCTCAAAACTTTTCATAATGCTTTTGTGCCACCTTTTACAATCCAGTGAACGTGGTATGTGCTTAGCAAAACAACGAGACGAGTAGAAACAGTCCTACGGTGTTAAAAATCGTAGCATGGATGTGCTACAGAATGAGCAATCCTGTTTTCACGGCTTGAGTCGGATCTCTGTTTTTGAGGTGCGATAGTGGTGTTGCATAAGGACAACCTCTTAGGGCTCCTCTTCTTCGACCGATCTCTGATGCAGTCCAGGAATCAACTTGAGGATGTTTTTCCGAACGTTGGTCCGTTTGCTCTTTCTGGGCAGGGTACCGAACAAAGAGGAGATCCTTGCCCTATCCCAGGTAGGCGACTGCGAGCCGATACTGCTGCCGCTGCTGCTTGCCAGGCTGGAGCTGCTGGACCGTCCGATGGTGTGATGGAGATGACTGGACGAATACCTTCGTGAGAAGAAATGCTCTTCTTGGGTGGTGCTGGCCGCGCTGCAGGGGCTGGGTGAGCTCAGGTCCCCGAACACGCTCCCCTGGTCGCTGTCGTCCGTCACCAGTCCCCTGTAGCTGCTGTCACTGGATAAGCGGAGGCTGCGATGGTGCACCGGTGAGTTCTGAGCTTCCAAGGAATCCGTTGAGAGGTTGCTTTCTTTCAAAGTGCCTGCAGACGGAAGACAGAAATGTATCTGTATGTGTAAAGTTTAGTACAGGAAGGATCTATCTATGAAGCTAGCTATCTAGCCAGCTTCTATCTAGATGGCTAGCTATCTAGCTATCTAGCTATTTAGTTAGCTAGCTATCTAGCTAGCTAGCTATCCATGTCTATACAGTGGTGCCTTGAATTGACTTGATCTTGTGAATTTGTAAATAGTCAACTGCAAATGTCAAGTTCACGCTTCAACTGCTCACATACACAGATGACAGATGTCAGTGCGTGTGAAAAAGGAAGCGCTGTGGTCTGACAGCCGAGCCCAACCCATCTCACCTCCGATGATGCGTTGTTCCCGTAATGTAAGCGCTTGCAGCTCCAGCAGTTTCTCACTCAGCGATTGCTACGCATCAGACAAAAACACACGGTTACAAATGCCCTGCTATCGTCCTGGTTTAGAGAAGCTCACCTTAAGCTGGTTGACCCTCTTCTCCAGCTCGATCCACTTCACCACACTGCCGCATACTGTCTCCAACCTGTAATAGGCCACGCATGCTCTTTAACAAAAGTTTTCCCCTTCCGGTCACAGTTACTTAAGGGTGGCTTGGTACTTTAAACTGCTAGTCGATTCTCCTATCAGATCGAGAACGTGCTGATGAGTGAATCCTTCGATGCTGTCGCCGTTGATGGTGATGATGACGTCTCCTGTGAAGAGATTGACGAAGACACATGTTGGGCAAGCGATATGATGACGCAGGTGTCAAATTTGTAATCAGTCAGTCGGACCATTTAAAGGTTGACAAGTGTTTGACTATCTCTGATAAAACCGATGCATGCAGTTTTCATAACGGATGTGCAGTTGTACGCAATCGACACGAAAAGTATGAGAAGCAGAAAGGTAAAATGGGGTCAAACGTGGAGGAAGTGAGCTCGTTTACCTGCGGTCAGGCCGGCAGTCTCTGCAGCGCTGTTGTCGTCCACCCTGCTCACAAACGTGCACACTTCCACTGCAGAGCTGCTCTTCAGCTGCAAGTTGTGCGTCTGCAATAACAGGAAAATGCATATCAACGAAGAAAATCGCACTTTTGAGAAAAACTGGGGCACGCTCGAGCAGCTGTTCTTAAACTGGTAGCCGTTCTATGCTTAGCTGTACCTGAACTTCAAATCCAAATGTTTCATTGTCTTTCTTTTCCAGGACATTTGTGATTCTGTGCAAGAGAAAAAGTCAAGGTTGCAGTTTGTACACAACACATTTTATTTACATTTTTAATGTTTTACCTTTGTGGATCAGAATAGTCAACCAGGAAATGTTTAGGCTGCAAAACACAAAATGCAAATTCATTAATGATGTGCTTACTTGACACTTTTTTTTTTTTTTAACCAAAATTAAGACTTTGGAGTGAGCTGTACAATAAAATTGCATCATAATAAGAGTCACTATTAAGCTCACAGTTAAGTGAGTGAGTGTGTGTGTGTGTGGGGGGGGGGGGGTCTTCTCATGCTGCAATGTTACATAACAAATAAGATTAAAAGAAATCACGAGCTTTTGGGCCAAAAATTCACAGTTCTTGGGAATTTGTTGAGAACACTTAACGGTAAATCGGGGATAATCCACTGTTCAATAAAGGACCATTCTGAAAGATAAAGCTTAGCGATAAGCTAATTGCATGTCAATATTGATTTTTAAATAAATCTGATGTCAAAATATTCATTTATTTTATTCTAAAAGTAGACCAAAGCACAGAGCACAATTTACTATGTAGAAAATATGCTTAAGTGTGCAGTGTATTTGTGCTAAGTATAGCTTTTGATTTCAAAATAATGAACGCATACATTGTTCATGCTTACAATTAAAATCCATTTTTGTTTTAATACTTTTAGGTAAGGCTCCATCCCAAAACAGACTCAATTAAAACCAAGTTGGTCTTAAACGTGGTGGTTTGTTTTATTTAAAGGGAGGCTCCATTCAGTCAAGCCTGCTTACCTTGGCTGCTCTGGGCAGAGAGTCGCTGCTGTGTCGGTGTCTGTGGTGCTCGTTGCTGCCCCTCAGTGAACGTCTGTACCACAGGGAGCTTTTCTTCCTTTCCGCACCGGCCTGGGCTGGACGTCCGCCGGGATTCATGGCGGACTTGAGGGGCTGGAGGGCAGGCCGAGGGCGGAGGAGGAAGATTAGGATGGAGACCGAAAGAGGGGGAAAGTGGAGCTGCTTCAGAGCATAGTCGTGCTTGCGTTCAGCATGCTGTTGAATGTTTGACGGAGGCGTGCGCGTGCACGTCGCTGCTGAAAGCCAAACGCGTCAAGGCGCGTGTCAACGTCACCTGACGTGCGTGGCGCTGGTGAGAAGCCAAGCATCATACCCGAAAAGAAACATGATTCGCTCTTGAATTTGTGTTAACAAAAGAAAGTATTCGATGTGGGTTTTCTTTTTAACCGCAAACAGGTGAGTTTGCATGAGCGGAAATGCGAATAGCGGGGGTCCACAACTATTTTTTAAAGCTACTTACCCATTTAAACTTTCTTTGCCTACTTGCGGCTGCATGGTCTGATGAGAAAATAAAAAGCAATCTTTCCACTCGAGACGGTTCTTGTCCTTTTTTTCAGCAGTCTCAGCAATTTGCTGCGCCAAGTGTCCGGGGCAAGCAAAGCGTGACAAACACCTGCGCGCGCCCTGTAAGCTTTAGAATGTGTTAGCAGTGTGCTTCCATGCGGAAAGACTCGAGTCTTTTGGGGACGATCAAAAGGAAGATTTGTCACTCCCTTTAATGAGATCCCCCGAAATATTCATGGCGTCATTATATGATCAAAGTCCCAAGTGACTGTCTGGATCGCATTGATTAAAATCCACATGCATATTCTTTTGGAAGTAAATCAAAGATCCCTTTTGTTTGCTAATATCATGGCCACAACATTAGGAACTTCTCCACGGCGGAAAGGATAATTTATCCCACTGATGGCTCGGTCCCAATCCCCCACGAATAGCGGGGGTTCGCCATTTTTTCTCGAAAACCGCAGTTATGTTGTGTCGTGCAAAAAAAAGGGTTTAAAATGAATGGAAATCTTTTAAAGGTACTTCCCATGAACAGCAACTCAAACCACATTTGAGCTCCTTGACTCAATTAGGGCGTCGCTGACACGACTGCTGCACGGCTTCCTGTCTAACGGACATCCTCACGTCATAAACTTGCTAAGAAAACAGAAAGACGAAAATGAGTCACGGCCGATAATAATTCAAGTTAATTTTTTGACCCACATGCAATTGCTCAAAGCTTTATGTAATGTTTAATCAAAAAAGGACCATAGATTCATCACTCACCAAAAAACTTTATTGGCTCGCTTTTAATAAATAGTGCAAAATAAAAGCGACAATGCAATTATACACAGGAAAGACTATTACAGCAGTCAAATCTAAATGATACGTTTGTGAGTACTTTGAAAACCTTAAAGATGAACACAACAGTCTTGGTGTTCCGTTATTGGTGGTGGTAAAAAAAAAAAATCACTCCATTTTAGAATTAATTTGACTCTCCTGGAAAAGCATATATGACACAATGGAAGTTTCTAAAGCTTTGTTAGGAACGATTGAAAATCAAGCCAAAAAATAAAACAAATAAAGTGCATTTGTCAATACTGCGTTTGCATTTCTTTATCAGGCTACTTTGACAAAAAGCTGCAAATAAATGTGCTTACATTTGCTACATTTCTGTCCTGTTCCTCCATTATCAAACACGAGTGCACAAAAATGGATGGCTCAACGTGATGTGGACCACAATCATCTCAGAGATTCAAGTTCAATATCCAAGTCCAAAAACACACAAGTAACAGTGTGCACTTTTCCCTTCTTAAAGCGCGATGTTTTCCCGATTCCAAATAACATCTGTCAGGTGTTCAGGCAACTTTGGTTTTTGACAGTTCAAATAAAATCACAAAGTGGAAAAATCCATACATTTCACATTCGTGGATGAGCCGTCGGTATGTCCCAAAAATGAGCATTCGGCACCTTTGGGTAGCGGAATGCTTACAACTGTGTATAATCTTTTTAACATTTGTATATAAGTCTTAAAAAACACAAAATGAACAAACGAAGACAATTCATTTTTTCCACATTCTTCACTATAATGTTGAGGCCAACTTGTCTTGTAATTTCACTGTGCTCCTCAGGAGGCAATAGTGAGCTAGCAGGCCAAAAAGGCTACATATCGAGAACATATTCCATCATTGTTTTCGATAAGGGATTAGCGGTAAACCACTATAGCCTTTTTTTCCTAATCGAACAAATTAGGTGGGGTTAAGACTCTTTTCTGTGGTGTCTTAAATTTACAGTACATATTCATTTTCATTTGAGAGACTTTAGCGGTTTAATGAGGTAGATTTAAATCTTTATCAGCTGGATCTTTTTTTTTTTTTAAACAAATTGGATGTTGTTCTGAGCTGTGAAAAATATAGTGTTCGACTATTAGAGGTTCAACTCTTACGGACAGTAGTATTAAGTAAAAACTAGGGGCGCTGGATCACTGCTGACCCCTGTTGACTTGGGGTGCAAAATATAACACACCTCTCATGACAGATCCTTAGCGAAAAACATACACATTGTCCGAGGTGTGCCATTTAAAAGGAAGTATGGCTGTCTTGGCGAGTAGCACACTAACCTTTTACAACACCGCGTTGGCTACAAGACCGTGTTGGCACAACAAGGCGACTGGGAGCAATCGTCCGGCACTTCAATACGCGAGGTAGCAAAGGTTTATACATTGTCATGTTTCTATTCTACCTGTTTGATTCTAATCTCCACAACAGTGTTGCTAAGATGCCACAGGCATCTCATTCTATCCTTTGGCACCGATAGCAACCTCTCTTGGGTTGTATTCTGAAAAACGTGGGCTCGGGACGGTACCTTTCTAGGGTGGTCCCGGTCAAGCATGGCTAAGTCGTCGCGGCGCTGAGAAATGATTCTACTCTTTGACGTCTCTGATGGTCGACAGCTGGGCGGCGGTCTTCTTGACGCGCAGGGCGGTGAGGCGGGCGGCGGGGTTGGCGTACCAGCACTCCCTCATTAGCTTGCCCATCACGCGCAGAGCCTAGCTTGTCAACACAGTACAGAGACAGACATCAAGCACAGCTGTTCAATTGAGTTAGGGATTTGGCGCCACCTTGTGGCAGAAAAGGGATGTACAGAAGGAGCACAAATCTCACCTCACAACTCTGCCACTGATTTGGAATGTTTGGTCGCAGTTTTTGCTCGCACACCACCTTCCTCATGTCGTCCACAGACGGATCTGAAGGCACCAAGTCATAGTAAGGCAGCTGGAAATCCTCGTGAAGTCCTGCGTGAAAATATTTTCCATTGATGTTTGACAAGGAAAAGTTGAACGTGACAATGGCGGAAAGCACGGCACCTCTGACTGAACATCTCCTGGCCAGTTCCCAAAACACAAGACCCAACGCGTAGATATCAGCCCGCTTGAACGACTCAAAGTTGCTCATATTGATGCTTTCGTCCAAGATTTCAGGGGACATGTACCTGCAGAAGACAACAGGACTTGGTTTTATTCTTCTGGGAGTTAAAGATGAAGCAAAATTCCATCCATCTATTTCCTTGACTGGATACTGTTGTAAAAGTGCCTGTTCACTGACGCATGGCCAACCTCTTGGTTCCCACTCGATGGTTGGTGCCAGAGTCGTGTTTTACGGCCAAGCCCAAATCGCCGATGACCGCCGTGCCGTTCTTCTTCACCAAGACGTTCTTCGACTTCAGGTCTCTGTGCGCGATGGCTGGCTTCCCTGCAGACAGACCACAACATGTACAGATATGTATACGTGTTTGTACAGTAGATTTGTGTGGATAGCTAGCTAGCTAGACTTACCCTGTGTGCCAACGATTTCCATGTGGAGATGAGCCAGGCCGCCAGCTACAGACAGAGCGATGACTACCATGCTCTCCACCGACACGGTGTACCGGTTGAGGTAATCGAACAACGAGCCGTGCTCATGGTAGTCCGACACCAACCACAGTTGTGTCCACGAGCCGTTATCTGGAACACGCAGACGTACGTGAGCAATGGAAAGCCAGCAGCTATTTTTAATTTTTAGCTCTCCAAACTCCATCATCATAACCACCATGCTTATTAAGTTCAAGTGTTTATGAACATGAAACATTTCACACGCCACTAGAGGGAGCCAGACACTACCTTTGTTGTCAGCCGCAATGAAGCCCAGGATGTTGTCATGTCTGAGCATGACTGTCTGATAAATCTCGGCCTCGCGGAACCAGGACCTCTCGTCCCTTGAGGAGAAGATCTTGACAGCCACGTCTTCCCCTCGCCACTTTCCTCTCCAAACCTCACCGAAGCGGCCTTTCCCGATGCTCTCCTGAAGAACGATGGTCCGGGCTATCGTTCGCTGCACCAGCAGCGGAAGCCCTGATGAAAACAAACAAAAAAATTAGAACTAAAAAAAAACAAACTTCAAGTCGAGAAGAATATTGTAAGAGAAGCTTACCCGATCCCGAACCGGAGGTGCTCATGTCGTAGATGAGCTCTTTGAGACATTTGTCGGGAGACATGAGCATGTGTTCATCAAGGGCTTCCTCCGGCTCGTGTTTGCGCGCCCGGCCGTAGACGCAGCGCTGGCGCTGCACCAGCAACGCTCCCAGCGCGACGCCAACGCACAGCAGGCAAGAGGGCACCACGATCACAGCGACCAACTGCAGCCGGCTGCTGTCGCCGCTTTCCAAAGGCCTCTCTGTCCACCAAAGGCAAGGCAAGTTCAGCGTTAGCCAAAACACGTGCTAAAACGTGCTGATGGCCCAACGTGCACTTGAACTCCATCATAGTTTCCCAACACATTTTCAGCCTTTTACCTAAATACTAAACAAGCTGCTGTCCAACACGCTCATGTGTTGGAAAACCATCTCGATGTACCCTTGTCCGAGTTAATGACTTTAAGTATGTTAAATCCAAGATTAGTTTTTAGAACAGGTTTGATACGTTTACATTAAGACTACATTAACTTCAGTACTCAAACACCACCGCCAATTCAGCCCAAGATCTTCAACCCAATCAACTGGGTCCAAAATAATGAAGCCAACCTTGGGTAAAAAGTAATCCAATCAGTTTTTACTGGTTGCTTTTGTCTAACTGCAGGTGAAATTAATCCCTTTCAACCATCACCGACCATTCACTTGGACTGACAGTTTTATTAATAGACGTGTGTGTGTGTGTGTGTGTGTGTGTGTGTGTGTGTGTGTGTGTGTGTGTGCGTGCGTGCGTGAGATGGTTCTAAACACAGTCGCCCAGCCTGTGCCAGCGCTATTATGTCACAGGATCTAAGTGGGATCAGCATCAAGCTCGTCTCGCCGGGGCCTCAATGAGTGGGAAACCCCACAGCGATTGACTTCCCGGGGAAGGACGCCAACAAACCGCCATAAGCAATTTATTATCTAGCGATATTTTTGCCGCAGCAGACGCGAGCGACATCTGTAAATATGTGTTGACAGTCGCAATTGTTGTCCGGCAGCAAGGGCTGTATGTCACAACATCTGATTTTCTATTGAATGGAGAGCAGTGATTCAATTTGAGCATTGTTTATAATCAGAAAATTTCTTGTGTTTAGTTCCCCTTTTCACTTAAGTGGACGTTTTTAGTATGGTTTCACCCTTAGAGATTTTTCGGAGGCCGATTCCAGTAATTGGCGGAAAATCTCAATACCCGATTAATTGACCAATTATTTAAAAAAAAAAAAAAAAGTATATATGAATAAAATAATTACATTCTTGTTCCCTTACAATAACGTAATAATCGTAATGATGGTCGCGAACGTACCGGGCTCTAAGCGCAACGTCTCGTTGTTACAGAAGTCGCTGAAGCAGCAGTTCCTCTTGGAGACGTTGGGGGAGCTATAGCAGAAGACCTGACCTCTCATCTGGGACGGCGACAGACACGACTTGAGGGTCTCCTCTCGGCCGTCCACCAGCATCACAGAGTTCCAGCAGGCGCCGTCGCCTGACGTCTCGCACACTTGGCTGTCGCACAGCTGGCACACGCATTTGAGACCTGCGAGAAAAATGGGAAACAATCGCAAGCAGGACCTGACAAAAAGGCAAATAAATAAATAAACAAACAAACTTGGGTCAATTTAAAGCGCATTTTTATTCAATTTAGTTTTGTTGAATTTATTTAAAACACTAAATGTGCATTGTTATTTTTATGTTGGTTTTTTTTGGCTCTTGCTGGGAAGCAGACCTGTTACGCAACGGCGGTCGTGTAAAGCGGCGGCGGTGTTGGCTACTGCTGCTGCTGTGGAGGAACACAAGTAATACCTCTTAGTTTAACACCCACCTAATCTCATGTTCCGCTTGGAGCTGCTGTCAGGCTTTGTTTGACAAGTCCCGCCCATGATGATGGACGCATGCTGTCATTTCATTCAAGTTGACATGTTCAATGAAGCAATGAATGATTCGGTAGAAGTTTCAAATTTGAGCAACTCGATGTTGTGAAAACATCCGACATGCGACGCAAGTGTTAAATATTGCGATATTGAAATTGGCAAATTTCACAAAAAAATAATTGTATCTTACTTTTGCTCAAGGAACACTTATTTTCTGTTGCTCTCTGCCTGTGTTAGAATTATCCCTGCTACCACATTCCTAGAAAATCACAATTTCCCATTACTGGTGATATATTTTTCCAACAGGCCAGCAGACTACTCCTAGTGGTCCTTGGAGGCTGGTTGTTGTGTGCGGTGACCCTTGACCTACATACGCTTCTCCTATGGGATAGCAGTGCACATTTGAGTTTGCATCTGATTGGTCCAAGTTAGAAGATAACCAAACGCATCACGTACCATATGAAAGTATTCATTTGTATTCAAATTGACAGCTTGAGATTTGCAACCATCTTTGCAGCACACGCGTGTCTATTTGAAACATGCTGGCAACATGCAAAAAATCCAACACATAAAAATGGAAACGTCAAAATGACCCAGTCACTTCTTCTAATTCTGTGGTTTGACCTCATCAGCTTTGAATTGCATTTTATTTGCCCAAAGGAGCTCAAAAACTCAAAAAGTTCCAAATCCATCCGATGGTTGCCAGGCAACAACTCAGGTCAAGAGCAAGTAAACAATTAAGGAAAGTGAAAGATGTGAGACTGACAGGATTATTAAACTGAATGGAACGAGCTAGTCGGATATGGAATGGGAACGTGTGAGGTTTATTTGTGTCTTGGTAGTAGGACAAAACAGTGCACTGGTAGATTGATTTCATTACCTAGTACCATTGTTTTCCATGTATAATACGCACCCTAAAAATGGCATGT
Source organism: Syngnathus typhle (assembly GCF_033458585.1). Lineage (NCBI taxonomy): Eukaryota > Metazoa > Chordata > Actinopteri > Syngnathiformes > Syngnathidae > Syngnathus > Syngnathus typhle. The sequence goes on along the minus strand of NC_083746.1, from coordinate 10,917,946 downwards.
TGATGCTGGAAAAAAGCCTGTACCCATGTATAATACGCACCCAAATTTTGACTCCTACTTAAGTCCGTAAACGTAAAATTATTTCAGGAAAAAGATCATCTTTGGGAACAACCGGATGTTATTCTGCCGGTCAGTATCACTGCGCATGCGCTAGCATACTCAACAGCGAAGAAATGTTTCGGATTTGTGTAGGGTACATTGTGACAGCAAACGAGCAGGTGATCGCGCAAGCGTCTGATACGAGAGCATTGTGTTCGTATGGAGCGTGTTTGAAGTGAAGAGCAGAGAAGAAAGCGCATCTGTAATGGCGGCCTCCGTATGATATCTGGATAAAAAAAAATTAATTGTACCCATGTATAATGCGCACCCCAGATTTTAGGACAATAAATTAGTTACATTTTGCGCATTGTACATGGAAAAAAAAACGGTAATTATAAATAAATAAATAAGTAAATAAAAATATCTATGCAGAAAATGGGTAGATGGATGTATATATATTTAAATACGAAACTGTTAATTAGTCAATCTTCAAAGACATCCCACTTCCTTGACACCAATAACCTTACTTGAAGGTTTCCAATTAAACGCTCAGTAGGGCTGCTGTCAGTGTCAGTTGAGGAAAAACGCACTAGTGACTCTCAGTCTACATCGGGTAACTTATGTTAAATATTGATGAATGTTCTGTTCAGCTACAGTAAAAGCAAAATAACAAATCCTCTAGTGCAGTGGTCCCCAACCTTTTTTGCGCCACGGACCGGTCACGTGTCTAATTTAATTGTTTACCAGCACAGTGGGCTAGTGGTAGAGTGTCCGCCCTAAGACTGGAAGGTTGTGGGTTCACACCCCGGCCGGGTCATACCAAAGACTATAAAAATGGGACCCATTACCTCCCTGCTTGGCACTCAGCATTAAGGGTTGGAATTGGGGGGTTGGATCACCAACTGATTCCCGAGCGCGGCACCGCTGCTGCTCACTGCTCCCCTCTCCCCCAGGAGATGGATTAAAATCACACGGGGATGGGTTAAATGCAGAGGACAAATTTCACCACACCCAGATGTGTGTGTGACGATCATTGGGACTTTAACTTTTTTAAATATTTCGTGGACCGGCCTTTATATAAATAAATGAATAAATAATAAATTTATATAAATAATCAATACATTTATAATAAATATATAAATACGATTAAATACAATGATACGAGCTGGCATAAAACCAAATACGAAGCGCATAAAAATAAAACTCACCATTACTTCCGTAGCTTTGTTTTGGTTACTGTAACAGCAGAAAATTCCGCTTCACAAAGATACGATGTTGGAAAGGGAAGCAGGGTTTTCATTGCTTTTGTGGCAATCTCGGGATATTCTGCCTAGATTTTAATCCAGTTTTCTTATTCTTGGAAATTTCTTTTTTAGGGTCTACGGGCCTTTAAGGTGTGGCGAATAAATACAATAAAGTAAAATGATACAACTGGCACAAAAACAACTTCAATGCATCGTAACATTGTGCAAACAACAAGTAATATCCACTGTGCCCGAACGACTCTTTGACTCTGGTCGCTATGGTAACGTTTAAACATGGATGAACAAATATGATTAAGATACAACACAAAAACAAATATATAGCGAATGAAATGGAGAAATGCCCGCCGCATATTATGCAAAGTGGGCTCGGTGCGTGAGCGTCACCTGTTGCAATAAAGCCGTATTTTCAGTAGGACTCCTGGTATAGTCTATTGAATGCGGGTTTCTTTTTCTTGGGAGTCGTCGACTAGCTGTCTCATCACTGGGCCTTTTCCCCTTCACAACGAAACTTTTCAAAGACGTTTGTTTTTTATTCATTTTGCTAGCTTGTGGGTGACAAACTAGCATTCGCGTGACCGAGATGTAGGAGAGAATCCGGTCAACTTTCAAAATAAAAGTTCATTCCGGAAATAATGCAATTATTTGTTTCTTTCTTGTGCGGACCGGTACCAAATGCTCCGCGGACCGGGGGTTGGAGACCCCTGCTCGAGTGTCCAGTAGAGTGATTCACAGCACACATTAGGTACACCGATCCAATGCGATTGTTACTTTTGAAACAGTTAATGGTTTAAGACAGTAAAGCAAAGAGGTCATGCTTGTCCGTGTGTCATACACACGAAAAAAACAAAAAGACATGGTGCCCTCCAGCGCGTGTTAAAGTGTGTGTGTGTGGTACCTGCAGTCAGCTGCGCCCCACACAGCAAAATCCACACCGTGTGAAGGATCTGCTCGGCGGGTCGAGTCATAGCAAGGACTTCGGCCGGACACTGGTGTTCTGCTCACTCCACGCGGTCGGCACGTACACATTGAGACACACACAGACACGCACACACACGCGCACACTGAGAGGAGGAAAGTGTGCGACGCAATGAGCGAGAGCTTTGCAGCCCTCCCCTGCAGGGAGAGAAAGTAAGAGGATTACACAAACTCACACCACTGATGGAGCCATGTGAAGCGCGCGCACACACACACACACACACACAATCATGTGTTTGTGTGGATGTGGCAACTTGATTGACTGCTCTATTTGGAACATGCAACACCCCTAAAAATTTTGAAAAACAAATATTTATAAAACTAATATTGGTATAGTTTCGGTTATTATATTTTATTATATATATATAATAAAACAGAATTTGTTTTAAAGCAAAAGCTGCAAAATAATAATATTGTATTGCATTTTTTTGAGGTGGTAGGGGGTGCCATCTAACTGTGAACATTTGTTTTCTAGCAACCCGTTACAGCTCATTAAATGCAGTAGACATACTATATTTGAACACCACGTACAATACGTTTTGTGTGTTAAGACATTTTAACTCGGAGATAAAAAATGGAGATGGCACTGGAAGAGCACCCAGGTTCTTACGAGCGCCGTTAGAAATGCATTTAAAGTGGCTGCTTGTGTTTATCTAGTGTTAAGGCAATGTGTGTCACCTTGTAAAAAGCAATCATCCAATTTTTTTTTTTTGCTTATTCAGCAGGCAATTTCAGCAGAAGATACGCACCAGCGCGCACTAAAGGAGCCCGACGGAAAAGGCGAGCACGGGGTTTTCTGAGCGAGGCGTGTGGGAGCATAATGGATTAAATGACACTGAATGTGATGACGGTCAAAAGTCCAAACAGCTGCTGATGCATATGTTGATGGCGGCTGGCCGTTACTGGCCTCGAAACTCTTGTCAGATTCAGCTTCCATCCCGCATCGTTGAGTTCTGTATGTTCGATTTTCGTGACACATTGAGGGAAATCATTTGTGAAAGTCAAAATGAGCAAAGCGTCAAGACAAATCAGACAGGTCATATACTTGTTTTCTATTTAATTAATAGAAACCACTAGCCGATATAAAATGTTAACGAAAAAAAAAAAGGTTGAAGTTTGACTTCTTGAACTTGACAATGCACATTAAGACAGTATAAAGGCAAATTTAAGAGTACAGGCCTCCATTAAGGGCGAAGGAGATGGCTAACCTCAGCATCACCTAACAGATATTCTTGTGTTGTGCACAACTAAGACAAACAAAAGGAAGGGATTCAGAACTATACACCTGTTTGAAGGACTGCTGACATTGGAAGAGTGATGGACGCTTTTTTTTTACAACAAGGCTAACAAACAAAGCCAAGAAAAAAAAAAAAAAACTCGATGCGACCTCTTCTCCAAACTCAGGCGCAAAAACCAAAGCACTAACATCCAGGTTAACAGCAAAACTCCAGCTCCCAGATTGCTTAATATTGAACGTCCGGTTCCCAAGAGCTCGCTCAGCCATCTTTGGATGCCAAAAGGTGTCTTTGAAAATAAATACAGGGCCGTGCCGCTATAAGGGCACGCTGAAGGGGCTGGGCGTGTTCATCCGGGAAGTACTGTAGCGCCTGCGACAGGGCGCCAGGTATGCTTAAATGTCTGTTTTCATTTTGTCAACGGAGCTGTTGATCTTTGTCAAAGTCTTTTTGATACGTAGCGCCGTTAGTCGGGCCGACGGGTTCTGGTACCAGCACTCCTTCATCAGCTTTGCCATTGAGATTAAAGTCTGGGGAAAAAAAACATTATAGTCATATTAATGACTGTAATATCTATGCTAAGATCATTTAGCCTGTCTATGATGTTTGACATTACATGTTAGCATCAAGCAAACCTTTTTCGAAGAAATTATAGTTTCATTGAACATTTAGAAATAGGTCAAGCTCACTTTATTTTGAAGGTTTTATTAATAAAGAACATGGTTAATCACGAGAGTGTTTTTGTGTTCTGGAATGACTCACCGAGTCCGAGAACCATCTGTTGGGTATGTTGGGCCTCTGCTGGTCCACACAGACCACTTTCTTCATATCCTCAAAACTGGGATCGCTTGGAACTACGTCGTGGAAAGGAGGCTTGTAGTCCTCAACGATGCCTATGGGGAGAGCACGTGTGAGATTCTCACAAATGAAGCAACGTGTGGTTCTTGCTGGACACCGAGAAGACGCACCATTGCTGACCGTCCTCCTGGCAATCTCCCACAGAACGAGGCCTAGGGCCCAGATGTCCACCCTCTTGTAGGACTCAAAGCAGTCCATCTGGATGGAGTCGTCCAGCACCTCGGGAGCCATGTAGCGCTTGGTGCCTACTTTGGGATTGTTTCCCACATCCAGCTCGTTGGTGTCTTGGAAATGCATGACGGCCAAACCTTGAAGACAACAAGCGGCTTTTGTCAACAGGATGTAGAACATCTCGCCCAGATTGCCATCATCTGATGTCATTCACGTGGGAGGAGCTCATCACAAATCAACCTGCTGAGCTTCTTTATGGAACAAATGGAACATTGGTGTTAGATTAAGTGCACTTCCGAATGTGTTTACAGCCAAAGCACAGGAGGAACATTAAGCGCTGCTTGTTTCTCTTAAATTAGGAACAAATGAGCCTTAAGCAGAAAGACGAGAGGAACCACATTAGATTTATTTCCTTCGCTGCACGAGGTAAACAAAATCACGTTATCGGAGCTCGGGCTCCTCGGAGGTTAAAATGTCCTGAGTCAGAGCAACATCGCAAAGCTAAAATGGTCATGTGATCAGTGAGTTTGGATTTGAGACTCTTTCAGACTCATCAAATAAACAAATGGAGACCTTGAAATAGAAGAAAAAAGTCTTCTTCTTACCGAGGTCGGCGATGCAACACTGGCCGTTTATTTTCACCAGGATGTTCTTGCTCTTGAGGTCCCGGTGGGCGATGGCCGGCTTGCCCTGGGTACCGAAGATCTCCACGTGGAGATGGGCCAGGCCGCTGGCGATGGAGAGCGCCATGCGCAGGCAGCCGCACGCGTCCAGCGTGCTCAGCTGCAGGTAGTCGTACAGGGAGCCCATCTCGTGGTAGTGGGTGATGAGCCAAAGCTGCGTGCTGGAGTTGCGGGACGTCATGTCGGAGGCGATGAAGCCTGGAGGGGAGGAGAACACAAGAAGTGTTCAAGACGGTCGAGCAGGGTTGATGGATGATTGTCATCGGCGACCTACCAAGGATGTTTTCGTGTCTCAGCAGCACCGTGTTATAGATCTCGGTTTCTCGGAACCAGGACTTCTCATCTCGGGACGAGAAGATCTTCACGGCAACGCTCTCTCCTTGCCAATGGCCTCGCCACACTTCGCCGTAACGGCCCTTGCCTGGCATGAGCCAAAAATGGAAATTAGGAAATGATGTTGGCTCTCTGGTTTAATTCAGTTTCGATTTTTATGGGTTTGTAGATGAATAAAAATGGAAGACAGTATAAAAATGTATTTTGTTTGGTACCGTTTTTTTCCATGTATACATAATGCGCCCCCATGTCTAATACGCACCCTAAAAATGGCATGTCGATGCTGGAAAAAAGCCTGTACCCATGTATAGAACGCACCCAAATTTTGACTCCTACTTAAGTCCGTAAACGTAAAATTATTTCAGAAAAAAGATCATCTTTGGGAACAACCGGATGTTATTCTGCCGGTCAGTATCACTGCGCATGCGCTAGCAAACTCGATAGCGAAGAATTGTTTCGGATTTGTGTAGGGTACATTGTGACAGCAAACGAGCAGGTGATCGAGCAAGCGTCTGATACGAGAGCATTGTGTTCGTATGGAGTGTGTTTGAAGTGAACAGCAGAGAAGAAAGCGCATCTGTAATGGCGGCCTCCGTATCATATCCGGAGTAAAAAAAAATATATATATATATATTTTTTTCTGTATCCATGTATAATGCGCACCCAAGATTTTAGGACAATAAATTTGTTAAATCTTGCGCATTATACATGGAAAAAAACGGTAGGTAAAAAAGGGCTTTTATGCACCATGGTGCCTCTCACAGGTCAGTTTTAGTACTACATGTACATAACAAAAAAATGCTTTTTCCCCCCCTATAATAACTTTTGTGCTTTAGGAAATGACATTCTAATACACTGCAATGTCGATTCGAATGCCCGGCCCTAATTTGATGTGCTCTTGATGTGTTTTATGACTTCCAAGAAGGCAATAACCATGCCCGGGGTACGTGCGTCCTTTAACTCTGCTGAGCAAATCCAACCGCGTCAGCTGTGAGACAATAATGTTCAAGATGGAGGGTGTCGGGGGGTCGTATTTCTTCAGCGGTTGATTTCTGCTTCTTTTACTCATCATTGCAACAACAACAGTGGCCTGTCACCCAGACATTGGCCTTTGTTCCTGTTGCAAGCCGTGCGATTTTGATGCATGTAAGAAGCAGATGGCGCGTTTAGAATTGTTTGAGATGCACAGTTTGTTCCTTTTTATGGAGATTTAAACCTTGGGGGAAAAAATGTATGGGGGACTTCTGCGGGCAAAAAGCAGATCCATTATCGATTTTTTAACAGTTGTGAGGCTTCTCTTGTACTTTTTCGTGTGTGTGTGTGTGTGTGTGTGTGTGTGTGTGTGTGGCGAGCCCCCCTCGAGACGAAGGTCTCATTAAAATGAATGAGCGGGGCTGCACATTCTGGCGCAGACCTAATGTCAATAACAATACTTGCTCGCTTGGAGTGGGGGGGACACTCACCCACACACTCGTTGAGAGTGATTTGTCGAGCCACCGTCCTCTGAACCAGGAACGGAAGGCCGGAGCCGCTTCCCGAAGTGCACGAGTGATCAAGAAGATCCTGGGAATGAAAAAAAAAAAGGCATCATAAATTGAGAGAAAAGAAGAGATTTGAGTAAGAGGTTAAATGGGAAGTCAGAAGACGTATGCGTGTGAACAGAAGGCGCCCTCTATTGTAAATACAAGAGAAGTACACCCTCAGCTTCTTTTTTTCTTTCTTTCAAATGTTGTGGCTGCTGGACATTCCAACTAATCCCCGGGCCAAGCTGCAAAACAAGGCGAGACTCTGCTAAGCCTTTTATTTTTAGCTGTGCAACAAGACATATGTAGTCCCCGGCACCGCCATGGGAGGGCAGTGCTGAGTCGGCAGCTGAAGACAAACTAAAGCAGGAGACAAAGAGGGAAGAAAGAATACAACATGGGAGGCCGATGCCTCGTATTAACAGATTTATCATGGATGCGCTGTCTGCGAGTCAACTGGAATTACAAGACGGAAGATTGTGGCTGTAAAATAAAATCGTTTATAGGCTCTAAATAATAATGGTTTGGCTCATGATGGTATTGCAAGATACGAGTTAAATTAAAAAGTGGAAATGGGAGTTGTCCGCATTCAACGATGTGAATCAATACGTGCAGATGTTAGTGAGGGAGATGATGAATAATAATAGTTTATTATCGCAACTTGTTGGCACATTGGCAAGATGTTTATTAGCGCGCTCTTTATTTGGCTGTGAAAGAAGGAGACAAAGTTACGGGACAAGGGGGGTGAAAGCGCCGGCCTGTGCGACCGCATGACTCCGCCTAAACTCTGGATCCGTTTAGTGAAACCTCAAAACATAAACGGCGCTGTGCTAAAGCTCCCAATTTGCCGGCTGGGAGAGAACATTCCGAGCGCAGACAGTAAAAATGACCCCGAAAAGGAAAACAAGCGTCGAATGGGGCTTTTCTCACCGAGAACAGAGAGTCTCTCTCTCAAGTCGGCGTACACAAACAAGACTGGGGTTGTTGCACAACACAGCTTAATCTATGTTTTAATCTTGTGCTGGAATTTTATAAACATGAGGGATTGAAAATATTACTCCACATGGACGCGTCATTGCGACTCACCGCCAGCGTGCTCTCCCCCACGTTGGACGCAATGAGACCGTCGATGGTTCCGTATTCGGCATCCCGTGATGTCAATCTCTCCATTTGGTTGTGGTAGATGCGTCGGAACACCAGGATGGCGATGGCCGACAGGACGATCAGAACCAGGATGGGCGCCACGATGACGACGGCTAGCATGGTCACGCTGTAGTTGGAGAGCTCGTCGGCTGCCGGGAGGGGGGAGAAGAAAAATTTGAATTAAACAACATGAAAGGAGTGACTGCAGGGCTTTTCCACAGCATCACACTAATCTTAGTTGCATGAAGTGAGCTATCAAGTGAAGCTCATCTCGTGCGCCGTGGGAGGAAGACAGCAGGACACCGTCGAGCTGAATTTAGCTCTCTGTCTCGCTCACACTCCCCAGGTGTCTTCTAGCCTCAAGATAATGTCAGCAAGCAGACAAGACAGTGTGGGGGGCATGACTAAGTAATATGTCAAGCCCCCCCCCCACCCCCCACTACTCAGGGTCTCCATCATTTTGCTCCCGTGCTATATTTTTCCTCATGTCGCGAGAAACGTAGTAGAACACCTTTGATGGGAAGCTGGACGATGCTGTTGAGGTTGCACAGGTGGCCGAAGCAGCATTCCACAATCTGGTCTCTGGAAGGCGGCGTCTTGCAGGTCATGGTGCTCTGCTCGTAGACATTAAAGCAACCTTTCTGGTACATCAGAGAGCCGCCGTTGACGGTCAGGGAGGAGAAACACTGGCTCCCCATGCAGCGGTTCCCCGTGGCGCACGAGCTGCCCTCGCACACGCACTCGTGCTTCTCTTTGGCCAGGGGCTTCACTTCCTCTGGAGAAAAATTCATGCAGGGTTTGTTCAAATACGTTAAATTTACCAATATTTATTTCATTTTAACTATAAATTATGCAATTTAAAAAAAAAATCCAATTTATTTTATGAAAACAAAATATTTTACACGTGATTGTTTAATTATATATTTTTATTATAATATTTAACTATTAATAATTTAATTATAAAAAATGCAATTTATGAAAATTCAATTATTTTATCTAAACAAAATATTTTACAAGTGCTTATTTAATCATAACCACTGTAATAAATGAAAGGTACCTTTCCCCAGAGCTTGCAGCGTGACGTTCATGTTGCACAGATGGCCTTGGCAGCACTTGACGACGCGGGCCGGCGAGGGCGGCTCAGCGCAGGTGGCCCGGCCCACGTCGTCATCCCTCAGGCAGCCCTTCTGTTGGAAGGTGGCGCCGCCGTCCTCCACCGTGAGCGAGGAGAAACAATGTTGGCCGGCGCAGCGCCGATGGGGCTGGCAGGCGGCGCCCTCGCATACGCACTCCTGCTCCCGGAGGGCCGGTCTGCCGGCAGACGCTTCCGCGTCTGATGGGCGCGAGCCGAGAGAAAGTCAGAGCGGCCATTAGCGCAATATCATCACTCTTCTATTATCCTAACCGGCATTCAATTAGACATGACAAGGGATCGGCGCTTTTTACCGGAGATACTTTTCTATTTAAAACGCAAACACCCACATTGGACGTCTCAACGGATTACAGCTATTTTATTACAGTGAGCCCCCGCCCGCCCGCCCGCCTGCCTATTCACTATTCACAACTTCATGAATACAGATAATTCTGCAAAGATATCATACAGATAATTCAGTCTTTTTCTCCATTTTCTTCTGTCTGAGTCAAGGTCTGGTTTGTGAGCACATGAATAACTTCAATCCTGCAATTAGCCTTATTTTGGTTTCAAATAGGGAAGTCTTCGCCGGGCAGGGGTGGCTCTACTCTAGTGGATGAGGGGCTAAGGGCCACCCCAGAAAAAGGAAAAACTGAACTATTTGCTGTGTCACCTTGGACAGAAAGCGAAAGTGTTCAAAATAAGAGACAAAGCGGCCCAGGCATCCTTCAATTGTTTTGTAACGTTCCGATCACCGATTAATCGGCTGATTAATTTAAAAATAAATGAATCAATGATTTTTTTTGGTGCCTCATAACTTACCACAGTAAAGTTAAAGGCGGACTGTTTTAGATCATTTTGGCAGTAAAAATCTGTCAAATGTCATGACATGAATCTTTTAGCCGATTTCGGTCGATCTACTATTGGCCGAACAATCAGATGCAATTTTCCAGCTCACCTTTAACATGCTGCTGCAGAGACAGGTTCATGTTGCACAGATCTCCGTAGCAGCACTCCACCACCAACTCGGGAGTCGGCGGCGTAGCACACTTTCCTTCTTCACTACCCACAATGCATCCCTTCCGCAACTCCCGAGTCCCGTTGAGCAAGGACATCGAGGTGAAGCACCGCAGGCCAAAACAGCGGTCGCCTCCGCCGCAGGACGACCCGTCGCACAAGCACTGCGAGCGCCTGGTGTCGCCTTCGGCTGTACGGACGACAGACATTTTATTGTTTCATTGGCTTTGACAGAAAAAAAACCCCACTGTTTTCCCCGTATCGGAAATGTGCGTATCGCTGCAGTTGTCGAAAATAACTACGAGATAGCGGATTAGACGAAGCCGGGCGGGAGAAGGGGGGGGGGGGGGGGGGACGTGCTTGAATGATCAGTCTGTGCATGCAAGCTGCTCGAGGGCCACTCAGACAGACACGGAGGCTGCCTCTGTGTTTTGACTGACAAACCCAGTGTCTATAGTTAGCTAAATGCAAGGGGATCATGCCCGTTAATCCAGAAGCCCCCCCCCCTCCCCTCGGCTCCTTCAATGAAAAACTGTAAAAGAGGAGAGGGGACATCCTTACCTTCCAAGCTTGTGCAGAGAGGGACCAAAAGGATCACAATCAAAAGAAACATGTGGCCGGCTGTCATTTTCGACCTGCATGTTTGGGGAGACACAAACACAACCTTTACTAATGGTGTCCGAAATACACGAGAACATTTTCGGAGGCCTCGTGACAAGACGGTGTCAGGAAGCGTCACTTTCGACAGGCAATTTGCAGCAGGACGCGCTCTGGTGTTTTTTCCGGCAAGAGTCAAAACCAAGTTTCGAAAATGTAAAGTGGGACTCGTGCCTTGCTGTTGTCCTGGCAACAAGGCATGAGTGGCAAGCAATGGGGAGACTGGTGCTTGCTTATTGGCTGCCTGGGTCCTGGTGCATAAGTGTGTGTGTTGATGCATGTGTGTTGGAGGGACGGGTGTGAGTGTGGGTGTGTGTGTGTGTAGGGGGGGGCAGACAGACGTGAGAGGATGAGGCGAGCACTGTGGGGAGAATTAGCGTGGGTGCCCAAATAGTGTCTGTCCTCTTTGGAGGGCTGCAGACTGTCTAATCCTTCAATTTTTAATGCGGCTGTAGTAACGTCGGCAGACAGCGGGCGGGCAGACACTTGTTTGTTCCTCCTTCCGCTCCACGTCGCAACCCTTTCTCTCAAAACATTTTTGTAATGACACAATACAAAACCCACCTGCTCCAAGCTTTTGCAGCAACCTCCCAGACATAAATGATTAAGTACGTCATGTTAACATTAGCTTAGCTAACAGTGGACCACTCGCGCAGGCCACATGCTGCTCCTTTAATCAGAGTACAAAACGCGGATAATCGGTCTGACCGGGGGGGGTTCTCAATGGGGAGGTGTAAAGCGAGGTATAGCCAGGGGGCAACAGGGGGACAGTGGGTCAGAGGAGGGGCAGAGAATTGGGAGCAGCCGCACAGGGAGGGGGGGAGGTGGGACAAAGAGGTGTCTGGTGTCAGTAACCGGGGTGGGAGGGGGGACACGTTTGTGACGGCTGTCTGGCGCTGCAATCATGTCAAACGTCATCATGAATATTTCCATTTTGATTGTTATATGTCGCATCATTGCGTCTTTTCCTGCTGTCAGTAAAAGCTGCATTTTCTTTTGGGTGGTATTATACGAGCTGTAACAAGGCGGGCCGGGCCGCCTGGTGCTCACGTGTCAGGGCATTCCACAAAGCGAGACGGGGGTGTGAGATTTCACACTCGACAATGTCTGGCAAGTATTTTGTAAGGCTCATGGGGCGATGGCAGGTTTTAATGTTGGGATTTTCAGAATTGGGACGCGTCATGGCCATGCGGCGAATAGTGACTCACTCACAGCTGATCCATCTGGAACTCACCTCACTCAGCTAAGTGAACAAAACGCCGCAGGCGTCACTAAAGGGCCTTGATTAGCGCACGTCAATGATTTGCTGCGCTTTTGCTTCACATTTCGCAAAGGGGAAAAAAAACAATGGAGCATTGAGAATACAATAGCTCTTTTTCAATGAGTTAGCATGTTGCTACGCTCTCGGGTTTCGCGTACGCGTGCGGAGACGTCTATTATTGAGTTCTCCGGTCGGGCTGTGTTGAAAATGTGACGGGGAAGCCGTGGGTGTGTTCCCGTCGACGCGTCTTTCATCGTTACCGAGCAGAAACCCGCCGGAGGGAACCTGCCGGAAAAAAAATGTCGACGCCGTTGAAGATTCAGATCAGACAATTGGATGTTTATTCCAAACAAGATGTTATTTTAAGAGAGGCATCAAATGGACACTCGGAAAGCGATAACAACATTGAAAACTTTTTTTTTAACATGTTTGGCTACAGATTGAAGAGTACAAAGGATGAGCAGAAAGACATTTTTATTGCCAGTGTGTAAAATGTGTTTGCTTTGACTCCTGTTGAGCGCTTGCAGGTTTTTCAATGTTCCCTACGGAAGGCAGGAAGGCCCTTTCCAAGTCATCCCACATCAAGTGGTAGATTGAAATACTCCAAAGTGATATTTTGAAAGCGAAAATAGATGCTAGGTTATGTATGCAAGACCGGCAAAATGGAGGGAATGACGAGCGATGGAAGTTGCAGTGAGTTTGGGAGGGGTCGGGATGCTGGATTGGACGCCCTGCAGGAGCTGCTGAGTCATCATGCTGGCAAAGAAAAAAAGAGGGGAGACAAGAGGCGCAATCTACGTCGGAGCTGGCAGCCTGGCACAGTCAGCATGGCACAAACAAAAAAAGCCGTCCGGCGAGGAAACTGCAGCAAACTGCAGCGAGGAGATTCAGACGGCGGACCGACGTGCACAGACGGATGGCGAACAGTCGAGCCCGCGACGACGGCGAAACGATAAATTATCCGCGCCGACACCCGCCAACCTATTTAAGCATGTCCTTCCGGGCAGCGCCATCTAGGTCACCTCGCGTCTCCAACGCGAGAAGATACTGAGTGTTGTGGCGCTTTGCTTTTCTGGCTGGCGGCCACGCTAAAACATAATGAGAACTCAGCAGTCCTGCGAGGTCACCGCTTCGCAACGCCGAACGGGAACAGTTGCTCGGTCACAATGCGGCAACCGGGGGATCTTGACTGGCAGGCTGTCAAGATTGGCCCGTGTGGAAATGAGCTCACGGACGTCGGGACCTCTGGCTGACGCACGCTCAATTACGATTCTCGGCAGCGGAAGAATCTGTTCCATCAAACTCGTCCAGCTGCTTCTACGTCCAAAATGTTTAAACATTGAGATCATTTGTTGCCATTACTCAACTTTTGAAACTGATTCACAAAAATTAGCTAGAAAGTAAATCAAATCTACATAATAAATCCATTTTATTTTTAAAAAAATGATAATTATTTTTAATTTCCGATTTTGCGGACCATCTGCAATACCGCCACACACCACTAGATGGGCGCTGACCACCGCTTGACACCCCCTGGTTTAAAGTGACCCAAATTGGCTGAAATAGAAAAATCGGCGCTGGGTCCAAAAGGGTATCTGACTAGCAACTTGGACTTAGCTAATGACCACGTTGACCCTCCGCTGCGATTGTGTGCGTGAGAGAAACGTGGCTAAAGAAGTCAAGCAAAGCTCATTAACCTTTTGGACGAAGGCCTCATCAAATAGGGATAAAAGGGCTCCTTATGCGGGGCCCTGGAAAGGATTTTGGAATAAGCCCAGTCCGTCCGAGGCCTGGCAGTATCTTAGCAGCTGCTTCTTTTTTGCAACGTGCGGAATGTCATCATATGAGTTTTCCATCCCGCTCGCGTCGTTTACATTGGCAAAGCAATTTTAAAATGTGGCGGTAAGTTTTTTTTTTTTTTAGTGGTTCTCAGCTCGCTGACGCGCAAAGTCGTTTGAGACGGATCGAAAGGTTATACGGTGCGGTGATTAAGACGCCGTTAACGAGCTGTGGTCGCCACGGCAGCTGGACTTTTCACACGGCCATCAAAACATTTTCAAGCGCCAATTCAAACACGCTCTTTACGGCCTTTTGCAATCTTTGCCGGCGAAGGAATGCACAAACACTCCAAAAAGAACGTTTTGCCGAGCTCCCTGGCCTGGAGCGCCGCTCTTCTCAAAAGCAAACCTCGCCTTGATTTGTGTTCCGGCGCAACCTTTTGGCAAAACGTCTCCTTGTCGAGGAGGGAAACTAAGGAAAGGACTGAAGAACAGAGGGCGGGGGGGATTTGGGGGGGTTCCCACCAGGCAACCCCTTGACCGCTGCGTTGATAATCAGCCGCCCGGCAAACGAGCATGCGACAAAACGATAAAAGTGTCAACGGCGCAAAGCGGGCTTTTACGGCCCAGAATTCCTGAGCTAAAAAAGTCTACTGGGTCGTTGTAGCTCCTGAGCTTGTCACAACATCTAATAGTTTTACAGCTTTTATTTACTTTACGCCCTGACCTTTGACTTTCACATGCTCGTAACACTCCGAATGGACTGGAGTGCAACAGTTAGCCAAAGATGGTTGCAAGTGATGACTTCAAGTTCAGTTTTAAAGCGTCAATATCAAACATGGGACTCAAAACGTGCTGACTCGCCTGAATCTGATTTTGTTTTTTAGCAAATTGGGATTTAACGTAATCTAAACGGTTTGCTTCACAAAGGACTACAGAAATCATAATTACTGTTGAGAAACTGAAAACAGAGGGTTCAAACCAGGGCTGTGCACTCGGTTGGGACTCGGTCATTTTTGCCGGACTCGGACTCAGTGCTGATTTTGACCGAGTCCATCGAGTCCGATAATAAAAAAATAAAAAAGAGGCAAGACGCAGCCAGAGAGTGTCAGGTTACAGTCAGCGCGGTAGGAGTTGGAAGAAGCAGTAAAAACTCCACCAAACTCGTCGTGATGACCCGTGATATATGTTATATCCTTACTATTTCCCAGGTTCTTAGATAACAAGAATAGGTCGGACAACGACGTGAATGATAACTGCTTTATTCCTTACTCACAGTGCGTTCACAGGGCGTACCACAACAACACAGAATGCGCCCATCCCATTTCCGGGGGTTTTCTACTATGGAATTTGAGTTAGCCCAAAATACACAACATCTCTTCCCCTCTTACAATGAACTTGCTATATGCACCTATAACTTGACATCTTCAAGATCTATCAATAACTACCATTAAACAATTATCATATATGGTCCAGACAATTATGACAATAATATTCCCATGAAACCTTAACTTTGGGTGAGCGTGGACTACCTCGAATTATACCGAATTATAGCGAAAAACCGATGTCGTACGGCGTCAGCACTGTGTTGTTTTCAATAAAAACATGAAGAACCCACGTTTCCGTCAGTCAATTTTAATTTTTAGAAAATATTATTCTCATTTGATGTCTTTAAATGTATCCGCGTTCTCCCATTGAAGCGGGGTGCATTCAAAAACCAGTCGTACAGACGGAAACGTTTTGTGATCAAATCTTTCATAACGAGAATGATTTGAGTGAATTGATTTGAATGAATAATTGAGACAAAATTTCAGTTCTGAAGGCTCCTTTTGTCCCAAGCAAAGTGACAGATGGTGGGGAGGGGGGATAAAAATTGTGAGCTCACGTAATTATATTGTTGCGTTTTGGTGAAGTGAATGAGTGTTCCGTCTATACAACTGGTCTTTGAATGCACCCCGCTTCAATGGCAGAACGCGGATAGCATCAAATGAGAATAATCCTTTATAAAAATTAAAATTGACTGACGCAAACGTGAGTTCTTCATGGTTTTATTGAAAACAACATAGTGCTGACGCAATACGACATGGGTTTTCCGCTTTCCAAATAAGGGGTCGTCACTAATTATTTGTGTTTAGATAAATGTCTGAGCTGTAATGGTGTAATTAATGATTAAAACTTGAAAGTATCTGTTTATTGTATTCGTTTATATATTTAATAAAGACAAAGCCATTACAAAACTGTTGTAATTATTTAGATTTTGATCTAAATTAGCCTTGAATAAAGACTAAGCAGTCACATGAATTAACAGAAAAAATAGACAGCCGGACTCTGACTCATGGCCAAGAGGCCGGACTCGGAGCAAAAATCCGACTGAGTCCATAGCCCTGGTTCAAACCATTTCAAGCTAAACAATGGCTCTAAACACGATTATTAAAATGAGTGTCGATTAATTGGCTAACCTCGACTGCGCTACACGGTATGCTCGCGGAAAATCGCCACAACTCATACCTAAAATATTCTCCGAATTTTCCCATCTGGACCGGTCCTCCAGCCAATCCCAGACCACTCATACCAAAGCTCCCAACTTATCAAATAGTGATCTGATAAGTGAAGCCAAGTGCTTGACTTCTCTGGTCTGTAAATGTAATCAGAGGGATGGAACAAGTGGGCAAAGACATGCACGCTGCCTCTTAGAAGCTGAGCGAGAGGACAAACGCACAAAGCCAGCCTTCCCGGAGTGTCTCATGTGCAGACCAGAGGAGCCAAAGGCACTGCAGATCCACGTTGGAGTGCTTCGTAGCAGACAGTCTCCTCTCGGCTCCCCCTTCCCCCGCCGCTCTTTATCCACATTTAAGAACACAGAAACCGAGACGATCAATAACCCTGTGCGAAGCCACCGGCAGAGGGACAGATAGTCAAACAAGACCAGACTGGGGAGGAAGATTCTCTTTATCTCCGTGCACCCCCCTCCTCGCACCCCCCTCCCCCAATGCTTCTCAACTTTGATTGTCAAGACTGCGGCACGACGAGACAGCTCAGGCTGATGCAATGTGTTTGGGCTAAAATTATATTGGAAAAAAAAACCACTGGAGGACAGAAGGCTTCTATTGTTAAAAAAAAAAAAGCTGGACAGTGCAGCCAATTCAACCCACATGCGTTTCCACGCTCCTCGTCTAATGCCAGCCGGCACTGACGCGAAGCAAACTTTCTGCAGAGTCAGCATCTAGCTTATACACAAACAGAATGTAAACAACGGCCAGATGCTTGCGAGGCTTCCAATCCAAAAAAGGTTGTCTCTCCTCCTTCTCCTACACACTGACGTGGAAGAGCGATGAGCTCCAGACTCTTGCGTAGACTTGAAGTCTATCTTGGTCTCATAACTGCGCTTCCCTTCTTAATGACAAAGTCTGTAACCTGATTTCACACATGCGCAGGCAGAACCCCAACCCCCACCATTCTCTGGTTTCTGGATCCGGCCACTCCACCCCCGCCAACCAGCATTAGCACATTGTTCCTATCTGACACTGCACTCTACTTGTGGTAGTTAAAGGATTTAATTACGATCTTATACGTCTGAACCCAAACTCCGCCTAGCGCTAATTTGCTATCTACAATCAGACCAAAGGAAGCATTTCAAAACCAGGGATCTGTGAAAACAACCTGTCCTCCCTCCTCCATTGTCTGGGTACCTGTCTGACTAGTTGGCAGGCCCGGCCCAGCCCGTCAGACGTCCTGCTATCAGACTAGCATCGGCTCACGTTCAGCGAGCCGAGGAGCCCAGACGGCAAGCGGCAGACTATTAAGTTGTTGTCCGCGGATCATCAACCAAGCAAAATAGTCAACGTCTGGGGCTGATTTCTTTTGTTGGGAAAAAAAAGAAGCTGATTTAATTGCGAACAATAGATATTTTCAGAAAGCTCACAGGGGAGAGTGAGAAGAAGGCCATCAAGACCAAGACGCTATTCAAACATCTGGGTTTTTCTTTGTGGTGGTTCACATATGCATATGAACTGGAAATTTAACTGTGCACCTTAGATAAATATTTTTTTATAAAGACACCTTGATTGTGAGGGCCTCTGGCTGATGATTCCTTTGAACGTCAAAGTACCACATGTCTTGCTTGGGGCCAACCGCTATTCAAATGGTTCATGGGAAGCGACCAAACAGCGACTTGTTGAACTCATCGAAGACGCAAGAAACCATTGATGAAGTCGAAGGAGGATTTTTTGTCTAGCTAGCTAGAAAAGACAGCTAGATAACTAGCTAGCATCTTTTGTTTCAACTTTTACTTTTCTTTGTATTGTCTGGCACTCTGGATCTGGTTTGGGGTCTCCAAAATGTTAACTGGATACCTCTTAAGCTAATCAGTTTTTGCTTTAAATGATGCAAGGAGGCAATAACAAAAAGCTAAACCAATGAGTGACGACGCGTATCATGTCAGCTCAGTCGACGTAAAACTCCAACTGACAAAGTACTAAAAATTGATCCCCCCAAAAAAATAACGGCTAAAAGTGGGAAAAAATGGCCGACGCTTAAGCCAAAGCCATTACTGATGACATGTTGTCCCTCAAATATAGCTTCAAAGATCTTGAGTGTCTCATCCACATTGTTTGGCAGAGACTTAAAAGCACTACATCAGATGTGTAATCAAGTATGAACACAATCAAGTAATCCCCAGACATACTTGATTAATGTGTTTGTCTGGCCGAGGTCGAGAAGGTGGCTGGCAGAGGAGGGGGTGCGCGCTGACGCAATGATGCTACCAGATAATTCAAGCACTTCGGTGGGTGTGAGACGTTCGCACGTCTTTTAAGCAGCGCAATTATCTGGGAACGGTCGCAGTGAGAATCAATGCTTCCCAAATGAAGTCCTCGTCAGTGGGTCTACATGCCAATCCTGGTTTCCTCAAGCTTTAGCGATGACAGCTAATATGGGAAGATGAATGGTGGTTTATTTCTTTATAGGGTATGACATTGCTCGGCAACCAGATCAGGAAAATCCTGAGGATTTAACTCAAACAAATGTCATTAATTCAATTTACTAATTTGTCAATTACTTGATTAATAGTTGCATCTGTGGTAGGTCAATTTTGGACGTTGTATGTTCCAAAACCTTTGCCAATTAAGGCTTTATATTATTAGTACAATTTGAGGATTTTTTCTTTATGAATTACGATTATTTTGGTTAGGATCACCGATTAACTGGCACAATGTGTGCTGCCGACAGGAGCTTAGTCTGAGGTTGTTTCCCCACCCTGCATCTTCCTCATGTTTTTTTCTTTTTCATCAGAAATCAGGGCATTGTAGATGTTTTGGTATGTTGGGAACCCCTGTTGAAAATGCATGAGGTCTGTGCTCCAAAAATACATCCTATCAATTCATTTTTCATCTATAGGAGGAGCCAAGTGTGGTGTAACCCCCATCCCTGCAGGTCTGTGCGATTGTGATGTAAAAGAAAAAAGTGCTCAGCGTGGGATGACACACACGCACACGATCACGCAGAAACGACCCTCCCAAAGAGATCTGCTTGCATGACAATGCACTCGCGAGTCACAACTTGTTGCCAACTTTAAAAAGCCGCATTATGGAATGAGAACGCTGCAAATGAAGCAGACTTGTTTTTCTAAGTTGTTTGGCCTGAGGTGTTCATTCAAAATATGTGGGAAAAAATAAAAACATGCCGAGTCGTGTTCGTGTGTACGCGACAACAAGCTTTGCGTTTATGCAGGCTTTCTGTAAGGCAAAATAAAATAAAAAAGCTTTTCCCGAAAACTTCCCACCCACATACAAACGTGGAAATTATAATCTCAAACTACGACATTGGGGTACTCACCTCGTTGGAGCTTTGTCTCAAAGTGCTTCAAAAGGGGGTTGTCGAACGGACCAAGGCGTCCATCTCTTGGAGCCGTTTAGCGACAATAGCCAGTCTGTTTGCCCAAGTCCGAGACGCTGCGGCGGCGACGCGGCGCCAACATTTCCCCCCCTCCCGCAACCGCCACAACCACGTCCACTCGCTCGCTCCGGTTTCGTCAAATTCACTTTTCACCTCGCTTCTCCGGTGTAGAAGGGATAAACAACGGACAATTTTTGTTTTGTATTTAAAACGCAATTAGCCTCTCACGTTGCAGTCGTCTGGAGTTCTCAAGTCACATAGCACGAAGGCGGCAAGGGAGGGAGGGGGGAGTGGGAAGAGGAGGAGGAAAGGAGAGGACGGGGGACACGGTAAGAGCGACTCAAACAGGAAGTTAGCTAAAGACTCGGTTACCCACAATGCGCAGCGAGAGAGCACGGATGACTTCTGTTAAAAAAAACTTTCGAAGTAAAAGAACTTGTTCTGCACGAACGTTTTCGAAATAAAAGCAAAAGTTTTACCTAAACATTTAAAACCGAACTGAACTTAAAGATTAAATGTAAATAATGAATTCGAATCAAAGGTAAGGGAGTTGTATTACCACGATAATAAATTATTCCAGCCATCCATCCATCCATTTTCTGAACCGCTCAGTCCCCACGGGGGTCGCGGGTGTGCTGGAGCCTATCCCAGCCGTCAACGAGCAGTAGGCGGGGGACACCCTGAACTGGTTGCCAGCCAATCGCAGGGCACACAGAGACAAACAACCATTCGCACTCGTACTCACACCTAGGGACAATTTAGAGTGCTCAATCGACCTACCAAGCATGTTTTGGGGATGTGGGAGGAAACCGGAGTTCCCGGAGAAAACCCACGCGGGCCCGGGGAGAACATGCAAACTCCACACAGGGAGGGCCGGAGGTGGAATCGAACCCGCACCCTCCTAACTGTGAGGCGGACGTGCTACCCAAGGCGTCACCGAGCCGGGTAGCACATAATAAATTACCGATTACAAATTAAAATTAGTATATAGAAATAAAGTTGGTATGAACTAATAACACGAAACTGATCACATATAACAGATGAAAAACAACAAAGTAAACTAAGTGATTTGCACTTTTTAAAACAAACTGAAATGAGTCGTTAGGTTGCATGATTTAAGTCTCTGTTATTCTCAAAGTATACCAATGTGACTGTGAAGATTGTTAAAATGTGCCCTTTGTTATCGTGTTTATCCAAACCACTCTAGAAATGGATTAAATTTAGGGCATCATGCTTCTTATAGATGACAAATGCAGTTGTGTTTTGTTGGCCTGCAGTTTAAGTGGATGTGAAATGGTGTGAGACAACAAAATGTAAATAGAAGTGCAAAAGCAATTAGAATACTAAGTAGACTTCAAGTGTGTATGTGCTCACCAGAGGGCGCTGTTGCATTTAATCGGATGAAGGCTCTGATCCCAGGGAGCAAGCAACATTACAAACAATAAAATAAAATTGGATTTATCAATCATTCTGATTTTTATTTTATTAATTGAGCAAAAAAAAAGCCGCAATGTAAACTGAGTGCACATACTATGGATTTAATCATGACCGTTTAATCGCATATTTGTGCACACACACGACCTCATGTAGAGGCTAGATATTGTTTGCTTTAGCTCACAGCTGGTGTCTGCCGCGTACCATTTTGACGATGTCAGTGACCTGTCAGAACCCTAAATAAACCCCAACAAGAACACTGCTGACACAAGACAATCCAGATGATGGGCAAAAGAGCACGCACATCCACGGTGTTCCCGTCATCATACAGTCAATGTTCCTTGCGGGGGAAAAAAATGATGACCGCATGAGGGGTCAAGTCAAGTCAAGTCAAGTTTATTTGTATAGCCTTAAATCACAAGCAGTCTCAAAGGGCTTCACATAGACAGAAATTGACAATTATTCTCAAAGCATCCCCTGATCTTAAGCTCCCAAAAAGAAATCAATCTCAGCCTATTTGCGGCATCAATCACTTCTTTTGAAGACACAAGCAGACATTTTTAAAAAGTATTAGAATACCCGCGTTTCTGTGTAATTTGGTCCCAAAAGAGAATTTGAGTTTTATGTTGCGTGATGAAACTGGAGTGGTTGGTTAAAGCTAAAACTGCCGTTTGCACTCCAGTTTTAAAGTTTACTATTCTCAAGAATCATTACCCAATGAGAACACAAAAGAGCTCTCGCAAAACCTTCGCATCAAGAATTTTTGTCATGATTTGATATGTGGAGGATGATTAAAGTGGCATTATGGTTTGGGGCTGCTTTGATACCTCAGGGACTGGACAGATTGCTATTGAACGGAGAACTGGATCCTGACATTTGAATTCAAATCATCAAAACCACATTGCTATCTATATGCATAAATAGAAGTGTTATGACAACTTTGCTGGCCTGCCACAATAGGAGTAAATGTTTAAAGTACTTATTGATTCTGCTGTTTTGCTAATCAGTAGCCAGAGTTGTGCAAAGTTCATATTCAATGTCAAAATCTGGTTACCGGGAAATCTATAAAAGGTAAAAAAACAACAACAATGATTAGACATAGTGTCTTGGAATGTTTGTGACGAAACAGAAAAGGAATGTTTATTTCAAGCCGTGTGGTAACTGTGACATAAAACCTGGTTGGTATCGGGAGAAATAAAATAAATTGGAAAAGAACCCTAAGGCAAATTTAGCCTTTTCTGTAAGCCAAGGGGAGGATAAAAAATATTCCAATGCCAAAAGCCCCAAAAAATCTAGAAATTGAAGTGGCAAAAGACAGTTTAGCAAAATGTTCTCAGAGTCACAACAACACGCAATTGGTTGCATGTTGAGCAGATTGACATAATGTTGTCGTGTTGACAAGTCGGGGTCAAGGGTTATCTCGATGTACCCAGTCAAAGTAGAATGTCATAACACTTTGGTTAGTCACGGCTTATTTTTCTGAGGGCACGCACACGAGACCAATCATTTGCCAGTTGATTGACCCCCAATCCCGATTAATGTTTTTGTGAGACTACTGAATGCTACTCCTCTCTTGCCCGGCCAATCAGCAGCGAGGTCACAGGTCACGACTATATCAACTCTGGAGTCGGAGGCAAAATTTTAGTTGAGACATTAGCAGCAGCGGCGACGATATTTTGAAAATTTTCAACTTGATTTTCTTGTACTCATGGCACCAATTCTATTGGACTCAATGGGGAACGACCACAGTGAATATATCAAGTAAGTCTTTTTTCAGTTTGCACGCTACAAATTGGTGGAGAAAATGACAATACTTGAAAATTGCTATTACATGTTTTGAGGTTTTAAACAAGTTTCATTTGGGCCTTTTTCAAATAGTTTAGTTTTATTTTGTGAACTTTTCTAGACTCAAAAACTCAACTGATCTTTGCTGGTTCAATCTTGCAAAAATTTATTCGAGTTCAAAGTGTCATTAGCGCATAATCAGCATTTTGGCGCAAGCTCCAAAATGGGCTTTTCCCAAATATTAGCTCCTGTAAAGTTTCTTTGTTACATGAAATTTGGTAGACATGCCTATTATGAGAAGACCCACAAAAAAAGTCTTGACTTTTCCAGTATTCTTTTTTTAAAATGGTAGAAACTGATTATGTCATAATCAATTCATTTCCATCAGCTAACACTTTTTTTTTTTTGCTTCAGACAAGAGGTTCATGTAAAAAATCCCTACTTGCACACTCTGGAGGAGGACATTCTGTATCACTTCAGCTTAAGTACCAAGTCTCACAACCTGCCAGAGATGTTTGGCGACATCAAGGTACGACCCGCAAAAACAAACCACCAACCCCGGCTGCTGGCTGGCGGAAAGTCGTGATACCATATCCTCTCTCACAGTTTGTCTGCGTCGGCGGCAGCGCCAATCGGATGAAGGCCTTCGCTCAGTTCATCCACCGAGAACTGAAACTTTCCGGCGACCCGACGCAAGTCCACGATATTTGCGAGGGAACCGATCGCTACTGCATGTATAAAGTGGGACCGGTTCTGTCAATAAGTGTGAGTATTCCACTCTACAGGCCAGTGCTTATTAAGCTCCTCCCTTTAGTCCACGGGTGTCTTGCGTGAGCCTTCTAATAACAAGCGTTGTTTTCGTAGCACGGCATGGGCGTGCCGTCCATCTCCATCATGCTCCACGAGCTCATCAAACTGCTCCACCATGCCCACTGCAAGGACGTGATCCTGTTTCGTCTCGGAACGTCCGGCGGAGTCGGTAACAACTTTTCCCCGTTTCCAAATAGTCACGACATTCTTAAAAGAAAATTCTCGTTGGAGATGAGTAAGGAGTTCTTTTGTCTAGGTCTGGCTCCGGGCACGGTGGTGGTGACGGAAAAGGCGGTGGACTACTCCTTCCGGCCTCAGTTTGAGCAGGTGGTTCTGGGTAAAGTGATCACGCGTAGCACGGAGTTGGACGAAGGTGTCGCCAGTGAGCTTCTGCAGTGCTCCAAAGAACTGCAAAACCTTCCCGCTGTGATCGGGAACACCATGTGCACCCATGACTTCTACGAAGGTACGTGGAAACCGCGGTACCTGCTGTTTAAAGGTCCTCGACGACAAAACCGTGAGAATCCTTCGCTTCTCAGGTCAAGGACGACTCGATGGGGCTCTGTGCTCCTTCTCAGAAGAAGAAAAATTGGAGTACCTGAGGAAAGCGTACGAAGCCGGCGTGAGGAACATCGAAATGGAGTCCACCGTGTTTGCGGCCATGTGTCGCATGTGTGACATCAAAGGTGAGGTTCGATGCGCTCATGATACATTTTTTAAAATGACTCGTAATTTTCTCACTCATAATTATTTCTTTTTGGGGATTTTATTAGCGGCCGTCATCTGCGTCACACTGCTGAACCGCTTCGAGGGCGACCAGATTACGTCCCCTCACGATGTTTTGGTGGAGTACCAGCAGAGACCTCAAGTCCTGGTGGCCCATTTCATCAAGAAACGGCTAGGACATATTGTTTGAAAAAAATCCTTGCCCTTTTAATCAATGTATATAGATATCACAGACGTGTGTGTATATACTGTACCTAATGTTCATATCTTCTATTTAGACACTTTGATTAAGTTAAATATGATGTCGACTGCATTTGCGTTTGTATTGTGTCAGTTTGGTGCTATAACGTGTTACTTTGATTGCTGGAAAAACAAAATGAATATTACATTATTTGTTGTTTTTATTTCTTGTTAGAGGTCTCATTCTCGGTCAAAACATGGCCACGTGCTTGTAGCATTGTAGCGTTGAATGCCTCACGATGAAAAATGTTACAACGCGGTCGTGTCGTGATATTTGGTGCTTGTAGTCAATGCAATACAAATAAAGTTTTCATGAAAACACAATTGCTGTCCATGGTATTTAGTACATTACATTGAAGACTTAGCGTTAACTGTGGCCCACAGACTAGCAAAAGCTAACAAGGCTAACTGCATTACAGTGTAGCATCGAAGACTTAGCGTGGCTCACAGACTAGCCAAAGCCAACGAGGCTAACTGCCGCTATCATCTTATTTTCGAACTCAAAAATAGTCAATAGATAAATATAAAATATATTCAGAAGTAGTAGTTTGATTCTCACACGCTTGCTTAAAACCGGAGTTCAGATTTGGTGTCTCGTCGGGGTGGTTTTGGAGGCTTGATGTGGGCCATGACCTCTTGGGCGTACTGCGTGTGGTGCAAACCAGCATCCCTCAGGGCCTGCTCGACCCGCAATCTGGGATCGGCGACAATCTGCGCCACACAAGAGAAGGCAACGCTTCAAGTTTCACACCCGGCCTGACATCTAATAGTCTGAAAGTCATTTCATGCCTTACGATTAATTTCTCACTGGTTAGCATTTCGGGGAGAAGTTTCTCCAAGTTAGAAAATCATTAGTCATGGTTACATAAGATCAACCACAGACTGCGCCGGCGGCCTTGAGCTCAAGGCTGTTTAGAACAGTCTGCGAAAAGCAGGGCAAACATTGTTTAAGCCGCCAAAATGCTTGCATAAGAAATGCCACAGTGCGGGTCAGCGAGCATTTGTAGATGAAAGACAAGGCAACAGAACAAATTCGGAACAGGTGGCGGCTGGAAAGCTTCGGAGCTCAGATACGAGCGACTGAGGAATCGCCAAGCCCGACAAATAAGTTTTGTGTTTTATCATATAAACGTATTTTTGAGAATGCTAAAAAAATAAGACTCCAGTTGAGACAATATTGTTTGAAATGAATTTTCACCTGGTCGGCCGTGTATGTGTGGAGTCCAAAGAGAGGCCTCTGGATATCATCTTCTCTGAGAGTCAAATATCGATTCCGCCAAGACTGAGTGTCTCCCATCATCCTCTCTGCATCGGACTCGGCCACCACCGCAACCTGAATGAACAGAATTGCCATTTAATGTGACATCAACGTTAGCTAGTATTCCTATTCGATGAGCTCCTGCGACGATGTCTGCCTTCTGACTTGCTACCAAATGGTGGCAGTGGTGCCTCAGCACAGATTAAAAGACTTGTGGGCACCGGTTCCAGTGACAGATCCAATCAATGGGGTTGAGCGGGTTAAGAGCACATAATGATCCACCTGGTTTCGAAGAGCTTCCAAACGGTTGTGCCTCTCCGCTTCCTCCCTCTGACGCTCCAGCTTGTACGCCTCTCTCGTCTCCTGGCGCCGCTGCAACATCTCGGCCCGGAAGCATACCCTGGGGAGAACGCCGAGGGTGAAGACATTAAGACCGGCAGATGCCCTCCCTTCCATCTGCTACTGCCCCGCAATCGCACACACACTACACATGGCTCCTGACACAGAAAACCTCTAAGCGTTTGGAGCTTTTTATGAGGTTGTCAGTTCTGCTTCTCTGTTTTTATACCCCACAGGCCTCACGAGTCTTCCTTTGATTCACCATCGCATCTGAAGCGGGGATATTGTCACACAATATGAGTGTAGCGGGTGATCGAAATACAAAGCAAATCATGTTGGGCACTGTACCGTATCCATAAAAGGCTCTTCGACATCAAAGTGATTGAGCAACAATAAGAACGTAACGTAACGTAATGTGATATAACGTGACATGACGTGACATAACGTGACATAACATGACATGACATAACATAACACAACAATATCAATGAATTAATATAAAAGCTTCACTTTAAGGCCAAGTGGTGAGAACTCCATCTCCCACAATGCATTGCTCACCTCTCTTTGTCTTGCCTGGCCTGTTCGTCCATGGCGCTCCTCAGTTTGGCCAGCCTCTCCTGATCCCTTTGCTCCAACTCCTCCCTCCTCTTCTGCTGCTCCAAATGAAATTTCCGCAGCTGAAGGGAGAACATTAGCGCTGACGTTGAATCAACGAAGAGACTCGGCGGTGACGTCGGCTCCTTAATCTGACTTGCGCAAAGCTCTTAGCGCTTTCGTGTCCTATTGATTGCAACTGAGGCGAAATCAGATAAATAGACAAAATGAGATGATATTTCAATGTCTGGCCGACTATGGCGGTAAATTATGTGGAATCACATGCATGGTAAATGCTCTCATTAATCAGTGTCTCAGCCCAGGGGAAAGACTTAATTAAACAGTCACATGATTATGCTCCTTCCTATTCAAGGGAAGTTGGTCTGTAGGCACAATGACGTATTGCTGATAAAATACCTTGCAACATGTCAGTCAGTTGTGTTTTTACGCGTAAGAATGTTGAAAGAAAATTTAAACATGAGGCAGATCACCTACAGATATACACAGTGGATATAAAAAGTCTACACACCCCTGTTGCTTGTGACTGTGATTTAATATGAGTTTGAATGTCATTGGTAAATTCTGAGCACAGCTGCACATTCTAAGGGTGTGCAACTAAATGACCTCCCTGCTCCATTTTTTAAACAAATTGGTTACAATAAGGGGTAAAAATTAGATTACCCGGTCTTATTTTGTTATGCGTCAAAAAACGGGCATTTCTACAGGGGTGTGTACACTTTTTATACCCACAATATTTTTTCATCCGATTATGATTGCGCCACATGTGTATGAGCGGGTTCACCTTTTCCTTCTGATGTGCCCGCATGGCAGCCTCTTTCTCTTGCTCCCGCTTCAAAATGGCCTCGGCTTCCTCTTGCTGTCTGGCAGCGATGGCCGCCTGTAACTCGGCAACCTCCTCCTGATGGGCCCGCCATTGCTGCAGCTGTGAATGCACGAGCATTGTACAATTTCTAAACCAAACAGTAGAACGTAATTTCCAAACGGCAAAGACTGTAATAATAATAATGATGATGACTCAATATTTAAATCAACATTTTGTTTTCTGATACAGCTCTGGAATTGGATTTCTTTGTGCAGGTACAACAAATAAGTCTCCTTCAATTTTCATGTTTTTCAAGGTCAAGTCTCCCTCACCAATTGAGACACTGGCACAACTTTTTGTCCCACCAACACGCACACACTGCTGCAACATTTTTCCTGTGAGTGACAGGCTCGTTATGCAGCAGGCTCTCTGCGGCGTGCCGGCTATTTGAGTGCGGCATTCCGAGCTCGCAGGCAGATTCCCAGGCCTATTGAGAAGAGAGCGCAGAGGGTGGCCATAGGAATGGACCGAAAATTAAAATGCTCCCGCACGGATTAACGCCGGGTAGTGTCGTCGAGGCTTTTGCATGTGTTGAATGTCTGAGGGGGGCGCAGACAAACTAAACCATTACTAGGTTACAAAATACTGTGAGAAAAAAAAATCATTAAGACATTTAAAGCACTCGTGATCAATGTTACAGATGTGGTTGTATAAATAAAAAAATGATTTGAGAAGTTTAATTTATCTAAAAATAAATTATAAAATAAAATCAAAAACTTGATACAGCATTTATTTCTTTAATTATTATTACAAATAAGAAAAGAAAATACGGAAAAAAACATGAAATAAATATTTGTATAAAGATAAATATAAAAGTATTTAAAATATATATATATATATATATATATATATATATATATATATATATATATATATATATATATATATATATATATATATATAAATATGTAAAACAAATATATAATAAATAAAAATATTTGTTCAAAATTGCCTGCATGATATTCAGCTAGCTAGTCTGGAGCCAGTGTATCGGTCAATGACCTTAGCTTGAAAATTGGAACCTACAGTAAAAAGCGCAAGTTCTGAATGTAATGCCAATGTTTAAATTTAATCCAGAAAGCACAACGGCAACAAAGAGGCTCTGAAGAGCCTCAAGTATTAATTCCTTACAATGCAATGTTGTAGGAAATAAAAGCAAG
Source organism: Syngnathus typhle (assembly GCF_033458585.1). Taxonomy (NCBI): domain Eukaryota; kingdom Metazoa; phylum Chordata; class Actinopteri; order Syngnathiformes; family Syngnathidae; genus Syngnathus; species Syngnathus typhle. The sequence goes on along the minus strand of NC_083746.1, from coordinate 10,888,755 downwards.
CCGTCAGGGTCCTTTTATGCAGCATTGTAAAGACTGTCAAAGGAACAAAAGAATGGCTTTTTTTCCTTTTTTTTATCTGTGCGCTGCAGCCTGTTCAAAAACCTTAATTGTACGTTGACGTCTTCAGTCACAGCAGCTTTTAGAATTTTCTATTGCGTGTCTAATAGTCAAACAATTCACGGTATAATGGAGTGAATCAGTTCAGGAAGAAGCGTGAGCAAAATTGACAATCTTTGACAAAAGATGAAAAGTGTCACACGCCTACTGGAGTTACTCACGCACGCATGGACCTACTAAACAAGTCAGTGAATCGTCATTTACAAAATTGTTAAACTCACTGAAACAAGCTAAAATTGACAAATTAGTTAACTTGAACATGTGGCAGCTTTTTTCCACTCCCGTCTGGCTTTAGTTACGATCTCTAGAATGCTTAATGAAGATACTCCAAAGTGTGAAAGAAGTGGGAGTATATGAACGCAAGGGCAAACAATAAATCAGTGGGCTAAGAAAAAGAAGAAGAATGGTGAGCTGGATGCAAGGAGCAGAAGTGACTTGAAGTATCTCGTTCGTTTGAAATGGAAGCGCCGTCAGGCTGAGCAACTGGCGGCATGATGCAACCTAAGAGCCAGTGGTGCTCTGAAATCAATTGGAAAGGATTTATTCCCGAGCCCAGTCAACCTGATGAGGTGAGAACCAAACCAGAAAAGCTTTCCAAACTCATCCAGTGGAGGCACAGGGAGGATTAGAAAACGTCTGTCACTGTTGCTTTGCATTCAGGGAAGCTAGCACTTTTTTTTTTTATTCTGACTCCAAAACAGTTATGGGAGTTACTTTGATGAATGCTTAGAATGGTTATAATGAAATTAAAATATATTTCATAAATATTTACATTTCCGTATGATGCCACAAAATGGAGGCAAAGTACTACTTTTGTCTAAATAAAGCTCCACAGCTCACTTTAACTAAGGCATCACGACCATAACTGTAAATTCAAGTTAAGCTTTTCTTTCTCGACAAAACGAGACAGTTATCAGAAAAGCCACGGGGCGTTACTATCGTTCCAGAATTGGCTGAGAAACTGTGAGCACACAAAAAAGCAGATTTGTTTACATGAGTAACAAGGTTGTCGAGTGAATGCCAACAGGCGCTCCTCTGAGACAAACGAATCAATTTTTTTCAGGGTTCTTCTTTATTAGCTCGTTTGCATTTTGTGGCACTTACCTTTTCTCTTAGATGGAAGCAGATGTCTTGCTGATGCTGGCGGTCCCTTTGGAGCTCCAACTCCTCCTGGTAGGCGTCCCTGGCCTCCTGCAGGGTGGCTAAGGCTTTGGCCACGAGCTCTTCCTGGTCCTGCTGCCACTGTTGGGTCAGAACCTTTATCTGGGTCTGCGTGAAGCGCTGCCTGGCCAACGCACGCTCGTGCTCCATCTGTAAGCAACATCACAAATTTCTGTTCCAAATTCTGACAAATGGGCATTAGAAACTAAAACACAAAAAAAGTCTCTCCTCTCGATTTCCTAGCTGGGAAAGGTGGTGAATATCTTTTTGGTTTTGTGCGCGAGGAGCTGCCACATGCTATTCATCATTGTGTCAGGGGGCTCACTGTGGCAGCATCACTTGGCTGCTTTTGCGGAACGCGGCCAATGATATTCATCTCTCGGCTAATAGCAGCTAACTGATGGTGGGAAGGCATTAGACGGCTGGCTGGCTGGCTTTGCTGAAAATGAGTGAAGCGCCCGAGGCTGTGAGGCAAATCATGTTTATTAATGTATCAAAGTGTCAAACCTGTGAAGGATCCCACCCTCTGTTCTTATTATTATTTTTTTTTATCTCACACTTTTATTGACTTACTGGGACGGAGTTAAAATGGGTTACAGTGAACCCCCGTTTTGTCACATTACATGAAATCATTTTTATTTATTTTATATTTATATATTATACATTTTATATTATTTTTTTATTTCATTATTTGTGGAGAAAACTTTTAACTTGATTTCCGCTTGAATGTCTCTCCATGTTGAAGTTTACTGTGTTGTAATTAAATTTGTTTTCGTTTAGAAAAAGCCGTTTAAAATGACAACTAACAACAGGGCACATGCCAAAGTCTGATTTTCTATATAGAAAATAAATTGCTGTTTTCTTCCTCGCATCTCCGTCAGACTGAGCTCTAAATGTAGCATTCAAGCGGATGCAATATTAGGAGGTCTCGGAGTGCCAGACTGTTGTCATGGTGACACTAAGCCATGATGTCAGCAACTCGCCACCATGCTGGGACCAATATGCATTAGAAAGAACAAAAATATAGACACTTATCAATACGTCGCCATCACTATCATTTTGCCTTCGGGTTAGATCTCATAAGATGATTTTGAGAATATTGCAAATGGGTGTGTGCGCATCCCAGGGCGTGCAAAACTGTAATTGCTAAAATGAAAAAAGCTAAATATGGCCCATTATAAGCAAGATATTCTCGCTACATTAATTAGCTGCATGATGAGGAGAAAGCTTGGCGCTCTACTTTCAATTAATGCAGAACTCAATAGGCAATCTTGGAAAACGTTGGCGTTTTGTTTTCGTTTCATTTAACAGTGGAAATGACTAAAATGATGCAGAAATTGGCTTCAAACTTTTTTGCCTTTGCACATTACCAGATCCTGTTTGCCTTTCTCCGGGAAGACCCTTTGAAGCATATGCAAGCATAGAACCCGATAGTTGGGGATGTCTTGCGTGTACTGCGACAAAGTGAAATTGAAGCGTAGGTGATCATCTGGACACCAGCCGCAGTATCTGAAACACGTTTATGGGATTGAAATAATTATTGCCCACATCTGACAACAATGTCCAAAAAAATGTCACGCCGACTTGTCTGTTCTCTTCAGGTGCTCGTGAAGACATTGCAGTCGACCGTGGTGGATTTCTGATAATGAGTGGAAGGCCTGGATCAGCGACTCCTTCAGTTCCGGGTAAGGGCAGTCTGACTCTAAAACTTCTGCTGGAATGTTGTCTTTCACCAAGATATCCAAGGTTTGGAGATATTTCTACAGGCGAGGTTCATCTTTCGAGATTGGCATACAAAGCTGATGATAAGCATGAAGCGTACCTCCAAACCGAGATCGCTAATCTCCTCTTGTAGATCACTGTACTCTTCTTGAAGTTTCGTCATTATGATAGATTGCTGTTCCTTAACAAAAGTGACCTGGAATAAAAGATTTGATTACAATTTAGAACTTTATCTTTGGTCTCTTCTGCTTAACACCTGATGTTGGACTTGTTCCCAGTTTGATTGAGGACTCCTGTTTTCCTCCTTTTGCTCCTGCTCCAACCTGAAGCTCAAGTCTTCCTTCAGCTGACGAACCGGCGCCACGGTGCCCATTACGAAGGCTTTCCGGTCTCTGTCGAGGAAAACCTCTAAACGCCAGACCAAGGAGAATTCTTCTGAGTTGTGGAATTGCTGTTTGAGGCTTCTGTAGCTTACCGTAATCTTTGAGTGAGAAGATAGCGGTGTCTTTTATGCTGAGCGGCCTGATGTTGTCGATAAAATCTCGCATTTCGCTCTCAGCCTTTTCCCTGTTTGTGGATAAAGAATTAAAAATCACCGCATGTCTGCTTCTTAACTTTCGGAGGAGACTCTATGACGGTTATAAACGTCAACGGTACTGAACGGGTTAACAAAGCTCTAAGTGTATTTTCGAACAGAGTGCCATTATTTGGGCTACCAGTTATTACGAGTAATTCTGTTTCAAAATAGCTGCTGGTTAGAACAAAAAAAGGGTCTATAGTGCCGCTAAGAGCGCCAAAGGTGTGATTTGTTCCGTAAATACAGAAGATGGATACGCTTTGTGTCTATTTACCGCAGTTTTCACTCGTTGGGAAAATTAAATCGGGCCCATAATGTGCTCAATGTCCCTCTCGTAAATATAAGTAACCAAAACAAATCGCTCGCAGCCTCTGATTTTCAAAATCTCCGTACAATTACACAAGAGATAAACCAACGTGTCGGAAGCACATGGTCGGTCGTTAGTGAGTTTCCCGCTTGTGTACAGTACATCGTTAACCTCGGCCATGACGCAGGCGAACAGAACCGCACCCTGGGGGTTCTTGCAGCCTTTGTGACTTCACAAAACACGATTATTTTTCCCCTCCCGTTTAATGTATTCTATCGGCTTCTAAAGCTCCACTGCCACACTCTCCCACTGTGTTTGCTCCAAGTCAACATTTTCTAATCTTACCATTTCACCCCCTCATTGGAGTTGATCTTCCGTTTCCCCTTTTTTAGCACCACCCAAATTCGGTCAGTCGGATCCCCGTCGGGGTTTTTAAGTGGCTGTTTAGTGTAATAGCAAAGTCAGACGACTGCGGCAGATAACGGCTGGGAGTAATAGGCTTCTCTTACTCGGCTTTTTGTAGCCGAGGGCACTCTCGGCTCCACACCTGCCTGTGCTGCCGTAATATGTCGCATTCCTTTATCTCCTTGGCGACACATCGGGTCCTCCTAACCTGGAAGATGAATACACCGCTAGATGAAATAACTGCAGTGTAGGCAGAAAAAGTCCAACTTTGAAATTCCTTGATGTCAGATTATTTGATTTATCGGGTCAACGCTTTATGTGCTTTGGGTACTGATTAGCTTTGCACATTTATCTCATTTAAAAAGTATGACCATGTTTAACAACTGAGGTAACCCAGTTGGAAATGACTGGTCAGATTTACTGATGGTATCAGACGTGGGATGGCTCGCTACAAAAATCAATGTAATGCACCAGACCATAGAATTCAAATGGAACATAATTGAGTGTAATCTACAAAAATAAATTGCACCAAAGGCAACAAATGGCGATATATTATTTACCCTCCATCACTATGGGAGATATGTACAGAACGCCAAGCGCGTTATTCCTCCCGTGGCAGAAATTTCTTATCTGGGTTATGCAGCGAGTGAGGTTGGATGAGTGCAAAGGCAAGTTTAAGGATGCAAAAAAATCAAGAGGCTCCTGTGACAGTTATGCAATTAAAACACTGCAGGTTGAACAGCCTAATATGCTTGGCCACAAGCACACACGTTTCCCTGCGCCCTGAGTCAAACTTCAAACAATTTTTTAATAGACCCCAGGCAGCCTGATGAATATTAACCAAACTAAGCACTATTGTGTGCGGCACTGATATCGCTGCTCTCTTTCAACCCTTAAATATTACGCAATGGTGGTTCAAATCCAAATAATAATAATGGGTTGACAAATCCATAGAAATGTTGCAGTTTTGCAATCCAACTATGTCAATTCACGGCACCACATGCTTATCATATTTCAACGGTACACACAAAAAAAAAAATTGTTGGGTTAGACGTCACCTTGTTTCCAAACGCAGCAGTCTCTAGCCGTTTGGCGTCAAGCATGGCTTGCATTTTGTCGTATTCCGCCGGCTTATAGTTTGATCTATACAGGCCATTCTTCAGTTGTATTGTCAGTTTATCTGCGAGGAAAAAAAGCAAACAAGGTCGGCCAATAAACAAGTGATCACAAAAGATTAATAATGTACGTCCTTTCTTGGCAACTAGAGTTCGGTCAACTTCGATTTTTATTGCCAGCATTTCATAGGAAAGGACTTCTTAAGATTCATGGTCATTGTAGTAAATTCACACATGCATGCATTCTGCGTATTTTGTGGCTAGTTTATGTGCAACACGTGTGGATTCTACGGCATGAATAATATATTTTACCACGTTGTAATTTATGCTAGCACACCTATGGAAAGCAAGGAAAATGTGGATGTGTGAGGAGGGTAATTAATAGACACTTCAAGCATTTTTATGGGATAAATAATTGATATTAAGAGCAATTTAGGATGGACTACATTGGAATATCTGAAAGATTATAAAACCAAATGTCCAAAGTTGTTTTTCACTGACTTCAGCAGGAAAAGACAAAGGCCACGGTTCAAATGATGCACTGCGGTATAGATTGCCCAGCAGGCGGAGCAGAGTTGCAGTGTTAAGACATTTATGTTTGCAGTTCTGCTGAGTGCCATAAAGACAGGTGAACAAACAAGCCTTGTGGGACAAGAGCTTCAAAGCCACGTCAGGACATTTAAGTGGAATTCCATTCAGGAAGGAACCTCCAGGTCAAATTTGACACTAATTCCACTAACTCACCCAAATCTTCTGGTCTGTAGCTGGTGATAAACGTTTGGCCTCCTACATTCATTGCCCAGGTACTAGTGGTGTAATTTTGTACTCACTAAATCAAATCACCTGTAAAAAAATAAAATAAAAATACAGGAACTAGTCATATAAACAATTAATCATTATTTCTCAAAATAGGGTAAAATAATTGTAAATGTTCCTGGCTACCTGTTTGAAGTGACAAAACAGTTTGTGAAGAAAACAACTGGCTATGACGTTTTTTTTGTTTGTTTATTTCAAACATACAAACAAACAAAACAAAATATATACTTTCCTTTAAACGTCATAGCCAGTTGTTTTCTTCACAAACTGTTTTGTCACTTATTTACAAAACAAAAATATATCGCATATTGATGACGTAATCGCCGGCCAAGGTATATAAAGATGGAAGTGTCAAGGTGTGTTTAAACGCAAGCGCACGCGCGCCCCTAGTGGGCAAAATTAAATATTACTGAAATGTATCTGTGTTTCAGAATTAAAGATGCAAAATACTTTTGTACTCTACCATTATATAAGATTATTTTATGCGTGAATGATCAAGTAGCTGTCATTTTTAGGCAACCGTGGAATAGGTTAATTTACTATGTACAACACAATGCATATCTCCACTTGTTGTCTTGTTTGTATTCAAGCAGTTAAGGAATGACATCCTTTGAAATGCATTGGGAAAAAATTAAACCCAAATAATTCTTAAAAAATGCTAAGTTATATTCAAAATGCATTCACAGCATACAACATCTATCTAGCATGCAAGAGCAATTTATCTAGCTATTCATCTGTCCATCCATCAAACTAACAATATGCGGTCCAAAGTCTGGTTAAGTAACAAAAAAACTGCCAATTTTTGCAACGGATTTTGCACACTAAAGTTGATATCAAATGGTAAAATTAATCGGTTACCACTTTTTCTTTTGGTGTCTCTCTCCTCTCCTCGATTGTATCGGTTGACAAAAAGTGTAACCAGGGAAACTGACGTCATCGTCTCTCATTGGTCCATTCAACAAGCCCAACCTTCCCGGTTGTTCCCGCCTACCTCGGTCTGCAACCAATCAGAAGTGCTCGTTCCCTTCTCGCCCCACCTCCGTGCTCGGGACTGCTGTTTGGGAAGCAAGGAGCTCGCGGAGGGGGCTTCGGTTCTTCTCAGTCGCTCGGCTATGGAGGCCACTTGATCCCTCGCACGCGTATGGGACTAAACGATGAAGTTTCAAGCGCAGACGTAGAGGGGAAAGCCGCCACCTGGCCAAGCCTCAGCATCAACAATAACCCCACGGAGGTATTTATTTTCACGTCTTCTCTTGAAACTATGTTGAGTTTAGAAAAGTCGGGAGACATGAAAACATCAGGGCGTACATGAGGCGGGGATTCAAGTGTTACTTTCTCCTCGGAAAAGTCTTTTAATACTCGCTTATGGGATGAAAAGGCTATGTGATATATTTTTAAGTAATCTATACAGAGGAGATTTGCGTTCATCTTTTCGGAGGAGGCACGTACGTGAGACCTTCACGTGCCATTGGGATGCAAAGATGGCTACTTCAGGCCCCTCGTTTCTTTTATAAATCCCCTGACGAATAAACTCACCTTTAGCGTAGTTTGCATTTGAACACATGCTGCCAAGAAGTCATGCAAAGAGGAGGGCAGGTGAGCCAACGTTGTGCTGGGGGTGGTGTGTGTGTGTGTGTGTGTGTGTGTGGGGGGGGGGGGGGGGGGGGATCTCCGGAATGCGTGGAGCTCGAGAGGCGGGGAACCAGACTCGCCTAACGCGTGAAATAAGCGCATCTTACCGCTGATCTTCAATGACTTTCACCGCTGTCACACTACCTCTTAAATCGCAGTTTTATCAGTGTGCAAGAAACAAGAGTCGAAATGTGCAAGCTCGGAACAATATAGAGTAGAGTCACCTTTTTTATTCTTCCATGCAGGCTGTTGTCTAGCTCATCAGGATGTGCTGCAACCAAAATCAACTTATCCAAACATGCCCATGCCAACTCACCTGCCACGGGCAGTTCGATTGTCTGGAATCCATCTACCTATCTCACTCTCTATCTCATCTGTCTTTCTGTGAATTAGCCTGTCCATCTGTCTGTCTGTGCAGGTGATGCAGATACAACTGTCCAGTCCTATTCCAATTGAAAGGAGACATTATATAAGACTGAGTTTTTCACAAGAGTGCCTGCCCATTATCAGGCATGAAATTAAACAACCACGTGAATTTTTGGCCATCTGCCTATTTGTGAAAATGTGTCATTCGGCACTTCCACCCCACTGTCACAAAACAGCGGAGCCAATTAACGTCATTGCTGTTAACAAACACTGGGCGACCTTATTCAAATCATGTTCGGTCACTAATAGAAGTTGCTAAAAGATTTTTGCTATGCGGTTTCTTAGACTTGGTGGCTAGGCTTTACCGGTATTAGCATGTAATAATAATGTAATGATCATTTTTGGCTAAATTGGGGTGCCGTGATTTATGAGTTTATCTCCTTCCCGTGAATCTGACGCCACTTGAAAGCAACAAAACTGAATTGTGTCACTTGAACCGGTGCAATGTCAATCCAGTCACGGTTGTGGTCTTTGTTCGGCCTCCGGGTCCCCCGTTGCCATACAAATGTGGGAATGTTAATTTGACAGCTTGGCTTGATGTGACCACAATGCACGCCGGTTGTGTTTTAGCTGTGGAGATGTGTCGACTGTGAACTGATGCAGAGGGGAATCTCTAGTAGATCACGTTACTCGTGATTCCTATTACTGCAGCCTCATTGCTGTCGTGGCGCTTTAGAACAACGGAAGGGTTGTTGGTGCAAAAGGTCTGCGGGTGTTTTTGTCGCGGACTAGTTTCTGCTTATGTTCTCGACTAAAACGACACATTGAGAGATGACAAATGTTCCTGTTAGAAATATGGAAATAGCAATAATACATTCCAGAATAGACTGATAGATTTTTTTTTTATTCCATGGGAAATTTAAACAGCAATCCATGTTGCAAAAAACAATCAGTCAAATCTGTCAAGCTGCCGCCATTATTAAAGTAGTTGTTAACTTTACAGGCAAGTACAGTTTTGGCTATAAAGATCACCTAATCACCCCCTCAAAAAATAATATATACCGTAAATTCCGGACTATAAGCCACACCGGACTATAAGACGCACCAGCTAAAATTGGGGGATATTTCAGTTTTTTTCTTATATAAGCCGCACCGGACTATAAGCCGCACGTGCACAAGCGTCTTTTTACAAGGAAAGACCGTTCACAGAAAGCCTTTTTAAAGTTTTAATAACATACTTTAGCATGTCTTTCTAAACACTGCCTGTGACGAAGGGTTTAGAGCCCTTTGACGCAGGTCACTTAGCGTGCATTCCTACTAAAGCTCATAATAGTCACAAGCAACACAGCCAGAATAAGCAGCAGCCATAGTAGTGTTTCAAAATAGTATTTTTGTTGTTGTTTTTTTTCTTTAAGATACCGCACGGTATAAAAGTGATCAATTCATCACAAAAATCACAAAGAAAATCCTTATATAAGCCGCACCTGACTATAAGGCGCAGGGTTCAAAATTTTGGAAAAAAGTCGCGGCTTATAGTCCGGAATTTACGGTATTATTTTTTAAAATTCTAAACAACCAGTCATTTAATAGGAAGTGACAACCCAGTTAAGCAGTTTTTGGCAGGCAGGTTTTCACCGCCTAATTCTTGCCCGACATCAGGCTTTAAGTCTTCACCCCAGTGTGTCATGTCAGATTTACTTTTTTCACTGGGATCAAAAGTGCCCCCCCTTCCCCTCCCCATTCTTTAGAGGTGGGGAAAGTATTCCCAGCCTTTGCCCTCATCCCCATCTTATTTTCCTAGCCCGCCTGAGCTTATGTAGCACTCCTGTGCACAAATAATCAATCTCATTCTCTCATAGTTGAGCAGACCTAAGTAGCCATCAATCAGATTCATGTCTTTGGTTTACTCACTAACCCTCTAATGTATTTTTCTTGCAATTAAGTTCAGTTCATTTCGACGCAAGGGTGCGCTTTATGTTGCCTTGATAGCCGAGTTCTTTTCAAAAAGAGCCGAGGATATTGAGTCGGTGAACTGTTTGTTTTGGCTTACGAAAGAAGCCCGCAGCTGTGCGCCACCACTTTAGGGGCGATAATAACAGTTTGTACTGGTAGCAATCAGCCAATGAGGGGCTTCCAGTTATACTGTTTCTCATTCCAATCCACATATGCACAATGTGCTCTGAACAGAATTTTTCCTCCTTCGAAGACACGTACCGGAGGTCAAGGTTTACATTTTGATCCGATTTTAGTCCGTTTGAAATGTAAACAGTCGTCGTAGAATACGAATAGTTGCTTATTTGAACAAGGTTGAACATATTTGGAAGCTAGCTAATGGTCTAGTCGGATATGGAAATCCATTCTGGAAAAAAAAAGGTACCCGAGTTTATGCTTTGTTTGGACTCCCCGACTGCTAAAGATAATACGCGAAGAGAAAGCATGTCAGCGTTTCGAGAGATTAGGCGCACAATAGATTTTTGTTCGGTGAAATAGGCCTCCATGGTTTCCACATGCTGAGTCCGAAAGTCGGTTTTTGCTTTGTGGGCTTTAACAGTCAGGGGATAGTACGAGCGCTTCAAATCTTTGCCACTATTAAGCCGTTTGATTGGTAGATCTGTAATTTAGCTAGTAGCCTCAAGCATTTATCCTCTTCAGATCTTGACAGAAAAGAACATGTTTTAAAAGCATCAAATTGAGTTGACATTTAGGTTGAGCGTTCCACTTACAACCCCGGCACTGTTTTTAGTCGGACCTCTTTAGTTGCGGTTACACGGCTACAAATCGCAAGATGAAGACAATTGCTGTAACTTCTCAAATCGTGTCACTTGCTCTGAAAACTCGACTTGGATGTAACAAACAAGACAAAAAGAAGTACATACAATATGATATGTTTCCAAAGCTTGCTATGACACAGACAAGGCAGAAAAGAAAACAATTTTTTAGATGAGGACAGCTGGTAATGTGGACCAAGTCGGTGTGGATGAATGCACAGAACGCCTCATTAGCGTTAGCTTGCGCTCACGTCTTCTGATGTGGAATCTCTGCCAGTCTTCTCTGCAAAATGATGCAATTAGTTGACATTTTGGCAGCTATTAGTCAAAGTCCCATTGTTATGCAAACGGTGATTACTTTCCCCCAGTTTGCCAAAATGAGCAAATGCTCGGTGTTTAAATATGGAAGTGGAATTGTAATTGCTTACCGTTTTCTCCATGTATAATGCGCCCCCATGTATAATACGCACCCTAAAAATGATGTAGATGCTGGAAAAAAGCCTGTACTCATGTATAATACGCACCCAAATTTTGACTCTTTCTTAAGTCCGTAAACGTAAAATTATTTCAGAAAAAACATCATCTTTGGGAACAACCGGATGTTATTCTGCCGGTCAGTATCACTGCGCATGCGCTAGCAAACTCAATAGCGAAGAAATGTTTCGGATTTGTGTAGGGTACATTGTGACAGCAAACGAGCAAGCGTCTGATACGAGAGCATTGTGTTCGTATGAAGCGTGTTTGAAGTGAACAGCAGAGAAGAAAGGAACAAGGCAAAGTGTTGTGAAATAAAATATTACCTGTAATACGCATTTTGTTATTTGCTGATTGAAACTGCTAATTAAACTGTGAATTGAAACTAATAGGTAGAGAACTGAACTCTCGCTCTTTATATAGCGGACGTGTCTTGCGCATCCGCTCTGCGCATACTGTCATGGCGGCCTCCGTATGATAGCCGGTCTGCGATGGAGATTAAAAAAAAAACAATATTTGACAATAACACACCATCAAGGATTGCACCATCGCATCAAACGATGTGTTGTCAATTATGAATTTTACTAAGTGTGTTGGGCAGGATGGCTGAATGCGATGCGCGATTGACGTATCTTGCGCATCCGTTCTGCGCATACTGTCATGGTGGCCTCCGTATGATATCCGGTCTGCGATGGAGATTAAAAAAACAACAATATTTGACAATAACACACCATCAAGGATTGCACCATCGCAACAAACGATGTGTCGTCAATTATGAATTTTACTGAGTGTGTTGGGCAGGATGGCTGAATGCGATGCGCGATTGACAACAAACAAGAAGAAAGGTGATTTCAAGTTTTATTTCGAGGGAGATTTTCTTCAAAAAAATAAAATAAATTGTACCCATATATAATGCGCACCCCAGATTTTAGGACAATAAATTAGTTAAATTTTGCCCATTATACATGGAAAAAACGGTACTTTGTCAATTCAACAAGATTAATTGCCAAATGTTAACTGCATCCATCCATCCAAGCTTTAAAACAGTTGTATGTCAAGTCGTCTTTCCCCATTGAAATGAATGGAATTGCCATTAATCTGTTCCAGTTAGCGCTGTCAGTACTCACTAACGAATCCATTTTATAATTGATCACCCTGTCGATTATTATATTGATTACCCAAGTAACGACAAAGTAATCAAGTCATACTTCATTGCATGGTTTATATATTTTATTTGCTCAGAAGTCAGAGCAAAATATCAACCGAAAATTTCTCATATCTTGAAAACATTATTTTCTGAGTGTTCAATGTCGAGACATTTAGAAGATCATTACGATTGTGACTTACTTGAACAGAAACCGGGATTGGTGATTGAAATTGAATAAATAACCTTAGACTGACATTTAAAATGGCATTTAATATAAAATCACAAGCCTTTTGGACTTGAGTCTCACAAGGACTTTTTCATATCAAAGCTTGTATTGGTTGTCTCTCTCTCTCTCTCTCTCTCTCTCTCTCTCTCTCTCTCAGAATATTGACAATAAAACGACAAGGTTGTAGCCTTAAGGTAAGTGGACTTAGATAAAAGTGCACAAGTCTACATTGGGATCAAAACTATATTTTTCTAGTATTTTTCTATCAAGTATTCAGTGTTGGTATAACAACAATTCTGAAGTCGCCCGCTTTGTTTTTGTCTCAGTTCGACCTCAAGTGCCCCCTCTAGTCTCTCCATTTCCAAGCCTTCTTATTTGTGCTCGGATGCATTCATTCCCCAGGTGATCACACATCATATACAATTTCCCGTTGTAGCGGAAATGCTGGTAAATCATTTATCACTCAGCTGAAAGATAGAGCTAATCTTTTGGCTACGGGGATGAGAAGATGTATTGGATAGGAAGAAGAGAAAAAAAATAGAATTGCAGCAATGTCGCAGTTTGGCAATGATGGATGTGATAGCGCCCCACACAAGGAGTCTATTGCGCTTTGAGAATTAGAGTTAGTGGGTCAGTACCTCGCTTGAAATTGTATGTAGGTCTGCAAATTTCCATCTAAATAAATATGTATTTTATTGTATGTTTATGTAATAACACATTTGAAGAAAAATATTATTTTTGTAAATGGGTGGAATTAAAATGGGCGTTTGCGCCGTTGTGTGGGTGAACACCACCGACTCGCAATGGAAGTGAACCCTCAGATTCCCTTTTAAACTTCGAGAAACCTTGTCCCATTACACCAGTGCTTCTCAATTATTTTCTGTTACGCCCCCCCTTAGCAAGAAGAAAACTATTCGCGCCCCCCCCCCTCTCCACCGTGACTATCCTAACTTGTCTTGTAAGTCGTAAAATGTTGCACTGTCGCAAACGTCACAGAAGTAACACTGAGAGCGCCACTGCCCCCTGCTGGGAAGATGCGCAATTACACTTTATTCTAGTACTGCAAAAAAAAAAGCCTGTTCCCCAGGGTCACACGCGCCCCCCCAGGTATAGCACGGCGCCCCCCAAGGGGGGCGCGCCCCACTATTTGAGAAGCACTGCATTACACTGTTGTTGATTCGTCACATTGGTCTAATATTTCCAATAATGTCAATTTTGTTAGCTCGTCTTCCTCCGCACAGCGTCTGGAAAGTACTCGTCTGTTAAATGCAATTGTCTAATGACACGAGACAGGATGAAGTGTATCTTCATAACTCAAATGAGGATTCTATTTCAAGGATTTACATCCAATAAGAATCATTTATGTCGTCCGTCAAAGCGCATTACTCTCGGTGGCTTCTCGTTACTTTGAGCTTTTCCTGGAAGGTGTGGTGGGAGAATAATCACCTTACTAAGCTTTTAATGCCTGTTGTTTTTGTACTCTTGCAAACATACGTAGATTATGTGGCGTGTCATTGGCCTGACCTTTTGTTATTTCCAGGTAAACATATTTTAGAGGGAATTTGCAAATTCTGTGCTTAGCTTTCGTTTTTTTTTTCAAGGCATGAAGAGAGTGTGGGCGCTCCGGATGGAAAGGTGACCTTATGGAAGCACTCGTATCCACTCCATACTGCTACTGCTGCTATATGCAGTCGAGCTAGCTAATGATGAACAGGGTGACAGAAACATGTGACGGTTTCTGAAAAAAATAGACAGTCAGTCATCTTAATAGAAGGCTCCAAAATTGCTCATAGTTGTGAATGTGAGTGTGATTGGTTGTTTGCTTATGCGAGCCCTGTGATTGCAGATTAAAATGACACCTAAAAAGATGCGATTCATAATCACGGCATATTCTCGGAGCAGCGGTGTAATTTCGTTGAGCAGAGACGCAACCTGCCGTGTGTTTCCAAGCAGCGTTCTTAGCCCCCTTTGAGCTGCGACAATCAGAGCAATCAGCATTCTTAAATGAGCCACTTAAATTTAGACTGGTATGCATGACTGGTAGTCATTCTTCATCTTTTGTTTTGAATGGGGGTATCCCGCTGTGCCTCAAAAAGCGAATTAGCCTTCGGGTGACTTACAATACATCTCTTCTATTTCAAGTGAGAGCAGTTTTGAGGGCTTGTAAATAAATAAATAAATAAATAAATAAATAAATAAATAAATAAATAAATAAATAAATAAATAAATAAATAAATAAATAAATAAATAAATAAATAAATAAATAAATAAATAAATAAATAAATAAATAAATAAATAAATAAATACGACATCACGTACCATAGAAAGTTAAACATTGTTTCCGCTTTGAAGTTTGTACTTAAAACTAGTTTTTCAGGTTCCACGCCGATGTATCACTTCATTCTGATAACTGTAATGATCTATTTTAAGGTTGAGACGATTAATCGAATAAAGCTGAACCGTAAGGGCACGTCCACAATCGGCGTCAAAAAAGTAAACATAGCTAATTTAACCATAACATACCACCCACCTCTGGCCACATGACTAGGCATTTAATTAGCATAGTGGCTAACGGCTAGCAACACTGAGGTTTGAACATTTGCTGACACCCACATCACTCACCAGTAGGGGTGTAACGATACATCGATACACATCGATTAATCGATATAATGCTCTACGATTTATTGGCATCGATGCTAAAGGTAAACATCGATTTATATCGCCGTGTTTGACCTCGGACATTAGACGCGACTTTATTTTGAAATCCAGTTCATTGTTGCTTGCTTCCTCTTTCCGGGAGCAGGGAGCAGTGCGCGGCGTTGCTGCACGTGAAAGGGGAGTCGACAACTAGTACGCGGCTCCTGGGCTGGTGCTATGGCTAGTGTCCAAAAAGACGAGGAAATTGGCTCCCCTTTAGGCTTCAAGTCATTCGTTTGGAAGCACTTTGGATTCCAAAGAAAAGATGGCTCAACGGACAAGACACGTGCAGTTTGTAAATCCTGCCATGCGGTGATCAAATATTCAGGGAGCACAAATCTCGCCGCACATTTAAAGAAAAAACACGACATCAAAGTTCAGTGTTAAAGTAAGCAATTTGTATACTACAATACTCTTGTAATTTCCTAAATAAAGAGTTTGCAGTACCTTGTTGATTTTGCGTATGAATTGTTATAAATCAGGATATTGTTCTATATTTGTTATTAAAAAATATATATATCGATCGTAGAGCACTATATCGCGATATATCGTGAATGAATCGCAGCAGGCTTTAAGATATCGGCAAATATCGTATCGTAGTTCTTTATATCGATATTATATCGTATCGTGACAAAACCCGCGATTTACACCCCTACTCACCAGGCTTCACGTTTCAAAAGCCGCATCCACACACACTCTCAAAGTTGATTAATTTGATAATGGAATCGTCGATTAATCGTTTCACCATCGTCTGTAACCTGGTATGTAAATTCAGGATGTGCACTTGCCAATATTAGAAATTCTACTGCAGTGCTCGTCAGTAAGGTGACACAAGGCACAGGTGGATTTCAGAAGGATGAATACTTCTCGATATAAATAATGAATTATGTCATTTAAATGATCTTTCCTTACTTGATATTCAAGGTTATTTCATATTTCAAGTCCAACATTTACCTTCTCCAACCTGCCCTTTCCCCCATTCCCAGCAATGTGAGTTCCATTTCATTCAGGAAATCTTGGATTCAGTCAGAGAAGGCTTGTGTAAGAAATTCCAAGGAGTGGCCCAGTTCTGAGGTCACTAAAGTGGACCACGTGTTGAGTCTGGGTGGGGTTAGTTTAAGAGTGCTCTTGGCCGACTGCAGATTACATTTTTGTGTACAAAAAGAAATCACTTCACCGCATATTTTTGTACTGTGCAATCTGTTTTGTTTTGTTACGGCTGTACTGAAAATAGTATCGTGCGTTTCAGGAGCATCTCCATGGCAAAATAGTCGCAGTTCACATCTCAATGCTATTTTTCCTGGGTGACGGATATAAACGTCCATGGCAACGAACGCGTTAAAATTTAATAACTGAAATAAATAAAACCAAAACTGCCTCTTATAGATCTTTACTTGCCAAATATGAAAAGAAATGTAAAAGCAAAACACGCAAATTATTTTTTATTGGTTTTAGTTGGGATCTTTCGCAAAATCATTTTGAACTCTAAAGTGTAAAAAGTTTGGTTCTTGCAAATCCTTGTACAACATTCAAAGGTATTCATTTGTCTGTTATCAGACACAAGCTTGTCTCTTTGTTTAGACCAAAACGAGGTCGTCATTTACCCACGGGGCAACCGATGTAGTCCGAAGGTATTAACCTAATTATAGCTTACAAAAAACTTCAGAGCGGGCTTCTTGTCCCGCCTCCCTCTCTCACCTACTTCTCAGTTCAGCTCCTCAAACTTGAACGGGGCTTGCTATCAGGTCGATGGGGTTGTTTGGTTCCGTCGCATTTGAAGAAAAACAGAAATGTTGAAGAGCCAGTCGGTTGTGTACTTAGAAGACTGCCACGGCTTAGCGGCGGCATTCAGTTGATTCTCTCAAGTCCGTTTTGGGAGCAGAACGTCACAGCGTATGGCGTGTAATGGGCAATTTCAAAGGTAGGATAAGAAATGACAGCTTTTCTATTGCTTGTATTGCCATCAGAACACGTTGGCTTATTTATTGGTTGTCATTTTTTTCTGCTGCACTTTCCTGTGGGCATTGGACAGATCGTATCCACACAAAATATGATTCAATCATTAAATATGTATTCCCCCCCGATTAAAGTGCCTGTAATGTGTGTGTGTGTGTTAGCCATAATGCACAGAAGGCATTATTAGTGTTGAAATTGACTCTTGTTTCAGTTGAAGTCTCTCTGTGCTTTCTTGTCGACAATTCCATCCCAAAGCTGACAGACATGTTTTGACATGTGAGAAGGCATCTCTGGTTTTTATTAAACATCATCACTATATGGAAATAAAGAAGTAGAACTTGTTGCGTATATTCGGTCCTCATTTATGGTCTGAATTTGAAGCCAATTATGTCAGCTTTTTGTCATGTTTTGTAAAACAATCAAATGCCTGTTGTGCGCTGATAACCTTTCTGTGTTACACTTCCTCATTCCCACTTGGTGTCGGAGGAGGTGCGCAGTCAAAGTGAAATTTCCTGGCCGCTTCTGGGAACGAATGTTTGTGTCACGGATTGTAGAGCTTCGGCTGAAGTGAGAAGCAAAAAGTGAGGCAGCGAAGGAGTATGTGTGTGTTTGCAATCGTGCTATGAATGAGCGGGAAAGGAATTTGGGAGAGTATCCTGAGTCTGTCATTGAACTGGCACATGACTCAATTCGGGTCAGGCCGCTTGAAATGCTGACACACTCCCAGAGTTTTTCATCGAAATAGCTCCAATGTATTTTATAAACTCCCCCCCCCCCTCCCTTGGTAAAAATAAAAGCTTTTATGTCTCCACTGCAAACAAGCCGAGCGTCTCACAAAGTGACTGTTGAACCATCTCGTGTGTGTTTAAAGTTGCCAGGAGCACACATTACGCGGGCGGAGAAGATCTGACCCCTTAAGCGTTTCAAGTAAAAGCCGTCTGGACCCAAATGGACTCTCTAGTAGGGGTGTAAATCGCGTTTTGTCACGATACGATATCAAATCGATACAAAGAACTACGATACGATATTTGCCGATATCTTAAAGCCTGCTGCGATTCATTCACGATATATCACGATATAGTGCTCTACGATCGATATATTTTTTTTTTAATAAAAAATATAGAACAATATCCTGATTTATAACAATTCATACGCAAAATCTACAAGGTACTGCAAAGTCTTTATTTAGGAAATTACAAGAGTATTGTAGTATACAAAGTGCTTATTTTAACACTGAACTTTGATGTCGTGTTTTTTCTTTAAATGTGCGGCGAGATTTTTGATCACCGCATGGCAGGATTTACAAACTGCACGTGTCTTGTCCGTTGAGCCATCTTTTCTTTGGAATCCAAAGTGCTTCCAAAGAATGACTTGAAGCCTAAAGGGGAGGAGATTTCCTCGTCTTTTTGGACACTAGCCATAGCACCAGCCCAGGAGCCGCGTACTAGTTGTCGACTCCCCTTTCACGTGCCTGCTCTGCTCACAACACAACAACGCCGCGCACTGCGCCCGGAAAGAGGAAGCAAGCAACAATGAACTGGATTTCAAAATAAAGTCGCGTCTAATGTCCGAGGTCAAACACGGCGATATAATTCGATGTTTACCTTTAGCATCGATGCCAATAAATCGTAGAGCATTATATCGATTAATCGATGTGTATCGATGAATCGTTACACCCCTACTCTCTAGTCTTGTGTGGGAATATCTGCAAGGCTGTTTTGTCATCTACTACGTGAACTCAATGTCAACTCAGCCTTTCTTTCAAAATTCAAAAATGTTGTTTTGCTAGATGATGATCAAGTTGTTAAATATCAAAATTTACCATGACACTGATTTTGTAAATCAATTGGCTTAGAAAAAGTTTGTGTTTAAATTAAGTTGTACGGTTTTATTTATTTTTATTATTTTTTGTCCAGCAATCATTTTTATATCTCTGAGCCTGGCATTTATTAGTGTTTTTATTTCATTATTCTTTATTTTTGGTTTTTGTCCAGCAATCATTTCTACATCCCTGAGCCTGGCATTTATTAGTGTTTTGTTTATTATTTTTTTTTTCTATCTGTGGTACATCGTATGTATTTATGCATGAGGATGTTGACAAGCTATCCTGTGTGCTTTAATCTTGTAAATCTTGTCGGCGGCGCTATGTGTAGAAAGCACAAGCTTGGATTTTGTCTCTAAATCTTTAGTCTAAGTAGCTGTAGATGACAGCTGCGGCGTATTTCTCAGACAGTAAAAATCCTTGTAAAATCTATGTTTCCCCAAAGAAATACATACATGCTTTTGCGTATTTCCACCAGAGCGCCATCGCTGACGATGATTCCTAATAAATATGTAACACCTCAGCGGCCGTATTTATTATTCCACTTGCTCATTTTATCCGCAAACCGCAGGCCAAAGGTAGCAAGGACGCCTCCATAGCTTTTTCAGGCGGTTTAATTCCTTCTTCCTATATTTCATCTTTTTAAAAATACAGGGGTGCCTTAATTTACAAGTGCCCTTTTCAATATTTTTACATAGCTTTGTGTTGCGAGCACTATTTGAGTTCATTCTTATAGTTGTTAGCAGTAGATTAGCAATTTGTCGCTAATTTGCTGTCTTAATTTGTTGTGTTTTGGGTAAAAAAAAAAAGATTGATGTCAATTTTGATACTAAGTCAAGGTGCCACTATAATAGTTCTTTTGATTATCTATGTTCCTAATGTACTCCGTGAATCATTATTCATGTTGTGTGTATCAAAGCCATATGGCGTTGATTTACACAGTCGCCGACGAGAAACACTGCCAGCGTCCCGGCCATATGTTGTGTCTACGTGTGGGTGTGATTTTTATCCATCGCCATTCGTGGCGGCGCGTGACACTTTATTTGTCTGTCATTAAGAATCAAGGAGAAAACAATTTTGCGATTGATACGCACGTTGATCATGCGTGGCTTTTTTTTGTTACGTGTCCAGGAGGAATGCCAGTGCCCGAGCAGAGCCCGGTAATGGAGGAGGGTCTTCTGCTGACCTCCCGCGGCCACTCCACGGGCCGTGGCATGGAGCCCAACAACACGGCCAACAATATCCTGGCGTCTGTGAAAGAACAGGTAGCATACCGTTTGCCAACCTTTGTTATTTTACATGTCATTAATCCAAACAGCAATTCTTCCAAACTGGTGAGCCGTGATTGGCAGTTTGAGTCATTTTCAATTGTGTGACAAGATGGCCGCCATTCCCAAGCCATTCCTTAAGAGCCATCACCCGATTCGCCGAACAATTGAGTGAATACAATACATCTTTATTCATATAGAGCTTTTACAGTAGCCCTTTCCGTGACAACGCGCTTTAAAAAAATAGCAAAACAGCAGAATTGATCACATATTGCCAATACTCCAAGCCTAACTACCCCTTTGTTGTTTAAAGTGGTTATTGCTAAAAGAGGAGAGATTCAAAGTCGATCAGAGGCGTCATGATTAGGGATGCACCGAAATAAAAATTCTTGGCCGAAACCGAAAACGAGGAAACCAAGGCCGAAAACCGAAACACCGAAAGAAATGATTGTCAGTTATTAGAACCACAGCATTTATGGATTTATATTATATATTATATTATATTAATATTATCTTTATAATATTAATATTATTATCTTATATTATATTATTTATATTTATTTATATATTTATATTTTATTTATATAGCATTTATTTTCAGCATTGCATGTTTTACAAATCGCTATCCGTGGGTCTTTCTCTGAGATAGTGAAATCAGTCCACACCGCAGACATGCTGGCTCTTATCCCGTTTTCCCGCGTGCTGGCTGCGCTGTTTGCTCACGTCATCACAAGTTTCGGCCGTGTTGTTTCGGTGATTTAGGTCTTTCGGCCAAAAACCGAAAATGCACTTTGGGGTCATTTTCGCCCGAAAGTTTTCGGTGGCCGAATTTTCGGTGCATCCCTAGTCATGATCACAGTGAAGGTGACGTCACACAAGTCTGGAAAGTAAACAGCTTTTCATTTTTTTATCTGAAGTGGATACAACCCTGAATAGTAAATACTAAAAAAAAGCACGAGTTGATTCGGGCAATTTTCTCCTAATTTAACTGCAGTGCTAAATTCTCCACCAGACATTCAGCGTTTGCTCTGGATTCCATCATTCTTGGTCCGCTACGCCGCATTTATGTCTGGAAGGACCATTGACTTTTCCGCTGTTTATTAACAAAGACTGCACCCAAGTAACATCAGAGTTCCTTGGAAGAAAGTGGCCTTTGTTTGCCCAAGTAAGGAAAGGAAGTCGGCAACACCTGTCGATGTCACTTCCTCCCTCGGAGGATCCCGAGCAGATAGCCGCGCCCCCCAACAGGAAGAGCGGCTAACCCGTCAGAGTTTTTGTGGTTTATCATTGACCGCTGAGGAGGAGTCCTCGAGGAGCGCGTAAAACGATCCAGGGACAGATGAGAGGCTGGCTGAGAGTGGAAAGAGAGGAAATGAGATCCGGGGTTAGTGGGTGTATTTCTTCCTCTTTGGAGCTTTTCCTTTGATTGTTGGGATTTTCGAGGAATCACACCGTCAGCATGTTCGCCCACTTGTTTGTATTTTGGGTGAAGGATCTCCGAGAGCTCGGTGAGTCCGTTTTGTCACGTTCTAGCTTTCCTGATTTTCTTTTTTCCATGTGCTTGTTAATTTCCTGTTGCTCTGGTTGACTTTTTCTTCACTGTGGAAGTGTTCCTCTCTCCCACTCTTGCAGCAGTCAGACTTTGCCCACATACCCAAATAAGGGCAGCAGACATGACGAGTATTTTATTTTTACAGTCGCATTCATCCTGCTGGCTCATACCCCAAACTTCAATTTGTACGGAAAGAGTAAATTGCTACTTAATTGCTATTCAAGGCACTCAAATGACTTTTTGTTGTTGTCTGTACAGTTCTGTTGACATCATGCCAAAATGGAATGTATTTGAGTAATTTCCCCGGGAAGGATTTTTTGAATATGGCTCAGTGCGGCTGATAGTTTAGCCTCAATTATTTCCACCACACACATGAATAATTCATTCACCAATCAGTAGTTTCTGCTTTGTCGCTCAATTCCTGCCCGATGAAAAGGTCACGAGTTTAAAGTTCAAAGTGGGGAAAAAAAGCAGTGTGGGATTCCTTCTAACCAAGTGTTGGATTTTGAGTTAATTGTTAATGTTTTGCTTTCATTCATTGTTCCTTCCAAGGAATGCCCCATGTGTAGAGTAGAGACATTCCTAGTTTTGAAATCAGACTAGTACAAACTGTTCAAATAGTTTAAAAAGATGAATACTAATAACATTTGCTCGCAATATCTCTATTTTTAAAAAGTGAATACAATTTGTGAGTTTAATAATGACACAAAATCGATGCAAAATTTGTCTTAGCGGGCCTAATAAAATGATATGGTGGGCCGTATCTGGCCCCCCGGGCCTTATGTTTAACACCCATGCTCTAGCACATAGAAATCATTTTTGTCATGACACAATTTACTGCCCTGAGTGTGCCAGCGATGATATTTTCTCTCTCCACCTCGCAAGTGACTAAGCCCCCTAATTACAATCGACTGTCCATTTTTCTCCACTCCTCCGCTTCTTATCTCCCTCCCTCACAAAGTCGAGGGGAAATCTAGACCCCGTGAGCATCGCGGCCTTCATTACGGACATGAAAATGGAAGCCCGGGCGCCGAACGATTACCCCGGCGAGGAGGAGTTGGAGCGCGACACGTTTGCAGGTGAAGGAGAGTGCTCAGTGGAAAAGACAAAAAAACACTTATGTGGGTGGGAAGGACAAAAAGGAGAGCGCAGGGGCTTGATGGAGAATGGCTGTGTGAGATAGGCTGTCACCTCTGAAGCCTTCTCCAAATGTATTGTGGCAGCCGGCTGTCAATGGAGAGGGAAAGCTGAAAATAAGCAAAGAGGAGACAATCGGCTCCCTGTGTGACAAGATGCCGGAGGAGCACCGTTTTGAAAATCTCCCCCAACACCTCGTTGTTAATTCTCATGAACGTCACTGTCATCATTATAATTATAATTATCTCTCTGATTATCACCCAGCTAGGAAATATTGCGTGCGTGGAGAGGAAAACTGTGTTGAGCAAACCCACACACTTTTAAAGACTGAATGGAAAGAAGCAATTTTGTTAACATTTACTTGGAGGGGAAAAAGACTCTTTAAATGAATCAGTGGCTGCTCGATAACGTTGCGCTTTTATGTGCAATTATGTGCACGGCAGCGTGAATGCAAATGAGGCAGGACTAGAAAGACATTTTGGAAAACAGGTGAGTGGGAGTCGGTTGAACTTGTTCACTTGCTTTTAGTTTTCGTGTGTTGCTGCGGACTAAGAGATGTATCGTTTAGAATTCGACCCGCATTTTCAGGAAAGATGGAGAAAAAAAATCGTTTGACATTTCGGTTTGCCAAAGATAAAGAATTCAGAATGTATTCAGTTCAGCAAACACAAAATTTTTTAGCCTCCCCGACATGGGGTCTTTTGAGAAAAAGGGAAATAGTGCTGCTTTTAATTTATAAAAAGAAAAATAGTTAGACATTTTTTTATAAAAACATACAGTAATAATATCATCAAATTGAATGTTAAGAAATTAATTAACTTTGACAAGATTTTTATTTTTTGCTTCAATAAACATTGTGCTGCTCCACCTTATCTGTGCGCCTTGGCCACCAGGGGACAGTCAAGTACAGCTATACCGATTATCACATCAAGGAAGCACTGTTCTTCAAACCACTTGTACACACTTAATAAAGGCTTTGATGATAACAGTGGATTCATGTGCTCAATTGTAGCATGTCATCGATTTTTCTTCTTTTCCGCTTCTTGTCATGATAAAAGCTGGGAGGCATTTATTGACACAAAAGCAATTTCCTCCCCTCAGGCTCCTTTTTATCTGCGACTGTAGCTCTCTCCATCGACCCCCGTGACCGCCGCGTGAAATGTCTCGCACAGTTGTTTAGAATTTGAATCAGAATTTACTCCAATCTTTTTTTTTGTTGTTGTAAGACATTTAAGGTTGCAGAGACCTTTTCAGTGTGCTGAATCAGCAGTCACAAGAAGGCGCTGGAGGCATTTCACGCAGCAGCCATGATGATCAAGCGTGGCTGTCGCGTGGCTTAGCTGCCGTGCCGTCATCTGTTTATTTGAGGGAGGGGGTACAGGATCTGAATCAGCTCGAGTAGAACGAGCAAATCTGGCCAATAAAGGCGTGGAGAAGGCCATGTTGGTACAGGACAGCTGGCTTGTTTGTGCAATCTTCTTCCAATGGAAGCTTGAGGCCAACTGAGGCTCTTGTTAAGTAAGCATTGCATTTGTTTAATGACTCCTCCGGCTACGCTTGTAATGCAAGTGATTACTACAGATTGGAATTTGCAACTTCTCTGTGTCCCTGTTTTATTTGGCCAAGGTTCATTTTTGCCTACTCTGTAGTTATAAAACTAGCTTGCAGCCAAAGGAACAGTTTAAGCGGAAATTAATTCGCTTGATTCTTAAAAAGAAATCATCATGACTGAGAGGCTTAAATATGGAATTGATTTATCCCTCGAAAGCATTACATAAATCAGCTATAATTCATTTTCATCCATGTTGCTTTTTAGGTAGCTGCTGTTTCTATGTCCTGACACTAAATTAGCATCACATTTAATGACACAAAACTAAATAATGTGTAGCTAGATATAAATTTTAGTTAGAGTTCCGCACAGATTTTAATTTATTTATTTATCTATCAATTTATTTATATTTATTTATGTGTATTTATATTTATTTATTTATATTTATTTTTCCATTTTGGGGCAATGGACATTAATGAACATCAGTATAAAAACAAATGTAAATCTGCCGGATTATAGCTATAAAAGCTACAAGGAGTAAGGAGTCTAGTGGTCACATGACTGATCTTGTCATAGTGCCTTTGCAATGCTAAAGTGCAGCTCATGACCCCCCACCCCCCGTCCCTCAAGCCTCCAGGAAGCTGTGACTGTGGAGCAAGCACAGCCTGCAGCCTGAGTCTCCTTATCTACTGAGGTGATGGAGATAAGAGCCTCGGAGAGCCTCGGAGCAGTCCGTGGGGGCAGGGTCTTCATTTTTGTTTTTCAAGGCACCCAAAGAACACTGGAAAGTAAGTGTGGAAAAGTAGTTTAGCCCAAAGCATAATCGAATGACCTTCCCAAGTCTCTTTACAGCACAAGTGCTGGTTGGTTGGAATGATGAGAGGTCTGATAATCCAGTCATGGTGAGAGTGGCCAGAAAAATGCTCTTAATGAAGCGCGGGGAATCCGGCAAAGTGGTATTTGCTGTCCCGTAAAACTGGAAAAGTGGAATCCTTAATGATGATCGGTAATTACACAAATGCCGAGTTCTATGCGGCTGCCATGGCAACCGAACCATCGAGGCCAAATGTCATGCAGGCAAGAGGTGCTTATGGGTGTGTGGCTGTCCTCGCTTTCAATCCAAGTCTGCAAAGCCCTGATCATCGGGTGTCTCCAAAAGATCATCTTGAAGGTTCTTCTTCAGTCCTGTCACTTTTTTTTTTAATGTCAAAAAACGGTTTGTGTGAACTTACTTGTTAGGTATCTTCCAGTGGATTCTGATTTGCATTGTCAGCATTTTGTTGCCTGTCTTCTATTAAGTCATGTTATGTCTAAAAGAAGCTATTGATTTAGATCCGTCAATAGACACATGTAACGCTTACTCAGATAATCACGTCTGACCAACTCTCCCCACACACACATCTTTCTTTGTTGCCATGCATGCACAGGAGCTCCAGTTTGAGCGGCTAACGCGGGAGCTGGAGGTTGAGCGGCAGATTGTGGCCAATCAGCTGGAAAGATGCAGACTCGGGGCGGATTCTCCGGGTGCTGGAAGCAGCAGGTAATGAAACGATTCAGCACACACAAACAGCCCCACTCCAACTAAACACACACCATTTATTTATTTATTTATTTATTTATTTATTTATTTATTTATTTATTTATTTATTTATTTATTTATTTATTTATTTATTTATTTATTTATTTATTTATTTATTTATTTATTTTTAAATCCTTCCCTTTGATTCTGAAGTGTCTGCCTTGTTCCAGTAGACAATAAAAGTACCGCGATACCATGAAACGATACCATGTTCTGGTATTTTTTTAATTCGTCATAAATAGGTGTGAGGTTGTTTCAAGTTATTTATTAGTCAGCCAAGTAAAATGTGGAGAGTAGCTGAAGGCTGCAAGACAATACATTGGAGCTAAATACAACCATGTTTGTTGTGAAAACGCCGAGTCAGGGTTGTGTTGTGCGGTGGAATGTTATTTGCTTATCGCGGCAGTGTGGACGGGTTTGTTGTGGGGATTTGTTCTCTCGTCACGCCTTGTTTCAGAACAAGTGCGGAACAAAAGTTTTGGTACAGTTGTAAATCATTACGTCCACTTTTTGGCAACAAGAAGATCTGAGCACCCCCTTTAAGCGCCCGACACCGACAAATGAAACGGTTGTCATTGGGCATTTATGTGCAATTGGAGATGAACTTTTTCAGGTCCCGCTGGGGAGCTCAGTAGTTCAGCGGGCTGACAGTAGAGATTAGGATGCACATTGGAGCTTCACTTAGAGCTATCAGCAAACCTCCATATGTACACACGGAGCGCCGTAGATGGATTTCCCAAAGTGTAGTTTTGCTTGGCAACATTTTAAATTCAAGCCTGGCGTTAGCATTCAGCAAGCACGGTTTCTTGTCATCAACCGTCTTGCTTCCATAGGTCACTGGAGCACGTCTCGTCTCGCTAAATCCTTTTAATTGCCTGCATGTGGCCATTAACATCCTGCGAGTCGTGCCTCTTAAAACTCATTATAGAACAGTATAGGGTCGTCCTAACGACAGGTCCTTGATTGTAACATTTAGTTCCTCTTCCACATCATGGAAAGTCCTCAGACAAAGCCAAGTGCTTTCATTCTGCGCCCCGAGTTTTTTTTCTAAAAGATAGAGTGGCTATTATTCCCTTATTTTGGTTTTCTGCTATTGCGCTCATATAGCTTGGAAACCTGCCTATTTTTTTTTGTGGCTCTGCTTTTTGTAGAACACCAGAATTTTATTAGAATACATCAAATGCTGGATTATTACTCTTATTATTATTATTATTATACATTTTTATATATTTATTTATTTATTTATTTATTTATTTATTTATTTATTTATTTATTTATTTATTTATTAATATATTTTTACTACTATTGATTTTTGTGGCTGACGCCAAATCCGATATTATGCAGAATCTTGAAATTCAATTAATTGGCTTATTCATTGAAAAAATATGCAATGAATGAAAGATTGGCTTTTTATGATATTGCTGTTGTTGTCAAGCTGTTTAACAAATGAGCATCCCTCGCCCAAGAGGCACCTTTACGGCTAGATGAACAAAAAGGTGACAGAAGTGGACTTTTGTAAGCGAGATATCGAATGACTCGGCTCGTTGTTGCCCCGAAGACAACGATTACCATCTGCGGCCCCGTCCTGATAGCCCGATGAAAAATGTACTCGGTAAACAACGCATCACTGTCACTGAGCCTATATTCACTTTTTCATTTCCTCTGCTCCCCTCGTAGCTCATCTGAGAAGTCGCTGCCTTGGAGAACTGCCGGTAGGTTGGAAATTGCTTATTATGTTTATGAAACTGGCATTTTGTATTAAGTCCATCCCCAATTGTGTCTTTTAAGAACCACCGCAAAACCCATCATTCAAAGACCCTGACTGCAAATGTTTCGTACTTTAAAGTTCAATATAATTGAATGGCAAATAAACATAATGCATATTTTCAACCTTTAATTTTACATTTTGAGTACCACACTTTGAGTACCACCACATCTTCAATATTCATTTTCACAGCAACCAAAATTTCCCGTTTCTCTCCCTTCAGGCTTATTTGCGCATGTATTCTGCCGCTCATGTATGTTAATGACATAAAGGAGAACATAATGGCCGCCCTTTGTAATGTTTACAATTTTCTTTGTTAAGATGACTGAGCTTACATAATTAGCAGCCCTGGGCGTTTTTCTTCTTTTTATCTCCTCTGAGCCTCCAGTTCTAAGATTTCTTCAAAAGCTTCTATTTGTTTGCCTCACGTCCTCAAAAGCTTCTTGGAGACAAAGTAGTTGGTAATGAATTATTCCCAGTGCATTTCATGGCTTATTAATTGCCAACATGAGCAATCGTCATTCATCTTATTTCGATTTTGCCCTTGGGGATTTTACTTGTGCCTGGGAAACGTTTGCTTGTTTGATTTTCGGTGGGGGAACGTAAAAGCAGTAATGGCTATTACGTTCGCTATTGATCGCTCATTGTGGTGTGGATGATGAACGAGCATCCGAGGCGATAACGCACTTGTTGCCGTCAAAACGCAGCGCGGCGTGAACACGAGTCCCTCCGAGCACGCCGACTTCCCTCGAGGCTTATCGGCCTCGGGAGTCACTGTATGGCGTTTGAGACGGCAGCGTTACCGTGGAAACTGGCCCTCGGCTGCCAGAAATGTCAATGCAGTCATACCTCATGTGGACTAAGACAAGAGAATAACCCCCCCTGTCACATCAACAATGAAAGCCTCAATGTCAATTTTGAAACATGACCTCTCGGGCGGTTGACGTTTCGGAATATGGAAGAAATTCAAACCAGAAGCACAGCTGAATGATTTTTTTTTTTCAATTTCAAGTTAGAGACAGCGAACACCTTGGACTGGTCGTCAGTCAATCGATCGCACATACTTAAGAGACTGACACGCGGGGATATTAGTCTTCCATTAAGCTAACATGCTAGTTTTTAAAATGCTAGCCATCAAATGGTAAAGATTGTTTTTAAATTATTTTAAGTTAGTTAGTTTTTAAATTAAAATTTTACTGTCACCGCTAGTCAATTGCAGGACACAACTGGACAAACTTGCTACTAACAACTACCAAGCTAGCAAATGAGCTAATCGCCGGCGACTCCACCGACCTCAAAACAACTACTGAAGAAAAAAGTGACATTTGCAATATTCTGCTGGTGGCGCCCCTCTCGTTATTGTCACAGTGATGATTGGTGTTTATGGGCAAACCATATTGGCCTTTGGTGTATACTGTATGCATGTGAGCGGAATAATAAGGAGGGCAATATTTAAAGTGCATCATAAAATGCACAGAGCCGTAAAATACATACATAACCTGAACTGTGCATGATTATCACCTTAATGTTGAAGGAATTTAATGAGGTGAGGTTGGGGGGCAGGTAATAAAGTCCCCATATGCTCCATAGGTAATGTTAGCATCTGCCACAATTTCAAACAAAATCATTTTCTCCAAACTAAACTCACTGGGCTATATTTTTACTGTAATTGATTTAATTATGTGAAAATGACACATTATTGAAGTCATTTCCATCCTCCTGCTAGGACATATGTCATTAGGCACTCTTCTACAGGTAAAGGTCACAGCCATTACCTAAGAATCCGTCGTACTTTCAGGGTCAACGGGAAACTCGCGTAGCTCCGCCCAGATGAATTCGTACTCAGATAGCGGCTACCAGGATGCCAGCAGCGGCTACCACGGCAACCAGGATGTGGTCAAATCAGAGCTGAGGATGCAGCACTCCTTCCCCGGCGCCGGCACGAGCACCCCCGTCAAGATGGCCAGGGCGGAGGGGCAGACCTCAACACAGGTACCTGAGACTCCAAACTCTGGTTTGCAACCAGCAACACGCCACTCCAAATTCGTTGTCCTTCTTTCTACTGGGTCATATATATGTACATTAAAAAAGCTAAGATCAATTGCATCTAATTTCCTGAAAAATGGTTTTAGCCGATTAACTCATTCACTACCAATGACTGATATAGTCGTCAAAGATCCTTTTTAACTGGGTTACAGTGAATGAGTTAAGTATAAAAAATTAATGTTTGTGCAATTTAAATTTGAGTTCAGCCCTCCGAATGACAAATGTGTTTTGTTGTTGCGCTTGAGGTGCCATCAGTTGGCGGGGCAGTGCCCGGCCGTGCGATACGAAGAGTCAGCTCAGTGCCTTCTCGCTCTCACTCCCCGCCCCGAGTCAGCAGCACGTCGCCCTCCCACGGCTCGTTGCGCGCCTACGGCTCGCCCGTCATCACCGAACCCAAACCCCTTTCCTGTATCTTCTCCACCACCTTGCCCTCCCCCGCCCAGCGCACCATGAGCGCTGGCGGCTCACCGCTCACCGCCAAGAAAAGCTCCCCCGCCGCGCTGCGACGGGTGGGCTCCGCCAACTCGCGGCAGGGCAGCACCAGCCGCACCACCTCGCCCTTCCAGGCCTCGTTGGGCTCGTCCTCGGGCCGCATGGGGTCGCCTTTGACCCTGACGGACAAGCAGCCCGCTCACTCGTCTCCTGTGCGAACAAGCATGGTGGCCGTCCCGCAGCACTACAGCTCCACTCTGCCTCGCTCCATCATCCATGGCGCCGACGCCTACCGGTCGCAGGCGTACGACATTTACGAGAGGAGGGCGCGGCCTGACAACCTTGCAGGTAACTGGCGCATGCAAACTTTTACATCAAGGTTTTAGCATATGTAGATGCTAGTTTTGTTTGCTTATCAAGTCAAGGTGTACCAAATATGGCTGTCAAACAATTTATAACAATGGTATTCAAGATGAAAAATACATTCCCATTGTCCTTCATTGTTACTCCCATTTTGTCCGGTTTGATAAGACTTTTTGACAAAAAAATAGATAAATAGGAAAGCTATAGTTATCGCTGTAAAACAAGCCCTGATGCAATCCTCATGCTGACTCTGCACTTGACTTTATGCTGCCTGGGGATATCTTCAGATGCTCTGGTGGATGATGACATTCAAGGTGAACATTTTTTCTTCCCCGTCCTGCTTTCTGTGTGTGTGTGTGTTGTGTATGTGTTGTGTGTCTGCTGCAGTGGCCGCATGCGTGCATGGTTGTCCTTTGTGGCCGCGTCCCATTCCCCAGCTCCATTTCTTCACTTTTGACTGCAACTCGCGAGTGGTTGCGATGTCATCATCATTTTGGGCCGCAAGGGGAGTATTTACTTCTAATGTCCAGGTTCCGCTATTAAGCCCGGATTACGTTCACCAGCGCTGCCTGACGCATTTTGGCTATAGCCGTTCTTGTCAGTGGCTGCTCAACCATTTGACAAATGGAGATGGAGTGCGCTGGGACCTCACACTTCCTCACTTTGCCTTTAACTTTTCACAATCACTTGACTCAGCTCAAGCGGACGACCGTGTCGGCAGTCTTTGTTTCTCTCACTTGGTGGTTTCCTGTCACTATTGATGCAAGAGATGCTTTGGCTTGTTCTTACGACACCCCTCCACCTGGCATTTTCCATCTTCTGCTACTGAGGAAGGTGGAAAAATGCTTTTACGGTGGACTTGGACCTCAGCGCAGTGCTTCTCCTTGAATTAGGTTCAGACGGGCTTGGTTCTAGTGTAGAAGGCACCGAAGGGTCTTCAGATTTGTCAGGGGAAGCACGTCCTTCTCCTTCAGTCGCTCTAATAGCCATTCTCTTGTCTTTGCAGGCATGCGGAACACATACGCCAGTCAGTTGGGCCCGGACTTGAGGTCCAGTATTTCCCCAGGACGCCGCATTGCGCCCATCTTTGAGGACCGCATGTACCAGACCCCGTTGTACCTCAGCTCAGCCCACACGCAACAGGGCAGCATCTGCAGGAGCGCCTCAGGTGTGATACACACAAATTACGAGGATTCTTTTAGCACTGGTGTCACCGGATCACAATATGACAGCGGGTCTGGCCTTTAGCACCACAAATGGGTCTTTCATTATTTTTGTCCCTTGCCCGTCTATTTTCTTTTTTGCCTTTGCTCCCACCGGCGTAGGACGCAAAAGGCTTGGCTGTGACACCCCAGGCGGGTATTATTGTTATGGCACGCTAGCATAAAGGCGCCCGTTACCTCATTTTTAGTGGCTGTTCCAGAAGATAGCGTGGTGCCTTGAGACACAATTTGGAATATTAAAAGTGAATGACTGAATAAATACATAAATATTCAAATTAAAAATCAAATAAATAAAAGAAATGATAAAATATTCATCCATCCATCCATCCATTTTCTGAACCGCTTAGTCCCCACGGGGGTCGCGGGTGTGCTGGTTGAAATTATATTTTTTTTAAATAAAAATTTCAAAATAAATGCATAAATAAATATATGGCTCGGGGTGCTCTGAGCCTTCTCGCTGTCCATGCATGCAGCACCTCCACCCGGTGCCGTCGCCTCCTCGGCACATTGAAGATGTGATCACGACCGATCCGTCTCCGATAATAGCTATTGATAGGTGCGAAGAAGCCCCACTGATGGGCTGCCGTAATTTGTTGCAGCCTGCGATGTATATTGACAAAACGCAACGGGGTTGCAAGTGCGAGACGAGGACCATTGACAGTCTTTGTGAGCCTGGTTTTTCGAGTTTTTCTTTAAAGGGCTCGGCCACAAGGGTAATTTTAGTTATGAAAATGAAGAAAGTATAACTTACAGCAAAAATATGATTTATTTCATCCATAAGCTTTTTAATTCAGATTTATGGATTGTGATTTTTATCTGCCATAACTGAAATTTTTTGTTTGTTTGTTTAAAAAGAATACTTTTATTTCATTTTGTTGTTGATGGATATTTTAAATAATCACTTGAATTCACTTTTTTACTAGGAAGTTTTCATTTTAAGGCGTTATTTCCTTGCCCCCAGTTCATTTTTTTCTTACTTATTTTTATGATTTATACGCTGGTGATTCGCTCTGTGTTCCTCCTCTGTGCAAATGGGCACTTTTAAAAGATATTGATCCTCGACTGAAAAATAAATGTGATTTTAAATCAAAATAGTGAGGCTGAGATTGCATTTAGGGTACACTGTTTATACTAATCATTCCAGCATATTGGCCTTGCGCAGGAGCAGCCGTGCGAGGAAATTGTGTTTTGGGAACAGCAACTCACGCTGACATGTCGCCTTCTGCTAGGAAGGAGGGGAGGAAATTGTCAGATAGGATGGACGCGTCACAGAAGTCATGCGAGTTTGTTTTTGATAGTCGTGAGCCATTGTATTTAAAAAGATGAGGTCATTGTATCATTTTCAGGGAATGAAATGAGTTCGGGTGTCAGGGAGGAAAATTATCCGTAGGCGTTAGCGTCCACTCTGCAGGTCGTAAGACACTCCCTTCTTTGCAAGTGGGTATCTAGCTATTTCGGGCAGGTCTCGGCTTAACGTTGCCACTCTGCTGCGTTTGGCAAGATTAGCTTCTAAGCATACGGTGGCACGGCCAAGCGGGAAGGAGCAGAGGAGAGGATTTGCGGATCATCACGGAGGTTGTTTTTTTGTTTTTCCCCAAAGCGCTCGAAGCGCTCCCGGCTAAACGCAATCTTGTTAAAACAAAGCGAGGAGCAAGCGGCCCTTTTGAAGAAGAGGAGTCACGTCTTTGCCAAACCACGGGAGCCTCAGTTTTATCCGTGACATCAATCGGTTGCAGATTTGAGATTCCGCCGCGTCGGCGCCTTTTGTAGTCTCGGCTCGTCCAACCCAAATCTTCTAACGCAGCCAATCTCACCTGGATTTGTCTGTTTGTGTGCGCAGCGTGTTTGGATTTCATTTCTGAGGGCTTTGCTCTTTTGGCCTCAGGCGTGGGGAGTCTCCAGCGGACATCCAGTCAGCGCAGCGCCATGACCTACCAAAGAAACGACTTGGCTCTTCACCCCTCCGCCACCTACGCCGATCCGTATCGCTCGGCGCAGTACCGGCCGTGCGATTCCAATTATAGTCGACAGGGCGGCGTCCTGGACGATCCCACCCGCTCGCCCTCCATAGACAGCATCCAGAAAGACCCCAGGTAGGTTCTTCTCCTGCTTCTGATTGGTTGCAAACGTTCCGCATCACTCCCGTGGGTATTTGTAGGGAGTTTGCGTGGCGAGACCCGGAGCTGACCGAGGTGATCCACATGCTGCAGCACCACTTCCCCTCGGTGCAGGCCAACGCAGCCGCCTACCTTCAGCACCTCTGCTTCGGTGATAATCGAATTAAAGCCGAGGTACTTGTCCCATACTGTTAAGTCGATCCTGGCCAGCAAAACAAAAAACATATGCTAACCAGAAGCTGAGCTCCACTGTGTTTGATTACAGACGAGACATGTGGCTAGCAAACAGGATTCTCACCGACTCCTTGCAGGTTTGTCGGCTCGGCGGCGTCAAGCACCTGGTGGATCTTCTGGACCACAAAGTACTGGAGGTCCAGCGCAACTCCTGCGGAGCTCTGAGGAACATTGTATATGGAAAAGTGATGGATGAAAACAAGATCGCACTGAGGAATGCGGGGGGCATCCCGGCTCTGCTGCGACTGCTGAGGAAGAGTGTCGACGCCGAGGTGCGGGAGCTCGTCACGGGTGAGTCTCGGCTTTGTTTTCTGATTCGATACTGCTTGCGGGACTGATTGCGAGCTGATTTCAGGATCTTCAGTCATCGTTTTTCGGGTGCCTTAATAGCAAGATACCTGACTTGGTGTCTGTCAAAATACACACAGTGTCAGTCAGTAAACATGTTTTAACAATATGATTGTCACACTTTTATTGAAACAATTATTTTAATCAGAATTTCTTATTATGAAGACACACGTCTTGTAGTTTCTTCCTTGAAGGCAAACACGACACAGCACTTGATTGCGCTTTTGTTTGTCATCAGCAAACATGTTTGGGATCAGGGCGGCGCACAAACAAACGGGCCAAGCAAGCCGTTTGGCTCCCAGGTGGTTGATTCAGCTGTTTTTAGTCAGCTTCAGCGCAAACTCCAACTGTTTCAGGTTACAGGTCCAATGGTTACTTTTTTTCTTAAAAAAAAGAACAGACTATCACAGTAGTGTAGTATATTTTCTTGGCGGGGGTTGACATGCGAAACAAAACACCTCTCTACTTCGCTTCAGCAAAAATACATTCCCGAAGCGCCGCAATGGCTACTGTGATAATGTCGCACTTTAAAAAAGCGATATCTCGTTTTAGACAACCTCTGTGTTTTCCACCACCGTCAAGGGTCAAGCGTATTCAAAACAAGTTCCCCGACACTCCTCCGCGGCTCCCTTTGAGAAGTCCAGGTGCTAATTATGCTACATTAGCAACAGGTGGCCCCCCTGCTCCAGGTCAGGGGTCATGTTGTCCGACACAAAATGTTTACCTGCTGCCTCACCCTGCAGCTGTTGATATAACTCGCTCTCAGACTCTTGACAACACAGGCTCAAACATCACAGCTCTGACAAACGTTATCAGCGGCCGGAAACTGCCACTTAAAAACTCTGGTTGACTCTCCTAAAACTTAAGACGCTTTAGGCAGGTCCACTGGATTCAAAAGTTGAAAGATTTTTTAAGGAATATGCCTTTAAAATACGTTTGAAGAAATTTCTGGAGATTTATGTCACCTATGCTGCAGATGAAAACAATGGAATTATCTTGAATGTTGACATTTACACTCGCTTTCAACCGTGTATCATCCCCGACCTGCCAAAAAAACTCACTCGCTAACGCCAGACGTAAAAATATTGTCTGTGTCTCAAGATAAAAAGTTGTGGCGTCGCTCCCAGAATGCTCAAGGCATGGCTCTTTTTTTTTTTTCTTCTGTTTTTATAAAGAAGCCTAATCCAAAAGCAAGCGCGAGCCAACTGTCGGTAAACGGAAACAAGTCAACAAATGAATACCCAAATAAGCTTCTCGCTTGCTTTTTTTGTGGCCGACAGGCAAAACAATAGAAAAGCGCTAGCTAGCCACTTTGAAGTTGTTTTGGTTCATGCCTCTTAATTCTCCTTCCCTTTGCCCCCTCGAGCGTCATAATATTGACCTCAGGTAAACACACACGTCCCGAAATGGGGTCAAGCCGCCGCCACAGAGGACATTTTGGAACGGTCACGGGTGATTTATGGCCATACTTCATTTCTGACAGCATTGTGTGCTTTAGGGATGCTGTCAACATGCAAGAACGTTGTGTTTGATGTGTGTCGTCAAACTGAAATGATGAAATCCTCCACATGTACTTCAGGCTTTGAATGGATTCAAATCTCTTCCGATTGGCATATTTGTTGGCACGCACATCGCTTCCGACTGTGTGTGTTTGTGTGAATGAGCTCTGGGGCAAGCCACATTATCGAATATTATATTTGTCATCGACTTAATTAAAGAGGACATGGTGTACTATGAAATAAGTGGATATAAACAATGTGGAGGATTTTCTAGAAGCTAGTAGATAGCGTTAGTGCTAATTATTAGCACTTAACGTTTTCCGTTTAGCATTACATTATGCTAATGTGAAATTAAACGGAAATTAGCATACAGTAGATAAATTTATCCTAAAAATCTCCAATGGGACACGATGACATGCTAATTATTGGATTTCAGTCAGGCTGATTATTCCGTTGAGCTTTGTCACATTGTTATGCAATCGTTGTCCGCTGTTTATTTGCTAGGCGCGCCCTTTCTAATGTTATGCTTGCGCCACAGAAGTCAGGCTGTGCTGCAGCGCATGCCTGGCAGCGAGAGGCAGCTAATTAGAGGGACATGCTACAAAAGGGCTAATCCTTGACAGATGCAGCATCAAAGGCTGCCAAGGATTGTGAACCACCAACAGTGGCTACCAAAAAATAGGACATTTGAATTGAGTGGAAAGAGGCCAGCATTTTTGAAAGACTTACATTATTTATGTTTCATTTCATATGCTGGAGCAATGCCCTTTGTTGCCTGTTTTCCTTTTTTTTTTTTATCCTCCCTGAAGGTATTCCGCTGTGATGTGGAAGATGGATGTGAATGTCTAATATAAGGCAGAGGGAGGGCAACCTTTTTGCTACCAGGGGCCATCTCTGTTTTTATAACACCCTCGAGGGGACATACTAAATTGATGAAACTATGTTAGATGTCTGAGAAGACATTTCACCTCTCAATTGAGAAGGCTTCATCAGTTCACGCAACAAGGCGTCCTGCTATTTGTGCAGCCCTCACGATTACATAAAACTAGCAAAAAGCTTGATTAGTGGGATTTTCAGAAAAAGACCACTAAAGATTGTTGTTTAATTTCACACTTGGTGGGTGGACAAGCACTGCTGGATTATAATACAAACAATAAAAAAAAATGGCTTAAGAATTTCCACTTAAGGTCTCCGTCACACAGCTATTAAAAGCCCAAATTGTCAGGCCTTTTCCCCTAAGCACCCTCGTCGCATCCTGAAAGCTCGCGTCTCTCAGTTGTCCCCGCCGGCTTGACCGAGTTTGCGTGCGGCGTCTCCGCAGGGGTGCTATGGAACCTGTCGTCGTGCGACGCCGTCAAGATGACAATTATCCGCGACGCCTTGGCCACCCTGACCAACACTGTGATCATCCCCCACTCGGGATGGAGCAGCTCCACCTTCGAGGAGGACCACAAGCTCAAATTTCACTCGTCGCTGGTTCTGAAGAACACAACGGGTTGTTTGAGGTAGGAACCACCTGATGCATACGCTTGGCGCACTAGCACCCCCATGTGGACAACTAGTGGAAGTGGAGATGGAAAAACTACACTATAAGTGTTGTACGGATTGACAATATAACAACACTCACTGACATATATTCTTTATCCTCTGCAGAGAACAACCAATCTACGATGACTATATTTTACTCTTAAAGCCATCAACATTTTATCTCGTGTTGTAAATGGACATTTTCGCTCTTCTATTGTCGTCTGTGTGTACTCGAGGCTAGATGGAATGTTTTCAATCAGTCGGTCGGACCACACGCGGGTTTCATCCATAATAGATGGTGTGCAGGAATGATTACACAAGTGGAGCAGACACGCACTCATCTGTCAGTCGGTATGTTTACACATACGCATGACTTGTACGTGTGTGTGTGTGTGCTCTTCAAACAGGAACTTGAGCTCAGCTGGCGAGGAGGCCCGAAAGCAGATGCGCACCTGTGAGGGTTTGGTTGACTCACTGCTCTACGTCATCAAAGCCTGTGTCAACACTTCGGACTTTGACAGCAAGGTACACACAAGACAACACACTCAAACACATACATACGTAATCGTTATGCTAAGAGGAAAACATGTTAGGGGGAAAAAGAAGAAGCTGTGTATTGGTTGGAACCTTTTAACTGCCTGACCAGCCGAGCAATTATTGTCTATTTGTTTACAGTATATAGCAATGGTTTGTCATCTCTTAAGCAAAATGTCTCTGCGTTCCCTCCACACCAGATCGTAGAGAACTGCATCTGCACGCTACGGAACTTGTCGTACCGTCTGGAGCTGGAGCTGCCTCCGTCGGGATTGATGGATGCGCAGGAAACAGACGCCATCCTGGCGAGCGAGTCACCCAGCAAAGATATCAACAGCTACAGCTGTTGGGGGAGGAAGAAGAAGAAGAAGAAAAACAGCTCCCATGAAGACACTGTGAGTGTGGCAGGATGGGGAAGAGAATTTACATGATTCACAAAAACATTCGAGGGGGGTGTTCAGGTTCAATCTCAAATTTGCGAGTGCCATATACGCCGCTTTTGTTTTTCAGTGGGACGGTGTGGGACCAATCCCGGGCTTCTCCAAGCCCCCTGCGGGTGCCGAGATGCTTTGGCACCCCGCCGTGGTGAAGCCCTACTTGACACTACTCGCTGAGAGCTCCAATCCTTCCACACTAGAGGGCGCCGCTGGGTCGCTTCAGAACCTGTCGGCGGGCAACTGGAAGGTAGCTATGGCAGGATATACATAAGGACATTTTTCAAATCACATGACTGTCTTTAATGTCCTGTCAATCCACGCAAATGAATAATAATAATAATAACAATAATCTCCAACACTCAAAGTTCACTGCATGTCAGAACTTCAACAAATTAATTTTCATCTTTGCTATTTTGCCATTGTCCCTCCCCAGTTTGCAGCGTACATCCGGGCTGCAGTGCGTAAGGAGAAAGGCCTGCCCATCCTCGTGGAGCTGCTGCGAATGGACAACGACCGGGTAGTGTGTTCGGTGGCCACCGCGCTCAGAAACATGGCGTTGGATGTCCGCAACAAAGAGCTCATCGGTAAGGGGCTCACCTTGTCCGTTTTTTTGCCATCATCGTAAAGCCCTACTCTACCACTAGAGAGCGCCAATGTTGCACACTTTGAGAACCACTGAAAAACTTCCTCATGAAACAAACCCCAAAGTCATCCATGAACCAAGTAGTTGAATTAACGATGATGTATATGAAGTGACATAATTTGCATCTGCCCGCCATCCCGAGCATAAGGCCCCGTCACAACGTGTTAACTCCACGTCTCGCTCCCTCCCTCCCGCTCAGGGAAATACGCCATGAGGGACCTCGTGAACCGCCTGCCCGGAGGAAACACCACCTTGCTGTCGGACGAGACGGTGGCGGCCATCTGCTGCACCCTGCACGAGGTCACCAGCAGGAACATGGAGAACGCCAAGGCCTTGGCCGACACGGGCGGCATCGAGAAGCTGGTCAACATCACCAAGGGGAGAGGGGACAGGTAAGTACGCCCAGCCAAGCTTACTCTAATACAACTTATGAATGTTGGGGTTCTTTTGTGAGTTGCAGGTTTTCTCTGAAGGTGGTCAAGGCAGCTGCTCAAGTCCTGAACACGTTGTGGCAGTACAGAGATCTACGTGCCATCTATAAGAAAGTAAGGATGTGTCATTCATAATCAATTAAGGATGGGCAAGTACCGATACTGACCAAACAAACGTAAAATATCCGGCCTCTGTATTCCCCAATAGGACGGATGGACCCAAAACCATTTCCTCACACCGGTATCCACACTTGAGCGGGACCGGTTCAAGTCGCAGCCCGCCCTCCACACCAACAGTATCCAGATGTCCCCCCTCAACTATCCTGGTAGGCGTTTTTTCTTTTAGACACGGAGCTCAACGTTGCCCTCATGTCTCTCTCTCTTCTTCCTCCACTCGTAGCCGCCAGTGCCATGTCGTCTCCTGCCATTCGCGACCACACCTTGAGAGATTACCAGAGAGCACCGTCAACTATGCAGTTTTATAACTATCAAGTAGACAACGCTATTAACAAAAACCAATACACAGGTAAGGTACCATACATTCAGCTTGTTCCAAAATGGCTGAATTCATTCCGCTTTAGCTTCTTGAAGCTTGACTCACACCTGGCTCCCTGACAGTCCAGCATGCAGCACCTGAGAGCCCAACAGGCCCAAAGTGGACTCGCTAGTCTGTACCGGACCACACAATAGTGTTACAATAGTGCACTGTACGCCAGCCGAGAGCTCTTGCCAGCCCGCATTTGCTGGCAGGAGAGTGGGAGGGCAGAATAAACAAAAACAAGAAAAAAGAGAGCCCTGGTCGAAATAGGAATTTGTGGATTCCAGTGGCGAGACAGCGTCCCAACGCCAGTCCCGATCCCCGAGGCCTGTGTAAACAAGAGGAAAGCAGCAGCCCGGCCGGCCGGCTGTTGCTTTCCCCTCCGTGGGGACGGGCATTCAATTTTCGCAGATTTGAATTGTTGAAATGTTTTGTACTTTGATTGCAGGGTCTGGAAAGCCGTTGTCGTATTACTACCCGTCGCCCACGCGGGAGGAGCCCAGAAGAACACAGGTGAGACCAAAAACATACAGGTCCATTATGTTCTCTACAATACAGAGCTCAGCATATCATATTTATGCAAACAGAGAATTTTAAATTAATTTTGGAATTCTTTTGTCAATATATTATTACTTATTTTTTTTAATAAGTTTAT
This sequence comes from Syngnathus typhle, assembly GCF_033458585.1. NCBI lineage: Eukaryota > Metazoa > Chordata > Actinopteri > Syngnathiformes > Syngnathidae > Syngnathus > Syngnathus typhle. Next base: position 10,847,570 of record NC_083746.1, on the reverse strand, counting down.
TTCTTTTTTTAATTAAAAAAATAATAATTCCTGTGTGTGTCTTGCACTCAGCCTTATTACTACATCGACGAGCCCAGCAGGAGGACCTACGACCCGTACAGGATGTACGTGCAGCATCCGCACGGCTACGATGACGCCTACGTGGACGAGATCATGGCGTACGCGCCCCCCGTGGACTATGGCGGCCAGCATCACACGCTCAAGGCTGCCAACAACTACGTGGACATTTACGCCAGCACGCGGAGGCCCTCTTACCGGGCCGAGCAGTACCCCGGATCCCCAGACTCGTGGGTCTGAAACTCAACCATGAACTTGGCTTTAAAAAAAAAACAAAGAGACTTCGTGTGAACGTGTGTGCATACAGTGGGTATGAAAAGTCTACACACCCCTGTTTGAATGCTACTGTAGGTGTTGTGATGAAGTGACAACTCGTTTCAAAACGTTTTTCCACCATTAATGAGAGCTTGGACAACTCAAATGAAAAAAGAAAAACATTTCCACATTACAAAAAACTGGCAGTAGGACAGGGGTGTGTAGACTTTTGAAACCCATTGAACGTAGAGGAGCAACAGCAGAGGGAATCTTGGAATGTGTGTCAGTAGAAGGGAATTAGTTAAAGTAGTTGAGAGGGGTACACACACAACGATTTTTAATATCGTAAATAGGGATGTTTCATACCACCTTTTTTCAAACCGGTACCAGTATGCATTTTTGACTACTTACCAATACCGATACCGAGTACAGACACCACTAGTACTAATAACTTCAATCAACACCATGACAAATCATTTTAATCAAATGTCTCTGTGATGCACACGATGATTTAAAAATTAATCAAACAGCAGCACCAATTACTGGCAAGGAAGACTTATCATTTTTTTTCGCTTTAAGCATCTGTGGCTGGTATCGGCATCCTTCTCGAATCGTATATGTGTACCCCATTTTAGAGACAAATAAAAAAATCACGTGGGGAACAAAACTGGACATGAATGACAGTCCTGCTTTTGTTTTAGATTTTAGATTTTTTTTTTTACATCTTGTCGTAGCGCAGCGAGGGCGTGAGTCATGTGATGTAAGGATCTGGGAAAGAGTCAAGATGGAGGTTGTTTATGTATGTGCCGAAGCCAACATGGTGGTGAAGGGGGGCGGGGGGGCGTCGAACGAGTGTACCAAAGGATGAAAGTGTTAGCTGTACTTACTGTTGTAACAATGTTGTGTTTTCTTGTAAATACAGTACACGTGGCCTGGTTTACACTCATCTGCACTGCTATACAAATCATGAACTTGTGCCATAATAAATCTCTAGAGCTATATTATATATATATGAATATGAAGAAAGTATGTGGAGACAACAGTGGCATACGTACATAATGAAAACATGATAATAAAAAGGACAATTTTGTTTTTTACACTCTGACCATTTTTTTATTTGAGTATATTTACAATCATCCTGCGAAAATATACTTCCATTTTATCAAATTAATAAACATAAACAAAAAACAACCAACAGCAGGTTTAGAAAGATGATCATCAGTATATTGAACAATATTTCTCACTATTGTTCATAATGCGACCTGGTCGGCTGTCAACCGATTCCTTGGGTGTCCAGTGAGTTTGACAGTTTAGAAGTGCATTTTTCCCCCTCGGAAGTGCACAAATATTACTCGTGGAAACAAGATGTCACGTTTCAGGGCAGCACCGAGGTGGGCGTGACTTTGGGCGTGACGTTAGCTGTGGTTTATCGTATAAAAAGTGAAGCGAGCAGCTTGAAGGGGAAGTGTTGAACATTTGTTAAAAGATGGTACAACAAGGCAGTAAAAGTGGCGGAAAAAGCGGTCGTCTGCTTAAAGGTGGACACCCTCCCGCTGGTTGGTATTTTTTTGCATGCACTTTAGGTCTCCGAATTTAGATCGTTTTGGTCGCCTCGCAACTCGTTTCGACGTACTGAACCTGTATTGTTACAAAATTGCCTTCACTGGCGCGTTATGGGATCTATGTGAATGTAGTATACCCCGCTTGCATCTTTTCTATTCTTTTCAAATGAGCTTCAAGTTTACCCAATAGCTTTAGGCAAGATCGTGTTTTTTTTTGCACGTTTAGTCTAAAGCAATAGTTCAAATTGTTTTTTTTTTGCATGTTCTATCGTGAAATTTACAAGTTTTTGGAGTAATGTCTACGAGTGTTTTTTTTTTTTTTTACTTGGGTTGGTTGGGTTATGATTTAGTTGAACAAAGTGTCGGGCAAATCGAAGTTGTGCACGCGTGTGACGTCACTACAAAAACAAACAAGACGGTAATGGCCATTACGTACAAAACTTAAATGTTCTCACTTTCTCCCAAATGTATTATATGTTGTATTCTCACCAGTGAAGGCTGGAGGCAAGCGAGTAGCCAAGAAAGGCTTGGAAGAGGCCAGCAGCAACCATGGGACTCCGGAAAAGGAGACCAAGAGGCCTGACAAACCCAGGTAGGTATGCTTCCACAAAACGAATAAATTAGGAAAAAAATGTATGAACATTCCTAGTACTAATTAATAGTTTATATAAAAGTGTTGAACCAACTGACTTTTTTATGACCAGATTTTGGGGTTGCTTGGCAGCTGGTGCACCAAACTGTGGTCAGTGAGGTTTTTTGTTTTTGTTGCCTCAGGCCTCTGCCCAGTGCCAACAAGATGCAACAAGTGGGTCTTCTTCTGGCAGGAACTCTCGACAAGGTATCCCAAAAACATATTAATGTTTGATTTGTGGAAGATTGAATTTCCAACGGACGTGAATGCTTCATGCAATATTCTTACTTTTGTATTTTTAATCTTGTCAGTTGAGTCACGACTTTCCAGAAACGCCTGTGAGCGTAAGGCACAGTGGGGTGCGACCCGCTGTGGAGAAGCCCCACTCTCCTCGAACCTTCTGCATCCAGCAGCCTAGGAAGTTCTGAAGGATGCCTTTTATGCTTTGGAGGAAAAGAATATATTCTCTACAATTACTAAAAGTCTCACCTTTTTTCTTTCGTGGCTGTTTCATGGTTTTGTGTGTCAAATGAGGATTTTGATGTTTAAAATCTATTTTTGTTTCAACATCTTTGTATTACTTGGCGTGTTAAACGTTCAATAAAAAAAATGGATTCTGAGATTGTTTTTGCAATACCTCACAATGACCGCTAGGTAGTAACAAATGACGACACTAATCTTGACGACGATTTGTTTGTAGTCCTTCACAATGACCGCTAGGTGTTGACAAATGACAACTATACAGAATTTTATCAAAGAGATGCCAAATTACATGTATTCACTGCACAATACCTATAAACCTCCACTAGATAACATTATTTACTTAGAAGTTTGACTTTAATTTCGTTATGCTATTGATAAAAACATTGCGCAATGATTTGATAATAACCCTGGAAGAAATTAATTGCTCTTGAGTTTTTCCAGAGCTGCATATTTGTGTATAACTGGGAAGTGAGATGGAAAATATATTAGTGTTTGATAAAACCCTCAAAGGTCAGGCAATTAGCAAAAAACATTTTCATCACAAGATGTCGCTATAGACTCATGTGGAGTCTATATCAGTCACGGAGCTTGAATCACCTGTTCGTACCGGTCCTCGATTTACGATGAGTTCTGTTACAGAGACGACGTGACACAAATGTAATTAAATCCATCCCTACGCTAACGCAGTTAAGTCATAGCCAAACCAAACATATTTATGAAAATATTTTCTCGGCCACAAAAGAAAACAAAAGAATAATCGATTCATTGTGTGACGTTTGTTATCTCGAAATATTGTCGTAAACAAATTAATCTGCAACTTGTCATTGTTCAAGGGGAGGAGGCTGAGGATGATCCGGGGCAGCCCGGCCGGCCGGCCGGCTGGCCGGCCATTCAACGACAGATGACCTCATGCTAGGAAGGAGGAGGAGTCTATCATCGGCAGAGTCTACCTTGGTGCTGGAACAAGTGGGAACAGACTTTTTCTGTGTGTGTGGAGTTATTCTCAACTACAGAGGGACGTTAGCTTTTCTTTTCCTTTTTTTAATGAGGGAGAATACTCACCTAAAATTCAGCAGGTAAGACGTTTATTAGGTTTTCCTAATTGTGACGTAAACGTTAAAAATAGCGAGTAGGTACTGGAGGCGAAATGTTGGGGCATGCCCAGCGGAGGTGCCGTCACATCCACCGGGGACTGACAGCAACTTTGGGGGCTTTACGTCGAAAGTGATTTGACTTATTTTTCTTAAACTAATTGTCAAAGGTAACATGGTGTTTTTTGACAGAAATGTTATCTTTTACAGCTTGACATGAAGTTGGTTCGGGGAAAGTTGTCGGTCAGGTAGCGTCTCCATGAACACGCATGCAGGTCAAAGTGAATGAAGCTAATGTTAGCATGCTAAATGAGCTCTACAAGTTGCTCAAGTCCTTATTTATTTAGTTCTGTTTTACTAAGGAGTTTGTCGTTCATATGTGTGTCCTGATATTAAACGACACACGTATTACAAAGACCTGATTTAAAACAAGCCACTCGTGTTTTACCTACATTATCAAATGTAACGTTTTTAAATGTTTGCCATTCCGTTAAAGTGACAAGAAATAATACATTTATCAGTCAAGTATAGATAGATAGATAGAGCTTTCGAATTTTTTGAAGCTGTAGCATGTTTGTCCATAATGAAATATATGTGGTACACATACAAACTGTTGATAAAAATACTTTCCTAAATTCACTTATTAGTGACTAATATGGAAAGAAATATCTTTCAAATACAGCTTTTGAAACCCTTCATTAACTGTCTATTTTGATGTTAAATGCCACCCAGTGATTAGAAACCACAATGTAACTGACGCATTGCATTTAAGACTATTAAAACCAGTCTTGAATTTCCACACAGCGTCAGGCTGGCTCCCGGTTGACATGGAGATACTCAGTATTATGTTTCCACCAGCACCGTTTCGGAGCAATTTTACACTGATTAAGGAATTATTATAGTGCCCGCCTGATGCTTCTGCACTTACCACAAAGATGTGGTATTAGCACCAGAAGAGACTGAGTGCCTTCCAGTCTGAACATAGCCTGGTTCCCATGGTCCCCGGGGCCAGTTGGCCCCGAACAGAAGCTGGCACCAGAGTGGCATTGTTATGGACGAGGAAAGGGACTTTAGTGGATCGAGTGACCTGATTGACGGCACACACTGAGCTCTTCATAATGGTCAAGATGATGAAGAGGATGGGGAAAAGGTTCCCACAGAAAGTTTGTAGGACAGTAATATCCCAAAATGGGTTGTCGTTTTCAAATTCAAGCAAAACACATGGCAGGTTTAATTCTTTCCAGTTTACGGTCGAAAAACAATTGGAGGATGCCCGGTGGGATACACTCGAGTCTTTCAGATGTTACTTATTTTAGGTGTTCTCTTTTTGTTTCCTGTGTTGATTGGCTGTCGACCAGTTCAGGGTGTAACCTGCTTCTTGCCCAGAGTCAGGTGGCCTTAGAGAAAAAACGACCTATTGTATCTGCTTAGTTGGCTCAGTCCTCACGAGCAAAGACGTAGAATGGCGTTCCCTCTGAGATCAGCACGAGCGTGTGACGCGGTAGATGCAAACACTGCGTGGAGGAATGGAGCAGCGCAGTGTGAAATTGCATAGCCTCAGCGTGCGCATAGTTGTGGCAAAAAAGAAAGTGGAGAACAATACACGGGAATGCGTCTGTAAGCTCAGATGTTGGACTGCTTGCACTCAATTTGACACGTCTCATAAAAGCTTCCTGACCAGTTTTTCTTTTGTTACTTAAGTGAATGCTGAAGTCGTTAGGAAGGCAGACATGTCAGTAACGTGTTGGACTTGCAAAAAAAAGCAGTTTTTTTTTTTTTTTCCTCCAGGGAAACTTTATGTAACTTGTAAAAGCAACTTGTTAATATTTCACTCTTCGTCAAATACGAGGCTTCCCGAGAGGCAAACGTTGAGCTGAGTCTAGAAAGCAGTTTCCCCATGACTTTTTTTTAATAGTTGTGGACTCCCCGTGTTCATTAGCACATAAATCGCTCGGTGAGTTGTTAATAGAGGGATGGCCAGATAATTAGCTCCACTTAATAAGTGAGATTCCCACGAGGTCTGAAGAGCCATGTCGTTCTCGCCGGAGGATGTGTGAGTTATTTGACGTGGGAAAAACTGCCTCACCACCTTCCATTATCCTTAAATATACGTTACACGAAAATGCCGCCTTCATGTTGGTGATTACCCATGGCTGTCTTCATTTGGATGTGCTGCATGAAATATGATTTTGATGTGGAAAAACAAAGTAGAATGTCTTGTCCTGTCTGTTTTAATTTCAGGTTGAAGGAGCGTGAGATGTAAGTTTAAATACGGAGAAGCCTTTAAAATATGCCTTGACACTTTGGAGGCTGACCGTCCTGGGACTGGAAGAAATTGCCTTTCGCACGCTGTCGCGTAGTCACCGACAGGCATAAATTGACGCATCAATCACGTCGAGGACAGCGATTGGTGTTGCCGTACCATTCTAATTTGCCCCAGTGGACGGTGTTCCTTAACTGCTTTGGAATTCTGGCAAAATAGTGCTTTGTTTTTGTGTGGCATGTGAATGTTTGTGCTCCATGTTGTTGCAGACACTTGAGATTTTTACCGGAATGTGTCGCTCGCTACTACGACGTAGTCATTGGTTGGCACATTTGTGTACTTTTACGTCCAACGTTCTTCTTTGTCTTGTTCCTGGCGGAAAAGACGTCAGCTGTCTTGAAGAAGGTAGCTTCTTTCCGTTACAAGCGCATCACCGCCCACGCGGCAAAAATGCGAGGACTTTAATGGGCTCCTTCCGCACTTCGATCTTTTTGTTCTCGGACTTTCACGCTTGGTGTGTCAAAATCAATTTGGGCCTTGAAAAAAAAAAAAACTGGGTCACTCACAAACAGCCTCAGGGTGGAATTGATCCAGTTGCAGGAAAAGCAACAAGTGGCAAGTTTAGCGCCTTTCTGCTTTTCAGATCTGCTAAAATAGTGATAAGGATTTCATAACTGATAAAAGGCTGCCTTTATTTATCTCATGTTTACTATTAAATTGTCGTGAGGGCACGTTGACCCGTCCTTGAGAACAAGCACAACTGTTTTATGATGTTTGAGCTGAGGGAAGAAAGAACACTCCGATACCAAGCCCCGATACTGCTAATTCCTTTGATGAAAATAAGATCAAAATCATTCTCATAGCAAGTGGAACATTCTTGGGTGGTTGTAGAGCTGAGGAAGTTGGAAGGCGGGGCTGGGAAGGATGCACTTGAGCCCAGACCGGTAGACCCGTGACATAAAAATGTCTGCCCTTTGTTCTTTGCCTTCCTTTCACTCCGGCGTGAATAGCCGACAATGGCCCACATCAAGACGGAGGTGTCCTTCATACCTGCTCTTCCTCCGTTCGTGTTCCTTAACGGGCCATTGTTCACGCTCGGCCGCAGCACCCGAGTTCGGGCCCACTCTTTTTCCGGCGCTCTTCAAAGAAGTCCCGAGCTTCCCACAGGCGCAACTCGTATCGGTTGCCGGAGCGCCCCGGCGCAGGTTTCTGATCCGCGACCTCAATGTGCCCCTTAGCGTGACGCTCTAGCATCGTCCCCGTGCCAGCAAACTTTGGGCATAGAACCTATAATTACACATGAAAACGCTATTATTAATTTTAGCAGCGGAATTGGGATTTGAGGTTTTATTTTGTCCGGGAGTGGCTTCAAAGTTTTACTGCCGAACCTGGTTTTTTTTTCGATGCGGTTGGGTCACACCGATCATTTGTCAATATCCATTTGTTGTTTATCATTGGGTCAAAAAGTACGTGACTCGCTCAGTAGCTGAATAATGAGACAGAAAAAAAAATCTGTCTTTAAAAGATTTCAGTCTTACTTTACTGCTGCATGACTCGCGTGCAGCAAACCAGCTCTGGAAGAAAAAAAAAAATCGCCCACCAACATCGCTAAGCACAACAACTGCATTCAATGTCATGCTGATCGTAATTTTCATTAATCATTTATTTTTTTATCTCTTCCTGCGCCAGTCTATCAAAACGTGTGTGATGGGTCGCACGCCGCTGCTCTGGCCTCGTTAAACACCGGCTATGACGACAGCGGCAAACTTAAATGTAATTACTCGTAATTGGCCATTAAGAAAGCCGTGTGAGAACACACAGGGTGAAAAACATTACGTCGAGGTTGATCCGAGCTTTGGTTCGTTCGCTGTCGTCCCTAACAGGGCGAAGCAGGTTTGTACACGATGCGCTTCCTCGCCAGAGGCATCTGAGATCAGCAATCGTGTGTGTGTGTGTGTCTGTGTGTGTCTAGCGGTGAGCTCTGATAACTTCTCAAAGCGAGACGGCCCCATTAACCGCACGTCACGGCAGCATTGTGCAGGTGTCGTTCCTTTCTTCTTCACAATCGGCGGCGGATTTGAACTCCGTCAAGACAGCGGTGACCCGATATCAAACTCACGTGATAGCCTGAGGCGCAGCCCCGGTTTCCTATTTCGACACTTTTGAAGGCAACGTTCCCAGCGAGCTGCAGTTTGTCGCTTTGGTAAAGTTGCAAACTCTAACGAAGTGTCTCCTCGAGATGTGAGTCGCATTTGAAATGTGGAACTTTACTGTTGCCATTGGTAACAGAACGTAAGACTTATTTGTACAAGCCCTCTAAAATCTTTCTTCAAACTGAACTTGGCCTGACCAGATCTGGGTCAACCCTCCGTGTCCCTGAGCAGACCAAGATAGAAAACCGTTGGATAGCAAGACTCTCCCACAGCAACCGTAAGCCGTCTGTCTGTCCATCTGTCTGCAGCTGAGAATGCCTTTTGTGTTTAGTTTGTGAAAAGCGAGACCTTATTTGGACGGTAGCGTAGCTCGCCGCTACCGTTCCAGCTTCTGATTGGTCAAGCATTTATTTACTGTTGTCTGGACTCTTACTCACGCTTAGGTAAACAAGCACATAATGGCCGCACCTTGCTACGTCGCTCGCTGGCTGGTGAGTAACCGGTGAACGCAATCTCAAACGGTCAAGTTTAGTCACACAGCGTCAATTACACGTGGAATTCGGGGCATTTCAGAGTTTTCCTTCCTCAGCGAGATAACACCACGAGTTGTTTTTTTTCTTTTTTTCTGGAGACGTGCTGAAGCATTCTTTCCGTGTACTCTTGCACCGGTGGTGACCTGCACAATTAGGAATGCTGTGGGAAAATGACCAGGCTTGCAATTTGTATTTTGTTTGTTTTTTTTGGGAGGGGGGGACAGCACAATAATCTTGAAAGTGAAGAAATCCTGCGTCAGGTTTGCTGAATGATGAAATTTCACGTTTTTGTCTTTTTCTTTTTCTTCAAGGTCTCATCAGGGAAGATTCCAGGAGTGTTGCTATGTTCAAGGCGGTTCTAAAGAAGAACAGAGACGGCAAAGCAAGCAGGAAGGATTCAGGTACGTGGAAGATGTGAAGATGGACATCGTGATCTTCTCAAAACATTTGATACCTGCCTAATCTTTGTACCCGCTTAAACTCATTTCAAACCTGCCCCTTATTAGTAAATAGCATAAAAGTGACTTTCCCAGCCAAGTGACCCAATCAGCGATTTTACAAGTTCAGCAAAATGAAAGTAAAAACGATTTTTCGCTCCATTAGCTCTTGTGAGCCACACCGGGCCTCTTAAGTGTGTTATGAATTGGAATCCAAGCAGCCTGTGACACTTTAATCTTTTTATCAATTCACTTTGCTTTATACCGAACAATGAGGCGGACACAGTATTCCCGCCGAGAAGGAACTCGCCTCCGTTTTTTTGGCAACTCTTCCGAAATGCGTCAACTAAACAAACAGAAGCGCCCTTGTGTCATTTTCCTTCGAGTCCAAATGACTCACAATCTTCCCGCGCTTGCCCCGATGTTCTCGTGTGACCATTTTTGCTCCGACTGCGTTTTGCGTGCCCGCGCTTGCATCACGACGCGGGCGCCTTTCACCACCAGCCTGCCGCGTACAAAAGATACAACGAGCCTTCCACCGTCGCTGTTTTACCCCTCGACGCTTAATACCAAGCTTGATTTATCATCGTATCTAATTGCGGCATGCGCTTACACACTCCAAGCGCGAGAACGACAGCGGAGTTTTACAGCTTCTTCATTCTTCCAGTTGGGGATCATCCGTCATGTCCCGCCGACCCACCCTGTCACTCTTTCTCATGGCGGGACAATAAAAGCAGGCGACTCGGTCCTCTTGGTTGTTTAGGGCTCTCAAGACAGATGAGAGGCCTCCGGTGGCCTTACGTGAGTGAAGGCGCCTTACGTGAAGGCACCAATCGCGACGCTTGCTTCTATTCTTAGATTTGGAGCAGGTCACTTCCTGTACAACAGCTAGTCAGTAAAACCTGATCCTGAAGGTTGTCCTGATCAAATATGGTATTTCGGATATTTTATTTGCCCATTAATTTAGAAGGGATCGGAAGAATAACGGCGATAAAAGAGCGACCCCCTGACATGGCGGCGGCGATTGAGTGGAGAGAACTTAAAAGGAGTCAAGGAAAGTCGGTTCCCATGCCAGATAGCAGCGCAGTCATTAGGCTTCCTTTGGGATCGCCACATTGCCAATACCACAAAAACACAGCGAGCTAATTTGGTCTCTTAGAATCCTCCTCCCATCTCTCCTTGGCCTCTTGATTCCCTTCTAAGTACGGTCCTTTTTTTTCTTTTTATAGTGTGCCATGGTGGAAGTGGGATGCTGGTTTGTTGGGGCCTGTTGCCTTTGATGGAAACATGCACCAAGAAGGGATTTGTTTCAGAAAATATTTAGGGCTTGATGTCTCTTTATAGTTGGAATCTTATTAACTCATTCACTGTCATTGACGAGAATAGACGAGATGCTAAATGAGTTATCCCAGCTTTCTGACCAAATAGTTAACTTTGCATAGAATGTACATTTTTTTCCAAGGCGTGATTTGACTTTCCATTTGCATTTCGACTGCATCAGGTGTAAATCTAAAACTGGGGGGGGGGGGGTGGGGGGGTGGTCAGCTGGACGACCAAAGTCTGTCATCCCGTACATATGTGCGAGAGGTGGCAGATCACAGCGGACGTTTCAGCCCCCTGCTGTGGTTTCAGATTACCGCCGGCACACTTTCAACTGCTTTGCACATTTAAAGTGACATAATCGCATAAGTCAACAGATGTAAGCGACAATTAAAATGTCCTTTTTGATGACACTTTTTGCGGCAGCGGGGTGGCTTTTCTCTTCTCACAAGGCTGCACAAATTGCAGCCCGGGCCGCCTCGCTTTCATCATCCCGCACCGTCCAAGACGGCAGGGGGTGACTTTTCTACTTAAGCCTAAAATTTAATGAGGGCCAAGTGAGGATAAGCAGAGCGAGACAAGAATGTGAAATTAGCTTGCTGCTTTTAATGACTTTTTATGTCTTGTAATGTCATTTTTAATGGGGCCGGTGGCTGATTTGGAACAACCTCGCCTACATTTTCCAAAGAAGGTGAAAGATGAAGGGAATATTTATAAGCGAGATAAGCAAGTCCCCTTGAATGTGCATGTAATGAATGTGTGTGAGTGTGTGAGCAAGAGGAACCCATTAAGCACCGCAGCGACGTGTTGCCTCAGCTGTGACTGGTTCTTGTGCTGTCTCAACAGTTTCTCGGGTGTTTTGACACGAAACAGTGACTCGTTGCAAAAAGCTCCGACTCATTTGCTAACTAAGCCGGACTTTCATTTGGAGCTTTATACTTTCGAGGGCATTCACACAGTAATAAAAAATGAATGAAAATAACCAGTTGACCATCCATGCAGAAGGTCCTTTTGAGCAGTTTGAGGACCTCCCTGCTTTTTTTCCAAACACAGGCCAAGCTCTGCGTAGGTTCCGCTAATGCTACAGTTCTTGTATAGACATTGTGTGACTTAAAAAAAGAAACACGGTTCCGAACAAAGTCCGCCCGCCGCTTCCAGCGTCGCCTTGCCCTCGAGAGCCTGTTCTGTCTCCGCGAACAGCTGGGTGGTAGCCTCTCTTCAAGCCATATCTACCACAGCCATTTTAAGACACACTCCCTCCTTGTACTGTGGTTTCTAAAAAGGGATTTCAGAAAAACTCCCTCAAAGTCATCTTCACTTTATTTGGAAACTAGCAGCCCAGCAGGTGGACGAAGGAGTAGGCTGCTCTTTTCTTGATGTTATTGCTAGATGAGGCATTATTTAGTTGAGGAAGTATCAAAAGTTTGTCACCTTCACCCCGAGGCACGAAGAAGAGGTGTCATGAACGCTTGCATGGCATCCTGCCAACCGCATCGCTTGTCATACTCGCAGGACATAAATTGTCATCCTGAGCACACGTGCTCAGGCCAGAACTCATTAAGGTGCAGATAAATCATTTTGCAGCTAAAAAAGTGTCCAAGTTGTCTGCATTACTCATAAACATCGACTTTTATTGACTTTGGTGTCAACTTCCATTTTTTACCCCCCTCTAAAATGTGTGGAATGGCGCTCAGGCTCATGTTTGCTTTTCTTTTTTTTTTGTCTCAAGTCATGTTTGACTAGATTTTTATCTCCAGACTGTTAAGGTAAGTCTTTATTAATATGGCGTAGAAAAGAATGCAAAGGATTTTACAAAGAGGACCATTGAGTGCGAAGCAGGCTAGCGAAGCCAGCAGGCAACGATTTAGCAGGGCGTAGCTCAAACCACATTTTTTGGTTACACACACATTCATACATAAACTCACATACATGAACACACCCACAAACCTCAGGTGTATCCACATTGGACACGCCCTGTCTCTCCTTTTTGAAAAGCAAAATAAGGGAAGTCGGTGATCCCGGCCGACCAGTCTCGCTATTTTCCGTTTGACTCGCTTACAGCAAACATTCAGGCCTCGTACGGTTACAGATTGAGGATTAACTAAGGCAGGGGTCACCAAACTACGGCCCGCGGGCCGGATACGGCCCGCGGGACCGTTTAATCTGGCCCGCCAACCCTGAATAAATTGTATTATTAAACTTTTTTTTTTTTTTTGCTCATTTTGCCTGCAATGACTGCGTTTCCCCAGTAGATGGGGAAGCGCTCGCCTGCGCATTTACTACCGGAAGCCGTGTCAGAAAGCTCGGTGCACACTCACAAGTGCGTGTACGGACATGGCGCACTCGCGCTCTATTTGTATCAGTCCCGAATTTAGAGCGTGGGCTGTGACGACAGCATTCTTGTAATTTGCGCGCTGAGCTTTCAGATGCAGTTTTGCGCTAAAGCCACCCACAAACCTTCCCCTGGAATCCTTCCGTTAAAATGTCGCCCAAGTAAAGCAGTGCCGAGCGTTTAAAAGAGTTGCCAATTTGGCTCGACGTACGCGACGTGACGTTCAGCCACATGAACGTCAACATCTACCCGTCACAGATCGAGGTAAACGGACCAACACCTCGGATCTCGCCTAAGAATTGCCACAACAAATTTTACTCCAGACTATGACGCACTATCAAACTTTAACAAAAAAGACAGCAGTGTCTACAAGCCTACTGGAACCTACAAAAGGATTATAAGGAAGGAACACAAGAACTTTAAGAGACTGCTCATATGTGTCAGAGAGGTTCTGCTCTGACAACTGAGCTGAACTTTTATCTGTTAAGATTGTGCATGGCACAACAGAAAGTTAATGTTCCATGTTTTTTTTTCTATGAAGAACCCAGAGAGAGTTATTTAGTTATTTATTTCCTGTTTTTTCTGTGAAGAACTCAGAGAGGGTTTAGTTATTATTTATTTCATTAATAGTGTTATTATTTGTTTCCTGACTTTTTTTCTGTAAAGAACCTGGAAAGGGTTATTAAATAACCGTTATTTGGTTATGTGTGGCTTTCTGGAAAACAATAATTTTTTTAAGCTCCCCTACGATCGTCACACTTTTTCTGTTACAAACTGCCACCGGCCCGCCATCAGAGAAGGGAAAGGTTATGTGGCCCTCACAGGAAAAAGTTTGGGGACCCCTGAACTAAGGCATCTCGCATTTGCGGTGAATTGGAAGGACCAGCTACTCTCTTCAAAAAGCTAAATTTGGTTCGTAAGACACTGGGCGTTGCGTTCCCTCGTGACCCTGTGACCTGCTAGTGGGAACATGGCAAAGGACAAGAAGCCAAACAAATACAAGGGTCTCATTTGAAGCGAGGGGTTATGTCATCCACGACACACCAGTCGGAATCCCGTCCCGTCCTTAACACCTACTTGTCGGTAGTCATGACCAACGTTTTGTTACATCAAAGAGAAGGCACAACTTTTATCAGTTTGCATGCCTCGTTTTTTGCGATAGCGGTGGTCACGGCGGTTCATCGGGTCTGCAGGACACAAGCCTTTCTAATTACACCGTGACCTGCTTTGGCAGACACATTCCTTCTGTCTGATCTTGCGTTTATTTCCTTCATACCGTCAAGATTTTTTTGGACCGTCTCACTAAGAACTCCAATGTTTATGCTTTGTTGGTTCCAAGTGTTTTTTTGGAGTGTCTTTGGAGAGGTCTGACTTTGGGGAGGGGGGGGGGCTTTCCCGTCTTTCAGCATATCTGAGTTTTTTGTAAGTGTGTCTGCAGATGAATGTCTTGCTATGCATGGCTCAGGAGGATTTGAGGCAGGTTGAACTCGTGACCTCGGTTGCTTTTGTGCCCAGCCGCAAAGGGAGAAGGGTTAGTGTCGATTGCAAAGAGGCGGAGTTTGGATAGAGTCCGCTCACATCTTAATGTTTACATCTACTGCGTCCCAACAGTAATTGTCATCGAACAGAAAGGTCAAGCTTTTACAATTTCAATGCGAGAGAATTGTATAGCCGCTGCTGGGTTAAGGGTAATCTGATTTTTAAACTATAATTTCACCAATGTGCGAATTGAATTCAAATGACCCCGTGGGGTGATCAAGCTAGTTACGATTGACACCAAACGTTCTCCGTGAGTTATGTTTTGTGAATGGTGGGTGCAAGGCTGCAGTTTTTACCATGGTCCTTGTTTGTTTATGGGATTTGGCTGCTGGGGTGGACAGCTTTATAGACACGTCCATTCAGGGTTGCTGAAGCGGCCGTTGCCCGGCAGCGAGTGGCGTTCTCATGACCTCACCTGGCCCTGAAGAAAGGAGATCCGCCTCCAGATCTGTGCTAATGGCAATCAAAAGCGCCTCTTACACGATAGCAACATGAACTCCAGTCAGGTTGTAATTTGCCAAGAAGTAGATTGCAGTCTTCAGAATCCAAATGGCATGTGTCACTGGTGGTTCCAAATGAAGATTTGTTTTAACTAGATTGTTGTGTAAAGACATTCTGACCCAAGTTTGAAGGGAATGTGTGAAAGTTTTGGAATGCCTCATTGACAGATCCCAGGACCTCCTGGCGATGCTGACGTTTAGGTTACTCTGTGTAAGTTACAATGGCATGTTCTGTTTGGAGGTGGGCTCGCTCCTTTGCCTCCTGTGTGGTTTTTCTGCTGTGGAAATGATGGTGTTGAAGTAAACCACGTGCCAGTCTAAGCACAGATTGAACCTCACGCAGAATGCCGCGGACATTACAGCAATGTTGGCTTTCTGGAACGGATTAATCCAATTTACATTGTGTTCTATAGGAAGTATTGTTTTACTTTTTGTACAAGTCAGTGTGACTTCTTATATCTTTGCTAACAGCAGTTCTTGAACTTTTCTGGCAAACCTCATACTCTCAATAAAGTGAGCTCCTTCTCGCCTTAGGTGATTGAAAATGAGAAGATTTGGATCAGTTCTCATCTTCGTTTAATTCATTCAACTTGAGTGCTCTGCCATCATCCATCTTCTGTTCCTTTCAAGTACAAGTCACTTTCTTCCCATGGCCATTGAGACTGATGTTTTATGAGGAGATATGGGAAATGTCACAGCGAAACCCCCTTCTCCTCATCTACACCTTCTCTCCGACCCCCCATCCCCCCAGCCCACCCCACCGCCCTCCCCGTCCTCCCCTGAGGCCAGGAGGAAAGGCATTCCTGAGCACAGGCCACTTCAGAGCTGCGGAACAGAGCCGCTCAGTCTTTTTGTTTTGATCTGAAGCAGTCTGCCGTCATGCGTGTCATTCCTATGTAGCATTAGCTCCCCTTAAAGGAGCAATATTACTTGTATTCTTTCGGCAAATCAAAGGCAAGATGAGCATTTTACGGCTTCGGGAAGGGTTCGCACACTGCCTGTTGTGTTTTTCCAAGGACCACCGGCATCGATGAGTTCCGAGACGGTTGAATAGAATTTAATAGTGGTGTTGTAAATTTATGGATGCGTTATACAAATATAGGCTAAGACTAAAGTACAAAGGCACAAAAATGAGAGAAATCGTCTTTGAAACACTGCGCTAGTTATTTCAAGTGATCCTAAAGCACATATTGAAGTCTTTTAATTAGACGGATTAACATCTCATTAACCCGCCCGTCATTAGAGACTTTCACTGAAGACCCTCCCCCAATTTCTCGCCCCTCCCGACCGGTTCTGTCATCCCACTGTTGATGGTAGTGTGTTAACCCACGGCAGCTTTTGTCAGCGTGTCACCGGGCTCTCGGAAGTACACAGGGAAAGCCGCATTGGCGCTCAGTCCAGCGGGGGAAATCGTGCTTTGTTTTGTCCCCTGAAAGAATTTGCATTCATTAGAGCCTTTTATTCATGTTCTTCTTTTTACTGTATAATGAACTTGCACTGCAATCTAAAATCATCAACATGGACAGTAGGTTGCTCCTCTTCACCACTCTCGTGGTTTTGCAAGCAGCGTGTGTTCCTCCAAAAAATGACGTCCTTTTTCGGTGCCATCACAAAAGTGCCATTTGCGTTCGCCAAGGGCACCAACGCAACCCCAAACCGAGACAGAAGCCATTTTCTGCACTTGTTGGTCCTTTTTTTTTTTTTTTTTTTTTTTTATCTTTGGTCACTGTTCATTTCCCCCATAAAAAAAAAAAAGACATTTGACCGCGGTAAATGTTTCCACTGTGCGTTGGTCCATCATTGCCTCCGGACACAGTTTACTTAAGGCCTTGAGCAAAGTTTTTACTGGCGTGCGTTACTGCAGCTAAATATTGTGGCGCTTGACAGCAGTTTTCTAAGTAACCCAAAACCCTTGTGGTTCTATCATCTTAAGATGACTGCCGGTTGTTAACGCAGTGTTGTGTCAGGGATCAGAGATTGCAGATGCTCTTGTGGCCTTCATACATTTTTTGATTTGAGACATTCTTAACGATGCAGTACGGTGGCAACGTAAAGATCCTTGGCCCGTCGTTAGTCGGAAATTACAAGGCCTCTCCTGAACGCCGCTTCGGAATCAAAAGCACATTTCGACGAGTCATTCATCTTTACGATTCAAGCGGAGGATCACGTTGCTAGTTCACAGCAGATTTCAATGCAGAGAAAGAACAAGACTTTTGAAATCTAGATCACCGACAGAATGCGATGATGCCGTCACACTAGCGAGACGAAGTGCTAAATTAGACTCTCACCTAAAGACCCTGTTGAGTTCTAGAGTGCCTCGTTGTTTTTTCAGTCCACCTCAACAACCAGCATGTGGACCGGGACTGGCCACTTTAGAGTGCCTTGTTGTCAAATTACGAGTCAGAGCATTAGTTGGAGTACGGACTTAGATTGACCTGCTATTTTTTACTTTTTTAATCTTATTTTGTAAATGAGTGTCTTCTTCGTATGGGTTGTGCATGTCCTAGTGGGCTTTGGCCATCTACTTTGATGAGAAGTAATGAGCATGCATGGCACTATAATCATTTTTGCTCGGTTTTAGGGCAACAGTGTGTAATTAGAAAGGCTTGATTTCCTGCACCGCAAAAGGGCCTAAAATTGAAGGCTTTTCCCCGAGCAGGGTTTAGGAAAGTCCCCGAAATAGCTCTGGTGAGTTTCCGTCCTTGTGTCTCACTGCGTATAGTATCGGTCAGATGGCGGTGCTGTCGCCGTGACATACTGCAGCCCGTTGGCCGGCCGGCACTCGCATGATCTGCTTTTATGTGGCACCCCTTGTTTTCAGAGCCATCCACCTAAATTACAACTTTGTGTTAATCTCTTTTGCATGCGACATGACTAAAACCGTGTTTCAACCTAAGTCAACTGAAAGTCTGTTAGCGTAATGCTAACCCATAATGCAAAACACAATAGGCGGGCTAACGAAACTAGCATTGGTGCTGTGGTGTTATATGCCTTTAAGGAACTAACACGTCAACACCAGCGGTGCAGCAACACAGACAAAATTTACAATATTCACAGGCGTATATTTTCTATCCACTGTGACTAAATAACAATTGCGACTTTGTCATTTATTTGTTTCAGTATGTGGGATACTGCCCCCTGGTGGACATAGCACACACACATAACGGAAAGAATAATTGATTAACTTTTTAATTATTTACTTAGATTATCTAATCCTTGGGCTGGATCGGACTTTCTATTAATCCTACACCTCAAGGCACTGCTCTCGTTCATTCCCCTGTTGTGTGGTTTTCATATATGAAAGCATTTGGGGTTCACAGGTCAGGGTGGCAGCAGCAGTTCCTGGCCTTGGCTAAAACACCTTTGGGACATTCACAGGTTTTTCTGGATGTCAGAGGCCACGCAGAGGTGTCACTGCAAGCCTTCCGCTTCCTGTGTCTGGCATTCATCTTTGTTTAGGAGCCCTTTAAAAAACACAGGACAGCTTTGTGTCTCCTTTCTTGTGGCGGGAGCCTGCACAAAATGGCTCTCTGTTTCTCATTAGCCCGGCAACACCACTTGTCCCCCGAGGGGAGGAGCGGGGATGCTGAAAGATGTTTGCGACTTGTAGTTGAGACTGCAGACGTCATTGCACGTCTACCCAAGCTACTCTGTGCCGCAAAGTCATTGTCATTACTGCGGTTTACCGCGCTAGGCGTGCTGACGTGTTATTAGCTAGGGATTACATGCTATCTTGAGGTCGCTCATTCTCCATATTAATTGTAGCCATGATGAGTGTGCAACTTTGGCAGCAGACAAACAGTTGATTACCGTGCTCACTGCCTGGCTGGCTCCATCCTCAAAATGGTCTTTCCATGCAGGACTGTATTTTACAAAGTCTGGTTTTCACATCCTGGGTTTGGATTCCTGAGCAGAGTCGGGTAAAATCATTAGCACATTTGGAGGTCAAGTAAATCATCTGTGCAAGAGAATTTATGTCAAGTTCTTTACTTGGGTTCTGTTAAACATGAAATGAAAATAAAGGTTTTCAATTTTGATTCAGTAATTTGACGCACCTCCACCTGTGTCGTATTCAAAATAATACTTCCGGCATAATGCATTTTACAACGTGTCAGGAAACTCTTAAGAGGACGTTGGGATTGAATTGTGGGAAGAACTAATCCGATTCCTGATCCGAGCGCTACCTCGTACCCTCTGAAATGGACTGTACCACTTGGTGGAAAGTGGAAACAAGGCTTTACATTCCTAGCATTCAAGCTTCAGACTCAACATGGACGCAAAAACAAGCGGTCAGGAATCTCTGAGTTGTGTAAAGGTCACAAATTGTGGAGCCATATTTCATATACCACTAAAAACACATTGTTGAACTGGACCAAATCTCTAATATTGCACAACTTTGGTTTTCCCCTAACAGGAGATGTTCACAATGCCCAAAGACGATTCTCACCTGAAGGAAACCTCCTGCCCGCAGGCCTCGGCAGCGGCCACCCAAATGTTCCAGATGATGTTTTCAGACTAAGCCTGGCCAAGGGAGCGTCCATGTCTCTACCCTCCTCGCCTCTTCTTCCACGACATTCCTTCATGTTGCCTTTACGGCCCAGTAAAAGATCTCCAGGTATGTTTTTCTTGCCGCCCTTGTACAACTCATTCCAGTTTTTTGCTAGTCTCTGAAAAGGCCAACGTTTACAAGCCGGCTCATCCCTCCTCTAAATCAGCTCCGTATGTTTACATTTCGCCGGCTGGCAAGAAGATGTGCGTCTCTCTTTGTCCGCCATGACGAAGAATCATCTTGTCAGCAGCTGTGCGGGCGTTCAAAGCCACCGGGGCTACCTTTGGAGCTGAACTTGTACCAACCTGAGGCTTTACTGTCGGGGAAATCTTGACAAAGAGGATCAAAATCCTTTAAGTGGTCAACTTACTACATGTGGTGCTCATCTGTGCCGCTTTCTGGCTTTTGTTTATTCCGGCTCAAACTTTGATCTACTCTCAAGAAGTGTGGAGTTAACTGACAGATACTATCCACTACGGCTTTATCTTATCTCTTAGGAGTTTGTTTGAGTCCAGATGTGCATGTTCAGGTTTGTGCTAGCATAGATTTGTGATAATAAAGCCAACCGTGGCACGACCAAATTCACACACTGAACCGCAGAAAGGTGTAAAGCGCCTTCCGGGCAGGAAAAGGGCGATCACTGCCCACTCGGGAGGGTCGTACGAAAATAAAACCCCCGCACAAATTAGTGATGTTGTGGAGGCCTGTCAAGGAAATAAGGGGGATGGTCTATGGATGCGGTTCTACTATCTTTACAGCTACCTGTGAAAACCCACAGGGGAGAGTTCCCACCTCCAGTTAATAAACACATCTTGCAGGAAATGTCGCAACTCGGCGACGAAAACATTGTCTGCATGCTGTGATTGTCTTCCTTCGGGGTTTGATGACACAAGGCCATTTTTAAAAAAAAATAGAAACAGTCTTGTTTTGGGAAGCCTTGAGATAAGAGTGACACAACTTTCTCGAAATGCGAGCATTTGCAATTTTTTTTTATTTTTATTTTGTTTGAACTATCAAAAAAAAGATGTGCTAATGCTAACACATATTGGGAAACACCATAGACAGGCTAAGAAGTAGCATGTACAGTATAGCAAAACTCAAGTCATGCATTCTTTATCCTCAGCGAGGAATGAAAAATCACACAACAGGATATTCAAATAGCGTTATGTTCCTTTACAAAGTGACATCGCCAACTAAGCTAATTTCAATGCATTCAAATTAAAGGCGTGCACCGTTTCTCGTGTCACGCAAGCTCAACCATGTCAAATGTGCTCGGTAACAAGCCACTGCCTATTTCAGTCACCCCACATTTCGAAACTACACTTTTTTTTTCACCGTGTGTAATTCGCAAGCTCGTGTTAACGACATTTTGAAGTCTGAATTCATCAAAGGAGCGTCTACATGCTGCTTGCAGATGTGGATTGCCAACTCATTCCAAGAGATAATGTCTGGGGAGTTGTTTTACTTGTATGCAGAGGAATTTAAAAAAAAAAAAAAAGGTCATTGATCTGCTCACTGTTGTGTACATTTAAACTTCATAGTCAACGCAAGAGCTCCGGTGAGTGAAATTAGTCCAACCGAGAACCGAGCGTTGGACTTTAAGTAGGAGCTTGATGGATGCCTGAGCTGAAAAGGCCCGGTGGCGCCGGCCGCCATCGCTTTGATCAGCTAAGCCATGAAACACACAAGTGTGCCATGTGTTGACCAGCACCTTTTGCTTCTTTGGGATTACAAGCCTTTGAAAAAAAGCCGAGGAAGGACGTTTTGTTGTAAAGAGTCAATGACCCACGTGCAGGTAATAGATCACTTATGGAAAAGCGTTGTGGTGAACTTGTGGCAATGTAATTGGTGACTTTGTAAATTAGCTGCAGAGTTGCTTGTTGAGACATTTATCAGTCAATCTTCCTACTGGTGTTTCCTGTTTTTGACATTCATGTCTCCACAGTGACCTCTTATGGTCGTAAGAAGTTACTGTGTAAAAAATGTTTTTGCTTGCTTCTCACTCCGGGCGGAAATACCCGTTTTTGGTAAAAGAAATTTCCCCCCAGTTGTTTCCAGTCTTGTTTGTTTAACGTCTTTGTTCTTGTTTCCTGCTGGTCGTTGGCATCCCAGCGCCTCAAGTGGCGTTCTTGGTCTGTTTCCTTCCTGAGGCAGCGGTAAAGGTACTGGGAAAGACTTAGTTCCTCCCATTTATTAAAAGTGTAATCAAATATATTCCCTGGTAGTTGAATAAATTTCCATGAATGAAGATGTTAAACTATCCATCATCCTGTCAAGACTATGTACCCGTCCACTTGGGAGTCCACATTATACAGGTTATTTGTTGCGCTGTAGCTTCACCTTGTCAACTATGCTGACAGTGGCAAAAAAAAAAAATCTTTCTCAAGGTCTTTAGCACAAATCTTAGACTTCCATAATGAGCTGACTTGATTCCATCCCAATCTGCTTGAGAAATTATTTCCACTGATCATTTATTTTATCCCAGGGAACAAGATACGCAGTAAAAGCGCAATTCACAAATCTTGCATGCCGTGAGATCGCGTTTGACTTTTAAACATACAGTTCAGTTTGGTCACAATCTCACAGCTGCCAAGTGTGGAAATTGCCCGAGCCTCCGGCTATAATGGTAATATGTCTGGCTGTTTGAAGCTAATGAATCATCAATCACGTCACATCGGGATAAAAAAAATAAAAAGCACCAAGCGCCAGCCACGTCTGTAATGCTTCCCCGACTGCGGCGAATGGATTATCCGCTCAGTAGATCAATTAGCCAAGAGTCCCCCACGCAATAAGACATTTAAGTCACAATCAATCCGAATTGGAAGCGAGCGCGGCAAGTGCGAGCGCTGACATTTTGGCGCATAAAGGCGACCATTGTGACCATTTTGATGTGTAAATGCGACGGGGTGGCTCATTGTGAAATGAAATGTAGCAAGGTCAGGAGTCCATCTTGAAGAATGTTTGGGGGAAAAAACGGCATCATCCGAGAACAAGATGTTCTCTTATTGTGGTTGGATGGAGAAAAAAAAAAAAATCACCTCGGGAATTTTATATTTTTAGCTACTTTTAAAATCAAAAGCAGTGGGCGCTTTTAACAACCTCTTATCGACATGTGACAAAATATGTTTCTCCTCGTTTGCGTTGTCTCCCGCCGCTCAGTAGGGTGACTCAGAATAAAGCGTTTGTGATCCCCCCCTTGTCTCGACTTTGATTTGTCACATCTGAGTTGGAGATAGAACGCTGAGATGCGACAAACGAGACGCCGTCTCCCGAGTATCTGTTTTCTGACACATCTGGTAATGGGATGTCGTGTGATGTTTGTGACCATTGTTGCCGGCGGTCATTTCAACCCTGCAACCTGCTCAAAAAAAAAAGTCCTATTTTATCTCACCGCAGTGCTGTTTGTGGCATTTTATTCTTTTTGGCACAGCACAATCTGTTTTTTGTCTGGTCATTCCACTTGACAAACGTGACAGTCATCTCTTAACATATTTTTGCTAGCGTATGCTAGCTACGCTGACCTAACGTAAGGAATGCTGTTTCTGTTGTTTTCCCAACTAAACTGGACTGTACTGTAAAATTCTAATTTCCGCCATCATTTAGTTCACTTTGTATCACGTAAACCTCAATCAGACTCACATTTTCCCCGCCGGGTATGTTGGAGAGATGTCATGTCTGCTAACAGAGTGACATCATACCCACCCTCTGTGTAATTACACCTGTGAATCATATAAGTTGAGTGAGATGATGATGGCGCTTGGTAAACACTGTCATGAATCCTCCTTCTGCCACCAAAAAGTGACTGCACTCTGCCACAAGATGGCATTTAAAACAGAAAGGATCATAAAGCATCAACAACCTTCATCTATCGCATATAAACAATCCTAAACCAATGATGTCACATAAACAACTGTAATTATTCGTTAAACTGTTGAACATAAATAATGAGGTTCGTCACCGCTATTTGCTAGCATACAAGGCTAACTAACGCTCATACGATAAGGCAGTGCTTCTCAATTATTTTCTGTTACGCCCCCCTCCTAGCAAGAAGAAATCTATTCGCGCCCCCCCTCCCCACCGTGACTATCCTAACTTGTCTTGTAAGTCGTAAAATGTTGCACTGTCGCAAACGTGACAGAAGTAACAATGAGAGCGCCACTGCCCCCTGCTGTAGTAAACGCGCAATTACACTTTATTCTAGTCCTGCCAAAAAAAGCCTGTTCCCCAGGGTCACACGCGCCCCCCCAGGAATAGCACCGCGCCCCCCTGCATTCCCCACTATTTGAGAAGCACTGCGATAAGGTAATATTCGCTAGAGCAGAAATGATATTAAGACAGTAGCTACATATACTTGGTTAACTTTTCTGCCTTCAGATGTTTCCTAAAAGTACCTGTACTTTAATAGCTACTTGTCGTGGAAACCGAACGGCAACTTCAAACATGTGCTTTCCATTATTCCAACAGTGCTCCCTTACTGTTCCTTAATAAAATGCGACCTGTGGAGTATATCTTCACTCTAATTGCAACGATGTGACTCTTGGCTAATCAAACGCGCCTGACCATCGGTAAATGAAGATTGGTTGAGTTTTAGACTCGCGATGTCGTCTCATTTGGCTTTACATTAGCTAAAGTAAAGCTAGTATTTGTATTCACCACTACGCCTGTTTGGATGACCAGACCAGCCGTGTTTGTTTTTGTGCTCTGACGGAGGCAATGTGGCTCCCAAAGTTCCCTCGGGCTATGAGACTGCTGCTGCTCGTCGTGCAATTCACGTCGCACATCCATAGATGGCACTGTGAGTCCAATTTAGCCAAGTCTTTGCTTTTGCATCTGTCATTCATACTCCCCTCTTGAACCACCACCACGTCCGCTGCGGGCGATTGCAGCTCGAGTTCAAGGGGTTTGTTTTATCTGATTCCAAGGATGCTTTTTAGGGAAAAGGAGAGAGGAAGTGGTATTAGTTGGGCTATTAGGAAATACTAGCTCTCATCACCATCCTGTTACGCCTGGGTTCCGTATACAATAGACATTCCATGACTTTCAAAGTATTTTTATTTTCCTCCTTTTAATGGTTGGGCATCTGTTTGGACACAAGCTTGTTGTGATTTTTAGATGTGTTGGTGTTGGTGTTTTATGGTCCTCTTCACTTTGAGGGTTTTGCTGGCATTACAGTCCCCTATTATTTTTTTAATTATTCGCAGATTTTGGCCATTCGTTCAAACTCCACACAGGAAGTCCGGCATCTGGATTCAAACCCGCAACCTCAGAGCTCGGCGGGGTATATGCTAAACATTCACTTTTGGAAGAAGTGATACTGAATGCTAAGACGGGGTTTTTCAATTCCATTTCATTGGTCGACTAAAGGGAAAAATAATGTTACATGAATAAATAATATTTATTATTTATAAGATTTTTAATGGGATGGGAAATGTTCTAAACATTTTTCAATGCCAATGTTGTAGTGAGCAGAATTATGCTGCCTTGGGGTTTTATGGCTTATAGCTCAACACTGCACTCTGTTTTCCCCAAATTGCGTCAAGATAACTTTACAAAAACCATCATTTACATGAACCAAGAGAACAGCAATCATAAAATGTATTGGCCCAATGCAACAATTTAGGGGCAGTCCGGATCCCTGAACGAAACCCATGATGTTAATGAGGAGCTTGGACTTTGCTGCGGCCGTTGAGGATTTTCTAATTCTGTCACGTTACGAGCCTAAAACAGAGCAGTCGTTTGACCTTAGCCGCTCGCTAATGACACTCATCAAAGCCCTGCACGACTGTCCCAGATCTGCCCGCCCCATAACACCTGTCAAATGTATCCTCACAGCAATAGGAGGGCATACTTTTGTAGGGAAACTCAAAAGGGAGAGGGGGGAAAAATGCCAGACTGTTTGTTGTTCCTCCCATCCCCAGCAGTGCATGTGTGTTTAATCTCTTCTTCACTAAGTTCACTAAGAGGCTAATTGCTGTGGTTTCCTGTTGTCGGTTAAATTCCCAGAGCTAGCTAGCAATGTGTTAGCGGGAGTCTCTAGCCACGCAGACAATTTCTGGATTTGTCGGACAGACCAAAGCTCCTAGCGACACTTTGTGCGTACGTGTGTGTGTGCATGTGTGTGCGTGATAGTTTTTGTTAGCAGCGGAGTATGGCCAAGCCAGTCCAACTGAGACACCACCACCTCTCATCCCATCTGGAACATGTTAATTTAGCAATAACCCTCTCTCCCTCTCTCTCTCTCTCTCTCTGACGCCTCTCGTCTTGGCTTTTCTTTTTCCTCCTGCCCTCTTGTGCACTCCCTCCTTCTCTGTCTCTTCCTACCTCCCTCCCTCGCTCGCTCGCTCGCTCTCTCTGTCTCTTTGGTTTGCGGCGGCAGGTCCGGTCAGGAAGCCCAAGTATGTGGAGAGTCCTCGCGTACCTTCCGATGCCATTGTATCAGCGCTAAGGAAAGTGGGCGAGAATAAGGAATCAACCCGCAATGGTGAGTTTTGCGTTTCTTTCATTCATCTGATAACTTTCATTGTACGGTGGAATTAAAAAAAATAATATATATAACAGTGATCATCCTCGTTATATAGTCACATATGCCCCCAAATGGAAATGAAGTGCTTTTAAAAGGTTTGGTTGGGGGTCTCGGGTCTCCAGAAGGCAAGGACCGCATCCCCGTGGAACTACCACGGCGTCTGAGCCCAGTCCCGTCACGCAAGCCCTAAAACAAACACAAGGGCGCCGTGTTTATTTGAAAGCGCGTGTTTGCATTACTGATGGGTCCATTTTCCAGCGTGCGGCGCCGACGCATTGTCTCACCCAAGCGCTGCGTTCTCTCAGTGATGTCCTGACTTCACAAAGTCATTTCTCACTGACTCTGCATGCACATGTGGTTTTGTTTCCACATTTTTGTGTGAGGTAAGCTTTTATGGTTTCGGTGGATGCTCCAACGTTAAACACAAATTTGGGAGGTGATGCCGGAGGACCTCTAAGCAACTGCAAAACAAATAAAGGACTCTTAGCACCCTTTTCCATCAACTCAATGCAAAAAATGTTCATGTGACTTTCAATGTGTGTGGCTTTATAAGGTGAGTGACATGGGAGCCAACGATTTGGTTGTTTTTCAAATTGTTGTGGTTTTTAGCCAAAGGAGGCTCACATGGCTTCCATCTTGACATTCAGCTCGGTTCACAACATTGTTTAGGCTGGCAGCGGGCTATCAGCAGATAGCGGAGACTGGATAAATGTTACCCCATGACAGCTGCGCTGTGTTTTGCTGGCACTCTCAAGGGAGATAACTTTCAGCAGCTCCACTTTTTCATTTCATGGAAATATGGAGACGTTTAATTGGACTCGGTCGGCTAAGTCATCCCTCAATGTTCCTTTTTAGTATTCGTCAGGAGGTTTTTGGGGTTCGTGATTTCCAAGTGCGTAGGTTGCGGGCTGGGAATTGCGGTTCTAATTGTTTAAGCCTTGGGGCATTTTAATTCAGAGGTTCGACTTACTGTAAGTCGCAAGGCTGAGGGAAGGTCAGCAAACGGCCCAGCCCGGCCCGGATCTTATTAAAGCAACCACCTGCAGTTGTGAAATAAATGAGTGGACCCCCACTCTCGCTGGGAAATTGGGGCTGCTAGGTAACTTACGCTACTCTTTATCCACAATGAGCCACTCTCGAAACGCTAATGATGTTGCATGGCAACAGCGCAGCTGCAATATGAGATCCTGCACACGACAATATAAACTTTGCACAAGATATTAAAAGATCCAACCAGGAACGGGCAATGTCTTTTTGACCTCTAGTCACTCAGACGACTTGTTGTGGATCTCGCTTTGTTCCCGGCCACGCTCTCTTGTATGATTACAGCTTTTCCTGGAGATTTTTTTAGTTTTTTTTGGGGGGGAGAGGCAGGCCCAAGAAAGGAAACATGTGTTTGACTTCCAGTAGAGTTGTGTCACATTGCTGTGTCTTTGAGACGAGATTGAGTTTCCCACAGTATGTGTGTGAGCGTGCTTTTTAATTTGAGCAATGTGCCTTGGAGAGCATTTCCGTTCCTTGAAATGCGCGTTTGGCTACACAGGTGGATCCGGAACGGGCCGTCAACTGTCTTTATGCGCTTTCAGCTGTCCTCTCGCTGTCTCCCTCAATCAAGTCCGAGCGTAAGGTCCCGTCAATCATGACGGTCTCTCCAAAACCTCCCCGTTTTAGGGAGATCCGGACTTAACACCTGTTTCTTCACGCGCTGATTTGGTCTGCTCACCAAAGAATCAAATTTGAAGTGGAATGCGCGCCTGACCTTGCCACCAGGTGGCGATGATGCCCAAAACAGGATGCACGATACCATTCGCTCCGATTCCACCTCCAATTTTATACAATGTTTTGGAGTATGTTGATTTGACTAAGTCATATTTCTTCATATTGATGGATTTTCTTTTTCTACTTGAGGGTAGTGATAATTCATGTCTGGCCGTGGCCTTTGAGATTATTTCTTGATATTAATTCACATCTGCCGTTTTTGTCACTTGATGAACGTTCATTAATTGATGCTGCTTATTTTTAGGGGACTAAACATTATTTGTCTCTGGGTGGTCCTCGCGAAGGGCAGATCGACATTTGCGCTTTAAAAATCGTCAAAATCAGCCGATAAAAAAAATTGGTCAATTTTTACAGATTTATCCCTTAGTCATAACAAGTAAAACAAACGGTAAAGGACAAAGCATAAAATTGTCAAATGTTCTGCCTGTAATTCATCTTTATTGTCATGTCAAGAGGAAGTTATTTTATTCATAAAATATATTTGTAATTAGTCAGCCGGTTATTTAGCCAAATTGGCACAGTCCTCACTGACTGAAACATCAGGACTCATTTTACTGACATTCAACCTCCCTACTTGTGGTTTAACGTCTCACTGGACACCATTTTTGGAAGGCTCTAACGGTTGTTTTTCCTAGCCTGAAAATGCACGATAATCGTTTTGAGGGGGCTGATCACCGGTACCCCTAAACTCAAAACAAGGAGGCAGGATGACTGTTCTCGTCGAGGGTTCATTAAAGTGGCGCTAGTGAAGCTTCAGCCGCTAATGAGCAGCGGCTGGCTTGTCTTCTCAGCGGGGAGAGGGCCCGAGACGGCTTCACGCTTCCCTCCTTCTTTATCCACCACCTTTCTTCACTCTTCCGTCATTACACCGCAAGAACGCCATTTCACACCGGCTCGTAAACCTCGCTTTGGTGTTTTCTCTCACACGCGCGTTCCAAGAACGCCGTCAAGGAATACCAAAATCTAGACGGCTGAATGAGATAATAAATCTGCCGTAAAGGAGAGCGATCGCCACCACATCCGCTAAATTCACCTTTGATTCTACTTTAACTGCCAAGTCTCTCCATTACATTGTGGCAAGGCGGAAAAAGGAGAGCTCCAAATGTGCTGAATGAGCCCAATGTCGTCACGCGGGCGCTCACACGGGGTCACTTAATAACCGGGATTCATCAAGGCGAGAGGAGTTAATTAGAACCTTTCGAGGCAATCATAGCAGGCTGATGTTTCATTAAACTCGGCGCACGGTTGAGCATGGACCATTTTCCGGAAGATACCGCCAAGCCAGCGTCTGTAAATCTCGTGTTCATTTATGGCACGGCATAATGCTAATGTCATCCTTCTGCTGAGCAGAATCCCTAAAGAGACGCCCAGACTTCCCGTGTCCTTGCTCAGTGTACGCCATCGCTTTCATTACTGCCATCGGTGGTCACTTTTATGACACTCGTATACTAAGCTGATATATTTGCAAGGCCTTGACCCGCTACACTTTTGTTTATTGGCCAATGGTAGCGCTAATGGTCATGCGCCAGAGCAGGGGTGCCCAAACTTTTTTTTATATATATTTTTATTATTACATTTTATTTTATTTATATATATATATATATATATATATATATATCGAGCAGATGACGTACTTGGAATTGTTCACCCACTTTACAATAAGCGCCAATAAGCAGCAAAAGACTTGTCAAGCTCTTTAAAGCCACCCCCAGTTGACATTTATTGTCATAAAACAAAGGCACAGTATAACAACCTTTAGCATTAGCGTAGCCTCATGCTAACAAACAAAAGTTGAGTCTCAGTCCTTACGCTTAAGTAATTATTTCGAAGAATAATTTTTAGTCTTACGCAAATACAATTTCCAGTTACTTTCAGAGCCCAAACCATTCAAATATTTTCATGTCAATCTCGCTTTTAATTTGTGGAATTTTCTGCCAATGGACAAGCTTGCGTTTAATCAAATTCACTGCCAGCAGTGTGTTGAACAAGAAAAAAAGAAGGAGAAGGAGGGTTTAAGAAGAAGGCATATATGAAGGCAAAAAGGGGGAGAAAGTCGATGATGGAGAGCAGCCTAATACGCTTGTGTACTTTGGACGTCTGCCTCCGTCTCTCTCTCTCTCTCCTCCCGTCTGATCTTCCGTCTCATTTGTCTTTCATATTTCGTATTTGAGCAGCATAGACAACGCCGTGGATGAATAGGATAATTTATTTGCATTGGCTTTCTGCCTCAATCTTAAAAGCAAAAGTATGGATTACACATGTTTTTTCCCCCCTCCAAGATCTACAAAAAACATCTGCTCAATGACATCGTGATTTGCAGACAGATGTGCTTACAACATGAGCGGTGACACCAAGCAAAAAGATAATCATGATAAGAGTCATAAATCACTCATTCATTTTATAGCTTTCAGTATTCAAAGCAAACAATCAGCCTTGTGGATGCATTTCCAAACTAATTTGGTTTGGTTTGTTAAAATGTTGTAGCTAGCCTGTGTCCACTCGTTGATATTCAGAGGTGAGCGCTGTAAAAAAGCAGAAAGCCTTGGAAAGCAAACACACACACACACATACACAGACTCCCATCCTCTCTTTTGGGGTGTGCAGCACCTGATCAGCAGCTGGATGGTGCAGAGCACAGCATTTGGCAGTGCACTCTGCGGAGCGTGGCAGTCAGTGTCCCAACGTGAGTCATGCTAACATCAAATGTCTCTCTCTCTTTCTCTCTCTCACCCGTCGTCCTCTAGAGCGGCAAGCGGAGAAACCGCCAAGCTCCTCCTCCTCCCCCGCCACCCAAGAACTGATGACAAGGCTGGGCTTCTTACTGGGAGAAGGCATCCCGGGTTCGGCGCGCATACCTATGGACGACAAGAATGAAAAGAAGGTATTTCGTTTTCCTCCAACTCCTCCCCTGCTAGTTGAAGCTGCAGCTGCGTCCGCTGCGGGCTGCAGCGCAGAGATAGATAGAACGTGGAGAGCGAGCGAGTGCGAAAGTGGATGGCAGAGGAGGCGAGAGGACTTGTGGCAGTGTTTTCGGAGGATTTTGTTTGTTTTATTGTTGCTGTCTCTTCATTCCTTTTAACCCCGCTTTGTGTTATCTTTGGATGGGAATGTAGTAAGTGCCTTCTCTTGACTTTTCGCCGCTCTGGCAAACAAATGTTTGAGATTGCTGCATATAGCTTGATTCCACCAGCAGCCTTTTTAGTGTGTGTCAGTAACTTGAGTGCTGTCCCAGGGGCTCTTGAGTATGTAACAACATTGTCTGAGCCCCGGGTCCAGAAATAGAGTGACGTTGGTGGTCATGAGCTTCAGTTTGTTTGGCTTCGCTAATTGAGACTTGTGTGAGAAGCAAAAGTCCAGCACGATACTAGCTGTTTGCTGTCTTTATCAACCCTGCAGACAATGTTTCAAGCAGGAAATAGTCATGGATTAAATTTATGCTTATTTTGGGAGGAAACCCAAGAGTTGACAGTGATTTGAATTTTTTTAAACAAACGGATTCTTTGTGGTGAACTATAAAAAAGTCCAAACAACTACTGAGAGTGTTTTCAGCACAGGGAGTGTCAAAGTTTTTAAATGGTAACTTGAGATACAACCAAAAATAACTCTCTGTGATAATGTAATAATGTCCTATAAAAAGTATTGTAATTGAATGGAATGTAAAGAATTCAACAGTTGTTGACACATTTTTTTGCTTCAATTAAATGGAAATTGTAGCGCTCTTCCGGATGTGTGCCTCGGCCACATGGGGGCAGTATAATAAGGACGGACATACTGCACAGAAGTCGTGAAGTCATTCTTCACAGAGGATAAAGAATACATGCTAGGCTGTGGTCGTCCGCCTCTTGCCCAAAGTCACCCGTGATCCTTCTAAGGACGAGCACTATAGAAAATGCACAGACGGCCACAGAATGTTGCGCAATACAAACCATATTTGTGGCTAGGAAGCTCTCCTCAAGCATCCGGCGGTGTTTTGTGTGCATTTGGAATTCTTGTCAAAGGCGACGGTTGAACCGGATAACCCGCACACATTGGGATTGTTCTGCTTGTCTCGCAGCTGCCGTATGCTTGTCACACAAGCACAGTGGCCCGCCCGGGCAGCGCGCCATTTCGACTACAAAGAGGATATTTTTCTAAACACGTTGCCTTCTTGTGGGGCTGTTTTTTGGTTCAGCCCGGCGCACAAATGTGTCAGCCTTTGTCGAGCTTTTGTGCCTTGCATGATCTCAATCAGTAATGAACGTTATTATTCAACGTTATTATCATTCCGCTTTCATCATGTCCTCAATTCAGCTTCCAAATTGGGCTTTGATTGACAGCGCTTAATAGCAGCTGTGGAATGCATTACCAAAACCTTGATTGTTTTTTATATTATTGTTTCCCACCAGTGGAACTTGCGCTGGGTGGGTGCTTTAAGATCTGTCAAGGTTTTATTAGACTCATGTTCAGATTTTCTATGGTTGTAACAGTTCTCCAACAAATTGTTAACTTCCTTCAGTTTTGATGGCAATGTGAAGGTTTTTTGATAATTCTTTTTTGCATCTGCAGTACTTGTATATTGATTTTAAATTTGACTGATTTACCTCCTACAAGTATTTTCTTTCATCTAAATAGGAACAGCAGTTCTGCATTAATGGAAGCACTTAAGCACAGTTTGGTTGATTCTGTACGGGTGAAGCCTGGGCAGCTTTTCTTTTTTTTAACAGCTGGACTTTTTTCACACGTCGTAAAAATACCGCCATCATCTCTCCAGCGTAAGTGCTGCTGTATTCATTTTCTTCTGCAGCAAATCACGCTGCACCCGCCACTGCTGCATCGGCCTGCATATATTCAGCGAGTGTTAGTTGTGTTCTCAAAGCTGCATGCTAAGGCGGGTTTTTTTTTGGTTTTTTTTTACGATTTCTTTTATTAATGCTGCAGTTCCTCTTTCCCAATCTCCATTCACCATCTTGGTTGAACTTTGCCTCCTCCCCAGTGCTCTGCAACCAACCACGGTATCAGCCCCTGCTCCACGCTGACCAGCAGCACCGCCTCGCCCTGCACAGACAGCCCGTGTTCCACGCTCAACAGCACCACCAGCCGACCCCCGCTCTGCCGCGCCAGCCCGTGCGGGACCATCACTAGCCCGAGCTCCACCCTCGAGAGTAAGGACAGCGGAATCATAGGTGAGAAGCCTTTCACTCGTATTTCGTTCTGCTAAGGTGGTGAAATCACCGGCAAACTTTCGGACCACGTGACCGCGATGCCTATTAGCAACCTTACGAAGCTCAGTGGACAAAAGCGACGTTCGGGTAGAGCGAGCAGCCCCAAGCTGTACGACAATTTGGATTTTGGAGACTGCAGCGTCGACAGTCTTCAAAGAGCACAATTAGCATGAGTCCGTCAACCCGTCTCCCCAGAGCGATTCGTAGCAGGCCGATAAATAATTTATGGAGCCTGCCACGGAATGCACACAAGTCATGGCGACTGGCCAGGAGGAGACGTGCTGTCAGCTAACATTTATATTTGCTGCGCGTGGAGCTTCTTCCTTTTTTTTTTTCAGGGGTGGGGAGGGGGGTAATTTATGTGAGAGGATTTTTTTATGACATTTCTCAACAACATCCTTCCATCTCCATAAAGTGAGCGAAATATGGCAAACCAAAACAAAGGTGGGTTGTTTCCAGGCGTCCGATTTTTGATTCATACGATTAGCCCTCCTTACCCTTTTGGTGTTTGACTCAGACTCTGAATTTCTAAAGCGCATTAATCCGACTTTGCGACGTTAAAGCCGCTTGATGGAATTACGCAGACTTTAAAATATAGTTTGGGTCCGTTTTCTTATTTAGACAACTCAAGCCGGACTTTTACAATCGGTGCGCATACATCTCGACACGACGAAACTATTGATTGGTTTCGGATGACAGACGATGAACTCGATGATTTGTCACATTGTCATGAGACTTTCATCGGGTAAGTCAGAAGTTTGGATAGGAAGGCTGCGCTGGCCTTTGAAGATTAAAGGATTTCTTCTCATGACCCGTCTGGACTCAACAGAACAATGTGCTCCAAACATAAGAAAACATTGCTGATTCGAAAGCCAAAGAAACCAATTTGAAATCCAATTCACCATCTTGTTAACGTTTCAGCCACCATCACCAGTTCCTCGGAAAATGACGACCGCAGCGGCTCCAGCCTGGAGTGGAGCAAGGACGGCAGCCTGAGAGGCAACGCTCGCCATGGCCTGGCGCAGACCATGCGGGCGGACACCTGCTCTCCTGTGGAGGAGGAAGACTCCAACGGCGCTTCGGCCACCCCGGCCGATAGCGCCGCCAAGACGGACCAGCAGCATGGCAACGCGGCGGCAGCGGCCGTAGGACCTCCGCCAGCGTCCTGCCAGGCGTCTGACGGACCAAATCAATACGCTCAACAAACCTCCTCTCTTCTGATGATGCCCAGGCCCAACTCCGTAGCAGGTAAAACTCGATTTTGCTCTTCTACTTTGGAGCTACCGTCAAATTTTTTTGAAAATTTTTTGGATTTTGTGAGCCAACACACAAAACGCAGATGTCCAGATGTTAAGTCGACGAGGAGGATCTGGTACGGAACTAGTCGGGGTGGTGCGCTAGAAAGATTTTCCATCTCTGGCGTGCTGTTTATTAAGTGGCTTGTGACCGATCCGTTCTGCATTCCTGCCTCGGAACGTCCCTTTTATGGCCCAGTGCGCCTTATCCACACAGCTGTGACAGTTGATATTCCCCGCTAACCCCCCTCGCCCCTCGCCCGTCTTCATTCACCAGTGGTTTCTCCTCCAGCTTCTCTCTACCTTGTTTTTCTTCAGTTTACTCTATCCCCCCCACACACACACACGCACTTATGTATGGATGTCAGGCACCCGTAGAGATCTAGTCATGGCAGGCGGTGATCCTTTATCTTAGCTTAGCTCAAAAGAGAGCAGAGCATTGGCCCACCCTCTGAGAAGATGTTCTGTGCTGAAAATTGGATCATTGTTTGATTCTTTAAGTGAGTGAATTATTAAAATGCCGCAGGCGAGTCTGTGTCTTTACACTGGTCATCTTCATCCACAACAAGAACTGGCCGCACGTGCCTCATATGACGGCGGACAGCAGTGAAAAGTTCGACTGGAAAATAATTCCTGGAAACGCTGTAAACAGAACCTTTTCTGTATCTCATCTTCCATACTTGAAGCTGTGCCCACCTTGCAATTATGAGGTTGTCCTTGAACTTCAGTCGTCAACCTTTTTAACATGTCTTCTTGACATTAATAGGAATGGCGCCGACGCATACAAGCGAACAGGCCAGGAAACATCTGACGGTTCTTGCGTGTGGGCTGTGTGCGTCTTGTCTCGCTTTGTGTGTGTGTGTGTGTGTGTGTGTGTGTGTGTGTGTAGAGAGAGTTTATGGGCTGATGTCATAGTTATGCAGCATTGCCCTCTGGGGTACCTTCACAATTCACACCTCCAATGTGCGACGAAAGCTCTCAGGGAGGAAATCAAGGACATGGGAAGACGACTTCATTTCTGCTCAATTACTATTGGCTGTATTCAGTTCGCTTGGGAAAATTTGGAGTTCATATAGAATAGTTGTTATCCGAACGCAATGGGCTCTTGGTATGGATTTTTCCATGCTAGCAAAATGTTGCTAATTCTGTTCCACTTTTAAGCAGAAAATATTAAGAAGTGTGTATTTTGAATTTTTTTTTTAATCTACACATCTGTTTAAAATTTATCTGACGTTATGGATGACGGTTCTAAGATGTTGCCAGTTATTGAGAGTTTTTTTTTTTTTACAGACAGTTTTATCGATTCTATCATCGCATGATGAAAGACTTTAATTTCGACTCGCTAAGTGCCAGCTCCTGTAGTCTCGGTTCTCAATCCTCATATCTCACCTCCTGCCCGGCAGCACCTATTTTCTCCACGAGATTATTTGTCTGAGAAGAACAATCTGTAAAAATAGCCACTCTGGGTTTTTTGTTCTACATTGCTGACCTTTATTGAAGTTCCTGTCCTAGATTCTCCGTTGACCGTCCCCGTAATTATACTTTGGGTACTTCGAATTACACATTTTAAAGGGATTAGAGCGCCAAGGAGCCGTATTGTTTTGTTGCCACTGGAATCCCACATTTAAGTGTCAGCTGCTTGTCGTTGTGGAATGGCGTTCCACTTCATCATTTGTGGTGTTCGGCCATTCAGGACAGCTTTGCGGTCTTGCTCCGGATGAGCTACACCGCCCTTCTTTTTTTTTGCTTTTTTTTTTCCTTTCCAAGCTCTTCTCTCGTCCACATTGTCCAAGCTCGAATCGCGTCTCGTCTTTGTCTGCGCATTTATTGACAAACAAGGCCACCGATGCTTTGTAAGCGTGTGTGGCAACATTTGGATCGCTGCCTCCATATGTGTTTTATTAGAAGGGCTGAAGTCATCTTCACCTGATATCTTTAAGGAACATGGCGCCATAATGGTCCCAAGCTGCTCAAGTATGACTCAAGTCTTTTAATTTGGCTGAAACCGGGAATGTTGTCATTTCAAACAGTGTCACCTTGTTGGAAGACGGAGCGAGGTCTTTCTTCATCCGAAGTGTGTTGTGATGAATTGCCGTTGTCACAAATCGACCGAGACGAGAAAAGACGGTATAAATGAAAAGGTCACCGTGATGTCTGATGAATGTCATTTCTCCACAAATTCTTGCCGTCTGTATGTCACACACTGAGACTAGTTAAGCCCGATTGACGGTACCCGGCGCTTTAATAAACCGGCGAGGAGCCGCGCTGTCTACAAAACATTGATGAGATGTTATCGATCCAAAAAAAAGAAGCAAGTGGAGGGAAAGAAAACATATCTCACAGTGAAAGTGACATTTTATCTTTACCATTCCAAAATCAAGAAAGTCACCTTCCGCTCAGCAGCTGAATGCCGTCCCTGCGCCTGCACGGAGGGC
Organism: Syngnathus typhle; assembly: GCF_033458585.1. Classification (NCBI taxonomy): domain Eukaryota; kingdom Metazoa; phylum Chordata; class Actinopteri; order Syngnathiformes; family Syngnathidae; genus Syngnathus; species Syngnathus typhle. Next base: position 10,810,632 of record NC_083746.1, on the reverse strand, counting down.
ACTGGGGCACAACAATTGCTTTTGTGGCCTCAGTGAGCTCATCCACCGGGCGCCCCCTCTCCAGAGATTTAATTTAGCGCTGCACTCCACTCGCGTACCGGCCAGAAAAAGGATTCGATTCTTCCCGTCACCATGCCGATCACGTTATTCAGCAAAGAAAAGCAGACCTTGGGATATTCATGTATACATTAATGTAACTCACCTGCGGATGTTAGTTCCGCAACCTTCTATTTAATTTGGGAGCCGTAATGCTTGAAATAAATTTCCCAGAGTATTACGCTGACAGTCATCTGAATGATGACTCAGTGTTTGGAACAGTCTGATTGTGGTTTGATTTACATATGGTGTCGGCGCAACGTGCCGAGCGAGAGTATCGGGGTGTTTAGCAGTCATCCGCAAGATTTCTGCGGCTCGCGGGAAATGATTTCCCTCCGCGCTCGTATATTGGGTGAAGGTAATATAACCTCGGTTTGTGAGCAAAGAGAAGCTGAGAAAGGAAAGGTCAATGTTGAGATAGGGATTTATACAGCTGTATTTTATTTATTTATTTATTTATTTATTTATTTATTTATTTATTTCACCCAAAGAAGAAGCTCGCTTTGCACAGCGACCAAAAAGTTCTCCCTAACTGCTTTGTGATTGTTAGCCGCTAAGCTAACTTGCGCGATACAATATGGAGCTGACTAGCTAACGCTGATTCTAAAAATACAGCCAATCCAAAACGAGAATCCACAAACGCGTGCACACAGGAAGAGCTGAATTAAAATCTCAACCGTTCGTCACACAGACCCAACGCCAGAGTAAATTTGTACTTTCGGGACATGAATTTGAGTGAGTCTAAACTTAATGTGCATTACATGGACATGATAACGGGAAGGATGTATGAGGTCAAATGTTTCAACATGCTTATAATTAGACAAAACAATAAAACAGAGAGTGAAACATGGCATGGTTATGTTGTAGTTTGTGTGTTGGCCTCCGTCAAGGTTTTCCGGGCAGATGATTTTTTTTTTTTTTAAATCTTTTCTTTTTTTCGTCAATCAGTTTACAAGTGCGCTGACTGCATTTGACTCTTTTCTGGGGCTGTTGATTTACAAAATTATCTCATTTTGCAGAATATTCTGATGACAGATGTGATAGGAGCAACAGACAAATTCATTTTAGAAAGCTTCCGATTGTCGAGTCAGCTGTTGACAAAAGACTTTTAAGGTGTGACTTGGGGATACTGCCAAGTCGGTTGAGTTGCATTTTAATGGTATCCGTTCACGTCCTCATCTCCACGTGGAGACACCAAATGTGCTATAAAACCACGCTCTGGATTCTTTATGTCTCTATTTTGCGCTTTACAACCAAATCAAGATGCACCCGAGTGTTTTCTTCACTGTCTTTTTCTTTTCTTGTTTATGGATAGCAACCAGCTCCACCAAACTGGAAGACCTGAGCTATCTCGATGAACAGCGCAACACACCGTTGCGGACGTCTATTCGCCTTCCCTGGCACAATACGGGAGGGAGGCCACCTCAGGACGCCAAAGGTGACTAAAAAAAATAAAAATTATATCACCTTGGAACCTCTCCAGGTAATGGAAAATGCATGTCGTCTATTTTGTGCCCGACTAGGTCGTTTCTCCCCGTACAAACCGGCGGACATCATGCTCAAGCCTCTGTTGTTCGAAGTGCCCAGCATCACCATGGATTCGGTGTTCGTGGGCCGAGATTGGCTCTTCCAGAAACTGGAAGACGTCCTGAAGGACGGCGAGTCCGCGGAGAGCCACGGCGCTGTGATTGTGGGAAGCGTGGGTTACGGGAAAACGGCCATCATCTCCCGGATGGTGGCGCTGAGCTGCCATGGCGGACGCATGCGGCAGATTGCGTCCAACAGTCCCGGCGCCTCTCCCAAAAGTAAGAAACGGCAACAAATAGTCGGCAAAGTTAAAACAGCAATCAAGAGGGCCGTTTTTGTCTCTTGTAAGGTGCTGTTGGGTCAAGCCCAGAACTTCCCCTCAGCCAGCCCCCACAGCCCACTCCCCCCTCGAGTGCGGCGAACACATTGAGGACCAATAGCTGTCCGGGAACGCCAGAAATGCAGCGCCGCAGGGAGGAGGCTGTCAAACGGCTGGCTGCAAAGGTACATCTTCGCTCAAGTAGCGCGAGGCTGGGGGTCAAACGGGTTCAAGGCACAAATAGGTGGCCAGGCCTGGAGGAACATGTTGTTATTGGGATCATTTGTTAGAGCCAGAATGAGGTGCTGGTCTTCAAGACACAACAGCGAGCTGCTTTATTGTCGAGGTGCCCTGGGGACTTCGTCTCACCATGACTGTCTGAAGCCTGCTCACATGTGCTCTTTTTTTTTGAGGTTACAGCCTATCATTTGGTTGATATTTTCCATTTCTCATCATGTCAAGCCAATTAATCTGTTCAAATCACACACAAAAAAATCAACAAAGGTTTTGGGTTAGGGTTGCTTGTTTGGGACTATTGTAGAAGCTAGTCAAGGTTGCATGCCTAATCTATCGTCTTTGATTATCTTGCTCACTAACCCAGATTGAGACGGATTTATCATGTGTCTGATGGCAATTTTGGACGCCTTCCATCTGACGTCTCGTTGCGCTCCAGGTGGTGGCCTATCATTACTGCCAAGCAGACAACACATACACCTGTTTGGTGCCGGAGTTCGTGCACAGCATCGCCGCCCTGTTGTGCCGAGCGCACCAACTCAATTCGTATCGGGAACTCTTGCTGAAAGAGCCCCACCTCCAGAGCATGCTGAGTCTGCGCTCCTGCGTCCAGGACCCCATGGCGGCTTTCCGACGAGGCGTCCTTGAGCCTCTGACCAACCTTCGGAAAGGTAAAACCAGCTCGTGTTGTTTTATTTTTATTTTTTTAAATATGTGATGTGCCATTTTGTCAGTGACATCACGGCTGTAATTTGAATAAACCTGACTGCACATCTGACTCTCAATCTTTGCGTTTCCAGAGCGGAAGATTCCAGAGGAGAATCTCATCATTTTGATAGACGGACTGAACGAAGCCGAATTCCATAAACCCGATTATGGAGACACCATCGCCTCCTTCATTACAAAGATCATAACCAAGTTCCCTCCGTGGCTTAAACTGGTGGTCACTGTCCGTGTCAGCTTGCTGGTAAGGAACAACTGATTAGTACGGTGAATGCATTAGAGTATCAGTAGATGGTATTACTCAAATGTAAGTACTTGTACTCTCACCTAAAAAAGAAAAGTATTCTCGATGGATTCCTACTTCATCCAGTCACCAGTGTCTGCTCGAGCCCCAAGGCTCGGCGTGTTTGCTCCTCTGATATTTATAATCACGCGCAAAGGAAAAAAAAGGTCTGACGCGTTCCATATAGCCTTAGGATTTCTCTGCTCCAAAGTATGTTTCTGTTTGGTCACGCTGAAAAGGATTGAACTACAGGAAAATAGTCAATTACTTTTGCTAAGGAACTTTTGTTTTCATCGGCGTAGCTTTGTGCTTTTGTTTGTTTGGAACCAGTTTTGGAGACGTCAGCCTCGACCTGCTCTGACATTTTTCCCGTTGGCGATATAGTATACAAAAAAAATCTTATTTTTGGTGGTGAAAATAAAAAAGTGGCTCATGGAGGAATCCTCTGTTTTATGATTTTCATTTGCTTTTACTACCTGCCTGTTCCATAGGAGATCACGGGCCTCCTGCCTTTCGCCAAGATCTCTCTGGACGACTTTTCGGACAATAACGAGATAGGCAACGACCTCAACGCATACATCCAGTACCGCGTCGGCGGCAGCAAGGACATCATGAACAACATCAGCCTGAACGGCAAAGCCGACCCGCCGACGGTGGGAAAGCTGAGCGGCCACCTGGTTTCCCGCAGTCAGGGCTCCTACCTGTACCTCAAACTCACCCTGGATCTGTTTGAGAGGGGCCACCTGGTGATCAAGAGCTCCAGCTACAAGGTGGTGCCCGTCTCGCTGGCCGAGCTCTACCAGCTCCAGTGCAACATGAAGTTCATGAGCAACTCGGCCTTCGAGCGCTCGCTGCCCATCCTCAACGTGGCGCTGGCCTCGCTGCACCCCATGACGGACGAGCAGCTCTTCCACGCCATCAACGCCGGCGACGTCCGAGGGGAGCTGCCCTGGGAGGACTTCCAGCAGCGCATGGACCTGCTGTCGGGCTTCCTCATCAGACGCCGCGACAAGACGCGAATGTTTTGCCACCCGTCCTTCAGAGAGTGGCTCGTGTGGAGGGCGGATGGCGAGAGCACCGACTTTCTCTGCGACCCGAGGTTAGTCCTTTGATTTTATGGAGCTCCAGTTTTTATTTGCCACACAAACCAAAAACTGAAACATCTTGAAAATTTGGATAAAAGTCAACCTTCATGTAAAAGAGGTGCTTTGGCGCACTTCAACTTGCGAAACACTGGCCTTATTGTGTCTGTCGCGCAGGACTGGCCACGCGCTCATCGCATTCATGCTGTCCCGCCAAGAAGGGAAACTGAATCGGCAGCAGACCATGGAATTGGGACACCACATTCTCAAGGCGCACATCTTCAAGGTAAGAAAATAAACCGGTAAAACTTTTTCGGGCTCCTCCGTTATGACTGTGAAGCGCTTCAGTTACGTCTGTGTCCATTTGTGTCTCAGGGGCTGAGCAAGAAAACAGGCATGTCGTCCAGCGTGCTGCAGGCCTTGTGGATCAGCTGCAGCGCCGACGGCCTCTCCCCAGCGTTGGCCTCTCTGAGAAACCTCTACACCCCCAACGTGAAGGTGAGAGGCAGAGGTCCCCCGATAAATCAACTGCGTATGAAGCAATTTAGACGCCGCTAACACGCTCGGCTAACGGCGACGAGCGGAAAGTTACGAAACACGATGACTCCGAAGTAGGCTGGAAAAACATTTGCCGTGAGAATATGTCCACGCACGAAGGTCAAACGTGCATTCTCGCTTCATAAAGCTTCCACCCGAAACCGTTGGCGCCGCAGTTGAGGAAGCGGGGGCCTCGTGACTCCCGTGGCTTCAGTGCCAAAGGACATCTGCTGGATTAGTTACACCGTAAAACAGGTCACGCTAGTTGGAAAGTTCACTTGTGTAGCATGTAAGCTATTTGACCCGTGAAACTTTGTTGTATGATCTCTCTCTCTCGCTCGCTCTCTCGCTCTCTCTCTTTCTCTCTCTCTCTTTCTCTCTCTCTCTTTCTCTCTCTCTCTTTCTCTCTCTCTCTCTCTCTCTCTCTCTCTCTCTCTCTCTCTCTCTCTCTCTCTCTCTCTTTCTCTTTCTGATGCCGGCCACCCAATCAATTCACGTGTAGAACCATTTGCATTTTTGTTTCACGTCTTATGCTCATTGTATATCGGTGAAGAGGAATAGCAATGCGGACTGTAATGTTTCAATTTGATTCCGATGATTCAGACTCCCTCTGTTATTTGTACGGGAAAGGAGACAGTCATTAGCATCGTCAAGAAAGGCCATTATCTGTGATTGATGCTTTCTGGCTCGTGGCTAAAGAAGTTGTCTTGTTCTCCGTCGTTGCCGTTCCACTTGTTGCCATCCCCGATATACATTTGCGAGTTATTACGCGGAACATTTACAAGAGTGACCTTGTTCTGTCCTCCGTCGCGCTAAATCTATTCACAAGCAACAAATTAACGCTATTTCATATTCTGTCCTCGGAATACTCGCAAGGCCCCTGTGCCTTTGTTGTGCCATACGTGGTGGGTTATTGATTTGCCTCGTCTCCGGAGAACGGAAAACTCTATTTGCTTCAGCGCAATGTCTGCCCTTTGAGTTCAGGCGAAGATAACGTCGCTAAAAGATTGGACTTGAATATCAAAATAGTGAGGTGTGAACTCTAATACTTGATCAAATTCTTTCAAAAGACACGTTTGAAGCTGCCGTTTGTCGTCATGGTGACGGGGTTGGAAAATCATGCGGCGGGTCTCTGCATATATTGATCGCACATCCATTTTCGATAGCGTTTGCCCTCATTAAGGTTGTGGGCGAGCCTCAGCCTGTCTCCCGGCTGACTCTAGACCAGTACTTCTCAATTATTTTCTGTTACGCCCCCCCCTAGCAAGAAGAAAACTATTCGCGCCCCCCCCTCCCCACCGTGACTATCCTAACTTGTCTTGTAAGTCGTAAAATGTTGCACTGTCGCAAACGTGACAGAAGTAACAATGAGCGCCACTGCCCCCTGCTGTAGTAAACGCGCAATTACACTTTATTCTAGTACTGCCAAAAAAAAAGCCTGTTCCCCAGGGTCACACGCGCCCCCCCAGGAATAGCACCGCGCCCCCCAAGGGGGGCGCGCCCCACTATTTGAGAAGCACTGCTCTAGACAAACATGGCAACCATAAATAAGCAACCGTGAGCAATTTAGAGCAGTGGTGTCAAAGTTGAGGCTCGAGGCCCTGATCTGGCCCTCCCCATTCTTTTATGCGGCCCACTATTTTGTTTCTTGCGTTCTAAATCTTAAATTTACACATCAACTTGTCTGTGTGGCACTTCAGGTGAGCCGTCTGCTGATGCTGGGAGGAGCCAACGTCAATTACCGCACTGAGGTTCTGAACAACGCGCCAGTCATCTGCGTCCAGTGCCACCTGGGTCATCTGGAAATCGCCTCCTTGCTGCTGGAGTTCGGCGCCAGCGTAGAGGTAGTGTCGGAAACCGGGATGAACCCCCTCTGCTACTCGGCCGCTGCGGGGCACTTGAATCTGGTCGTGATGCTCTGCAAGCGGGGGGCCAGGGTGAGCGGATGATTATCTTCTCGAACCAATCCCCAATCGATGAACCGCCGTCAGGAAGCAACGCAGCTAACAAGAGTGTTGTTCACCAGGTCGAGCATACAGATAAGAGCGGCCAGTGCGCTCTCGTGCACGCCGCTCTCCGAGGGCATCCCGATATCATCCACTACCTGCTGGAGATGGAATGGAGCGCCGAGGGGCAGCAGCAGGACTGCGCTTTGAAGAGCCGAGCCCTGCAGCAAGCTTTGATAGGAGCGGCCAGCATGGGCCATACTCAGGTCTGCTTTTTAGCTCCACGTGATCCTTCTCTTACTAAACACGTCCCTCCCCAAAAACTACAAATCCAATCTGAGAAGAGGCCGTGTTGTTTTGTTGGTTCCCATGGCTTGTTATTTTCCCTCCAAATTAGCATAGCGTCCTGGCGGTTTATTTGATCTCTTATGCTGAAAGACGATGCCATTTATCAAAGTTTCTTCCTGGCAGGTTGTGAGCAGCTTGCTGGCAGTGAATAATGAGTATGCCGTGCAAATTGATAGCCATGACACTCTGTGGGGGGAGACAGGTATGTTGTCATCCATCTTTTTACATTACATGCTTCATTTAATCACAAGCCCACATTTTATCATTCTGCTCCTCTCTTGCGAGCGGAAGGTCTCAAGCCAAATGTGTGTGTGAGTGTATGTGTGGATTTTTAAAGCCCCGCCGCGTTCTTGTCGTGTTCTTTCTGGTAAAAGCATTTGCTGTTGTGGTCATGTGGGTTTCTACTTAGAGGTTGGTTAACGCAGCATTTCCTCTGAGTCGGAGGAATGGTTCCCCTGAATTACTCCTCTTGGTGCTGTTTACTTGGAAGCCAATAACACTTCAGATATTTTCAAGCACTCCTCCATCTGCTCCACAAAGTTATTGTAGCTGGTTTTGTAGGCTGACATATTCTGGTTGCTGTGAGATGAGACAACTGTGTTCTTCCATTTTTGTCCTTAGGATCCAATGTCTTAGTTTATTCTGAATGTTCAAACGTTGGCTCATCCTGTCTGGAGAGTCGATCCACACTGCCATTTCCCGCTCTCAATGGCCACAGACGTCTGTGGAGCCATTTCCAGCCACAGTCTCGCACTTGCGCTCTGCTCGCTGAGCGGATGCTAAATCGCATCCGTTGCACCCCAAGTGAAATTGCAGGTCTGAGGCAAAGTGACTCTCACGTCCTTGCGATGACCACAATCTCTGATATCCCCCTTGCCACCAGGACCTTATTTAGAAACCACCGGGAGCCCATCTGTATTTGTGGAAAATAGGCTGCCGCCGCATCGTAGCCCAGCAGGGACTGAAACTTCATATTGCTTGGAGTATTGCAGGTTGAAGGTCATATGAAATCATCCTCTTGTTATGCTTTCGTTGCTTACACCAGCGATGATTACTACTCAGAGAGACATAAAAAGTGTACATACTGTAGTGTAGCTATATTTTCAGAGTATGTCTGGCTTGGTTTTCTACACAAACTGATATCCCAGACACAAGCATCACAGCATGCAAATGGCTGCCTGTGAGGAAGAAATAATCTGGAGAAAACAGAAAATGTAGCCAAATAACAGCCAGCCAACTCGACACTCTCATTCGCTGACACCCACGTCACTCACCAATCAATACCTTATATTGAATTCTAAAAATATTTGCTACAGACAACAGTTGCTACTTAGAACTTCTTTTTGTGTGACTTGAATGAGATCGTTGCGCAAGCGATAACAAAAAAAAACATGATATCCAGCAGATAACTATAGTTAATATTGGTTCTATTTACTACTTGTCTGGAACGGATTCTCGATGGACATTTATGTTCCCGTGCCTGCATTATCCACCGACATTCAATTCCCGTGTGGTAGATAATAATACTTAGTGGTAAATATTTTCCTTATTTAGCGACATCATCATAACAGTTCATGACTCAGCTCCGCATTGTTTACTGCAAACCCATGATAATGAATACACTGCTACTGTAGAACCTCGCTGATGCCATCAAAACTGAACATTATTGCTTAGACTGGAAAGAGCTCATATTGGATGCCATTAGAGTGGCCACCATACGACGTGTATCACCTGTTTAAAATGAAACGCTCCTTTCATCTCCATGCAAATAGGTCTGGTGTGTCTCCTATTGTTCAGGAGAGGATGATTGGATTGCACATCTGTGCCCGATTCCTTTTTTTTTTTTTTTTCCTTTTAAGCTTCCTCTAAGGATGCTTCGTCGTTATGCAAAGTGAGGCCGTTCGTCTCCCCGCTGTCGTCTTTCTTAGCGCACTGTGTAGAATTGCTTCAAAGAAAACTGCAGCGAATATTTCAAATATTGTCTTTGTTTTGTTTACGGTTGCCAGCGGATATAGGGACTGCGTGTTTTCCGTGAAATCTGCTTATTTAATTCATCCGGGCGATGAATAGGTTTTTCGAAAATTGGCGCCATTGTAAGCCGTTGAGGCAACAAATGTTTGCATGATTGAGATTGTCAGTTAATCTTGCAGGTTATTTACCTGTGATGAGCTCAGGCTCTGGCTGGCTCAATTTGATGGTAATGGGATTCTGGCTGGGGAAAGCAATCACTTTTACTTTTCTTTGCTTGTGGTTCAGAACCTCTTTGCCAAGAAGGGCTTTGTTACTGGGTCACTAATATCCCAGTTTTGATTGTTGTAGCACCTGAGCGATTCATTAGTAATGTCCTATTCAAGGCGTTTTAAAAAAATGTGTAAAAAAAATGCGACGGTCCCAGTTGCAGACGGCGCCGATCCCGAGCCGCTCGGTCATTGTTGAGTGTGAAGATATTCATGTGTTGAGCAGAACATGCTGCTCTTGGGGTTTTTTTTTGGCTCTGAGCACAGAAAGCTGTGTTCATTCAAGTACTAAGGCTCAACAATCCACTTGAAAGACTGACAGTGCATCTGGGCCAAGGAGCACCCAAACGCGCCATTGACAGGCTAATGTTTAGCATTTGTGTTCCGGTGTTATAATGTTAACACATTGAACACAAACAATGCAGCAACACATGTAGAGAGAAAATGGAACAATATACAATGGCATATATTCTTTATCCTGGAGATAATATGTGACCTTCAACTTTTAGCGTTTTACGCTTTATCGTTAAATCTGACTATGTACTGCCCCCTGGTGGTCAGTTTGGTCTTTTTTTCGTTATTAAGCTCACACCGTAACTATCAGTTTTGCAGTTAATTCGGTGGATTCTCATACTAGCTGATATTTAGAGACATATTCGCCGCTGTCCATTACCCCATTTTGTTCCTCCCCCCGTCCATACAGCAACCATCTGCTAGTGTGTATATGTGTTGTTGAAACTTCCCATTTGGTCCTTTCATCTTCTTAAATTATGGCCATATGTGACAACTGCTGTTTAAATTGGGCTCCATTACTACATCAAACCAAACAACAAAGTAACTTTTGAACGGTGTGAATTCAGGACACGTTTACACATTTGCGCCTTTGAACCTGCCAAGTAACGCGTACCGTGTCCTCTGTCTGCACCTCAGCGTTGACGGCAGCCGCCGGCCGAGGCAAGATGGAGGTATGCGGCTTTCTGCTGGAGAGGGGGGTGACGGTGCAGCAGGTCAACCGGCGGGGGGTGTCTCCGCTATTCTGCGCCGTCAGACAGGGCCACTGGCAGGTGAGACCGACGTGGCCTCCGTTTCCACGGCAACCATCGATTCTCACCTCCGTGATGTTCTCCGAAGCGCCGTGCCTTTAATAACCTTCTTCACGGGATTCATTCATTTTGTCGTAGTAAAATGGGGACGAGGAGGATTGTGAGGTGTTAATCTGCCGTGCTCTCTCCTAGATTGCCGAGCTGCTGTTGCAGCACGGTGCGGACATTAACGTCAGCGACAAGCAGGGCAGGACATTACTGATGGTGGCGGCCTGTGAGGGTCACCTGAGCACCGTCGACTTTCTGCTCTCCAAAGGTGAGCTACGAAAAACACAAAGTAAAACCAGGATGATTTTTTTTTTTTTTATGAATAAGCAGTAGTGAACAATGATGTTTTCAGCCCAGATTCAAATTTAGCGAATGTTTGAGGAGCATACAAACTAGAGCTGCACAATATTGGAAAAACAATATCGCAATATTGATATTTATGGCAGCCCTAATAGAAACACAATGCTGCTGCTTCTCTTTCAAAATGTCTGTTTCTGGAAGCACTTAAGAAGCCAACAACTCTCCGAGGGAACTAAAAGGTTTTGAAAGTACAGTGTCGAAATTTACGAGCACTAAATAGTGGCAGCGAACATCACAACAAGCAGCAGATGGTGAATAATTCTTCAGAAAGGAAGCCAAGCAAGGGCTTGTTTATTACCATTCCCAGTTGAAGTTGAAACATAACACAAAGGCAATTACACGTTGTGTATGTAATCAAACAAACGTCATCTAGCTTAATGCTAACACGTCATGTAAAACAGGCTAACTAAAGCGCCATTTGATTTTGAAATATATTTGAGAGCTGATTGTGAGTGTTGCTGTGTTTCAAAAGGTGCGTCTCTCACTTCCATGGACAAGGAGGGTCTTACGGGTCTCAGCTGGGCGTGTTTGAAAGGACACAAGAACGTCGTCCAGCTTTTAGTGGAGAAAGGCGCCGTGATCGACCACACCGATAAAAACGGACGAACTCCGCTGGACCTGGCCGCCTTCTTTGGAGATGCAGAGATCGTACGTGACCGTACTCTTCCAAACATGTGACACTGGAGCGACCGCATTTATCTTAATGCTTGTCGTTATTAACTTAACTTGTGCGGCATCTCCTTTAGGTCCAGTATTTGGTGGAAAGAGGGGCGGTGGTGGAGCATGTGGATTACAGTGGCATGCGGCCTCTGGACCGAGCCATCGGCTGTCGCAACACGTCGGTGGTGGTCACACTGCTGAAGAAAGGGGCCAAGCTAGGTACGTTGTTTTTTTGTGTGAATGCATTTGTTTGTGTGTTTTATCATTTTGCTACTTTTGTCTCTGTAGTTACTATACTACATAAAGTTAGGGTGAATAATGAAAGATTATTTGTAGTTGACCATCATGTGACGAAAGCACTGGCGGAGCTAAAGGGGGTGCTGTGGGGGCACTGCATCCCCCTCCCTGAAATATGCTTTGACACCCCCCCCCCCCCCCCCCCTCCAAGTCCCAGGCCAGATAATTGACTTATTTTCTGATTATTCAGAGAATTTTCCACCCGCTGTAGGCAACACCCATTGAATTTTAAAGAATAAAAAAAAATTTGCTTTTTGGACCAACACTCTCATTTCACTTTTTATGTTGAGCTAGCAAAGTTAAAGTTACCAAATATGGTTTCCCCTAAAAAAAGATACATACCCTCTGGAATTGAAAACAACATAATTCACAATAAGGGGGTAACATTGTGTGCGAGACATTTTTGCCAAAATTGGTCCTGAGAAATGTCAATAGAAATGGCCGTATGCTTCGCTCTTTTGTTTGCGTAGTATCTCACGGCTCTCAGAATAAGCTCACACTAATTTTGTGGAATGCTGCGCAAAAACACTGCATCCATTCACTTGCAGTTCACTCTGTGTGTCGTACATGCTTGTCCATGCTCTGCTGGGCTAAGTTTAGAATGTGACTTCTCACCTTAACCACATACGGGACGTTATCTGGCGCTGCGACTTATCTGCACTGAGCAGCTTTCAAACTTTCTCTCTGCATGCCAAAGCCTTCAAAGCAGTGCTTCTCAAACTTTTTAAAACCAAGTCAACTACCGCCTTCCTCAAAGTAGATTTGTGTATATTTGTGTTCTTTTATTATTTTCCATAAATAAAAGTATTTCATAAGTTATAAGAAAGGGTTATGAATAAAAACAATACGTAAATAAACACATTTATTTAAAAAAAATAAAAAATTAAATTAAAAGAAATTGTAATGCAATGCAACATTCGGGTGGGCTGAATGAAAGAACTTAGCCCATCGTTGTGATCGTGCCGCATTTTGAGAACTGCTGCTTTAAAGTGAATTTCGACATGTGCGTGACCTCTCCCTTTTCCCCTCTGCTAACTCTTTCCAACCCGCTGGCACTAAACTAAGGTCACAGAGCGTCTCCTTGCGATCGATCAGGTACAATCTTTAGGTAACTTTACCTCACTGTGACCATTTGCCGACAAATACAGGGAGCGCCCGCGGCGGCTCCGACGCGAGCGACCTAACGTCTTCTCCTGCTCTCCCTCTCTCCTCTTACGTAGGCAATGCCGCTTGGGCCATGGCCACCTCGAAGCCTGATATCCTCATCATCCTGCTTCAGAAGCTCATGGAGGAGGGGAACCTGCTTTACAAGGTGTATATCGTGAGATAGCCAGTGAGAGTTAGTACTTTAGCGAGATAGCTTGCTAGTGAAGTAGTTTGATCGCCAGTGTGAGAGTAACGAGTTAGCTTGTCAGCAAGACTGCAAGATAGATATATGGATATATGGATATATGGATATATGGATATATGGATATATGGATATATGGATATATGGATATATGGATGGATGGATGGATGGATGGACGGACGGACGGACGGACGGACGGACGGACGGACGGACGGACGGACGGATGGATGGATGGATGGATACTTTGTTGTTGTTTTTTTTTTCCCGAAATACCAAAAGCTAGCTTGCATTGACTCGAGACTTGCGTATCAAACCACTCGCTCTCTTTTCGTCAACGGTCAATAGAGGTTTTGAATGAGTGAATGGACTTGTCCCAGCTGTTTTGTCAAAGGGAGCCTACACCAATGCTTTGACATTTAACAATGTCGGCGTCGAAAGGTTAAAGCTGCCGGGCTAATGTAGACGTCTCTTTCATGCTGCTTCCGCCACTGCTGGGAGGTTTGAAGCTCAGGCATCTCACCGCAAAGCGCTGAAAACAAGCCCAGTTGACAACCACCATAAGATAGCATGCAGTTCATTAAGAGCTTATTTGTGTGGCCAGGGTCTGTTTGGAAGCGGCCCTGAGCCCCCTTCCCGGACTCACTCGTTGCGTTTGTGCCTTCATGTGCCTTCCAGAAAGGCAAGATGAAGGAGGCGGCTCAGAGGTACCAGTACGCTTTGAGGAAGTTTCCCAGGGAAGGTTTCGGAGACGACCTGAAGGCCTTCAAAGATCTGCGGGTCTCTCTCTACCTCAATCTCTCGCGCTGTCGCAGAAAAACCAACGTAAGATGGAGTTTTGATCACTTGGCCAAAGTGTTGGAAATCCTTAAATGAATGTTGAGCGGTGTCCTTGTCGCAGGACTTTGGGATGGCTGAGGAGTTTGCCACAAAAGCACTGGAGCTGAAACCAAAATCCTACGAAGCCTTTTACGCCCGTGCGCGAGCGAAAAGGAGCAGCAGGTAAACGAGTCAGCAAACGCTTAAAGAAAACTGTTTTTTCTCCCCAAAACTTGATCCATAACGGCCAAAGATGTACATTGTCTTGCAGACAATTTGCGGCCGCCCTGGCCGACTTGCACAATGCCGCCAAGCTGTGTCCCAACAACCGGGAGATCCGCCGCCTGCTGGCTCGCGTGGAGGACGAGTGTAAGCAGATGCAGCGGGCGCAGACCACCAAAGGCGGAACGGACAGAGGGGCCACCGCCGCCTCCTGCAGCGGTGCCGGCAACATCGGCCAGGCGGCAGGGGGCCACGACTCGGACGGGGAACGTGATGATGCCCAGGAAGAGCCGCTGGAGTGGAGCCAAAGACGCTGCGCCGAGGAGGAGGAAGATGAGGAAGACAAGCGCACGCGGTGCCGGTCGCTGGGGAACTACAGCAGTCATCACCCGGGCAGGCTCCCTCCTCAACGCTACCCTCGGGACCAGCCCCCGGGTCTGCTTCTGCAACCCACCAAGCAGGCCCAAATTGTCAAGACCAGCTCACATGGAGCCAAATCCCAGTTTGCTCCCTCCAGCCCCTTGCCAAGCCGACACATGTCGGGCGTGCTGAAGCCCGGCCCGGGGATCGACATCGGACCGCTCGCGGCGCCCGCCGACGAGCCGCCGTACGGGAACCGCGTGACTCTGACGGTCATGACCCACGCCGGCGAGGCGGCATCCTTTCCCTCCAAAGCGGCCTCGACTCATTTGGACGCCGAGCCCGCGGGAAACATGCGCGTGTCCAGCTCCACCAGCAGCCTGGCGTCCAGCGGCAGCTTGTCAGACGGCGGCAAGGTGGGCCCGGACGTCAAGTCCAAACACGGCCAGCAAGGCGGCGAGTACAAACCCAGGCCCTTCATGGGCGTCACCGACAAGACGGCGCGCTTCCTGCAGCAGAACCCGCAGCCGGCCACCCACACCTGGATTAACCACTCAGTCGAGGAGGAGGAGGACGACGACGCTTTTGGCAAGGCAGCGAGCGCCGCTTACCGCGAGCAACACAGGCCGGTGTTACACAACGGCGGGCCGCTCACCAACCAGTACTCTGACAAGTTCATCTGTTACAAGGACGCCAAGTCCCTGGCCAACGCCAGCCAAGCCCTGCACATCACGTCCATCAAGCCAAAGCGATCGTTTATCGAGTCCAACGTGTAGTCCCGGGAGAGTCTCCCCAAATGTTCCTGCCCGCCACACCTTCTGTCACAAGATGGACGCTTTGCACTGATGGAGGGGGAACCATACTCAAGTGGACATTCCTGTGTTTCAACAAGCTTGCGCCTCATAGTTTGTATTGTTACACTACTCACTAAAAAGTTTGGGATTTTGGATGGAGCGTACGGGTGGTGGTATGCATGGTGAGCAAGGAAAGGACGATAGGAGATGACCTCCTTTGAAATCGCCACAAATCAAACGCCGATTTTAATGATGAGCATTTTGCATCCAAACATTTTGAGAAGATCGAGAAGTTGGCCATGACCTCACCATTCCCGCTTGCTCACCGTTCGTACCAAAACCCGCCCACTCCAATCCGGCAGTTCTTCAACTTGGACCCCCAAAGTTCAAAATATCTCCAACTTTCTGGTGGGCAACGTGTCGTTTTTTTCATCCCGAAGGTCATCCGTATGCACAGTGTTGTTCCGATTGCGTTTTAATGTTCTCCAGAGAGACACGCACACGTTTGTGAAATATGTTTGTACATGTTACGAATCAGCATTAACAAGAGTGGAAAGTCCTTTTGCTCTTTGCTTGTTGTTGCTGTCTAGATTAATTTATTTACCAATGGCTTCAATGTAAGAGCAATATATTTTATCTGGTTATTTTTGCACAGCCAGCAAGACATTTAAATGAAGTGCATGCTTACATTTGCGCTTGACGCCGCCATACATTAGTCCTTCCGGTTTCACGTGGATGTTCAACCGTGCCATGTTTTTTGTCAGTATTGTGGTCGCATATTGTTATGGAGTTGTGCTGCCATGGCAACCATGGGAGAGAAATAAAGACCCCTCCCCAACCCCCCTGAGGGATGACCAACACGTCTATCCAGTGTGATCAAATAAGAATTTTGAAAAGGTCGCGGCATTGTCCAACTTTAAAAAAAAAAAAAAAAGTCTTCTTTTGAGATTTCTTGTTGACTTTTCTCGAGGTCGTATTTTTAAGGTCTGTGCTCCTCTGCTGTCACGCCGATTGTCGCTGGCTCCGCTTCCATCGACCGATGGCCGCCTTCAGAGCTTTGGTTGAGGTGATCTATGTGGTCTGCAAGGTCAGAATGGTCACGGGGCTGATTCTCGTCTCTAATCCAGCGCTCCGTGGATTCACGCTCGCAGGAATAAAAAGCCATCGGAGGAGAGAACGTACCATGAAGCCCGTGCATACTCCCGCTTTGGAACCAAGTTGGGGTGAGTTGCGCAGCTTCATTTTGACAATTATGTTGCTTGCTTTATCAGTGCCTTGTTCAGTTTAAGTTTATTTTAGACAAAAGTAGTGCTTTGCTGCCATCTCAAAGGAACCAGTGAGCTATTGCGCGTCATTGAAACAAAATTTGGGCCTTGGCAGCATCTTGTTGGCATCTTGGTGCCGAGGAACTATGTTGAAGTAAGATGAGGAGCTTCATTTAGACAAGCTTTTGTGTTGAGGAACTATGTCAAAGTGATTTGTGACTGTCACCTGCTCGTTTCTTTCCTAAAGATGCAAGCATTGATTTGAGATGTGGTGGTCGTTTTTCCCCAATGTAATCGCACTTAAGCTAGGGGTTGTCATGACGACCAACAACACGCATCTCAAATGACCTTGTAGCCACCAATCGTTTTGTGGCCTGGCTTAAAAGGTGACGATGGGATTTTGTGGGCTCGTAATGCCGGAACGGATTTTTGCTGCACGCAAGGAGATGGTGCTTGCGTGTGCGTGTTTGTGTTTGCGCCAGTGCTTATGTGTGGGCGTCCATTTCGGCATGTTTGAATGCGTCCATGTCATCGGATAACCAGAGCATTGATAAAAGCGGCTTATGCTTTCCAATTTCAGCTTGTCATTTCAGGATCAAACATTTTTTTAAATCCTGCCATCGCCACACGGCCGCACTCTCCTACTCTCCGAGTCCCATCTCCACCGCCGTCGGGATGGATGCTTGCTTCCTGACAAAAACTCTTGGAGGTGAAACCCTAAAGCACACACACATCATTTCCTCAATATTAAAAGAGCACAGATTGTAAGACGCCCCCACCAGGCGCACACGAGCTGCGCTGGCCCCAACGATTACGTGTGGAGTCTTTAAGTCTACAAGTCTGAGTCATGAACTCGGAGTGCCAGAAGTCAACCTCAGACTTTATTTTTTTAAATCACTTGAACAGACACAGATGACGCAGGAAAGCTCACGTCACCGTCTCCATGGGCGCTTCAATCTTAGGCCACAATATTAGGCACACCTGTACTATCGAGTTCCTCCATCTATTTACTGTCGCTCTCATTCGGATCACATGAAAGCTGAGGCCAGGTGACTTTGGGTGCCAACCAATTGCCATTTTTGGTTTTGCCATCACACCAAGCTAACAATAACCATTAAAGCATTCTTGGAAAATGTGAAGCTAACCATTACGTTGCGGTAATATGAGCATAATAGAGTATAAACAGTCGTCATAATGAGAGCGTATTGACCTTGGCATGCAGTCTTCTCCAGCTCAGCTCCTTCAGACAGAAAAGATTGAGAATACATTTATCATGTGAAAAAAACGAACCACAATGACATGAACAAGTGGAATATTCTTTTGAGTCTGACTGATGGCAAATGGACAGTAAAGCCGCGTTAGGATTCGCAAGCATTTTCCGTCGTGCTAGCTTGGAAAATATGATATCAAGTTTGCATTTCAGTATGAGAGGCTTGAAGGGAAGATGTGGGTTTTTTTCTTTCTTTTTTTTGTGTCCTACCTGTTGTGTTATTTAAAAGCCTTCACAAGTATTCCTGGCTCCTGTGGGTATATAAGACATTGTTTAGTTGGAAAGACACACAGCAAGCATCAACACATTTATATGCGACTCGTCTCATAAACCGCAAGTAAGCTGTTGAAGAACAAAACAAACAAACAAAAAGTTTGCAAACATAATGCAATGGAGAAGGAACAATTAGGAATAAGACACATTATTGCCACCCAGGATTTTGTATTCATCAACATATATATTCAGGGCCATGATGACGGACAAAATATTACGAAACAGCGCCCTCTTGTGGACGTATGAGGGACTTTACCCTAACCCCCCCAAAAAATGCACAAATAAGTCCTTGTAAACATTTTGTTTAATTAGGAGGAACCGCTAAGGCTCAGATTGTGCTAGATGCATGTTAAAAACATTGCAGAGAAGCATCATATGGAAGCACAGTCATAACACAGCACTTTTCTACCAGCACTGAATTCCATTTTATAGTCAAGTGGTGAAGAAATAAACGGACTTCAAATCAAGAGCACAAACAGGATGGCTGGACGACTCTTTGATGATGGTACAAAAATAACCATCTGTTGGGTCAGGCGAAAGGATATCGTAACACTTTGACTCAGTTAGAAGTAGAAAAATAAAGGGAATGTTTCCGAACTTTTCGGACTCAACATAATACAAATGGCTTTTATCATTCCCATTCATCACTGGTGTCATTTTATAAAGCGGTCACAACAACTTCTATGCTGAAATTAAAAGACACATGTTTTTGACAGGTGGGGAAAAAAACTAGCTTATTAAAGGCAGTAACAAAGGGTGTCATATTTCATGGGCGGGGTACTGAGAGCCCTCGTGCAAAAAAACAAATGTCTAGAATGGTTGCTGAAAATGTGACAAGACTCCTAAGTATGTACGTAACACTGAATTGCCCGAGATGTTGCATTCCAAATTCATAACATTAAAAACGATCTGGCCCAAAGTTTAGATCCCTGGTGAATAATCGAATGCCACTCGAGGGTTCTGTATATGAACGATTGTTAGTGTAGCTACGGCGACATCTTAGATTGCGAGTCAGAATATTTTGGCAGCAGCCTAACCACGCTGCGTTTGGACGGAGGGGCACGACCTCCTACGCTCCGCCGTCAAACTCCTCCGCGTCCACCAGGCAGGAGCGGTCAGCGTTGGGCGCTCTGAATGGCGGGTGGTACTCGAACGCCGTGATGATGGAGGAGCCCGGGTGTTGCCTCTGGTACAGGAACCAAAGCACGGCGGAGACGGCCATGATGACAAAGACGCTGAGAATGACCAACACGGACAGCACGGCGTTGCCTTCTGATGGAGGACAAGCCACGAACGATTCAGGCAAGTTGTCACGCACTACAATTTGGCTTACAAGAGTGTGTGTGCATGTGTGGAGGGAACGTACTTTGTTTGGCATCCGCTGCTTCTGAAAAACAAAGACAACACGTGAATAACTGAGCGGAAAAAGGTCCATTTGATTTTAAGACAATGCCGTATGAATCCCTGGGGGTCATGATGCGTACAGTAATGCTTTTCAGTTTTCCCACTTCACATGATTAAACCCTTCTGCAGTAGCCTTGTCATTATAGTACATTTGAAATGAGAAAACAATGTAAGTGCTTGCAATGGCGACCTCTAGTGGACAATGTTACCAACAACCGAGAAATAGAATGTGTTCTCAACCACATACGTTTGACAACGCTGCTATTAGACAAAACTATTCTCAAAATCAGGAACAATTTAGATTAAATTCTTCAACAAACTAAAGTTAATAGTCATATTAAATAATAACTTCAGAAATCTCGTACAAAGGAAAAGCCACACATACTCTGAGCCGTCTCACAGACGATGCCGTTCTCGATATCATCCAAGCAGCTGACGCGTTCCCACTTGCCCGTGTCGCTGTGCAAAGCCACGCACGTTTCCATGGGCACAAAGTCCGACGGGGACGAGCCCGGTTCCCAGTTGGTAAACTTGACCGGCTCCTCATCAAGCCACATCATGCCCTCACCTGGTAAGAGCGAGTTGGTCAGCAAAAACAGAACTGATGAAAGAAACCACTGATGCGCATCTTTCACTTCCTAAATACTTAGGAGAAAAAAAATCCCCATTTTGTGACTCCGTTATGCAAAAAAAAAAAAAAAGGATATCCTGAAGCTGTGTCAGGATGTGCAATGAGCTGGGTGGGCCACGTTTGTCGAGTATTGACCCAAAAAACATGAGTTGATTTTGGCAACAAGTCTTTGGTCACATGACACTTACTGTTTGTATCATAATACATCCCAAGCCATAGATTGACTTCGCCTTTCCACACCTCGGGACTATATTTAACCACAAAGTCATTCTCATCAGCACTCTGGATGGACAGCAGCTCTATAAAAGGAAACATTAAGAACAATAAAAATGGAAGCCATGTTGACTGGACACAACATTAGGAACACCTGTAAGATCAGAAATGTCATTATTCTTTTATATTGGGGAATGCAATTTTTTTGACATACCAGATTTTGGGCAGAGGCTTTTGGCTGCCTCAAAATTATACACTTTGAGTTTGTCCTCCTCTCCGTGGACAAAGTGGTAGCATCTGTCTTGAAAGGGAACCCAGGTACGTCCATCGGCAGGACAGTCTGTAGAGGATTGCGTGGAAAAACTTAAGACAGTGTCAATTCTTTTGAAAGTATATTTTGGGTGAGAGTTCCCTGCTTAGTCCTCACTTCATTTTTTTGACAAATTGAAATGAATTACTTGCGGGATCTGTGCTGACAGTAATTCTAAATTTGCAGTTATAACTCCACGCAAACAAAGTAGTCGTAACGCTTTTGTAACGCTGTAAGAAAGGGTCAAGGGGATTAAAAGGAACAGACAGTTAAAATAAAATTGTGCAATCTGATATCCACGCAACGCTGGCTGCACAACTTTATTGCGGCGTAAACAACAGTATCGACATTTGAGAGACTTTTAAAACGTTTCACTTCCCGAAGAAACAATACAAGAGACTTGCAAGTTAGTGGAAGGAAAAAGAGGCCTTATAATAAAACCAAACGTATCGAGACAGTGTTGTGTGCGCATGTTGCGTTATAACTAAAGCGAGTAGGGCTAAGTTTGCCGTGGTCCTTACCACCCATCCAAGCAGCCTGTAGCTGGAGAAGAAATACACACAAGCAGCAGGACAGGGACAAAGAAGGACGACCACTTTTCTGCGGCAACTCCATGACAGCAACGAGCCACAAGAATCTGCAAACCCCCCTGACGTGTATTCTGCTGTTTACGAACCGAGTTAGCCCCGCCCACTAGTTCGTACCAAACATGCCTGCCAGAGAAGAACCCAGAAACATTTGGAGCGTTTGGTTGTGTGACATAATATTGTACTTTCAATGTCTTTGGATTTTATTTAAATATGAACATAACCCAGTAATCTACCAGGTCCGCCTAATGACGGTAAAACAAGAACCTTAAATACCCTAGCAACGCTATCAAAAGTTGAATGTCAAATGACGCGTTCAAAGCACAACGAGAGCATAGGAAAGAAGGGTACGACTTTATTTAGTTCATCTGTGACCTGGAAGTAAACGACGTGGCCGTCACCTACCGGCTCATTTGAATGAGCCTGCATTTTACCAAAACTGCAAAAACTAACACGTTGGATAACATGCATGGATGTTTCTTCTCTGGAATGTACTGTGGAATTCGGCCAAGAATCTTCACCAGAGTTTAAGAATGTTTTGTTGGATTTTTTACGTGGGAAAAAAACATCTTGGCTTGTTGACGTGAAAGTTGCTCATTAAAAGGACGACAATATTAATGTATAGCTTCAGATGCTTGGTTTAGTTAGTTTCATCTCATATTGTGTTGTTGCTTTTGTCAATATCTGAAAAGGAAAAGGTTTCAGTAAGTTTTAAGCCGCTATTGTTGCTGATTTGTGGGTACAGGTGTGTTCTCTAGCTTATTGATTGGACCACTATGAATGAGATAAAAAAGTGTCCGCTAATTTGTTAAAATACCCCAAAAGCGCTTGATTAAAATGCTTTTAATAAATTATTTCACAATTTGGTCAGTGATTAAATAACTTAATAAATTTCTTATTTACAAACTCCACCAGAATACACATTTTAAAAAAAAATCAGTTTTCTTTATTTAAAAAAAAAAAAAAAAAAAACCTGAGGCAGAAATCTAGAGGGAAACAAATTTGGCCTTAACAAACACGACCAAACAGACAATCGCCTTTTAACGGTACAACCAAATCACCACAGGCAAGTGTGTGGTACGAAAAAAAAACCCATCATAAACCTCTTCCTCAATCTTTCTGTACAAAACAAATCTTTATAAATTAGAACTTTGTTTTCATACAACCTAATGACTGTTCAACATGATGGCTGCTTATATGAGCAGTTTTTCTTTTGATGCATTTCTGCATTTTGCGCCCCCGATACTATGGCACTTGGTTCGGATGCCACTAGCAGCATTAACTCACAAAACAGTCTCGGTTCTGAGTCTCGAGCGTGATGCAGAAACCTTGAGCATAGCCTGTTCCACTTGACACCCAACAACAACAACTGCTGCTTGTGAGTTTGTCTCCACCCATGACTGGGTGACCAAACCTATTGTCCTTGGAACCACTGAGATGAAAGTAGCAGTTGTTTACCAAAGTAAGAAGCTTGCGGTTGAACCCTTCCTGAAAATGGAGACACTATGTACAAAGATGTTTGGAAGAAAAATCCTTTTAAAAAAAAAAAAAACAACTAAAGCAAACTACACTGTGACCAGCTCCTGAGCTTAGCGTTTGGTCTGGGAAGTGGGGTGGACTTGCTAACCCGGTTTAGAACTGAGGAACACGGAAAAACTGAGGTAGATATCTGGTCTGACTGACCACTTGTTGGAATAGCAGAAGGGCACCTTGATCAAGAATGTTATTTTTTTTAAAAACAAAAGAACGCACCACTTGTAGTGCTGTCAGATCATACCACTCTTTTTATTTTACACTATATCCTCATTAACTAATATTGCATTTTTTAAGTCTGTGGCACTTGTTGGATTAAAAGCAAACTGAGTGTAAATGTTGAAAGGCACAGTCCATTACTGCAAGCTTAATCGGAGAGTCACCCCCTTTCCGGTAAAAGACAGATTCTGTTTCCTCAGTCTACAAACTCCTCCTCTTTGGTGATAAAACAAAGTGCTGACTGTACGTTTCCGATTAAAAACTGAGGTACAGTGCATTTCTCCTGTTAGCGCTCACCAAGTCCAATGTTGAGGCTTTGTTGTGTGTGCACAAATCTAAATCCACGTGTTCCTCTTGGCTTGTTAAATAAAAATGAAAAAGACACACTATCATGTAAATGGCAACCCAAAGTTACCATAAAAAAGAAAATCCTTGCCGGTCCAACTTAACGTCAGCTAGTTTAAACCAAATCCAAAACATGATCTTTCCAAGACCACGTTGAAGCATTGCTTTCAAAATAAATATCACATCAAAATGAACAGGCGTCTGCACATACTAAGTACATCATCTTCTCAAAAAAAAAACACCACGTAGCTCATTTACAAAGCAACATCCCTTCGCTTCTTTTTTTTTTTGGGGGGGGGGTGTCAATCTAAACAATCACTGTAGTAAAACTGTTAAGGCAAACTGTGTCGTCATCCGATAGCACGGTGGGAGAAAAAAAAAAAAAAAAAACGCAAAACACTTGGTTGGCCATGGCAACACTCGCACAGCAAGCAAAAAAACCCATCAAACTGAAAAAGACAAAAAAAAATGATCACCAGGCAGTTTTGTTGTCTTGTATTTGCTGGCAATCTTTGGTAAAAAATAAACCTTTTCTTGTACGAAAATAAAAAATAAAAATAACTTTTTAAAACGTCTTCTTTAGTAGTAGGAGTTTTTGAACTCTTGTAAAAATGGCTTCACGACATTGCAAAACCAGTGCAAAGCAGTGAAGGATCTGTAGCGTTTTTGTATGATTGCTCTGGCCAATCGTCCGCACTACTTGGCTTGTTGGTAGGCGTACGACGGAGCGCTGCCGGGTGTGTCCACCTGAGGCGCCACTCCGTTTTCCTAAAAGAGAGCACCGGCGAGATGAACTATTTTGCCCCAAAAAAAAGGTTCGCTTTTGGACGGCGATACACTTACTTCTGCGGGAACAGCTGCTGGCTGCATGTGCGTGTACTGAGGGATGTAAGCAGTGGGCATGGGAGGGGTGGCTCCCAAGAACTGAACAGCACACAAAATAACATTGTTTGGATTTGAAATAGAATGCCTTTCTGATCATCTTGCACATAATTCGAGTATTGTCTCACCGCTCCTGCATTGCCCAAAGACATATGACTCATTTGCTGTGCCAAGGGAGTCATCAGGGACGTAGGCTGCAATGACAGTGATGGCTCCATAGAGGGCGATATGACTGCACCCTAGAAGCAAACGCAAAGGGAGTGGATGCAGATGTGTCAAAAAAAACAACTCAAAAGGGTGAATGGGAATTTTTAGCTGCTCAAGGGAATGCAATGCGATAGTGTCAACAAAAGCTTGTTATTTATTCATGTTTTACGTCATGACCAGAGCAGAAAACGGTCACATGGTGTGGTCAGGTTGCATGCTTATTGGCTTTTTTTTTTTTTTTTTAAACAAAGCAAAACCTGAGATCTCATTTCTACACCTGTTATGTCCATCCTGGCACTTGATGATAATAATAATAATAATAATAATTAATAATTGTACCTTTTGTAGTTTCATTTCTGCTAAAGCCATAAAGGAAGCATTTTTAGACCAAGAAAAAAAAAGAGTCTGTTTGCTCACAGGGTGCTGCATGATGTAGGGCTGATGAGGCATCCATGACGGGTTCTGCACCTGAAACGTCACACAGAAAGAATCAAGTCATTCTTTTCTTGACGAGCCGTGGACAGACGGGAATGCGGTTTTAATGACGTGCAAAAGTTATGACTGGACTGGATCCGCTTTTAAAATGTCTACGCATGATCACCACTTCATTGAACGAAATTTGACAGTAGACCACTGCAAATGACCATAATAATCTAATTTGATAAATTGTGCACATTGCCTGAAAACAGTGGAGCCTCGGTGACCTGACATTTTTCAAGATACATATTGTCGCTCTGCTTATTTGATGTCTTGAGTTCAAATGTACTTAGGAGAGTTAAATAGTATTTAACCAAAGAGCAACGCTTAGCTTAATGCTACCACATAATGTAAATTCCCATAAATAGGCTAACAAAACTAGCAGCAATGTTGTGGGAATTGAAACCCTTTAAGCAACGGATATTTAAATACAAACGGTGCAGCAACACTGGTCAACATAGTGTAAAATACACACCGGCACGTTTTGGCTCTTATGTACAGTAGTTGCATGAAGTGATTCAAGAATCCAAACCTGATATGCTGAAACCGGAGACATGTACGTGGACAAGGGCATGTGAGCAATCATCCTGTTTGAAATGCTGTACGCCGGTGGGAAGAATCTATGCACACAAAATCAGAACCATGTGTTGTCTACATGAAGTGAGCTAGACGCAAACGGGCTGGAAAGCCCAACTTACTCGTTTTGCATTGCGGCTGCGCTGGGATTGTACGTGAGTGTCATACCAGCCTGGAGGGGAAAGAACAAGTTTGGCAAAAAATGCATAATTGTAAGTAAACATTTGTGAGGTTTTCTGAGTTGAGGCCCAATGTTAGCATTAGCTCAGTGGAGTGGGTCCAATTTTTGGCCTTTTATGATCTCTGTTGTTATCCACATGATACTCTTGACTCGTGTTTATGAGAGTTAGCTGATGAGAACTACTGTGGTGTCCTGGTTTTACATTTTGCACGAGTTGAGACGATCAAGCCACTACAGTTAAACAGTGCGGAAGTTGTGTGACCTTAAAGAAGCCATATCATGACTTGATCAAATTTTTACCAGTCTGGTGTTTCCATCTCTGAGCCAACCTCGACCATTGTGCACAAACTTGTTTTGGCTTTGTCGCTTTTTCTGCCCACCGTCGGCAAATTTGCAGAGCAAAGGTTCAGCAGGTGCTGGGTAGAGGACAGAAGATTGGAAAGCAGGCTTCACCAAACAGCAGTCAGACTACACAACCTTCCAATTTGGAGAGCTGACCCCACCTCCCCCCCCCCCCCCCCCCACCAGCCGAGGCATGACTATTTCTGTCGTATAATCCAATTAAAAAGATTAGGCTGGGAGCGGAGCCTCTTGGGCCGAATGCATATGATCCCCGGCTGGAAGGAGCAAACAGTTGGCTGAGCGCCGTATTAGCAGCCATAGAATGGTCTTTACCCGGTACACCGGCGGGCGTCTTGATGTATTTGCCGTTGAAGTGAGAAATGACGGCGTTGCATTTTTCGGTCGACTCCATCCTGGATTTAGGAAACGTAAGTGAGCCAAAAAGCACAATTAAGACGGACGATGTAAAAGACAAGGTGGCCTACCTGGCAAAGCCCACTCCTCTGCTGGCTCCGCTCGAGTCCCTCAAGATGCGTGTTGATATGACCTGGCCAAAGCGCTTCAGCATGTTCTCCAGCTCCTGCTCGTCCATCGACAGTGGCAGGTTGGAGATATACAAGTTGGTTGGGTCTTGTTCTTGTTGCTGTAGGGCCAGATGGGAGAATTACCATTTGCGCTTATTTCCACTGTCTCGCTTTCGGCACAAAATGGCCACCGTGAAGTTTAAGTTGCTTGCATGCTCGCATCAGCTCATTTTTCTTCTAATAGTTAGCATCAGCAGAAATGCGAGCGACGACGACAAGACCCAGGGGAGCGGGCTCTCCAAATTAATATTCACAGCGAGGTGATGAGGGGAAAAAAACACGACGCAAGCTAAAGTAAATAGAAAGCAGAACGAACTGGTTGAGAACGCCATAACCGGTTTGGCGAGGCGGAAAGAAGGAGAGGTCACAGTGTGTAGGAGGAGCATCGTGACTGTCTGTAAACTCCATAACGATGAGGAGAAAAATATGTAGGAGCATCATTTTGTTGTCTGCACTATGCATTCCCCCTCCTATTTGTAGAAACCAGTGGAGCAGGCAATGCATGGAAAAAGGTTGGTCAGGCAGGTACCTTTGCCATCTGAGCTTGAACTCCACTGCTCTTTAGGGCAGCCACGGCTTTCTGAGCTGCAGTGGGACTATCAAAATCCACAAAGCCATAACCTGAGGAGACAAGTAGGACAAGTAAGGGCAATGCTAGCGTGCAGCGTGTCTTTTCATTCTTGACAAAACAAAAACCTTGCTTACAAGTAGCCGTTACATTTGCATTAGTCTTTGAATATATGCTTTGAATGTGGAGAAGAAGAGCGTGAAAAAAACGCTGAGGATGCAGATACCACAGCGATGTTACTGGCTGAGGTCAGCTCTTTGTACAAACAGGGTGAACCCGTAGTCTCTGGCTTCTACTCAAGCTATTTTTAGCCTGCTCAAACTAAATAAAGGTGAATATGTGATTGAAGCTGAAAAAAAGGCTCGAGTGCGCTGCCAATTTGGCTTTTGAGTCATTTGCTTAGTTTTTAATTGCTATTATTGTTGGATTGGAATTTTGGCCCAAATTTTAGCCACAATTAGCTTAAAGAAAATTCACCTTTGTATTGATTCATCATGTGTGTAACGGTACTCGTAGATTGACGAAACTGAAATGGGCGGTCACACTGGATGGGATCAATAACGTGGCATTCAACGGACTCTGCTGCGCCAACAAACCCATCATAATTATTTTATTTTTCTTTAACTATGAGCGTTACTCTAAAGCTGCAAGGAACACTGAAGTGCCGTCCTTGTTGGGAGAAACAAGGCCACACACACCTTTGCACGTGTTGGTCGTCTTGTCCAGGATGGCCTTTGTTGAGACAATTTTGCCATAGCTGAGGGAGAAGCAGAAAGACGAGGTATGTTGCCCAAGAGAGCGAGCCAGTTGTACAACATGTAAAGAAAAGAAAGAAAAAAAAGAGGGAGGGAGCGTTCGGCAACGGTGACATCAACGCATTGGCATGAAACGTTATTACGAGCAAGTGCAGCAGTCGCAGGACGGAATATAATAAAAATGCGACTCAGAGTGTAGCCGAACCGCCTACATTTTCATTTTGATCGATACTTTTATAAATAACCGATCCCATTAAACTGCGTCGCTGCAATTTAGACACCACCAAAAAAAAGCGCTTAAATTGGCAGCTATGCAGTGTTTATCCAAATTTGGAGGCCTGATTTCAACGCAATGTAAATCGAGTGTCAACGGTGAGAAGATATCCAGTCCGTACAATTCCTCGAGCCTCATCTTCTTTTCCCTTGAGATTAAATGAATACCGTAATCCGAGTTGATCCTCACTTCTAAACGGAGCGAATAAAAGAAACAATTAGCCGGAAGTTGATAACTAGGGCACGGTATCTCCTTCCACGTCACGTTTAAGCATTGAGAACTCTCTCTTCAACTCTGTTTATGAATTTTCTGCCAGGTCCTCCTAAAAACCCATCCGCAGCACTGCTGTGTGTACGAACGAGGCGATCAATGGCAGATCAATGGCGGATAACGACGAGAGGAAGTGCGCTACTCACGGCTGACAGAGTTTGACCAGGTCATGGTCCGTCATGGATGGGGACAAGCCTCGGATGTAGAGGTTGGTCTTGCTGAGTTGATCCCAGCCTGCAGTGCTACTACTGCTGCTGTTGTTGGTGGTGCTGCTGTTGTTACTTGGGCTGGGTGGAGCCATGGGATGAGAGAGGAGGCTAACTGGTGACTGGAAAAAAAGGGAAAAAAAATACTTGTTTGACTAATTCTGTTATTTGTTAATCAGTGGCAATTTGGTGTCGAATAAAAACTCTTCAGTGTTGTACTTGTTGCAGTCGGTATGAGGAGAAACAAATTCCAGAGTGACTTTTTCTGGTCTGAAGAGAGCTTTTGCTCCTCCAGGGGTTTGTCAGTGATTATCCCCCCCCCCCCCCCCCCCCAACCACCTTCCTTCTCTTTGGGGGATCTCAAGCTGAGAGGAAGTTAATGGAATCTGAAGCATGAAACACCGACATGACCGAGCAACCCGAGTCTGGACTCCCGAGCTTCTCTTGTCTTTTATAAACAGTCAAACCCAGTTTGCCTTTTTTTGCCTCATGTCGCTGTTGGTGACATTGTGACATTGTCACCTCCCTTCCGTTCGCTAACTATTTCGGAATTAATTGAACGATTCAACGGAGCGGGCCAAAATGCTCTCATGAAAGGATTTCCTGTGAGGGAAAAGAATGAAGCGGCGGTGATTACTCCAGTGAGTCACTGCGATGGTGAGAAATAATGCTACTACTGTTGTCACATGAAGACACTAGGTGATAGTGGTAGTCGCTAAATCAAAACACAAAGCTATCAGTGAGACCTGCTTTTAATGACCGTCTCATGACTAGTCCCCCATCCCTCCCCCTTAGCATGACTGTGGTTAATTTCGCAGTAAGTTATTTCAAGAAGTCAGAAGTCACAGACTGGTCAAAAAGAACCCAAAAATATATATTTTTAAAAAGTCCACGGTCTCAAAGCTATATGTAAACAAGGCAACACACCTGTGCAAAGTGTTACACTCCAAAACAGCGCAGAGATAAAAAAAAATTTTCTACAAACTAGGTCAAATAAGACCATTTCCTGTGGCACCCCTACTATATTCTACTGAAATGCAGAAACTCATTAATTACACTACATTGTAATGAAAGTGGAAAAAATACAAAGGCTGGGCTAAATGCAGCAGTTGCAATAATAACATAAAAAAACACACTAAAGTTTATTCTCTTATTCTTTTAAAACATGCAGAATTGATATTTATTTTGAATTACTTAAAAACAAATACCTGACGCTAATTGCTGGAGAGCGAAAAAACACGCACATTCAGAATAAGTCCTTTGTTTGCTGAGTTTGTGGTTTTACAAGATTACAGCGATACAATGCGTCTCATGTGATGGTTCAAATTATTATTATTACTTTTTTTCTGCGCAAAGTACAGCTTTGGATATTCCACCCAAACAATACTTGACTTTTAATAAAGTAGTAATAAGTCAATAATAACAAGTTTAAAAGTAAATAAGGTAACAAACCCTATGGAGTATGTAAATTGCATCATATCTGCAATGTTATCCGAAAACACAAACTAGCATTTAAAGCGTTTGTATAATCTACAGTATAGCAATAGAATAGCCAACAGCTAGAGTTGACTTAAGTTCAGCATGAAACTGAAAATGTCCTTCTCCTGCGAGATGGAGGGTCAGTTTTTGGGTTTCATTCCCCGATCAATTCACTCGACTAGAGGGACTGTGAGGAGAATGGGGAGCGGACGACATCTTATCAGTCAGCAACAGACCAGCTGAGCCTGTCATACTGTATAATACGCAGGGCTTCCAGTAACAGGCCTCGCCCATTCAGCTCCTGCCACAGGATAACAGCGCGAACATGAGCAAATATGCCTTCTTTTTTTTCTTCTCCAGAAGCCTTTTTTTTTTGCTCAGCGACATTCAGAGAAATCAAATCAATATATGCAACTACGCATCAACGCTTTATTGATCTTGCAGGGATTTCCCCCCCTCCTCCTCAAATCCAGTCCAAACAGAGATTATTGAATTTATTTTGAAGGGCTGCTTGCTGGAAAAGTTAAATTTTCCTCTAGTGCCGTTTGGGGTTGCTTAGGAGAAACATAAGGCAAGTCCAAGTTTTTTTTTTTTTTTTTCTATCCATGATACAGGCAGCCGGTATTCACGGTATTCCTAAGAGACCTCTGAATCACACACAGACGCCTTAACACCACACTTTTTCCCCCTTACAAAATAGCACAAGAATCCTTATCATTCTTTCCCTTTTACATAGCAAATGAATCTTTCACCGGACCCTGAACGCAACACTCTAGTTTCACACGAATAAACATGGACTTGATGGGAGAGTTTCGCGTTTATTAAGGCAGTAAATAGTAGACGGGCGGGTTAGTAAAGGGTGGAATAGATCGAAAGCGTGCTAGTTACCTGTTTGCGAAACTGAGTCCTTAGTGGGTTTCCAGTATTAGAAAAAATCATCCTCAGTCTGATCAAAGGGAGAGTTGCCTTTTACTTGAATAACTAAGTCCCTCGTCTCGAATAACTAAATCCCGCTCACTCGGCTGACGACGCGCATAAAAATGGTATTGTGAGCATATCTGTGGTCACGCAGCCTCGATATCGTCGATGCTCCGGCAACAGACGCCCCCGTCCCAACTTCGAGCGCGGCCCTGCCTCGTATGTTTGACGGGCTTCATGACTCGCAGTCAGCGGGAAGCGGGAGTGAGGCTAAAATGTTAGACCAAACCTTTTCGCAGGTCGCGTAGGGGTGCTCAAATCCCAATGTTCTTTAATAAAGAATATTATGGACACGTTTCGAAGTTAGCCGGCTTGTTCAGCCAAATCAAATACAAACCTTAATATTTGGCGTTGAATATCGTCACGTTTTAAGTAATTTGTTATGACCTGCTTTACTAAGAAGATTCCATTCCGCGTGGCATTCACCTATGATGTTGTTGTTTGGACTGTTACATGATGCATACATACTTAACATTCCACGGTGTGTCTTGTCCTCGTGGTTCTGTTTGCCTCGCACCATTTGAATAAATCGTACTATTCAACAAAGGAGAAAAAACATGGACATTTACTAATAGTGACGACTGGGATTACCCACTGCTCGAGGTATTCTAATTTGGTCACACATAGAGCCGATGACGGAGCATTACGACGCTGATGGTCATGGTGAATGACAACAAGAAGTGACGTCGTCCTTTTCCGTGATTTTGAATAAGATTAGGTCAAAAATGCACACCGTCACAATCGTCAACGTTACAAAATCATCACGGAAATATGACACATTGCTGACATGCTCTTATCCGTGTCACCATTTGTTTATGTCACCCAAGAGTGAACAATTAATTATCTAATACCGCCTATTGTCACCTAATAAAACGTGATCAGAGTTGTTGACTGAATTGTAAAATGAATTTTATTTGCATGCTAGCCCCGTGGTGACCATCTGCACGTGCCCCGACTGGGTGCCCGGGACGCTGCTCACACGTTTGCCTGCTTTGTAATGTTTTCATCGATTCACGACGTGTATTTTGGAGTGTTCTCTTGGATTGAGGGGTGCTGGTTGGCCGCTGTTACTTTTTTCCCTTTGTCTTTTAGCTTTGATTTGCTTTGATGGCTTTTATCTTGAGCACTTTCTGACTTTCTTTGTGGCGCCGTTGTGTGGCAGCCTTATGAGAGCCTATTGAGTTGCGCTCATTACATCTGTGTGTCTTTTGTATACCCACTCTGTGGTATGGATACTGCTGGGGCCTGATTTTCCCCACCCCTGGGGATCAATAAATATTCAATCAATCAATCAATTAAATAAGTCCCTGCTCAACAAAATAACCTGTCTTTTTATATACTAAATGTATCCACCACACTTCCCCATTAAGACAGTAATTGAACCGCCATTAATACGAGACAACCCCCCCCAAAAAAATTCATTAAAAACATGTAATAAAGAAATATAATACTGTATTGTATATAAAGATAATGTAAATAAATAAATGAGTTTAGTAATGTGTGATTAATTACTCTCTGACTGTAATATTTGTGTAACGGAAAACCAAAACAAAAAGTCTGAAGTTTGGGCACTCGTATGTAAAGATACCATTGTACCATTGTGTCATTTATGATGGCTCCTTTTTAAATGAACCTTAAGGTCACCAGTAGAGCATATACATGTGTTTAGCTGGCCAACAAAAGTCACTAAGGGTCAGCGTGAGAGAAAAGCGGGAAAGGTCTGAGTCGGCACTATCCTTTGTGCGAGGGGGCAGGGAAGAGGTAATTAAGAAATGTTCTTTAAGCCTTAATACCACCCGGAACGTGTGACTCGTATTGCAATTTACAATCTGTAATCCAATAAAAGAGTTTAAAAAGGAA
Organism: Syngnathus typhle; assembly: GCF_033458585.1. Lineage (NCBI taxonomy): Eukaryota > Metazoa > Chordata > Actinopteri > Syngnathiformes > Syngnathidae > Syngnathus > Syngnathus typhle. The sequence goes on along the minus strand of NC_083746.1, from coordinate 10,777,663 downwards.
TAAAGGTAACCACAAGTGGTCAGGTGTGGAAAGTTTTATCTGACAATGAGTCAAGCAGACTAGCTTATTAACAAGTCCATAAACGCTCACCTGAATAGACGGTGTGAAACTCAACAGTCCTGCTCCTTTAGTTCGGGCCACGAGCTCCTCGCTCGAAAAAACTGCGAGTCAAAACATCACAGCTTTTTTTCACACCTTAGGCCTTCTACAGAAATCTCTTCCACATCTTGAAAGTTTAGCCCAGCAAACTAAATAGGAAGCTATTTTGTGATGACAAGAACTTGATGTAATTGTGTGTCGTATCGCCCGGCTCGGTGTAAGAGACGATTGTTGGAAATGCAGAGATTGCAACATCAATCAAATTCGTAGTATCACAAACCCATTTTCACTTTGATGCTCGCCGGGGATTTCCGAGGGAAATAATTGTGGGTTCTTTTCAGGACTCGCTGCATCTCATGCCATTCCCGATCTTGTGCTTTGACAAACAAAAACCTCACAGTAATATTTCAACCAATATTTCCGTCTTGGTCTTTAACTTCATTTTTGCGTATTGACATATTTTGGAATTGACATCGTCACGGTGCGGCATTTCACCTCCATTTTCTGAATCCCGCCCAGTGAATGAGAGGAAATACTTGACATCGGCAGGAAAGGTTACACTTTGGCGCTCTGCCCTCATTGCATTCATTTCAAATGTCCCAAGAATGAGAGTCATTGTGTTCTTTTGGGCCTCACTGACATAAAGAGCAGCACCAATTGCTCTCATTGTGCCGGGAAACATTTTCAAGTTATCAACTGTAAACCGTTATGCTTGTATTTATTTTGCTGGCTGAGTTGACCTCGAGGAGACGCTTGATCACGGTCTCATTGTGTGAGGCGAGTTGGACCATTTTGTGTGGGATATTTTTTCCCCCAAACAATTTTGGACGGTTTGTAGATTTATGAGCCATGGGGAATTTGGATTTAAATGTTAGAGTTTGACTCGAAGGCAGTAAAATATTGATAAATACTTGTATTTGTGTGTGTTGACTCTTTATTCACCATGAGTAACTTTTGACTTTTAGATGCTTGAGAGAAGTCGAGCGCAAATGAAACTGTAGCGCCATTGTTTGTAATTGGCTGCGAGACTGCATGGTTTGTTTCATGTTGAAATGGAAATCGACCAGCCGGTATTGATTTGAAAACAAAATACCGTATTTTCCGCCCTATAAGGCGCACCTAAAAACCTAAAATTTTCTCAAAAGCCGACAGTGCGCCTTATAGACCGGTGCGCCTTATATATGGACCGAATTCCTAAATTTAAACTGGCCCGAAGCATTGTGTCATGAAATCAATCATAAGTGGCCCGCTGAAGACTATGAATCATGACTCAAAAAGACTATGGATCATTATTTTATGATTATAAAGTAATTTGTTCTGTCTGAAGTTGAAATAAAAAAGATAAAAGGGAGAATGATTTGATTTGGATTAAAAATCTGACATGATGCATTAATGGTGCGCCTTATAGTCCGGTGCGCCTTATATAAGGATAAAGTTTTAAAATGGGCCATTCATTGAAGGTGCGCCTTATAGGCCGGTGCGCCTTATAGGCCGGAAAATACGGTAATAATAATTGCTCAAAACAAATGAGTGAAGCAGACTACAAGTCTCTTGTGTAAATGGAGATTGCCACAGGCCATTGATTGGACTTTCCTCATATCCTCAAATGCTCTTTCACTTCGTCACTTTGGTTCATTGTCAAATTTTCACTCGAGTTGACCGACTTGTTTTATTTGGTATGACGTACAGGACAATTAATCTTATGTCACATGTGTCGTCTGACGCTTACCTTCATCAACTGAGCCTTTACTGAAGTGATGACTTCATTCTGAAAACAGCCACATCCCATTTTGAAGAGGGTGTGCACACTTATGCAACAAACATCTTTTCAGTTCAGCTCAACTGATTTGGATGACAAATCATGGACGACCCTGAACGCCTCAAGTCCTTGAATAGCTGGAAGATCCCAGGTTGCTTTACTTCTGCGTGGAAGTCTGCATGGCCCGTTGCTCTACTCTTAAGGACATCCTGTTTGCTTACATTCCTGGAAGTGCAAGAAAGGCATTGCAACATTACAACAACACCATGGTTTCTTTTTTATGCGGTTGCTTGACATAACTGTTGTATTGAAGAGAATCGTTTATTTCTTGTAAATGTTGCGGTTAAATGACCTCCTGCCAAATTCTCTCTCAAGCTGTTGATCGGGGAACCTGAAATTTGATACTGCTCACATTTCGTTTACTCCCCCCCCCCCCGACATGCCGGAGAACCGAGTCTTTATAGCTTTGCCCTCCGTCCGATCTCGCGTTTCTGCAGACCTACACCACACTATTTGTTTTCCTTGGAGGAAGCATGAATGAAGCACATGCTGTCACGAGATTTATTGCGGAGTTTCAGTCAGACGTCCATCTTTTTTTTTCTTTTTTATATATATATATATATCTACCCAGTGGCTGGCTTAGTGCAGCTACCTCAGATGATCCCTGTACGTTGTCTGCAAACAATGCAGTGGTGCTTTGAGATTCGAGTTCACTTTGTAAACTTTGATCTCAAATCACCTCAAATGATGAATAAATAATTTCAATGAGCATCGCGCTGCTCCTTTTGGTGTGTTCGTCTGGGCTAGTCTATTTCCGGGACATTCTGGGCCATCATAGCCGCCAAAGTAAAAAAAATGGACAAATGACTACTCGTGTTTTGAAAAACCTGTATTCAAATCTCAAGGTATCATTGCACTGCGCTTAGCTCTTTCTGCTTAAATCTGCTGCCCAACCCTTAAAATGACCCAGTAGTGACGTAAATAGTCCACACAGCTTCTCGCTGCCATCTGCTGGTCGTTTTAAGTATCGCTACTGTAATAGACAACTATTTCGATTGAATTATCATGATAGGAAGTGGCTAAATAATTCGACATCACATGAACTCTTTCCTCATTAAAACGTTGAAGTGTCTTGGTTTCTAAGTGACGGAAACAAACAGTGCTGCTCGTGACAATGTGAAATTATGCTAGAGTGCAAACTCACTACACAGGTTTGCCCTCATTTGTTGAACTAGCATGGCAACGCTGTCCAATTTGTGCGTAAAAATGTAATTCAATACTCGTAAATTGCTCTGCTAATTTGCTGAATTGACTGACTGGCGCGTGAGAGCAAAGAGCATTGTTTGACATTGATCTTAAGATGATGCCAAGAATATAATATTCTAACTATATATTTGGGTAGTATATTGTGAAAACAAGTTTGAGTTCATGTAAACGTGCATTTTCCCACCCTGTGCAGCAGGAAATTAAAAATTAAAAGAACAAGTTGCGCTTTGCCGAGGTCTACTGTATTTACGGTGGCGTGTGTGTGTGTGTGTGTGTTTGGGGGCGGTTTCATGCAGCAGACATGTAGGCGGGACCAAACTCCAAGAGCGGGCCGCCGCACCGTCATACCACTCGCCCATTGGCCGACAGCAACCAAAGGCGGAAGTGCACGGAGCAGCGGGGATTCCCCGAGGGAAGTTCCCAACTCCGCTAAGTAGGCTATGTAAAAACACACACTTCGCCATATCCTCAGCCCCACTTCCTAACTCTGTGTGCGTGTGTGTGTTTGTGTTTATATATGTGTGTGTGTGTGCGTGCGAAGAAGATGATGTTGAGCTCACATTAAAATCGACTTTACTCCCTATAAAGGTAAGCGGACGCTCAGTGGCGTTAGCGATGTGACGTAAGACGCGCGCAAATTGATCGTTGGCTATTTTGAATGACTGAAATACGGACGAGTTACGTCTACGCATCTGTAAGATTCATTTTGTACAGTTTGCCAGGCTGGTTCTTTTTTTATTATTCGTATTGGAATTGGAAGTTTGTTTGTTTTACTGTCTTAGTTGCTATCGGATCTTTGAATGAGTCCAGTTAGAGGAAGTCTACTTGCAGGAATTGCTTTGCTACGGTCTACATGTTTACAACATTTCACCATCAAGGCATTTCCTTCAATGTAAATGATTTAACCGACTTGCAGAAGGTATTTGTAACTTTTAAATAAAGTTTGAATTCAAATATCTGAAAGTCCAGCAGTGTGTTTAAAAATGATCTCGGGCTAATTTTTGTGCTTGTCGAATAGACTAACATATTAGGTGTAAAACTGTTAGCAAAATATTATTTGATTTTCGTCACATTGGCTTCTATAAATAGAATTGTTCTTTTTTTCCCCATCTATCAGTCCACATATTGTGATGAATCAAATCATTTTTTAATGTGAAAGCCTCGACAGATAAAGGTGCATGAAAAGCTTAAAAGAATAGAATATATATATATATATATATATTCTATCTTTTTGTGTATATATATATATTATACACACGTATATAGTATTTTGCTGTTTCCCGCATGTATGGTGCTTCACCGGAAATGCCAGTTGTCTTTTCTCTAAATCACTTTTTTGTAAATTGTGCATGTGATGGATAATAAACGTGTCAATTTTTTTATTAACCATGACATGCCTCAATTTATTGCATACCAAACTTGTAGTGTACTTTTTGCATGTCCCAAAACAATAAAACTAACTTGCATTGACAGGTCCCATAGCTGCTTTGTCAGTGATGATTGTGGCGCACACGGCATGGAGAGGAACATTGGAGACCAGCTCAACAAAGCTTTCGAAGCTTATCGCCAGGTCTCAATTGAAAAGGACAATGCCAAAAAGGAACTGCAGCAAATGGTAAGGGCGCATGGCAATACATCAGATTTAAAATCACGCTTTCTCACCGCTATGTTGACGTCAAAATCCAAAGGCTATGCCAAAATGTATGTTTACAGTCGGACTATTATCAGCAATACACGCAAAAACTCCAAAGACAGATAGAAGACCAGCAGCAGCTGATTGCGCAACTGAAAGCTCAGCTGTCCACAGCGAGGAAACCGTCAGGTGAGTGATCTGACCCGAGTTTCTGATCCATTTCATATTTCCATGGATGCTTTTGAATTCTGCTTTGCCACTGCATGCTGTTAATTTGCACTCTTTTGGATTTCTAAGGGGATCTGAAATGCCAGTCGTGCAACCATCTGGTTGATGGGGCCAGAGCACACGGAGAAACACAGCATCCGGTATGTTTGCTTCTGCTAGCTTTTGTGCAAACTCAGCACTTTCTTCCATTTTTTTTTAGTCTGATTCATTTGTACGCAAATCATCACGCTATCACATGTACATTGCTTGTATTTGTTTGCCAGCGAGGGGCAGCCTGACTTTACGTGAGAGTGGACCGGTCACTAGACTCGTGTAGACAAACAATCGTTCACACCTCAGGACGATTTGGAGTCTTCAATGAACGTAACACACTCGTTGGAATGTTTGCAATGTGGGAGGAAGCCAGAGAAAAGACACACAAGCACGAGGCGAACGTGCAAACTCTTAACAGGAAGGAGGAAAGCCAGATTCAAACTGAGAACTTTCCATTTTGAGAAAGCACCTGCTGTCTTTTTTTGACCCTAGTCGTAGTTCGGGTTTTGTTGCCAGGCTTGTGGTCGTACAAATGTTGTCCTCGTTGTGAGGTGGAAGCTTGCAAGTGAAATGCAGTCGTTGGAAAATCAGACTCGAATCGTGAAGGGACTTGTCAGAGATTTCAGGTGGCTGTGTGATGCTTTCAGGGAACTTCAGGCCTTTTGAGTGTTGCTTAGCAGTGACACATCAAAATGATTTCTGCAACAATAATGACAATAATGAAAGAAAACAACTTATATTTGAATTAAAAATGATACGCTTCCAAGTACATTGGTTGAGTTCTGCAGTATTCTTTTTTTTTTTAATCTCGCCATTTCAGTGTGCATTACTATTATTATTTTTTTTTTTTATCATGCAATCATTTTCATTTGACGTAATTGGTTGAAACTTGGTTCAAAACAAGCTCCAAACCGAAGTATTCTTTCTCACCACGAGATGGTGATAGAGGACAACATTGCTCCAAGTTTGACTTGACACTCTTCTAACGGCGTGCACAAATGTAGATTCACTTGGATACTTTGAATTGGACAATATTTTTTTTTCAGGAGACTATAAGCACCGTTGCTCCTCTGAAGACCGTCTTGAACGGTGTTGACTAGTAAGTGAAACAAACACACACACACACAAACTCTTAAGACAGGACACAAGTTCTCATTTGTATATTTGTCTGTCAGTCAGGACATGCTGGATGCACTGGAAGCCATTCACGGGACCTTTCGGCAGATTCGCTCGCTCTCCCGAAGGCAAAAAGATCACCTGAAGAGATTTCATGGAGGAATAGACGCTGCAAATGGTACTCGTCCTACATGGAGGGGAAATTCTTGCATAATTCCGACTTGGCCGCTGACCTTAAATCTGATTTTACAAAAATAAAAGCATAAATAATAGAAGGAAACACATCACAAAAAGAGAGTGTACTTCTCGTCTCGTCTGTCAAATCTTGGGCAAATCTGCACACGTCCAGAGAGGTGCGAATTTAGTAATATGTTAGTTGTTGCGGTTGGTATTCACCGGTGAACAATTGCACCCTTTCAAATTAGTTTATCCTCTTTAGCTCGCTTTTAGAATTTTCATTGGCATTCTAACTAAAATGTGACACAGACACTAATGTTTTTATTTCCTCTACAAATTCTGCACGGCTGGAGGATGAAAACAAAAAATGGCTGACAAAAAACGGCACTCTTAATTTATTTCATAAACTTTTTTTGCATAACGCAATCACTGAAATCAATTTTTATCATGTGTGTCATTTCAAAATGAACTAAATGAAAAAATTGTTTGGCAGAAGAAATCGGATTTTTTTTAATTTATGTAATTATTTATATTCATTTATTTAATTTCTTCACAAATATTTATTTATTTTTCATTTACTTATTTATTTTCCTCACAAACACATTCTGCATTCTCTTATTTGACACTGTTCAAGTATATTCTAACGTATTTCATTCGTCGTGAATGTTATTCCTCACCCCAAAACATTTTTTACACTGTTGGTTGATTTTTGAGCAAGAATTGGCTCTGTTAATAGAGTTAAAAAAAAACAACCCAAATATTTCTGTGTCCTCTGACAGATCAGCAGTTCTCCATGCCCATCCAGTGCACCGACCGCGCAGCAGAAGCCGACGACCCCCTCTTCTTGGCCTCGAGGTCGACGACGGACATTCCTCTGGTGCCCGCGTCGCTGGCGTCACGCGGCGCCAGCCCCGACAACCGGGACTTTGTAGACTCACTCACCAAGTTCAGTGTCAAGTTCCCGCCTCCCGTGGACAGCGAATACGACTTCCTGAACAGCGCCCCTGAGAGGCCCGTCGCTCTGACCATGCCGGCCAGGCGGCCTCTCTGCAGCATCCTTTCGGCGGGCGACGAGGAAGCGGGTGAGGAGGGGGAACGAGAGGAGGAGCAGGAGCCCTCGGAGCCGCCGGTGCCTTTTGTCATCCCGATGTTCCCCTCCCACACGACATCCTCCTCGCTCTCACAAGAGGACGTTCGCGGCCCCCAACAGGTGAGAAGCAGGTCTGAGAAAAAGTAGTAGCAAATTATCAGTTTCGGCTCACTCTTTGCTAATGGAGAAGCGAAAAGGGTGCCGACGTCCAAAATAAGCGTCATGTGTAAACCTGAAACACATTATGGGATAATGAGTGCTAATCCCTTGTTTTTCTGTTGAAAGCCGCCGCTTGCGTCTGCTAGCATATTTGCCGGAAGGTGTGAGCCAGATGGAAGTGGCGCAGCGCTCGGTGTCACAATCCGATGAAACGCGCCCCATGATTACTATGCGTATCTTTTTAATTGCCATGCCGATTCGTAGCCGACATAACAGTCAATCAATTTTGACCTCCGCTGACCTTTTACCATTTTGGCTATCACAAACCTTTTTTTTTTTTTTTTGCCTGTGATTAAACTAAAGCTTTCTTGGCCTCAGTCTCTGTGGAGCCCCGAGCTGTGCGAGGCGGCCGACATGGCGGCGCAGATGGTAAGCGGAATCCCGGATAAATGCGCTTTCTGCCACGCTGTGGTTCCTCAGGAGCAAATGAATGGCCACCTCTACTCGCACTTCTCCAAACGCGCCGCTGACTTTGTGGCGCCCCAACCCAGAGACTTCATGTAAGAAGCGTGTGGCCCAGTGCGGCCCACCGCCGCAAAGTACGTTCATTGTACAGGACATTGCAATCAGACTTGAAGCCATTTTATTTAATATTGAAGAATTGAATGGTACAGCCGCTCCAATACTTGTTTTTTCTAATAGGCCTGCAGCTGGGATTTTATGATGATGCATCATGAGGAAATAAAGCCAACCATCATTTTTTTTATTAAAGTAGTTGTAATAATTTTTAAAAAAATATTGAAAACACAATTAATATAATTTGGAGTGAATTCAAAATACAATTCTGTGGAATGTGTCAAAGCGATGAGTTCAGTTTTCTGCCAAACGAACCGCCGCAACGTCGCGCTCTATATTTCCTAATTGAACCACATTTGATCCAATCAATCAGACTTTGTTCAAGAATCGTGGAAAGATTCTCCACCCACAAACCTGTTGTTGAGAAATTAGCACAGTAATGCCAAGCAGCTGTCGGTCGACCGCTGTGCTGTTTTTCTGGAATGTTTCCAAGTTTGCCGCTATTTAAGAAATTGATGTGCCATATGTTCATTAGACACGGGAATCGGAATTTGAGGCTTAACGACGCACAACAATCGGGCACAAACGCGCCGATCAATTACCTCAATTAGGTCCTCATTTGCCCCCACCTTCTTTTTTTACTCTAACACAAGTTTGAAAAGGTAATTCTAAACACAGCCATGTTGCAGTTCTAGGGGTGTGCACACTTTTGCTACCACATGATCTCATTGTTAATTTTTGTTTCCCCTTTCAAAGAGATTTAAAAACAAAATTCATTTGTGTTGTACAAGTTATAGATCATTAATAGTAGAAAAAAGTCTCATTTGAAGAGATTTGTGTAGACTTCCTCTATCCACTGTAAACTGATATTTAATTCCGCAGGAGCTTTAATTGTGTTTCATAAATAGCCCTGGAAACACAGAGCGTTTTTTTTTTTTCTTCTCCATTTTCTTTGCCAAACTTTTATTAGTGCATCTTTAATGACACGCCACATCATATTACATCCTACAGCACTGCATGGACACCAAGCTGGAGATGTTTTTTTTTTTTTTTTTTGTCGTCTGGCAAATAAAGATCCCTAATGATCCTTTCCGGTTAATCTGCGAAGAGTCAAACATAGTGCAGCCTACACGCTTTTCTCTCTGGGAGTTTGAACAGCTGCTTGCTTATAATTACGATGTCATTCATCATTTGGTAGTGGTAACCGCTACTGACAGCTCGTATTCTTATATTTGCGTTATTTCTTTCTTTATTTTTTTTTCGACCTGCAAAGGTGAAGTGTGTGAACTTTAACTTTTTTTTTTTTGGGGGTTAAAAAGGTTTTTATTTTCTAAATGTATGCTGCGAAAAAGGCCCGAGATTTTTGAGAAAGATATCAAATCTGGATTGAGATGGATCTGTAGCGGCCTGATTACAAGGTGTCAAAATTGCCAGGAGCAAGAAGGTGAAAGCAATCAGGGGTGAGAAGATTGTGGTACTCGTGAGGGGCAACTAATTATCCAAGTCATTTGTGGAGGGAAGCTTTGGAGGCTGCTCGAGCCCACCGACTGGTGACAGATTGGTGCGGAGGAGAAGGGGAGGTGTTAGAACAATGGAGCCCGGCTCCCCATCATTACTGCTCGCTAATCAGCGCCGCTGCTGCACCCACCGCCAGTCGGTGCTGCCGAGTGTTCGGGGAGGGGGGGAGTCAGCAAGGGGGTTAGCGACAAGAAGTTGGAAAGTGACACTACTGGCGCTCAGCCATCGCTTCTTTCGTGAACAGAAAAACGCATCCAAGGCATAGAAACAAGAAATTGGAGGTCCTGTCAACAGATTCCGACTATGGATGGTCATCAAAGTGTGTTTTATTTTTTAACAAAGATTTTAGTTTTACTTATTTTGTTAATATTTGTTGATAATCACAACCTTGCCAATAGATTAGCAATTTCCACAGACATTTTCAAAATCACGAGTGAAATGTCTTTTCAATAGTTCCTTTATTAAATTTCAAATGAAAAATCAATTTAAAAAAAAGTTAAAATTTAAAATCATATATTTTTTTAAATTTACTGTTTGCCACAGAAGTTGACAATGGTATCTTGCTTTGGCAATTATCACGCCACAGTAGTCGCCGTGCTAAAAAAAAACAAAAAAAAAAACAAGTTGAGAGACAATGTTGAATCGGGGATTCAGGGTCACCTGACTCGAGCGTGACTCTTCACATCAGTGTCATGGAGATGATTAACAACTGAGGAGAGAAGCATATTCCTCTGTCTGTGCCCGGGTCACGGCTGGCATGAGCGGGTGCCAAGTCGCAAGGCGGCGACTCGAGCCGAGAGCTGCACCTCACCTCGCAACGGGCTCCTTGGTGTTGGAGCGAACGTGTTGAAGCCATCTTTGCCTTTGCTAAGTCTCGCAACATCCACCCTCTCCATCTTGGGGCTTGGAGCAAAGGATTTTGGCAGTCACAGCTACTGATGACAGAGGCAGTGGTGCGATCGCACTCACAACCCCAAAGGACGTGGGCGCGTTCACATTTCGGGCGGGTGTTCACCACACATGGATTGTGCAAAGGCACTGCTCATTACAGGTCACAAGCCAGTACTGTTATTTTTATTCATCTATTTATTTCCATCCTGCGCACGTCGACACAAATTCCTAATTATTATGTCAAAGAGAGAAGCACTGCTTAATTTTCTAATGACACGCTAATGTTATATCCATTGCCAAGATTACTGGTGGTGGAAAAATTTTATTTGAATCAAAAAATCGGTTTTGATTTATTAGATGTGCACCCAAGAATCCATTCCGGCTTCGATGACCTCGCCTTGCCGGGCGAGGACGATGGGGAGCGTGCTCTTGACTGCTACTAAATTTGCCAATTAACACCTCCAAAAACAAGCTGCCTCCGAGCGGTTTGTTGTCTGATCTTTTAATGATCATCCTTGTGATGTCCTTATTTCCTCCCTTTCATCCAGATGAATCACAAATCTGGATAAATCTGCACCAATTTTGCCGCAATTGATAACCAACCAGACTGGCCTTGATGCCTGACATATTTTCTTTCTCCTCATGCAGCTTGAATCTTTGACACGCTGGTTTGGGCTGGATTATTTTTTTTGTTTTTTCACGTTCCCATATGGCCACGTGCAGCTTCAATTAAGCACATGGCTGCTATGCAACGGACACCAAGCTCAATTTTCTGTCATGAAATACAACATAACAGCACTGGCGTCAATAGATGGCCGGTCCCTTTTCAAATAAGTCCCCCCCCCCCCCCCTCCCTCTTTTGCAGTCACCCCTCTGGTGCCGCACATGCTTATCAGCCTCCCAAACAACACCTCGTGCAGGTGTGAATATTCAAATCCCCAGTGAACATCACTGTGGGCTTTCTTTGCTTTTCCTCGGAGTCCCCTTACACGCTTGCAGCCTCGGGGCCGCCATGCTGTTGGCTAACGGCAACCTGGCAAAACACCTCCGGCTAAGTGTAAGGTGGATGTCCGTTAAGCAAATGTGCTTAATGACTGATTTAAATTAGTATTTAATTGAAAAGAAAAAGGCCGCACCCGCTGAAACTTAAGTGATTTGTTGAACACATGAGCACTTCCTTGCATTTTCTTAGAAACTTAAGAGACGTGAATTTTTACTATCTGGCAATTTTACACGGATGAGGAGACCCACAAGGTTCTCGCATCTTGCCTCCGAGGCCGACCATCTCGGTGTCACATCTCCATGCGCAATGTGTCCTACTCAAATATTCAGTGTTAAGAAACCATCTGGCTCGAGTAGAGCTGAATGTCATCCTGGCAGGCCGCTTTTATCCGACTGACACCTCCAAGAATTAGTGGGAGGACGATTCTTCTGTCTTGTGCTCGGACGAACCGACGCAATTCGGCAACGAAGGCCGCAATATGACTCGTCTTAAAATGAGCGAGCTCCATGCGGCCGAATTCAGCATATTGCGCCGTTGGGTCGTCCTCGCCGGTGGGACGTATCACGTTCTGTGGCGGAAGGAAACTGCGAAAATGACACGCCATGTGTACCACATTCGCTCGCTGTTGGTCTTGCCAATTCCCGGCAAACGAGAAACATCCCGTGCCAATTGTCGCATACTCTCTCTTTGTCTTTGAGATTGGATTGGAGATTTTCTTTCTTTCTATTGAGCTATGTGGCAGGCGTGCACGCAGAGCTCGCTTTGGAAAGCTCATGCTCACGTTTGACTGAGGTTATCAGTTGATCTAATGATATAAAATTTCAGTGTAGATTAAAGCAAACATGCTAAAAAATAAAGTTTTTTTTTTATTCCAAACTGAGCCTTACTCAAAAAATAAATAAGTAAATAAATAAATAAATTGATAAAATAAATATAATTTCAAGCTACATGAACGCTTCCATTTTCCAACAAAACAAATTGGCTGCATATTTTGTTCACACCTAGCGTAACCTGGGGATAGCGAGCGTGCTCGTCCCTCGTCATATGTGTGACAACGCTCCGCAAAGTGCTTTCTGCGCACTCATCTGCAATGCACTGTAAAGACCTGCTGCTGCATTTTCATCATGTTTACTTTTTCCGTAGCTGCTGTCATTCATTCAGCATCCTTGACAGCCATCTTAAAGTCTGTGTATTACAATACCCTTTGTCCTCAAGAGTATGACAAGTTTTTTTTTTTTAAATTTCACCTCAACACGAGGTCCAACTTTATCTGGCAGCTCAAGTGACTAGTTGCAAAAGCTATTTTTGGACGCATAACATTTTAGAGTGGTATAGTACATGGGCTATAAAATGGAGCTCAAGAATGTCTGATAAATGCTCAAACAGCTTTCCATAGATTTCCATATAGACAGCCCCAAAAGGAGCGCATTGGCTTTCAAACGAGACCAATAAAGGCCCAGTGATCTGAAAATGGCAATCATGTTGGGATTTTAGCATCAACAGATGGTCAGTAGATGCTTTTAAATGAGTAACAGCATCGCCTGCTTTTGGAGTCGGCTCAAGCGGCCGAGTAGTACGCTAACTGTCTCAACATATCTGCTGGTGTGAATGATGTCACCTTGAGAGCTATACTCGCTGCTACTTACTAGTCCCGCCGGCCATGGGACGTCCCCGTCCGGTTGCATAATTCAGCAGTACCCCTTACCCCTTCGAAAGCAGGAGGGACTGTTGAATATTTGAAAGATATATATTTTTTGTTTTTTAACTTTTTACGGATGAATGTGGTGGTGGTGGTGGGTGGAGACGTTGCCAGCTGGTGCAGCCTGGACGGTCACCAAGGCAACTTGCCGAATCCGTCAAAGTGATCCGCTGGACTTGGCAGTCTCGCGAGGGGACGTTACGGACGAGCAGGGCTTCCTCGAGCACCTTTTTGTTTTGTGCACTGAGGAATTGATGGATCATTGATCGTTTGGCTCTCATTGCAATGAGCACGTTTGCTAATGCTAACAAAACAAAGAATCTCCTGAGTGATGCATGGTCTCCATGGCAACAGAGGTTAAGTCTTTAGATAATTCTTCTGGCCCATTCTAAATTTAATTTCAAATTATTTCTTTTTTTAATCTGCTGATTGCTAACATGTGAGCCAGGTAGAGCAAACTCCATTCAAACCGAGCCACAAATTGCTTCAGAACTTGCTCGGGCTCGACAAACCCGAGGGTGCATCGATCCGGCCGCCTCAGATGACACAGTCATGTCACTTTTGGATTTAAGTGTTATCATGTTATTGTCAAATTATCAAGTTGTCATATCCGGAAGAGGGCCGTATATGTGATGTTGCTTTGTCTCTTGTGTCCGGCTGTTACCACAGCTGTCTGCATGTGCTGCGCCTTGGGGTGCAAAAGCTACATTTATTTGCCCTTTTCATCCATTCTGTACATTTCATAATCTAGTCACTAACCATCGCCATGATGTCCTTTTCCCTCAATTACATTTTGTGTGCAGTGAAAAGCCTTTTACAACCAGATTCACGAGCTCTTGTTTGGTAGCACCTGGAAAAAAAATCAAAGTACCACTATCATGACCAACGCTGGGAAAAAAAAGAAGCATAGTAGGCCTAAGTGGTCATCTAAAATGAGGCAGAGGTACTCCACAGTTAACACATACCGGCGAGGCTTTGAATTTATTAGCTTGTCCCCTCATCCTCCCAATCAAATCGCCGCTAGTGTCACTCAGCGGCGCGGAAGCTAATCCATCCCAAGTTTGTCAGGACACAACTTGGGTTTGTTTGCGGGTGACTCATGTCGCATTCATTTCTTTTCTCAACTTGCAACGCCGTCCCACTCCCCGTAGAGTTGTGCACTGATCATTAACCTTTCCTTGGGTTTCTTCCCTTGCCTGGTCACATTTCCTCTCGATTTGCTTCCTGGCCCCCATATGCCACTTTCCTATTTCCTGCCTGTAGACAGCAGGGAGTAGCTCTATTATCACCTTCCTCGAGCTGTCTTTGAATGTGAGAGGCAATTCCATTTCACTCAGCCAGGGGGAGGAGGGGGAGGAGATGGAGAAGAAAGAAACACATCATCGAGTACTCAGAAATTGCTCGATGGTCACTTCTTTATATTTGAATGCGGCAAGAATTGGCTTTTTTGTTTTGCGTCTACAAATTAAAACAGAAAACAAAACAAAAATTCACTGCTTTCATGTATATGTAAGCACAAAAATGGTCAATCAAACCTAAGAAGTTTATCTGATGAAAGCTAGCTTATTGCAAATTTGCTAACATATACAGTGGTACCTACCCTGAGATATAAGTGACCCGACTTTCCGCTGTTTGTCCTACTTTTGCTTTGACTTGGGCACAAACATTTCAAATGGAAGCACTTGTATGGTGGCAGTGATATCAACTCATCACACTTTACATAACTTTCCCTTAAAGTCTGAAAAAGCTTTATGCTAGCACATAATGCTATACACAGGCTAATGAAAGAACTGGCAAAGCGATGGTATAACAGAAATATAAACACAAATGGTGTAGCAACACATATAGAAAGATCTAACAATTGTCATTATACATTGAAGGCACCCAACATCTCATTTTGCAAATCGTCACTTGAAAATTTGCAATATTTATCCCGGGCATGCCAAGAACGGGTTTGTATTTATCGTAAGTAAGTACAATGCCAAAGTAGCTAGATTACATTGCTGTGAAGTTGTGCTAAACATGTTGGGGATGTCTCTAATGCTCCCATTCTCAAGTGTGTTCTCTCCATTTTGCGCCATTTGACTCCAAGCTCATGTTATTTTTTTGGGGGGGCTTTCCCTTCGGTCTCCTTGCTTTTATCGGCGTCTTGTTTTTCGGGAGCACTCGGGCTCTCAACAATATTGCCGCGGCATAAATTAAACATGCGTTAGGCGGAGTGATAATCTGTAGGCCTCTCTATTTTCACACTGCATTCCCAATGAGCTGCGGGTTGCCCTGGTGTTGTTGCCTGTGATTTTAATGACTATTATTTTTGCAACGCGACAGCCGTCCGCTTTCTCCTGCTCGCCTTTCAATATCGCCCCCCCCCCCTTTTTTTTTTTTTTTTAACCAGTTATTTTAAGAACTGGGCGCTTTGTCATGGACGTAATGAAGATATAATGAAGCTACTGATCCATGTGATGTTTTTTTTTTTTTTCCCTACAATTTGGGAATTGCTAAATCCGTATCCAGGAGAGTTATATTCATTACATTATATTCAAAATATTACTACTACTTCTAATAATAATAATAATAATAATAATACAGCAGTACCTTGACGAGTAAAATTGTTTCCATGTCCAAGCTTTTACCTCAATTTACTCTTTTGCACAACGAGGCGCTCTAAAGCGGCCACGCTAGCAGGCATCGCTAGCTAGCAAACTACATGTCACAATTAAATAAACACTGATACCACAACTAACAGTCCACTCATAAAATGGAAGTGAGAATAAGAACAAAGAAAATAAAAATGAAAAAATTAAATAAAATCCAAGCAAAAGTTTCTATTGTTTGTCATTTTAAATGGAGATATTGCATGGGAAACCTCTGAGGAGTCCCACGGCACTAAGTGCACCCACTTGATGGCAAGGCTACTCTTAAAATGCGAGCAATGTCACTGATAAATAATTCCAACGTTACAAACATCAGCCCCCCGCAATCACGACAATCCGCCGATATTCATTTGGCATAAGTCAGTTTCATTCCGGCGCGCTTTTCATCAGAAATGGCCTGAAAAGAAGCGTCGGTGTGAATTTTTCATGCCGAGGGCTCGCCGAGGGGACACTGTCCGTGTTCTTCACTCGCAGACGTCTGAAGGCGCATGGCAGCAGAAATGACAAAATGGTCACAAAGCCCAGTCGCGCATCCCGGGTCACACGCCGCAGTTAATTTTTAAACGGCAAAGGCAACAATCCCAACAGTTGATAAAAGGTCAGGAGACGGCGATAAAAAGACGTTTTTAAGGCACATTGGGCCTACGTTTCAGCCGTGTGAACTTGCGATTGTAGCTTGTCATTATTATTATCATTTTCTTTTGAGAAAATGCATAGTCTGCAAATCAGTCTTGGCTTCGGGCTCGTAGACGCCACATTGCAATGTTTCACACGTGTTACTTCGCTGGAGTTGGTGTGAGACAAAATTCACACAGGTCTCAGAGTGTGTCATCTTCCAGATGAAGACGCTACAACGGTGTCGCCATTAAAAAACAGGTCGGCTTACTTTCATATGGACATCGATGACTGCATGGCCCAACTTGCCAACTTCATTTTAACAAGACATTTTAATTTTGGCTAGAAAGACAATTTACATCTGACGTGTCACTGTTTAGTGTTCTTCTGTCAGCTTTTTGTTACTCCTCCAGTCTCTCTTTAGTGCTATGGCAACCAGATGATGACCCTGTGGCTGCTTTCCCCAGATGAAATTATCTTTGATTCTAAAAGACTTGATCAATTGTTAGGACTCGTTTGGTCTTGTCATGTTGAGTAATGAAGAGGACTACGCAAGGTAAGGCAAAGTAGCTTCATTTATATTTATTTTTATTGTTTACATTTTATGTATTTCGTTTTTTAATTTTAATTTTATTTATTTCATACGTGGGATAACGCCACACCTAAAAGCATTTATGATCAAAATCTCAAAGATATTTCAAATCAAGCTAAAGAAATCAAAAGTAGCTTCCTAAACTTGTGGCCTATTTGAGTTCTGTTGTTATCACATAGCATTTGCGTGCAGCATAACAGCTAAATGCTGATTCACCAAGTTTAGTCATCGACCCCAAATCTGCTGCAAGACGGTTTATATTGAATTGATATGACTTTAAATTGAACATTTTAGGAAATGATTTGGTCCTGTCATTGCGGAAACACCTGTTGAACCTCCTGAATGCTCCCTTCAACGACATATTCTTTTTTTTAAGCACACTCAAATTCCCACTGAACACCACAATCACCTGCTCTGAGGTTAATTTGCCGAGAGCTTTGCGGTGAAGCGCATTGGCTTGCGTCCTTTCAAGGCACGGCTGTAATGAGCAGGTGTAGTCGTGCGTACGGACGCGTGTCGCCGCGTGTCCAGGGAGGACGGCTAATGAGACTTTAAAAGCCGCAACTGTCCACTCCGCCCCCTTTTGCGAGTTTGCAGCTGTTAGAGAGCAACGCCGAGTCCCATTGACACACTGGGGCGGCTCATATTATCATAGCGCCAAGGGCCACGTGGCGGGATTAGCCAAACCACTTCATTAAACATTTGACGAGCGTTCCGGGAAACATCTCAATTGAAGAAAAAACGTGAGATTTCTTTCCTTTTGTTTTGATTTATTGACGGAAATTGCAATGTGACGTGGCAAACAACATATAAATAAGTTAAGGGCCATCTTAAATGCATTCCCATGAAATTTTTAGTGCCGCTGTAATATAAGCCACTACCTGTCATGAATTCCAAACAACCTTGGCTCTATCCTCTTAGTCTTGGCCCAGCGTGCCTCATTCCTTATTACTGGCCTGACAAGGAAATGTTTACCCATCCGACAAGAGACATGCCATTCCGTCGATGGAGGGGGCAAAAAAAAAAAAGGCAATTTCACCTGAGTGGAGTAGCGCGCCATGTGTACCCCCCCACCCCCACGCCCCCCTCACTGTATCCTTGCTGGTTATAATTTTGTTGTCATTTGGTGCGCTGCGATGCTATCATTGAAGTGACAGTAGTGGGCATCAGCTAAAGTCCCCAAGCTGGTGCTCACTTTCGGCCCTTTTTCTCTCCTTGTCATTCATATTGATTAGATTAGACCCAGGTGGCTCGCACACATTCCTTCGGCAAGACGGCAATCAGAATAATAGTGCAAGGAAGAGCTGATCCGTAATATTAAATGTTTGTTTTTATTATTATTTTTAAATCTAACTAATGATATCTAGTCCAAAAGCTGTATCATAAGGACAATGGTGCAAACACATAATTTAAACCTTCTTAGTCATGCCTTTTGTCTGACTGATTGTTTTTCCTCAGACGCGGTGGTTTCTCGCACAAAATGGGGCCATGGAGGGATGATTATTTTAAAACGTTTTAAAAAAGTAATTTTGTCAATGGGTTTGTGTAACAACAGTGTTAGCAAAATACATGTAAATGTTACATGTAATGATTTAAAAAAAGAACAAAAAGAATTCTATTGTTAGACACACTTTGTTGAAGCTCTATATATGCTATATATACTACTGATGAACTCCCGGGTGCATCCAGGTGAGTTACCGTGTTTTTCCATGCAAAATGCGCCCCCGTGCATAATACGCACCCTAAAAATGGCATGTCGATGCTGGAAAAAAAGCCTGTACCCATGTATAATACGCACCCAAATTTTGACTCTTACTTAAGCCCGTAAACGTAAAATTATTTCACAAAAAAGATAATCTTTGGGAACAACCGGATGTTATTCTGCCGGTCAGTATCACTGCGCATGCGCTAGCAAACTCGAAAGCGAGGAAATGTTTCGGATTTGTGTAGGGTATATTGTGACAGCAAACGAGCAAGTGATCGAGCAAGCGTCTGATACGAGAGCATTGTGTTCATATGGAGCGTGTTTGAAGTGAACAGCAGAGAAGAAAGGAACAAGGCAAAGTGTTGTGAAATAAAATATTACCTGTAATACGCATTTAGGTAGAGAACTGAACTTTTTATATAGCTGACGTGTCTTGCGCATCCGTTCTGCGCATCTGTAATGGCGGCCTCCGTATGATACCCGGTCTGCGATGGAGATTAAAAAACAATATTTGACAATAACACACCATCAAGGATTGCACCATTGCCTCAACTGATGTCGTCAATTATGAATTTTACTGACTAAGTGTGCTGGGCAGGATGGCTGAATGCGATGTGCGATTGACAACAAACAAGAAGAAAGGTGTGATTTCAAGTTTTATTTCGATGGAAATTTTCTTCAAAAATTGTTGTACCCATGCATAATGCGCACCCCGATTTTAGGACAATAAATTAGTTATATTTTGCGCATTATGCATGGAAAAACACGGTAGTTGTCCTTTACAGGTACCTCCATTAGTTGGTTCAAGGGATTAAAGCAGCCAAGACCATTGTGATGATTAAAGATCGGAGTTGGAAGTGAACCATAATCCTATAATGAAGCCATCTCCTCACGCTCCTGTCCGGACAAGCCCGTGCTTGTTTGTTTCACAGCAATAGATTACCGGACCCTTCAACCTTACTGTATAATGACCTCTCTTGTTAGCGTCGCGCCACGTTCATTAGTGCTACAAGCCATGTACACTACAGTACAGCTACTAAGCCTCCTACTCTTTTAGTTTCCTATAGTGCGATGGTGTTTTGAATGAACTGAAAGTTAACTGGATAAATCTGAAAGTTTTTTTGAAAACTATCGAGGCTATAGAAAAAAAAAAAATTGGGGAAATATGCAATCTGTCATGTGCTTTAGGGAGATTTCAACTTATCAAAACACAATTTTAAGATTCACTGTAGTCACTTTTTTTTTTTTTAACCACAATCAACAATTTAAGCACACGTTCATCAATATGCAATCCAGCTGTTAAATGGAAAGGTCAATTTGCCCTTGCAATCCAATGAATTGCCGTATACAAAAGTGCCCAGCAGTCTGGATGAGATCAAGCCCCCCCCATTCCCCCCAACAGCAGCATGTGTTACCTTGGTAATAAGCTTATTAGGCTGGAGAGCAAGGTGTTCACCATGCAGCCGTGGCTGCAGCTGCTCCATGCTGCACTGACTTTTCAACTACTATGGCTTCTTTATTTCTTTTTCTTTTCTTTTTTTTCTTTCTAGTTCTATAATCTGTTTCTAATCATTGGCCAAGGTGGTATGTACAACAGTGTATTAAGTTTGGCCACTTTTTTATTGGGTCCCATGATTGGGCTGGTGTCCCTAATGAAATGGCCCGTGTCCACTCAGGTGAAATTCAACGTGGTTATTTTTTCTTCTCTCAAATGTTCCAAAATCAACAATGGCCTTTCCAACCTTCCCCTCAGCTTAGTGCGCCATGTCCCCGATATCAGTGCACTGGCTCATAACTTCAGCGCCTATGAAATATTAATCATCCCTGGGACTCATAAACACATCTTCAGTGGGACGCCGTGATTTCACGCTATATCACAAACATTTTAAGGCATCCCATGCACGAGGCTGTCATGGGCTGTCTGTCATCGATGTGAATAATAAATCCCCCAATGTCTTCTGCGGACATACTTTGGCACTCATGGCACATAAATAGGTAAATAACGCAGGTAAAATAGCTAAACACAGAAAGCAATCATCTGCACTCTAGAAACGCTTGGTTAAAAAATAACCCAATTATGCACCCTTATAACTGGCGGGTTAAAAATGGAAACCACCCAGGAAGTTGGGTCAATTTGACCCAACTTAAGGTCGTCCCCCCTACCCAAAAAAAGCCCCAGCCCAAATGGGTCAAATTCACACTAGTATAGTCCGATTTTTTGTGATCAAAATTGGGTTATTTTGGACACAACAGTTTTAAGCGTGCAGTTGAGTTAAAAATAAATAACACAAAAAGTTGTCTTTGTGGATTACTCATTTGACCCAATTTTTTCAATCAAACTTTACAATAAAATAATTTGGGTTATTTTTGACCGAGCTGTTTTTATAGTGATTTTCAAATGTGATTTTATTTTCATGCACTTTAGTTATTAGCGGATTTAGGCTGTTTGTGGTGCCTACAGCTCCCCACTTGTCTCAGTCCTAATTAAGACGTGCCTAATTAAATTTCAAGACAGCCTCAACCAATCAGCGCGCTGGTTTCATTAGAGAGGCAACGATAGAGAGGCGCATGTTCCCGCATGCTTGCACGTTCAATTGCTTCAAGTCGAAATCATCCCCCCCCCCCCCCCCTGCATTGAATTGTGGGAGGTATATGTATAGCATAAAATCTATAGAAAAAATCTATCGGTTGGGTTATGCAGATCTCGCCTCAGCCTAGTGACCCGTCCGGCAAGCGCGTGCACGTGAGCAGCGCACTTTCGGGCTGCCATGGAATGGACGCGCATCCTTCATCCATAATCTCAAAACACGCGGAGGGAAGTTCGCCCGTGAAAAAAAGCCCCAGGGAGATGACGAATGAGTCGGAGGCAGACACTTTCCCCGAGCCCAAGGACACGCACGGGGGCAAACTCTCCCCTCCCGGCAGCGGTGCGCACGGAGACGCCGACGCCCGTCACGGTCACACCCTCCATGGAGCAGGAGCGGAAGACAAGTGCAACTTCTTTCCGTCCGCGCATCCTCCGCCGTCCGCCTCCGCAGGAGTCATGTTCCCCTACCCGAGCCAGCACGCCGCCTTCTCCATCGGCAGTCCCAGCCGCTACGTGGCCCACCACCCGGTGCTGGCCAACGGAGCCTACAACGGCCTGCTGAGCAACTCGTCGGCGGCCCAGGGCTACCCACCGCCGCCGCCTCCGCCGCCTGCCTCCGCCGCCGGTTACCCGTACGCGCAGCAGTACGGGGCCGCGTATCAGGGAGGCGCTTTCTACCAGTTCTCCCCGGCCCAGGCTCCAGGGTTGGTGCCTGGGAAAGCCCAGGTATACCTGTGCAACAGGGCCCTGTGGCTCAAGTTCCACAGGCACCAAACCGAGATGATCATCACTAAGCAGGGACGGTGAGGAGCACTTGAGTTCTGCTTTATTTTGTGAGCCAAAGCTTTTTCTTACGGCCTTCTTCTCTGTTGTATAGGAGGATGTTCCCGTTTTTAAGTTTCAACATTTCAGGGCTAGACCCAACTGCTCACTACAACATTTTTGTGGACGTTATCCTGGCTGATCCAAATCATTGGAGGTTCCAGGGAGGCAAGTGGGTCCCCTGCGGAAAGGCGGACACCAACGTCGGAGGTAACGGGCATCTTGGTGTTTTGCATTCCTTTTTTTTTTTAATTCATATAAATTACTGAGAACTCGGACTCGGGGGGAAAAAAACAAATTGAGCAGTCAATGTCCGTCGGATGAATACAATTTAATTTATTTAAATTAACGTTGTCAAATGAGATATTCAAAGTTTATTGGAGAAAAAAAGGTTGAAAAATGATTTTTCTTAGAAGTTTGTACACGTTGGAGTGTAGTGTGATTAGAGAACATCTGAATAACGCAAGTAGCCGACAATTTAAATGCATTAAATTAAATTAAAATATATAGTATTATTGAATTGAACAAGAAAATGAGAAGTGGGATTTTAAAAACGATCTTTATCGTGCATGCAGGTATATTTTTATGCACTATCAACAGCTAAATATTAAAAATATTCTTATGGACATTCTTATGGACAGATTGCAGATTAATAAATAAAACACGTTGGGGAAAAAGACGTTTTCTTTCCAACTCAGATTTGCCAATGCGGCCAAATAACTAATAAGTCCATTTTTTCTTTCACTGCTCAGTTTTAAGTGAAAGTAAAAAATGCAATTATTATTATTATTATTACTATTATTATTTATTATGTTTTTGGGAACAGCTATACTCTACCACACAATATATCTATAAATAGTGCTGCGAATAAATGGCTATTTGTCATTAAAAAGGTGACAAGACTAACGGGATATCACAGTATCAATATTCCACAATAAGTAACTAAAAGCCTCAAATTTTACTGGAAAAAACGAGCATTCAATCCTTTTTATTATTATTATTAGCATAAATGAATGAAAACACTTGTTTTTAAATTTATTTTTGCGCCATAGGAAATCGAGTTTACATGCACCCGGACTCGCCCAACACGGGTGCACACTGGATGCGTCAGGAGATCTCTTTTGGCAAATTGAAGCTGACAAACAACAAAGGGGCATCGAACAACACGGGACAGGTGAGACTGCATCAATCTCTTATCCTGAACATTATTCCGCTCTGCGAGGCTCTCGCGTCATGCACCACGAAGCAAAAAGTCTGTTCGCGGTTTTGGCGCAGATGGTGGTGCTTCAGTCTTTGCACAAGTACCAGCCGAGGCTCCACGTGGTGGAAGTGAACGAGGACGGCACGGAGGACGGCAGCCAGCCTGGCCGAGTGCAGACGTTCACCTTCCCCGAGACGCAATTCATCGCTGTCACCGCCTACCAGAACACCGACGTAAGAGCACCGATGCCTGAAAAAAAAAAAGATTTATTTATCGACGATTTTTCTACTGGCGTGATAATGAAGCCTACGTGCACGTTTCTTTCCAACAGATTACGCAATTGAAAATTGACCACAACCCTTTTGCCAAAGGATTTCGTGACAACTATGACACGTAAGATTCGTAAATTCTCCTGAAAATATAAACCTTCAAGTCAGTTTTATTTTCGAGATTAGCGCCCATTTAGAGGCAAAAGGTCCTTATTTATAAATAGTGCTTGCAATCAGGATGATTATTGCGATGAATTGAGACGCAATCTACATTGTGACGTGTAGGTGTACGTATTTCAGTGGCCAGGGCTTGCATTTTAAAACACAAATGCTAAATTGAAGAATATTAACACACAAAAAAAAGAATGTTTAAAACTTATGAACGCAACATAATGTAAACATAATGTTAATTACAACTATTAAGTATAAAAACTGTTAAAATGTAATTTAGGTAACAAACATATAATTATAATATTGCATCTTGAGTGGATTTGTATTAGTGTACCTAATCTAGTGGCCATGGCTGCATATTGATTTATTAAAAGAACAGATTCATGTGTCCATAATGAATGATGATGATAATAATGTAAATACAACACTGCAAAAGAAAAATCATGATTCACAAAACTGCAAAACAATGAATGGAATCAATTGAAATAAAATTCCGTTTAATATTTTTGATGTTTTGGAAGCATTAAAATACTATGAATAATACTATTTATACTACTATGATACAATTAATATAAATAACACCATCATTTGATCAAGAATATATGTATTCAATAATAATTTAGTAAAAATACTAGTAGTTTGAAAAAAAATTAATATAAATAAATAGAAATTTGGTTAATAAACTAGCCAAATAGCCTACTACAATGTAAACATAACAGTCAAGTACTAAAATCATCATCATCCCAAAAAATAGGTTCTATGTGTAGGGTGTACCTAATGCAGTGTCCATTACACGCTTTCCATCTAGTTGCACTTGTTGGAATAGTCACTTTGCGTGCACGCGCCCGTGTTTGTTTCCAGTGTGTACACAGGCTGCGACATAGACCGTCTCACTCCGTCCCCGGGCGATTCCCCCCGCTCGCAACTCGTGGCCGGGCCTCGCTACGCCGTGCACAGCCCTTTCCTCCAGGAGCAGTTCGTCAGCTCCTACGCCAAATCTCGCTTCCATCCCGGGGTGGCGGCGGCTGCTGGCGCCGACCGCGGCATGGCCCTCAGCAACAGCTTGCAGGGCGACGAGGCCTCGGTGGGCGGTGCCCCGCAGCGCTGGTTCGTCTCCCCTGCCAACAACCGACTGGACTTTGCCGCCTCGGCCTACGAGGCCGCCGACTTCGCCGGCAACGCTGCCACCCTGCTGTCATACGCCGCCGCCGGCGTCAAGGCGCTGCCCTTGCCCGCGACGGGCTGCTCCAACCGGGCCCTCGGCTACTACGCGGACCCTTCCGGGTGGGGAGGACGCACCCCGCCGCAGTACTGCGGGGGAGTCGGCGGCAAAGCGAGCTCCGTCTTCCCCTGCTGGCCCGCCAACTCCATCGGGGGGAGGAGCAACTGCCTGGCCGAGGAGGGCGACTCCGTCCCCACGCAGCGCTCGCCCGGCGCCTCGGAGGAGGCCAAGGCCAAGGACGTGACCTCCGAGTCGAGCTGGATCGAGACCCCTTCGTCCATCAAGTCTATCGACTCCAGCGACTCGGGCATCTTCGAGGCGGTCAAGCGGAGACGGATGTCGCCCTCCTCCACCCCGGTGCCGGACACCGTGTCCCCGCTTAAGACGGATCTCCTGAGGGACGACAAGGCCTGCTCTAAGGACATTGGCTACTACGGCTTCTACCCGACCAGCTAAATCCTTCCATCCAACCCAGCAAATCCATCCATCCATCCGTCTGTCTATCTATCCATCCATCCATCCATTTTTTCCATCCATTTTTTCCATTTAATGTCTTTCTATCCCACCCTGCACACTCTCTCTCTATCACACGCCACTCAATTGTTTATTTGTTCAATGATTAATCTTACTCTCAATTTGTATCTCACAATAACCTGGCATTTGAACAGGGGTGTGTAGACCTTTTTTAATCAACTCGATCCATCCTTCTATAATCCCTCCATCCATCTGTTCGGACAGTTCCGTTCAACTGTTAATAGCCCAAAACTGTACATTATCCAAAATCCACTTCTTATAATCAGGGCCACTGTAAATAGGAATATAATTTATATATATATTAATATTGATTATTGGTGATAGTGATTGGATGTACCCTCCAAATACACTATGTAGTGTCGAAATGAGCAAATATTCCGTCAAGTAGCCTCAAGTGATATTGATATATCTACGTTATATACACATACTGAGTATATGTAAATGACATGTTTTTTGTGTAGCAAAAAAAATCACATTTTGTTCTTAATCTCAAACCGTAGGCTACCAAATGTTTCCGACGCATCACTGCTACATTTGTGATACGTGCTTGAAAACAATTTCTGTGTGTACTGTAATGTGATTTTGAAATGGAGGCTGTTTTTGTAACTGTGAAAAGGTCAGTCTCTGTTGGAATGTCATAGTAGCAGAATAAATCATGTTAGCCTTTCACCGGGTTATCTATAAAATGCGGACAGCGGATATCATTTAGTCTTTTTTTAATTTTTTTTAAAAAGGTTTTTGTTGACCTAGTTTCTTTCTTTGGTCACGTGATGTTCTCCAGGTGCGCTGTGGACATTGTGACGTCTATTTGAGTCGACAGCAGGTTGAAGTAAGTTGCACAAAATGGAAATAGATAGAAAATGGTCGATTAGTCTGCCTAATTATACAACAAACAACAATTTTATTCAGAACAACACTATTTTTTCTTAGGTAAGTGATTGCTTCAAGTTCTTAAATGATCACGAGCGGTTGGTGACTATTTTCAGTTTGCATTAATTTGCTTTTTGATGTCAAAGTGATTCTAAATATGTGTACGTATGTATATTTAAAGGCAGGGGCAATCAACGGAGAGAAGTTCCCAGGATCGAACAGCAGATGGCGAC
Organism: Syngnathus typhle; assembly: GCF_033458585.1. NCBI lineage: Eukaryota > Metazoa > Chordata > Actinopteri > Syngnathiformes > Syngnathidae > Syngnathus > Syngnathus typhle. The sequence continues at coordinate 10,750,941 of NC_083746.1, read as the reverse complement.
TGCTGCACAAAGGGCTGCCTTACCTTTGTGGCACGGAGCGCAAAAACAGGTCAGTCGTGGGTCAGGCAAATGCGTTACATTGTCGTTTCTGTTCATATATACGATGCAAATTGAAGATTAGACCTTTTCCATTTCCTTTCAGGCCACCTAAATGATACCTCATGATCCAGCTGATGACGGCACCTTACTTTTGGATAAAAGTATAATTAAAACTCATTATTTATAATCAGTCTTTTTTTTTTAATCTTGGAATTCTAACCAATCAGATATCTCAATACCCTGATACGGAAGTCTAAACATGCCAATTAAATAAAATTAATCTCAGATTATTTAAAACAAAGGAAGAACTAAATGGTCAACATGAGCATGTGACCGCCTAGTACTTTCTCTCTCAGTTACTAACTTCCTTTCACTGGATTGCAGTCTGGCTGGGCTCAGCATCATCATCTTCGTCATCATCCTCCTCTTCTCCATCGCCACCCACGACACTGCAGCATGGACACGCAGGACCAGGCAGTACACATGGAGCCACTGCTACCCAATGTAAGGATTTGAACTTTCTTTTTATTTATTTTTAATTCAAACTGACAGACGGTCATGTTGAAATTGCGAAGAAGGTAAAAACAGGGACTTTTTAATGCAAACTAGCAGGACATGGCAGCACAATTTGTAACCAGGGAGCAGAAAAGGAATATGAAACTATTTATGTACATTTTGTGTTGTAAACTAAAAAAAAAGCTTTATTACTCAACCACTTTTTCTCATTTTCAATGTTTTGTATTTAAAGTCAGATATTCCTTCATTTGCAGCACAAGTGATTTTACTATAATCCCCCACCAGATAGCGCTGTTTTACATTTAGCATGTTTTTTATGTTTAATACTGAGTTATGATTCATTTTCAAAGTTATCATGTCTCATCATTTTCATACAGAATGAACATATCTGTCTGCTTTGATCATTTTGATGGAGATTTGTTGTCATCTCTTTGCCATTTACATCCCCCCCCACCCCCCCCATTTAGCCTAAGGTTTTAAGCGCTAAAGAGCTTCTGTGCTCTTCTCTGGAGCTGTGTATTGGTGTATATTTTGTGGCTTTGGCTACAAAGCACAAGGTCATCTAAAAATAACATTGTCCAGTGTAATCTGTCGTGTGAAGTTAAAATAAGGCAATGTAAAAAGGCAGCTTTAAACGAACAGTAAGAGTCGATTGTCTTGTAGGTCAACTCTTCATTTGCCTCATCTGTTGGCCGTAGAAGTTTGGTGAGTAGAATAATGTTAATAACATTTTGCCATTTAATTTGAGGGCACATTACCGTGAAACTTAATTTGCTCAAATTTAAAAACTCAATTACCGTCCATACAATGACCTGGCCCATGTGTCGCTTTTCAAAATCAAGTCTGCTTGTGTTATATAAATCATCTGCCAAAAATATAAGGCGTCAAAGCTGTCAGACCGCTCCAAAGATATAGGCAGGACGTTAAAGGATGCCGCCATCAAAACGTGCCTCCACCATCTGTAGGGACGCCATCCAAGTGTGTGCCACATCCTGTGATGTCACCTAAGCCGAGTGGCTTGCCAACATTTTGACACTCTCGTTTTAGTCATGCAACCTTGTTTGGTGCCAGTTATCCTATTTGGATAGTTGAAATGGCTCTTTTGGCCCATTAATGCTGTATTAAATGTTGTGCTTACATTTACGAATACAGCATTAATGGACCAAATTTTATTTATTTATATATATACGTATATCCCTCTCAATGGGTTAATGACATACCCATTCATTTCAATAGGGAGAAATAAATTGGGAAAAGGTGATTTAATTTCAACATATCACTGTATCCTGATGCTTCTTTTTATTTCAATTCAAGGGAGCTAATATATTTTGATACAAAGTGCAGACAGAGTAATCTGTCTATATGCACTATGCAATCTGTATTTGTAAACAGATTAACATTAAACTGTCCAGTCTGCCAGGCGACCACAGCTTTAAAAAAAAAAAGTTCATTATAGAAGTGCCTCGATAGTCAGCTGCAGGTCAAGATGGCGAGGGCGGGGTTGGGAGCTGTTGACACCCAGCAGCAGGCTTTGAGGATTAAAAATGTATTAAGTGAGTGTGGCCACATTGACAAAGTCAGAAGAGGACTTTTTCTGGCTTTTTTGGTTTGAGAGGAAATGACATGAGTCTCAAAGTTATTTCCACTCGTGTACTTGAGCGCTTGGATTAAGAATCCAGATGTCTTTGTAGAGGAGTGATGACGAAGCTGTCGTGGACAGAGGAGGAACGCGCTCGCAGCAGAGCACTAACTTTGAGCCCGAAGATCTTGAAGGTAACAAATAACACTTTGCGTTCACAGTCACATTACCGCAATCTCACAAATAACACAAAATACTCTGTTTTGAGCTTCTCATTCATAAATAAAAAATATTCCTGATTGTGGCTGCAGGTGTGCATATCTGATATTGGACACATTTGGTTGCATAAGGGGATCGAGCATACATTGATAGATTGAACGATGCAATTGACATTTAATGGACTATCACAAAGAGGCTCTCATCCATCATGATTATCTGTAAAGCTCCTCAACGCTTATGTACACGCGCACGCGCACACCCTCTGGAGTGTCCTCCTAACCCCGACAGAACGTGTTCCCAGGTCACAGGACTCTGTACATCGGGGTTCACGTCCCATTGGGCAGCATCAGACAGCGGAGCCATCGCAGGCACCGTCACCATGGTAACAAACACAAACGGAGGAGCAGGGAGCGGGCCCTCCCATTGGTGGAGGGGAGAGAGTCACCCATCTATGGTACGACCACAAATCTCTTTCGTATTACCAGTTTATGTGACTAATAAATGCATATTATTGACAAGAGCCTGTAATTCAAATGAGTTATACAATATAAAAAAAAAACATTATGATTCATTATAATTTATTATACATATTATATTATATATGTAATGTTATAAGCGTCTTTGGGTTCTTGAAAAGCGCTATACAAATCTAATGAATTATTAATTATTATTATATAATAATTAATTAAATAATTAAGGAATTAATAATAATATAAAAAATAATTATGTCTGAGATTATAATTATAATCAATTATTATAATTATTATATATGTATGAGATGATAATTTTGTCATTTTCATCATTTGTGTTCCCAGACACTCCCTCCCAAAGGGTTCAGTTCCTCCTCGGGACAGAAGATGAGGATGAGGAGCACATTCCTCATGACCTTTTCACGGAGATGGATGAGATTTTCATGAGGGAGGGCGAGGCCGATTCTGAGTGGAAGGAGAGCGCCAGGTAGCTACAACCTCAGAACTGTGAAGCGCTCGTGCAAACCACTATTCCATCGCGCTGCAACCATCAGCATCAAGCGAACTTTTAAGCCTTTTTGTAAGTTTCGTAAAAAAAAAATTTAAGTCGTTCTCAAGATTGCATTTTTCCCCGAAATCGCGACATGCTGTATTTACAGCTACGCCCTGACAAAAGGCAATACGTTACTCCTCTAAATGAGTCGAGGTGAGAAGCAGGAGCTATCAAAGCGAGATGCGTGGCGGACGAGCAGATGGAACGTGGCTCGCCTCCCGTCTGCCGCCGCCTTATATATCGGCGCGACTGTCGTGGCAGGTGGCTGAAGTTTGAGGAGGACGTGGAGGACGGAGGAGAGCGATGGAGTAAACCCTACGTGGCCACGCTGTCTCTGCACAGCCTGTTCGAGCTGCGCAGCTGCGTCATCAACGGCACCGTGCTACTCGACATGAGGGCCGGCGCCATCGAGGAGATCGCCGGTATGATATGATAGTGGACCCGACTGGAGAAAAAAAAAGTACTTTTGTGTTTCACTTTGTGTAGATATGGTACTGGACCACCAGGAACTATACTCGCCACTGGGCGATGAGCTCCGAAAGAAAGTTCGCCAAGCGCTGTTGAAGCCACACCATCATCAGAACCAGAAGAAGCTGGCCAATCGCTTGCCCATCGTACGCTCGCTCGCCGATATTGGCCGACGGTCGTCAGACTCTCACCTGAACAAGAACGGTGACTCTCCTCCGCCTGCTGCTGCTGTGTCATCGTCCCAAAATATCTCGAAGTGTAATCTGTACTTTGTTTATGATCCAGGTCAGATGACATCTTCACAGTCTCATTTAGCAGGTCCGGATGGAAAAGGTGACATCACCAGAGAAAATAGCTCTGTGGATTTAAGCAAGGTACTTTTAAGACAGTTTCATTCATGGGTTGTCCCCAAGTAGTATGGAATAGGATTAAAAACAAATAGACATTCACAAAAAGGACAGACAAAGATAAAATAAAAATCCTGACTAAAACCTTATCCACATAATGCACTGTTTGATTATCATATGTTGATCTAAACATAAAGTTGATCCTTGCATATAATAATCCACCTAGTTATTAACCTTCTGGCATAATATAAACATTGGAGATGGTTTTGGCTGCTTTGATTGCGACGAAGGAACAAGCAGGACTCGAGTTAGTGCTTGTTACTGCCACATAATTCTCTCACTGAAAAATCAACACCTTCACCCTGCCAGCATTTGTTGCATCATTTATTTCCAAGGCGATGAAAACTGGACATGGATATTTATTTCAACAAAATCACAATCACAGCATGATTTCTATTGTGAAAGGAACATTCGAGTTTCATATATTATGTAAGGCATTAATGAAGCATATACAAAAAAAGAAAGAAGTCATTTTCAGTCTATACACTGCAAAATTGATTGTTTAATTTAACATGGCTCAATTGGCGAGCCATGAGCAAAAAAAGACAAATCTGTCAAAAGCTGATGGCCTCATAGCTGTCCGAAGGTAAAAGGGGATGTGAATGGTGCCTTGCGGGACGCCGTGTATAATTGCTTAGCATATCTTTGATGAAACTGACCGGAGAGGAGTGTCAAAGTATGAACATCTTCTTTCAGATGGACCTCCATTTTATGAAGAAGATCCCACCGGGTGCTGAGGCGTGCAACGTCTTAATAGGAGAGTTGGAGTTCCTCAACAAGCCTGTGGTGGCTTTTGTACGTCTTTCGCCAGGCGTTCTTCTCAGTGGGCTGGCTGAGGTCCCCATCGCCACCAGGTTGGAGTGTTAACTCCCCGCCCCACTCCATCGCTTCTTCATCCATGATGTTTTTCCAGGTTTCTGTTTATTCTCCTGGGACCCTTCGGAAGAGGCCCTCAATATCACGAGATTGGAAGGTCCATGGCTACACTCATGACAGACGAGGTAGAGAAGCTGTTTGGGGCCGAGGCGCTTGGTTTTTGGATGCCAAACAACCACGTCACGTTTGCACGAATTCACAGTTGAGCAGAACTCAACAAGCTCCCAAAGTGATGGAACATTTCTCAGCACGACACACAGCTCAGAGCTTTCATGACAAGCTTTTAGGGATTAGTCATCCCATTCTGCTCAGGATTTAGGCTCTTGTCCATCATCACAGAGGAAAAAATGGCTCAAATGGAATCAAAACTCATTAATTCTTGAGTGTTTGTAAAAAAAAAGAAAAAAAAAATACTGAGAAGAATTTTTTGGTTTCAGGTCTTCCATGATGTCGCATATAAAGCAAAGGACCGAAATGATCTAATCGCCGGGATTGACGAATTTCTCGATCAAGTGACAGTCTTGCCACCGGGAGAGTGGGATCCATCTATCAGGATAGAACCACCCAAAAATGTTCCTTCTCAAGTAGGTAGGAAGCATACAGATATTTGCGGATGAAACTAACGGGTGTGTTTGTTGAACAGGAGAAGAGGAAGAAAAATACCAACGACGCAGCTGAGGGTAATGAAGAGGAGCATGAAGGCCATGGAGGTCCTGAACTGCAGCGCACGGGGAAGTCAGTCAGTCAGTGGGAGAAGCTCATCTTGAATTCCAGATGTTGAACTAGTATCAGTGCTTCTTCCTTTTTCTATCTGCAGGTGGTTTGGCGGTCTGGTTCTCGACATCAAGCGCAAAGCCCCCCACTACTTATCCGACTACTCGGATGCGTTCAGTTTGCAGTGCGTGGCCTCGTTCCTGTTCCTCTATTGTGCCTGCATGTCCCCCGTCATCACCTTCGGAGGACTTTTGGGCGAGGCAACCGAAGGACGCATTGTAAAGCACTCGCTATTGTCATTTTCGACAAAGTCAATTACATAATTAATGATTTATTATTTCCATTGTCCTTTCCTTTTTTCTAGAGTGCAATTGAGTCACTGTTCGGCGCCTCGTTGACGGGCATCGCTTATTCGTTATTTGCCGGTCAGCCGCTCACCATTCTGGGCAGTACTGGCCCGGTGCTCGTCTTTGAGAAGATACTCTTCAAATTCTGCAAGTATGTTTCCATTCGCAAATCCTCAGAGCAACACTTGATGCTTTTTTTTTTTTTCTTCCCCCCCCCCTTCTGTCAGGGAGTACGGCCTGTCCTACTTGTCCCTGAGGACCTGCATCGGCCTGTGGACAGCCTTCTTGTGCATGGTGCTGGTGGCTACAGACGCCAGCGCCCTGGTGTGTTACATCACTCGCTTTACGGAGGAAGCCTTCGCCTCGCTCATCTGCATCATCTTCATTTATGAGGCCTTGGAGAAATTGTTCTACTTGGGAGACTACTATCCCTTTAACAAGAACAACAACCTGGACAAGCTCTCCTTGTACTCGTAGGTGGACAGCTACTCTCAGAGTTGAACAAAAAACAACATGTAATTGCAGTCTTGGAAGACTTGAAAAGCGGCACAGATGTGGGATTATTTGGACACCCAGATGTTTGTGTGTGTCCGCAGATGTTCATGCGTTGAGCCTTCTGACCCCACCAACAGCACCCTGAAGTACTGGGAGGTCAATAACGTCACTGCGTCGGAAATCTACTGGGAAGCGTTGGAGGTCAAGGTACACGTTTGGGAACAGTAGGACAAAAATGATGCAAAAAAAATGAGCAAATTACAAAAGAGTCATTTATTTTTTTATTCCACCTTAAAGTGGCATGCTCTCCCAGATTGAGAACAGAGGAGATTAAGGGCATGTGGGCAGGATTATATTGGATTATTCACTGCAAATCACCACCAAATAGCATCTCACCCCCCCCCCCCCCCACCTCTGTTTCCCGCGAAAAGCTGCCACATGTAAACATCTATTCCGATCCATTGCTAATCATCGATTTGCTTATCTCGTTGCAGGACTGTGTTGAAAAGCGTGGCGAGTTTGTGGGCACCGCCTGCGGTCCCAACGGACCTTACGTCCCCGACGTTCTCTTCTGGTGCGTCATTCTCTTCTTTTCCACCGTCTTCATGTCGTCTTTCCTTAAGGAGTTCCGCTTCAGACGTTATTTCCCCACCAAGGTATAACGATCCAGCGGCGTGATATGTTTTTGTCCCGTTTTGAAAAGTAAATTTCTCTCTGTCGCATCAGGTGAGGTGCATCATTAGTGATTTTGCTGTTTTCATCACCATCTTCACCATGGTCCTGGTTGACTACTCTTTAGGGATCCCATCTCCAAAACTGAAAGTTCCAAGTGTTTTTAAGGTGAGTGGGTTCCTCAAATCCCTCGACGTAAGGCTGGGATGGCTCACTCGAAGTACTTAAGTATCGATAGCTGGTATCGGTGGTCGTTGCGAGTCCGCGATTAACCCTAATTAGTCAAATAAATCAAGTGAGCGTGACGTGCTTGTGATGCCTCGTGTCCAACCACCGGTCACAATTGCAGCCAACCAGAGATGATCGAGGCTGGTTCATCAACCCGCTGGGGCCAAACCCCTGGTGGACTGTCGTCATTACGCTCTTTCCAGCTCTGCTGTGCACCATCCTCATCTTCATGGACCAGCAGATTACAGCTGTCATCATAAACAGGAAGGAGCACAAGCTTAAGGTCTTTTGCTGTCGATGACGTAATACGCTCGGCTGGTAGAAATTAAAGATGGCTACCCATGTGATGACACCTGGGACAGATTTGAGCATTCTCTTGCAGAAAGGCTGCGGCTACCACCTGGACCTGTTCATGGTGGGGTTGATGTTGGGTGTTTGCTCCCTGATGGGCTTGCCGTGGTTCGTGGCGGCCACCGTGCTCTCCATCACTCACGTCAACAGCCTGAAGTTGGAGTCGCAGTGCTCGGCGCCCGGCGAGCAGCCCAAGTTCCTGGGCATCAGGGAGCAACGTTTGACCGGCCTCATGATCTTCGTCCTCATGGGCTGCTCCGTCTTCCTGACGTCTATGCTAAAGGTCACATGCGCGCTCTCTGTTTTTTCTCGTTGAGAGGGAGTCAAGCACATCACGTTCTTTTGTTGTCCTTCAGTTCATTCCCATGCCCGTCTTGTATGGTGTCTTTCTCTACATGGGAGCATCTTCTCTTTGCGGAATACAGGTACCGTCCGCAAACATTCCACAATGAGCTATTTACAGTGGCATCTCCTCACACCGTTTTGTCCTCTCCAGTTTTTTGACCGTCTCACACTGTTGGGCATGCCTGCCAAGCACCAGCCAGATTTCATCTACCTGCGTCACGTACCCCTGAGGAAGGTGCACCTGTTCACGTTGATCCAACTCAGCTGTTTGATTCTGCTCTGGGTCATCAAGACCTCCAAGGCCGCCATCGTTTTCCCCATGATGGTGCCTTTATTTTATTTTATTTTATTTTGTTTTGTTTTGTTTTGTTTTGTTTTGTTTTGTTTTGTTTTGTTTTGTTTTGTTTTGTTTTGTTTTGTTTTGTTTTGTTTTGTTTTGTTTTGTTTTGTTTTGTTTTGTTTTGTTTTGTTTTGTTTTGTTTTGTTTTGTTTTGTTTTGTTTTGTTTTGTTTTGTTTTGCTTTGTTTTGTTTTGTTTTTATTTTTTCCTCAATGCCATCATGAGATCATTTGTCACTTCCTCAGGTTTTGGCTCTGGTGTTCATCCGGAAACTGTTGGACTGCATCTTCTCAAAAAGAGAGCTGAGCTGGTTGGATGACCTCATGCCAGAGAGCAAGAAGAAGAAGCTGGAGGATGCCGAGGAGGTTGAGCCCGTTGACTTGTTTGCCTCCACGCCATGCAAATTGTTCCACTCATCAAACTGCTTTTACTCTTCAGGAGGAAGAGCAGAGCGTCCTGGCTGAGGAAGAAGGCGTCGTGCAAGTGCCATTGGAGGGATGCAAGTGAGCGTTACCTACCTGTTACACATCAGCGATTTATTTGTAACGACTCGGGGTGTAACATATCGAATCGCCATTCATCCCTTGTCTGCCGCAGAGGATTACCTGTCATCAACATCACGGATGAGATGTCCAAAGGTTCTTTTGGAAGCACTTGGAATGCTACAAGCTAGGACGTTTGTAAAAATATCAACATGTTAGGGTAAGATATTTAAATGTATTCATCTAAAAATAAAATTTGTAGATTCACTCTATTTGTGGAATATGAGTTAAGACAGTTATTATGCTGTCAGGTGATTGCTGGTCCTCCCACATGCCATGAGGAACTACTAGGTATGGAAAAGGCACTACTCTCGCTCTGTAAGTGTTGTTTTTGTTGATGGTGTTTTTCTTTTTGTAATTATTTACCCTTCATATCACTTTGTAATGTAAGTCAATAACCGTAAAAAAAAACGTATGAGGACTCCTCATATTCGAATACTTTGTGGAGGTCAAACCGGCCTTGTTAATTGAGCACTTCGTAGTTCATTTGTAATATCGGTGCATTGTTTGCTTTTAGTTGTTTGTCTCAATTGTCCTCAAAAATGTATTAAAATGGAAAATAGCCATAAAGCAATATGAAAGTGACGACCACTGTATCTGCAGTTTTTACTCATTATACTTAAATTCTATTTTGTGTGGTGTAAATGATGTCTTTACTAAATGTATCCATGTAAATAATCCTGTTCTTGTTTAATGTTGCAAAGTCAGAAATATGTCCTTGAAATCATCAGCTGTCTAAACTTGTTACAATCTATAAACTATTTAGCAAACTTGACCTGATTATGTTTGATGTAATTATTGCGGGGTACATTTGAAAGCATGCTTGTTTGTTTTTGTGGACTTTTGAAAGCATTCAGTATTAGAGCACAAGTAAGATTTATAAAATTATTTCCCCCAAATCCAAAGAAAAATAACTTTGCCTAAACAAACATCAAGCAAAATGTGACTTTTCTGACAGTTTTGCTTTAGTAACTTGTAACTTGTTATTCCAATTGGCCTCTTATTAGCAAATATGACTGCTGGGAGTGGCCAGAGGTTTGCTTGGCAGATGTTTGACGAGCTTTCAAGATGACAGCTAAGAGAGGCGATGCGTCCCAAAGCGCGTCACGCACAATATTTATTCGGCAGAGGCGTCGGTGAGTAACGACCCGCCGCTTGTTGGTCGACAAGCGGGATCTGATTGACAGGATTTCCCTTTTCTTTGATTTTGCTGTTGGGACTGCTATCTCCAGTGACATTCTGATAATGCTCTTCTCTCAACGCATTGGAACAAAAATAATGACTATGAATTAAATACATGTCCATTTACATGAAATTCTAAAAGCATTACGAATAAAGAATGATTGCATCAATACCGCTGAGATGACACGGGATAGTGTCAAAGTACTACTTTTGTTTTTATGAACCTCTTGACCTCACTTTAACATAGTGCCCTGGCATCAGGATACCACAAGAGCAAGCAAAGCACTACTTTTTTAGTCCAAAATAAAAATCTATGTACAGTATCTGTGATATTTGTACAAAAACAAGACAGACAATACTTTAATGAAGATGATCAGCAGCATTTATATTGTAATTAACGCATTTCATATTGCACTCAATCTGTATTGTAGGTTATGGAAAATAAAATTGTCATGTTCCCGTTCAAATTATTGTGAACATGAGAGAAGCCAACATTTCAGTCACATGGTTCACGCTTATGGAAAGACCTGATCTGTAATTAATGAGGACAAGAAGAAAATAAGACAACCAAGGGAAAAGGATGGTACACTTTGTGAAACATTTAATGATTGCACAGAGTCAGTTGTGGAGGCCCAGACTAGGTTGGCGTCTACTGCCGTCTGCCTCGCCCGGCCTTGAGCCAGCTCACAAACTCCTTGGCTGCCTGGTCCTGAAGGTAGGCACTCATGTCGCTGGTGTAGGTGCCGTCCGCATGGCGCCGAATTACACTTCTGCTGAACATGACCACACTTAACTGAGTTTCAAATGCAATATATCACATGAGTCAACCTTGCACATTCTTGATCTTAAGTTGTTTTGTATTTGTGAACTGCAAATATGTAAAGTAAACCCCTCTTCACTACCAGTTTCAAGTTCCCAGTCCCACTATTTAGCTGTTTTTTTGTCGTTAATAATTATTTTTTGGTGTCGCTACTGTTCAAATTTGGTGCAATTCATGTGCCAACTACAAATTTGACACAAAAAAACAGCAAATTTGAGAGTAGAAAAACAAAAAAGAAGTATAGCACAGCCTTGTTGTAAATAATTGAGTGGCTGTGTCCAAATTCTAACGCTCTAGGTTTAGGCAGCATTTTCGGGCGCGTTTTTTCGGCTGCATGACGTCAGTTCTCGCGCGACTCGCCCGCACGTTGTTTCCAAATTCTCAAAAAATAATTAGCTGATTAGCTGGGTCATTCGCTTCCTTGAAAGGCTCCTCCACATGTATCTGAATAAATTGTGGCCAATTTGGACCAGCTTAATGTGTATTTAGATGCCATTTGCGATCGAGTCGCACCGGGAGTGACGTCATACAGCTGAACACCCGGCAACAGTGCCGGAGGACCCCGCCTGTCAGATTGGACACACCTGCTGTACGCCATTTTACGCCTTAAAAAGTGACGGATGCAGGTACATTTTATAATGTATAGAAATAATAACTTTCTGTAATTGTTTATGTATATTGTCAGATTCTACATTTGTTACCGGAGACACACAGGGGAGTTGATTTTGTATTCGTCTTTGGTTCAAGCCTGATGTAAATTGGTCATTAGCTTGCTGTCGTGGCGGTCTTGCATTCAGAACAGATCATTTAAAAATCACACACTAATCCTGTGTGGCAACAACTCACCCGTTTCGTTTTGAGTTCTTGAGCCACTGAACAAAGTCTTGCGCTCTTCTCGTTTCCAGGTATTTACTGTAGTCGTTGGAAAACGTTCCCTCTGAATGTCGCTTCATGCTGGAAAGCTCGAGAGGTTCACTTGAAAAGGAGTTCTCGCTTAAAAAAGGAAGAAGCAAGTCCAGGTAACTAACCAGGTAACCACAAGAACAAAACTTTGTTTAAATATAAACTGTTAGATGGATTCAAGTCATCTATCACTGTTTCGAACGTCGAATTTTGTGCCTTGTTAAAGCCAATGACTAAAATGTAACAGTGATAAGGAAAAAAAGTTAGATGAAATGAGAAAAATAATTTTAGTCCACTACATGTTAAATTATAACTATGATGATACTGTGGTGCCACAATACTTAGTATTAAAACCTGTGTGATATTTTATACAGTCAATGAAATGTTTTTAAGAATATAAAGTGTAGAAAAAGCGAGTGTAGTACGAGTTGTCCTCACATCGCGTTTGTATGTTGGTCCGGCACCTGCCAACTGCTTTGGATGATGATGAGCAGAAGGAGTCCAGCCAAAGAGTAAGCGTGTTCCATCCTTGATGCTTCTGTCACACGAAAAAAAAGTCAAAGGTTCAAGCCGCCAAAAAACATACATAAGCGATGCGAGTCTCACCAGTGGCCTTTATGTGTGATGGGGATTTTGGTAGTCGCGTGAATGTCGGCACTCGTGGTCCTTGGTGAGGCGTCCTGATGCGTTTCGTGGCCGACTCTTGCTGCGCTGCGTTTTATATAGTGGAGAGCAGGCACACTCTCCCAGGTGACTCCTCCGTCACTGGAACCTCAACGTCCGCTTTCACGCTTGGTCCGTTAATCAGTTTCCGTCTCATTGAATGTATTTAACTCCAACAAACACCTCTAGTGCGACATGTGGTCAGGAAAAGGCACCCATCCTCGCACGTATGTTGTTGTTCATTGCTTGGCCATTAATTTCAATGTTGAATGAGTTTTAAAGCAAAATATATGTACGTATGTATTTTTAAATTAATCTCACTGGGGCTGCAAGGTTATCATATTTTCTGATATTAAGTGTTAATTGTGGCTGCATTGAAAATATGAGGACAAAATCAGAAAACAGGTGAGCTGTGTGATAAAATCCAACTCTTTTCCCACAAAGTGCCATAATGAAAGTTTTTATTACTTCAGTCTTAATATTTGCGTACTTGTCTATTTTGGTTGTGAATAATAGTAAGATTTTTATTACAAGGAAAAAGCATGAAATCTTAAAAGAGACATACCGTAATTTTCGGACTATAAGTCGCGTTTTTTTTCAAAGTTTGGGTGGGGGGGCGACTTATACTCAGGAGCGACTTGTATACATATATATGTTGTTTTTTTCTCACTTTTTTGGGCATTTTATGGCAGGTGCGACTTATACTCCAGTGCGACTTATAGTCCGAAAATTACGGTATGCTTGTTTCCAAGACTTGTCCAAAAGTATTGTGAGGGGATATATTGTGTTACATTGTACAGTCAAAAAGTTTGCGGCGCAACTAAACGCTACCTCTGCTAAAAACCTACAAATATGTTCGACCGGAAAGGGAGGCGCACATCTTATGGCTGGTGAAGTATTTCATTTGCATTTAAAGAGAGCGCACCAAAACGGCTTGCTTGGAGTTGATGCTATGATGATGAATTCAGACAAAAGATTTGCTGTTCCACTTTTTATTGACTACAACAGAGTAAAATATAAAAAGGATTTGCAACCATGATGTGTCAGCTTTAAAGGGGTCTCATAATAACAAAAATGCATCAAATAAGCTGCTTTTGTTTTTGAATCATTACTGTCCATGACGTCATATGATGGCGACGTGGATGGCAGCCATGGTGAGTCACTCTCTGTTTCTTTGTCTTATTTTGTGTGTTTTCTGTGTCCTCTGCTGTCCATCCTGGATCACTTTTACCAGAGAAGCGCTGTTAAACATCGGGCAGTCTTCTTTTGGTGTTTTCTCTCCTGTTCTCTCTGATTCAGACTGTCGGAGCTTCTAGCCGGAGCGGTGGTGCTATACAAGCTAGCGCGACGACGGAGGCGAGGAAAATGAGCTGGAGCCCTCGTAAAGCTGAGGCAGAGAGGGTTCCGTTCTGCCCTACCGTCAATTCATCTGGCGAATGTCCGCTCCTTGGCGAACAAGATGGACGAACTGCTGCTCCTCACTTCTAGGAACACGGACTTCAGCAGATCCGCCGCGCTGTGCTTTGTTGAAACGTGGCTCAGCGAACAAATAGCGGGGTTTCGGCTAACGCGGGCAGATCGCAACGCGGAGCTCTCCGGAAAATCAAAGCGCCCGCACTCCAGATCCGCGAGGAGGAAGTGCGCCAGATGTTCCGGAGACAAAAGACCAGGAAGGCACCGGGCCCAGACGGCGTGTCACCTTCCTGCTTGAAAGTCTGCGCTGAGCAGCTGGCGCCCACCTTTGCACGGATCTTCAACCGTTCTCTGGAGCTGTGTGAGGTGCCCTCGTGCTTCAAGAGCTCCACCATTGTTCCAGTGGCCAAGAAGCCCGCCATCACAGGTTTGAATGACGATAGACCTGTCGCACTAACATCTGTGGTCATGAAATCTTTCGAGAGGTTAGTGCTGAACCACCTGAAGGATGTCACGGGCCCCCTGCTTGACCCCCTCCAGTTTGCCTACCGGGCAAACAGCTCGGTAGATGATGCGGTCAGCATGGGACTGCACTACGTCCTGCACCACCTGGACACCCCAGGAACGTACGCCAGGATCCTGTTCGTGGACTTCAGCTCAGCGTTCAACACCATCGCTCCTGACATCCTCCAACAGAAGCTATTTCAGCTTGTGGTGCCTGCCTCCACCTGTCAGTGGATCACCAGCTTCCTGACCAACAGGAGACAGCGTGTGAGGCTGGGGGGCATCACATCTGACACCCGGACCACCAATACTTGAGCCCCTCAGGGGTGCGTCCTCTCCCCACTGCTCTCCTCTCTCTCTACACCAGTGCTTCTCAATTATTTTCTGTTATGCCCCCCCCTAGCAAGAAGAAAACTTTTCGCGCCCCCCCTCCCCACCGTGACTATCCTAACTTGTCTTGTAAATCGTAAAATGTTGCACTGTCGCAAACGTCACAGAAGTAACAATGAGAGCGCCACTGCCCCCTGCTGGGAAGATGCGCAATTACACTTTATTCTAGTACTGCAAAAAAAAAGCCTGTTCCCCAGGGTCACACGCGCCCCCCCAGGTATAGCACGGCGCCCCCCAAGGGGGACGCGCCCCACTATTTGAGAAGCACTGCTCTACACCAACTACCGTTTATACACTACAGTGTATAATGCGCCCCCATGTATAATACGCACCCTAAAAATGGCATGGTGATGCTGGGAAAAAAGCCTGTACCCATGTATAATACGCACTCAATTTTCTTTTCTTTTTTTTTGTGTTTGTTTTTTTAAGTCCCAATGATCGTCACACACGCAGGGAGGTAATGGGTCCCATTTTTATAGTCTTTGGTATGGTCTTAACTAGGCTGGATGTATTTTCTTTTTTTTGCCGTTGATTTCTCCGACTGCCCGTAAAGGCACCACCGCGATCAGTGCAGACATGTGAAAAAGGCGGCTCTGTATGGGAGAGAAGTTGAAGAGGAATAAAAACACCCTTGGAAACCAAAACATGCCCCTCGTCGGGACTCTGAGCCGCAACAAATATTTCGGATTTGTGTAGGGTACATTGTGACAGCAAACGAGTAGGTGATCGAGCAAGCGCCTGATACGAGAGCGTTGCGTTCGTATGGAGCATGTTTGAAGTGAACAGCAGAGACGAAAGGAACAAGGCAAAGTGTTGTGAAATAAAACATTACCTGTAATACGCATTTTGTTATTTGCTGTCTGCCCCTCGCTCACCGTCGGATCATTGCATGTGTTACTGTCATGATGTCTGTTTGGTTTCTGTTCCTGTCTTTGGTAATGTCACCCTGTCTTTTTGTTCCACGACTTTGTCGGTCAGTCCTGTTGTTGGCTTTGTTGTACCATGATTTCCTTTAAAAAAATTAAAAAATAAAATAGATTTGTACCAGTGTATAATGCGCACCCCAGATTTTAGGACAATAAATAAGTTAAATTTTGCGCATTATACACGGAAAAAAACGGTAGTTCTCTTCAGATGACTCTCCTGTGAAGCACCTGAAGTATGCAGACGACACCACTCTCATCGGACTGATCAAAGATGGTGATGAGACTGCGTAGAGACAGGAGGTGGAGCTGCTGGTCCATTGGTGCAGTCAAAACCACCTGGAGCTGAACCCGCTCAAGACCGTGGAGATGACAGTGGACGTCAGGCGTGACCCTTCACCACTTTCACCCCTCACTATCCGCAGTAATACTATTCTCTCCACAGACACCTTCAGGTTCCTGGGAACCACAATCTCTCTGGACCTGAAATAGACCGGCCACGTAACTCTGTCCGGAAGAAGGCCCAGCAGAGGGTGTACTTCCTGAGACAGCTCAAGAAGTTCAACCTGCCGCCAGAGCTTCTGAAAACCTTTTACACTGCCATCATTCAGTCTGTCCTCTGCACCTCCATCACTGTCTGGTTTGGATCGGCCTCCAAACAAGACAAGCACAGACTGCCATCATTCAGTCTGTCCTCTGCACCTCCATCACTGTCTGGTTTGGATCGGCCTCCAAACAAGACAAGCACAGACTGCAACGGACAATCAGGACTGTAGAAAAGATCATTGGAATCAACTTCCCATCTATCCAAGACTAGGACCTGTCCAGAAACATTTTGGCAGAGCACTGTGTACAACCAGTATGGATCAACAAATTCATCAATTGATCCATATATAAGGCGCTCTGTATTACCGTTTTTTTCTATGTATAATGCGCAAAACCTAACTAATTTATTGTCCTAAAATCTGGGGTGCGCATTATACATGTGTACAAAAAAAAAAAAAAAGTTTTTTTATTTTATCCGGATATGATATGGAGGCCGCCATTACAGATGCGCTTTCTTCTCTGGTGTTCACTTCAAACACGCTCCATACGAACACAATGCCCTCGTATCAGACGCTTGCTCGACCACCTGCTCGTTTGCTGTCACAATGTACCCTACACAAATCCAAAACATTTCTTCGCTAGTTTGCTAGCGCATGCGCAGTGATACTGACCAGCAGAATAACATCCGGTTGTTCCCAAAGATGATATTTTTTCTGAAATAATTTTACATTTACGGACTTAAGTAGGAGTCAAAATTTGGGTGCGTATTATACATGGGTACAGGCTTTTTTCCAGCATCAACATGCCATTTTTAGGGTGCGTATTATACATGGGGGCGCATTATACATGGAAAAAAACGGTATAAAGCGCACTGTGTTTTTTTGAGTAAAATGTACGTTTAAGTGCGCCTAATAGTGCGGAAAATACGGTAGTCCCCTCCGGACAGCGTTAGACCTTGGTACGCCAAAACCAGCAGACACAGAGACAGCTTCTTCCCCCAGGCTGTTGCTCTGATGAACTCGCACCACTCTTACTGTGCAATAACACTATGTGCACTTTGTACTATGTCCCCCCCCTCTGCATCCATTGCAGCCTGGTCATCCTGGATAAGGGACCTTCCCATCTGTGGTCTCTTCTCAAGGTTTCTCATTTCCCCTAGCTGGAGTTTTGCGTTTTTCCTTGCCCTTTTGGGAGCTTAAGATCAGGGGATGTTTGAGAATATTTGCTATTTCTCACACATCCTGAGTGTTGTTAGTCACCTAAATGTTAAACAGAGGGTGTGATTTACCGAAGTCAAATTCCTTGTTTGGCACGCTCAAACATGGCGAATAAAAAAACTCTTGAATCTTGAATCTCTTGTGGTACATAGAATGGAGAATTGTCACAATATTGGAAATCATCAATAATATATGTATATTATATTTTCGAATATCAAATATCCAAAATGAAATGGTGGTTTTTGGGCTATTCCACCAGATAAAACATGTCTTAACATTTATGTCACTTCTATAAATAACTGTCACTTGTCTTGAATTTCATTTATTTACAAAGAGTGAACTGCTGGCACAATTCTATAAAATGTAGCTAACTGACCACAAGTGCATTTTTTTCCCCTCACAATTTTTTGTCCACAAGACATTTCTTTAAGAAGTCAGTCATGGTGTTATACACGTGCTTGGTGGTGCCAGCCAGACTGTGGTCCTTGTCCGTGTACCACTGAAAGCACAAGAGGAAAAATATCTATCACTGACACTATTTCCAAGCAGCAGGAAAAGAACGTTTCACCATTTTCCATCCATCTACGTTCATTCACGCAATCGACGAGGTCAATATTACCTCACGACTTCCCTGCGAGCCAATATTTACCATGGACTCAAATTGCACATTCTCGGCAACCAGAGCTTTGGAGATCTCTGCCGCGTGCTGGAAGTGAACATTGTCTACGGGAAACACACACGGGCGCTAACGTTATTTGCTCGTCCCATTTTCCGTCCCGTCAAACAAGAGTCCATTTGTGCAAGAGAGCGTTGTGTAGAGGCGAATAACATGAGAAAACAAGATGGGGTGAACTTACCGTCTGCCGTGCCGGCGAGAAGCAGATACCCTGCACTCTTGAAGTGCTTTGCTCGGGCTGTTACCGTGGAATTCTGCTCAATTACAGATTTTGTTTGTCACACCAGATTTCAGACTCATGTCGCTCTAATCTGACCAAGAATCAGCAGTTCTGGACAATTTAACTATACCAATAAAAAAAAAATAATCTAATTTCAAATGTCAAAATTGTTTCCGTCTTCTGATTGGGCGCCCAGAGCACGTACAAGTTCCGACATTAGAATAACTAAATTAAAAATCAGGTTGCCACTCCGAAAGCGCGGCGTGCCAACGGAGAGCTCTCCTTTCATCGTTTTTACCTCATAAGCAACTTTGTTCTGTTGAGGCATGCCCATGTAGCGCTCTGTGTACACGGCATCTACGGGCAAAACAAGTCAATGTTCATTAGCAACATTTAAATTATAGTGCTGTGTTGTTATTTGTACGGAAACAGATTTTCATTGCAAGTGCAGAAACGGTCAGGAGTCCAAAAATCTGAAATATAAAATCGGGAAAAAATATTAGCAAGCTGCTAGATACAAACCATAATATTGTGACTACTTTCCATTTTTTAAAATTTACAGAATTATTATTTTTTTAAACGTTTCGGTAAGACTCGTCAAACACAATCCTTAATTGAATGAAGGCAGTGTTAAAAAAAAAAAAAAAAAAGGAATTCAAAATCTTGATTTAACATACAATCTGAGATGAATCGTCAATTACTACGCCGCATGCAAACAGGTGTTGTCAGGCGGGCACGCGTATCCTCAAATGGAAACTCAATCCGCTGCCAAGCCAAGTGGCAGACATAAACTGGCATGTCGCTCCAGTCAGCAGATGTCCAACAGCAGTTGGCAGAATTCACTTTTTAAGTTTGTTTATGCGGGAAAAACATGCATCTGGTGTGGAAACTCCAGTTAATTTACAAGGAGGGCGGGTGGTAGAGGTAGGAATATTTAACAAATAATCTCACGATGAGTATAAATATTTAGCAGCTCCAACACAGCAGAAAAGTTGCCACTGTGAAGAAAATGTTTTAATTAGAAATGGTAAGTTTATTAAATGTGCTTTTGCTTTTTTTGCTTGATGGTTTACCCACCGTAATATTTCCAGTTGGCAACCGGAGCAACTGCGATTCCGCACTTGAAAACTCGAGTTCCGGCGCCCAGTGCCATTGAGGAAACGTAGCCGCCGTAGGACTGAAAACCAATGAGGGAAAAATTATACAAAAAAAAAAAAGAAAAAGAAAGATCAAATCCAATGTTGGATTTACCCAGCCCCAAATGGCTATCCGGTCTTCGTCGACAAAACGCATCTCTGCAAATTTCCTGAGAACACACCTCAGCCATGAGCGGTGAATTTGGGCTCTGTTCAAAACTCAAGACGTTATTTTCTACCTGGCCGCCGTGATTTGATCCTCCACCTCAATCGTTCCCAGACGGTGATAGATGGAGTGCAAGATCGCATCGCCCTGGTAACCGCTTCCTCTTCCGTCAAATTTTGCCACGATGATCCCGTAGGTGCTGGCCAGGAAGGTGCCCCAGTTTAGCTTGAAACGATAGTCCACCCTCTGACTGCAGGGGCCGCCATACCTGCGCCGCACCATTAGTTAAAATGCCATTTTCTCCCAGCGCTTTTGTTTACTTACACATCAAGAAGAAGCGGGTACTTTCTGGAGGATACGAAATTAGGTGGTAACAGCATCTCATACCAGAGATCTGTTGGAGGAAAAAAAAAAAAGTCTTTCAATCAATTATATTGATCACTAACCGGGGATCCACTTACCGAATCCTGCAATTTTGATGGTGCCGTACTTCATTTTGGGCATCTGGTATTTTCTGAGAGTTTTCTCAATTTCATTGTTATCTTCAAGAATGACTGGCGCTACGAAAAAGTACAACCAATATTACCAATAATTTGGGGGAAATCACAATTTCCTGTTTGCTGTTTTTGACAGGAATAATAAACAATGTAGACTCCAAATTTCAAAAACTTTCCATTTTTTTGTGAGCCAGTTTTCATATATTTTTTTCTTTTTCCATTCACTTTGTGTTTCGTGAGCTATAACATAGTTGAACTCAAAAGGAGTGGACAGAGGGTATCGGCCCATTTGTAATGGCTGGGCTGACAATGAACTCGTGGCTGGTAGACGACCTGTGTGTGTGTGTGTGCGTGTGTGTGTGTGTGTACGTACGAACACTTGCACCTGTCCTCCGATTGTTAACCAGCATGAAGCGGGGCAAACCCGGTCCTGATTCATACAAAGTGTGATAAATCCACACTTATAGTTGACAGAGCGTAACATTTGTGCACAGGTGCGTGCGTAACTGACCGTAACATTCCATGCGGTAATATGAGGCGTCGGTGCTGAAGTAAGCAGAGTTGTACTGACACTTGTGCTTGTCCACGTGGCAGCTGAGGCACTGGCGAGGGGACGGGACGATGCCGAGTGCCACCCTGATACGCACGCAACAACTCAGGTGGGCAGTGGCACTCGCATCAGTTCGGATGTGGTAAACGTGTTCAGGTAAATGTCAATAATTGTAGTGTATTTTTAGATTATAAGACACTTACCTGTAAACGTGTCTCCTCATGGGTCCATCCCCATCCTCATAACCGACAAAATATCTGTGGGAACCATTTTAAAATGTCAATAAAATGTTTTTGTATTTATTTTTAACATTTGATTCCATTAAAAATATCTTTAAATGTATAATTCTATTTTTTTTAAATTAAATTATTGTTATTACAAATAATTATATAATAAATTATATAAATATAACAAATTATTTAAATACCGTGATTTCCCATGCATAATGCACAAAATTTAACTAATTTATTGTCCTAAAATCTGGGGTGCGCACTTTTTTTTTTTTTAAATCCGGATATCATACGGAGGCCGCCATTACAGATGCGCTTTCTTCTCTGCTGTTCACTTCAAACACGCTCCATACGAACACAATGCTCTCGTATCAGACGCTTGCTCAATCACCTGCTCGTTTCCTGTCTGTCACAATGTACCCTACACAAATCCGAAACATTTCTTTGCTATTGAGTTTGCTAGCGCATGCACTGTGATACTGCCAGACAGAATAACATCCGGTTGTTCTCAAAGATGATCTTTTTTCTGAAATAATTTTACGTTTACGGACTAAAGTAGGAGTTCAAATTTGGGTGCGTATTATACATGGGTACAGGCTTTTTTCCAGCATCAACATGCCATTTTTTTTCATTTTTTACATGGGGGCGCATTATACATGAAAAAAAAACGGTATATTATAAATATAATTATTATGAATCTGACTGAATATAATTCTTACTCACATGGCATCTTTGGTCAATTTGGATATGTATATCACTTCCCATTGGCCCGAGGTAACCGGTATGGCCTTGCCCTTCAAAAAATGTTTTGAGTCAGTAAACATCAGTCTGTACCAAGAAGTTCTTAGAACTTTCTAGAAAAGCTAATGTAGTGTTATTAGAACATTTACACATTTTGCCCTTTACTTCACTAAAGCCAAATAACTCAAATAAAAAATCCCTAATTAAACCAAAGGGCTTTTGTGGCCATTTTGTTCTTCAGATTTTCAGAGGCCTAAAAGTTACATTTTTAGAATTTTCCCCAAAATTTGGTTGATAAAGAAATGTTACTGTCCAATGCACATATTGCTTACCTTGTGGATGAAATGAATATGTTTGTAGCCATTGGCGGCACTTAGCACTTTGTAAAAACCGATGTCATCCTCAGTAAAAAAAAGAGGCGACGGGACATACTGCAAAGGGAAGAAAAAAAACATTTTGCCTTTGGGTTTGCGCTGTTATTTTTGTCATGCCACCTGTAAAACTTACGTGGCCCACCCAGCCCGTTTTGCTGATATGCTCGAACTTCTACACAGATGGGAAACAAAGTCTGGAATTATTTGGCGTGTAATCGCGTTCAAATGACATCGATGAAGGGAAAGCAAAGTAACCTGAGTGTCTTTCCATTTGTCCTCCTCAAGGTCGTAAATCTGCACAAGCTCGTAATTCTGCCTTCGGGTGACCCACTGCACCGCCAAGCGATTGTCGTTGACCCAGGTGACCGAAGTCAAAAGGTAATCCCTAAACACAAAGTGAAAAGAAATGAAACACGCCGCTGCCGCTTCTGCCGCTATGAAAATACAAACCCGGATCTGAGGGAAGCGGGGGGCTGGATGAGATGTTTAGGGGCGTGCCCATCGTCGGTATTGACCACAAACAGTTTAACCCTCGGCAGAGCTGTGCCCGCCTGCAAGAAATTCACCATTGTGCATATTTGTGATAAAAGCCAGAAACACTTTTAGACTTTTTTGGAGTTTGGAATCGCCTCAAGATTCTTCTTTTTTTTTTGTGGGCGTGAGATCAACTTTAAATTGTTACTGGGATGCTTTCTCACCTTTGGGTATGGAATTTCCACATTTGTAGGGTACTGCGCGCCTTTGAATATGGGATAAGCGATTTTCTGAACCTTTCTATCATCAAACTCCATGTAGGCCAAACGCTTTGTGGTTGTTGACCACCACAAGGCTCCGTTTGATGCAAACACCTCCTCTGGAGATAGAAGCAAGCGCAAATTCAAAGACAGGCCAATGTGATCATTTTGTGCCATATAAAGTCTAAGAATTTGTTTTCTTCTTCTCACCCTCATACACCCAATCAGGCACTCCATTCAGGATCTCATTCTTTTTCCCATTCTTGGTCAGTTGTACAGATTTGTCATTGACGGTTGCTTTTAAATAGAGATTGTAGTCGTGCACGTAAGCCTGCACGACAACACGCACGCGACGTTAGCTCACGGGCGCTGAGGCCGAAGCAACTACATAAAAACGCAGAGGGAACTCACCAATTTTTTCCCCGCTGGCGCCATGCTCAAGTACTGCACCGTAGGCGGAAAGGTCACATTTTTATCAAACACCCTGCAGTTAAACGTGAAGTAGAATTACTAAGAAGTAAATCACAAAAGACTTTTTATCTGGGGTGGATTTGCGCTACTCATTTCAAAGATGGCTACTCACCCAGTGTCTAAGTTAAAGAATGAATAAGAGGCCGTGTACGAATGTCTCCATTGCTGGTGGGTTGAAAATACAATTGATTATTCAATTTCCTGACATTGATTTTATTTAACAATTCATCAATTATGGGCTAAAAAATAACATCTCGTTACTATATTTACGAGTATATTTACTAGCAACTACCACTAGATGGCAGACATGTGTCAGTTGGTCTTATACTGCTCTGTTACATGAGTAGGCCCAATATTTTCTTTTGGGAGATTTGGAACTAAAAATAGTTCCCCAAAGATATCAGCATTTTTAACGGAGTATACAAAACGAGTTCTTGCACCTAATTATTTAGTTCTTGAATGCTAAATTTTGTACATGAGCGCCATTTGCTCTATTTTGCTCACCTTTGCGTAATTGTGTTCTAACACAGCATGTGTACGATCACCCGTCAACAGGTAGTCAGTGGCGCCCACTTCCGCCTATAACAGACAATATAAATAAAGCTATCTAATTGCAGGAATGTTTGATATTTCTCTTTTTAGATTAAATAATCATAATACAAAAGTTGAATTGCTCAAGTATAGCTCCTTCGTCTTTGCTTCCGCATTGTAGATGTAGACGTTGCCATCTCTTGCTCTGTGTAGATATGTTGTATCTGCAGTTGTAAAAAAAAAAATTTAAAAAAAAAAGGCTTTGGTTCTGACACACATGGACAAAGTCTGTCTTATGTTAAATGTTCTCAATACCTGTCAACCAGTACAGATTGTAAGCTCTCCACCTAATCGTGTCATTGAAATAGTCATCAAAGCCGTAAGGCACTCTGGGGATATGTGCTCCTGAAAGAAATTTGGTACACGTTGTTTTGACATCACATTCACTTTAACGAATCAGATAAAACCATTTATGTTAGTAGTTGCCAGTTTTGTGAGCCCATAGCGGTGTTTCAGATGTGTTATAGCATTAGACTTTAACAATAAAGAGCTTTTGGTTATTTCGTGTTTGTTTTTTTATTTAGTTATACAGAGAATTTCAACCGTTAATGGCGACTTTAATTTTTTTTTTTTTACATTTCAATCAATTGCTTTGTCTGAAAGCAACACGCAAACCAAAGTCACACCTGCTGCGCACTCGCACGACGCAGCAATGAACGAAAACAAGCTTGATTGCAAACATAATTCCTTCATCAAACATAATTCCTGACGGACTTACGGCTTAAAATCACCGCAGTCACAGTTACTGCAGTGATGAAAGCAGTCGCCCCCAACAGCGCCCACACCAACTGGTTCCCGCAGCCCTGTTAGAGGGTCACACCATAAATGCCCCAACAATAAAAAATATATATCAAAGTTTACAACTAATAACAAGTAATGTACTCGTACTGACCATGAAGCTGATAAAAGTCAACTTGGGCCTCTTCAAGGCTCCCCCGTACTCCAAACTTGATCGTCTATAGTTCGTCTCTCGCTCCAAAAATTTTAAGCTGGATAGAAATGCACGAAGCCAAATGACAAGAAATGTGAGCTCCCGTTCCGTGTGCGGGTTGTTGAAGCTGACTTCTCACTTACCGCGTTGCATTCCTATGGAGAGTCTTGAACCAGGCGCAAGCCTTTTTTCAACGCCGCTTTGAAGACACGCTTTACACTTACGCACGCACGCGCGTACGTGCGTAAGTGTAAGTTCTTTTTCATAAGATCGTCGGATGTTTTTTTTTTTGTCGCGTCACTTTCATATAGAAGGGAGCACGCGCATGTTTATCTACATCTTTGATTTTAATTTTTTGTACAGTGTGAGCACGTAAGATTGTGCACGTTTTGCTCTGCTGCGTGTTATTTTCTTGTCAGTTTTGATGAGCAACACGACTCCAAAAAGTAGAAGTAGCCATTTATTTGCCCAAGGAAAGTCATGCAGCTTCAAAAGTAATAGTGACAATGGGGGGGAAAAAGTGCTTAAATGCAATGGGAAAAAAGTATAGCTGTTATTAAAAGGCAATTCTCTCATTTAACAGGGAATCGACAAATACAGTAGTGGAAATCAATGTTCTGTTAAAATCAGCCCGCCCGCAACACCAGTGAGAATAATCCATGCTCAGAATGGAAGCCATACTTGTTTGAACAGTGATTCTACTCTTTAAATTCAATAAATAAAGGGAGGGGGGGGCCCTTTCATCGCAATAACTCCATGTGAAAATACACGAAATACACAATCCCTAGGTAATGGATTTTTTAAAACAATTTTCAAATAGGAATCAAATTTTTTGGGAAGGTAAAAAAAAGATCAAAAGTAATGGGATCACATTTAAAATTTTAACATTGTACCAATTCTTGTGTTTACAGTAAACAAATCATGTTTTGTTCCTCCTCCAAACGAACAAATTTATCATCTGACACTATCAGGGGTGTCAAATCCAAGTCCAGTAAGTAAAAACCCTGCCTAAGTTTGCTTGTAAACCCAGGTGCTGCTACTCAACCAACAAGCCAGCAGGTAAACAAGCTCTGGGGAACTTGCGCTTGTTTACCTGAATCATCTCTTCCTATACATTTAAAAAGCCATTTTCTGTAGGTGTAAAAAGCAGGATTACAGAGGATGGCATTCAATCATTTTCAATCAAAACTAGGCTGTGCGTATAACTTCTTGTTCTTCTAAATTGACATTCCTCAGAGTATTTTGTGTGCCGCCATCTAATGGTCAGGAGTGTAATTACACCCCAAATATGACAGTTAGTTAGAATTATAAAAAAAAAAATCCGTGCGTACCAAACCTGGCAATGGAGAAGGTTTTGCTATATTCTCACTGCTCGTGCGACCTCTCAAATTTTCCTAATTAGAGCCAGCATCTTCCAATGTTTTTCTTCTTACGCTTATCAAATGCAAACAAAAGCAAGCCGCACTAAGGAATCCCATCTAACAGTTTGATTAGTGTATTGTTTCACGACCGAAAATGTGCAAACTGTTCAAGATTCAAATTCTTCGTCAGAATCCAGAGCCAAGCAGCTGGCGTGCTCGGTGTAGTCGAACGCCGGGAACTTGGCGGGGAGATCCCGCCACTTGGTGTAATTGCTGAACTTCTTCTCTTTGATTGTCACAACAAAATTCTTCACATGTAGGCAGGGGCACTCGATTGCTCGGTACATCATCATTGTTCCCCATTTCTGCAACACAAGGATGGCTTCAGAAATTACGGGCAAAATTGTTTGGAAACTGTTAGCTAGACTCAGAGCGCCTAAATAAATAAACATGTTTTCTTCAACACTGTTGGAGTAATATTTCATTATGATTTATTATGTGTTATTATACATTTGTGATCGCTGTGGAAAGTCTGTTGTGACTGACAAACAGGAGCAGAGGGGCCGAAACTTGTTGCCTCTGCCTCTGCCTGGCCCCAGTTGATCTCAAGCCGGCAATAAGCGGAAACCACCGGAGAAGACGTTACTGCTGTTAGATGACATGATGAAATGATGTGCAAAATAGCTTATCTGTTAATGTCTGCTTGCAGAGACTCTGCAACAAAAACATATAAACAAATGCTGATTTCCCCATCCCTTAAAATTATGTAACTTAGGGACCCCAAACCAAATAAAAGTGAGGTTGATGGGAGAGGTGATTGGGAGTAGTTGAGACCAGCGTACGGCAAGCGTACGTCTCTCCTATTTCTCCTTGCGGGGGTAATTGTGGGAGAACCATACAGCTCTCCTAATTCTTCTCACAAGAAACCGAAAACGTCTTATCTCGTTTTTGTTTGTGAGATGTTTAGGAAATAAACCTAACAAATACTGTTTAGTGAACTAAAAAGAAGTGAAATATAGTTTACCTGTCCACAATCTTTGCATGCTATGGTGCCATTGGTTTCATAGTCAAAAGGTTCCTGAAGAGAAGTGTTTCCTTTCTGGATAAATAGTTCCCTGTAAGCAAATTGTATTTGTGAGAATCTTACCATAGTGGCAGCATACATGTACAGTATAAAAATAATGCTTCCGGAGTTGCACAAAATATCCTCACATATCAGCTCAGTGATCTCCACGGGTGCTTTTATTTTGGCTTTGCCACAGATGTTAGTATATAAAGAGTTTCACTGTGTGGCCAGTTTAGGATAAAATACAAATGTACAACAGTTTCTACCTAAATTGTGATGAAACGTTGACATGGTGCATGCCTTTAATGATTTGGATGTCATCACCGGTGCAGACAATCTTGCTGCAATGTCGGCAGCTTAACTTCACCTCTGACGGAAGCGCAAGCTTTTTATGTTTCTTATTATTTGTCATTCTCATCTTGTCTTCAAGAAGAGCCTGCATTTGATATTCTCCGATCTAAGGTAAAGGAGAAAAAAACAACAACTGAAAACTATCTCAATGCGATGTCAGGGAATTAGTTTAGAGGAGACATACCTGTTTGTTATATTCAGCAGGATCCATTGCTTGGATTCTCGTGATTGCTTTGCTCATCAAATTCACTCGGTAGTCATTGACAGATTCCCTCTCAGTCACTCCAGAGCCTTTCACCTCAATCACGATGTAATTGCTGTTCTGAGCCCGAGCTCTGCCTTTAGCCTGCAGAAAGTTATAAAACGGTGGACAAGCAACGACCATTGGAGCGATCTCACGGTCTAGTTTAACGTGATAGATGGTAGTCTCTAGTGGTAGTCGTTACAAAACTCAAATAATGTCCCACTCCATTCTTTCATGGAAACACGTACAGACTAAACAATAGGTGGGCCAGGATTGACCCCTGGGGAACTCCCAGACAGTTACCAATTTCAACAAACTATGTCCTGTTCTCAAGATCTGTCTGGAGCCAGTTTAAAGCAGCTTCTTACATTGCTACCCTGCGTGATAAGAGCACTAACCTGTATCATGGCAATGTCATTGGTCACACAGCCATAGCGGATGACAAAGTTGCAATCCGGTATGTCCAAACCTTCCTGTGCCACCGAGGTGGCGATCAGCAAGTTGACATCACCGCTGCGGAATTTGTTCAACACAGCCTTCTGTTCTGTCTGATGAAGATAAATAGGTACACATCAGTAGGAGTGCTGACATTGCGCAACAGGTGGCGCTGTGTTCTCACAGATGTCATCGGTTTGACAACACTCTGGTTTCCGCCGCCGATGACGTAGGACACTTTGACGCCGACGTCGGCAAATTTGGGATTCTCCTGAATCCAGTGACTGAGAGCGATGGCGCTTTGTCGCATTTTGGTGAAAACGATTCCCCTGGCATCCTCGGTGGTGGTGAACTGATACAGAACGCTTTTTTGTAGTTGTGACAAGCTGTCATTTTCATAAGATTGGTTCTCAGAAAGCTTTTCAAGTTCCTTCTTGTTTTCTGTAAGAAACAAAGCGAGGCTTGGTTTACGAGGCTTAACATTTTTGTTGTCATTTAAACGGCAGCAACATTATTCTGATACCTCGGAATAACTTGAAGAGTTCTCTCTCAGTATCGCTAATTTTTATGACGTGTTCATCATCAGGGCTGGATTTACTCTTCAACTCTTCCTCATGCTTTTTGTTCAGGAAACGGAAGGCATCGCACATGCGGATAGTGTTGCTGACTATCAGGGCGTCGTTGTATCGCCGAAGATGCTCCATGCAAACTCGTACTTTCTGATCTTCCTCTTTGGCCGCTAAAAAGGAGACCCAATGTTACCAGTGCGCAATGAAGGAAGCAAGGAAGTTGCTCACCTTGTTGCTCGCGTTGAACCACCCACTGTTCGTAGCTCTGAGAGCCAAGCTCACAGGTGGGACTCAGCTCGGCATGCATTTGAATCACGTTCATGATTTTCTTGATGACATCACCAAACGGGTCCTGTAAAAAGTGCGCGGTATGGCGCAAACATCAACGTCTTGTCGATGACATGAAATTTAATTTTTCGCTGACGAACCTTTTCTTTGTCCTCAACGTGTACAATTTTTTTGTCAGGTTCCTTGCTGTAATTCCCGAGATTCCCAGTCCAGATTTGAGAAGCATCCAGATTGGCACAAATCTACAAAAGAATTGGTGAGTAA
Source organism: Syngnathus typhle (assembly GCF_033458585.1). Classification (NCBI taxonomy): domain Eukaryota; kingdom Metazoa; phylum Chordata; class Actinopteri; order Syngnathiformes; family Syngnathidae; genus Syngnathus; species Syngnathus typhle. The sequence goes on along the minus strand of NC_083746.1, from coordinate 10,721,325 downwards.
ATCATTTTGATTCATGTTGTCTCGAGCCAAAAAGGTGTTTCTAGTTTTGACCGGTATGTAAGGGAGACACTTTATGGCTGCACATGCCAAGGTGGAACATTAGAAACAGCTTGCGAGAGAAATTTTGACAGATAAGCACAGTGGAACGTTTGCCGTGGGATCCACTTGGATTTAGAAGTTTGCAATTCAACCAGCTGTCTGGAAAAAATCTAACTCAAGGATCAACGATGCATGTTAGCTAGTAAGCTAGCTTCTGGTGGCATTATTGGCTTAAGAGATTTTTTTCATTTTTTTTAGCAAATGATTCAGTGGACACGCCTACAGTGTTTGAAGATAAAGTTTCAAATTTTAGACAATTGAGCCAGAACATTTTGTGATTAGACACGGAAATGTCTATTTTGTTTTTGCAACACCTTTCATGTTGCCCTTACCTGCAAAATGTAATCCTCCGCTGCCTTCAGTACTGTTGCGTCGCCGACCCCCAGCGAGGCCGTCATGCCCAGGATCTGAGGCAGCGGCACAATCTCCTTCTGCTCTTTCAGCATAATCCTGTTCTTGTTCTTCTGCTTCAGGTAACGCATCATCACTCGGTTGTAGACCTCGTCCTTCTTGGTGTGATGACACTCGTCTATTATAATCAGGGAGATATCTGCGGAATATAAGACAAAAAAAACATACACATGAATTCATTTACAAAGCAACAAATACATACATACATACATACATACATACATACATACATACATACATACATACATACATACATACATACATACATACATACATACATACATACATACATACATACATACATACATACATACATACATAAATAGTCCGTAACAATATTTAAAATCAAATCATGTCATTTGAGGAGTCAGCATTGTGATGATCCTCAGAGGAACCAAAGAGCGTCGGCTTGATGTTTTGTAAGTGATAGATGTTCTCATGTGAATTTCATCAGCCCCACACTGATGGCTGGAACAGGCGTGAGAAGTAGAAAACCAGCAAAAGGAAAAATGAAGATTAAAAATAAAGAAATAAATAGAAAAGCACGGGCTTCCAGGCGTTTCGACAAACAGCATATGTTCCACTTTGGTGGCTATTCCACCTTGGACTGTTGAGTGCCAACAAAAGCCGGACGACTTTGACAGGATCCTGTCAGGTATTGTCATGGGAGAGGCTTTGTGTCCTTGCTATTACTAAAAATATCAATATTTTACACTTAAAAGTTTTAAGGCCACATTTTTACTGAATGTAGTGGATTTCATTTAGCGTCTTTTTTTTTTACTCAACCAGCTTTGCTCTGCTTTAGCACTAGCATCGTTGATATTCTCAAATATATATAATATGAATATTTATTCATTTGATATCTTAAAACAAGATGACTTTCATTGAGAACGACAACCACATCTGCAATACATTGCACATTTGAGTTGTGGTGATGTCACTTCATAAATTTAACTGATTAAGAAGCATCTGCGATCCCTTTATTGAATCATATGTATGCGTTTTTACAAAAATCGGAGAATGCCCAGTGGGCATACATTGAATTCCGAGTTTCTTTTCCAAAACACCGCGAGCCGCTTCACAATCCTACGGACTTTGCAGTATCAGCAGAAAAAAAAGTTAGGGATTAAAGTCGAGGAATTCCTCGCGCTACAGCGGAGGCCAGATCAGACGAAAGTCGTTTCAAATCATACCCTTCAGATGCACTCCCTCGTCCTCTCCTTTGAGCGTCTTCTCCAAGTAGTTTTCCAGAATCTGGGCTGTGCAAATGATGACGTCGTTGTTCTTCACAATCTCCGTGAAAGAGATTTTGTGCATAGATTGCCCACTGACTCTTTCCACTTTATACACGTGCTTCAGAAAGGGATGGAATTCGTTGGTGTAGTGCTGCTCAACAAGTGGAACCTGTGTACCACCACCAATTTGTCACTAAATGCATTAGCGTTGGCATTACCATACATATTCCAAATTAAAAGAGCAAATAGCATTTTCATTCCAAGTTCAGCAAGATGTTTGGATTGAAAGATGTAAACGGATTGTAGCTAATTGTTTTCTACATTATGAAAATTTATTTACGTACCATATTGACCAGAAGGACCACTTTGCCAGTTTTCCCCTCTGCCCTCTTGCGGTCCAGATGCTTGCGGGTAATGTAGACCGCTATCCTGGTTTTACCACTTCCGGTCGGGAGGCATATGATGATGTTTTTCCCTTCCAAGGCAGGTTTAGCCACGTCCATTTGATAGTCTCGAAGCTCAATGTCATCTTTATCCAGGTCTCCATTAACTGCAATTATAGGCATAATAAGGCTCAGGAAAATTACGCAATTGTTTTTTTTTTCTCCAATCATGTGATTTTTGCCCACGGTGTTGGTATTGACAAGCGTGTTTTAAAATGGCATTGTAAATCTATTTGAAGGGAAGATTTGTTTATGGAGTTTTGGTATAATTAGCCAGCTAGCTAGTGTATAGCTAACTAGCGTGTAGGTAGCTCATTGAATTTATATCGTACAAGCTGCCCAAGTGCATTTTGAATATGGTTCTCTTAATATTGAGAAAATTGCCACGCTAATATTTACCGTATTTTCCGGCCTATAAGGCGCACCGGCCTATAAGGCGCACCTTCAATGAATGGCCCATTTTAAAACTTTATCCTTATATAAGGCGCACCGGACTATAAGGCGCACCATTAATGCATCATGTCAGATTTTTAATCCAAATCAAATCATTCTCCATTTTATCTTTTTTATTTCAACTTCAGACGGAAACAAATTACTTTATAATCATAAAATAATGATCCATAGTCTTTTTGAGTCATGATTCATAGTCTTCAGCGGGCCACTTATGATTGAGTTCATGACACAATGCTTTGGGCCAGTTTAAATTTAGGAATTTGGTCCATATATGAGGCGCACCGGGCTATAAGGCGCACTGTTGGTTTTTGAGAAAAATTTAGGTTTTTAGGTGCGCCTTATAGGGCGGAAAATACGGTACTTAAAAGTACTATTTTATTTAAAAAATATTGAGGTAACTAGCACTGCTAAGATGCACCCCTATTCTTTATACGCTTAATTTAATGTCCACCAAAGGATCTCAATATGTGGAGCAGATGATACTGAGGCATAAATTCAAAGGCTTCCATAACTCAAAAAAAAAAAAAAAAAAGCAGTTGAATATTCACTGAAATATGAGAACATGAAATGTTCCAGGAATTTTGAGGCACTGCGTTTTTTCGGCGAAGCTTAACATCTGCATGCCATTATCATCAGACACCTCCATTTTCCCAGCATACTTGTGACTGCATGATTTCATCCGTTTGCGAATGTTGCCATGCGGGCCGATCCATCCGAGGCAGACGATTACGACACATTTTTTTGTTTGGCAAAGTAGAAGGGGGGTAATGAACACTGCGAGGGCGGAGCCCCTCTTTCTTTTTTACCGATGTTGAAAGCGCTGATATCAGCAGATTATATTGATCAGGCCCTAATAAAGAAGATGTGATATTGGCGGCAATATGTTCCCAGTCTTCCAATGGGCAGTGATGAACCCATATTGAGCCAACATATGCTTTTCATTTGACTCACTGGCTCTGCTCTGTCTGCCTTCTTTCACCTCTGAGTGCTTTGTCACAGAACACACACAAAGCACATTTGCCAAGGACCACACCACTGAGGCACACGGATCTCTTGAAAACTCGCCGTCCTTTGTTGCTCCAAATCCAATTTCCATTTGAACTGCTTTGATTGCTCCTTAACGTGAGCTTTGTTTTCAGCAAACATTAACACCTAGTGCAGATTGCTGGAAGTCGAGCGAGTGAGTACGAACTGTTCCCACCTGGTGGCAAACGCTCTAAACTCCTGCTTAACTTGGGTGCGGCTTCTTCACCTTCACTTGCTTCTTCACTTTGGTACAAGTCTGAGGAGATGACAAGTGAGCAAATCAGCAGAGTGGTGGACGCTGGACAGTAAAGTTATGACAAAAAACATCCAACAATGATGATTATTAATAGACTGGGTCTTCAACAAGGAGTACCTATGACGTCATCCTCAGTGTCCTTGTCGTCCAAACGCTGACATGTAGAACTTTCTGGATTGGCCTTCCCTGGCTCACTTGTTGTAGTCTTGGCTTTTGTTTCGCAAGGTGGCGACAAGATAAAAGTCTCAGAAATGTTGTTGAAAAAGATTTTTTAAAAGGTGTAGGTTGTTCGGAATTACAATAAAGTATTTTGGTAATTTCACATAGGTTTAAGTTATTAATATTGGGTGTATACGGCAGTCCCCACGATTTACAATTGACAGGTTCATTACGTACTGTTGTGTGATGCGCGTGAGCCCCCTAGTGGTTACCTGCGGTATCGTCAGAGAAGCCTCCCATCAGTTTGTACAAATCATTGTGTTCAGTATCGCGCAGAATTTGGACAAATTGCGAGTACCATCCCGGGGGACACCTCACGATTATTTTCAGAAGTTCACGAGCTGCGTCTCTCTGTCCTTTATTGGCTGCTAAGTGAAGGATCTGGAATATGAACATAAAAAAATATGGCCTATTAGAATACAGTGTATGTTATTTCAATCTATATAATTGTACTGTCTTCACTTGGAGTTAGATGATTTGGATTGTTGGAGTCTCTGTACCTAAAGAAGTGACTGTATTTTAGCGGCTTTTGTCTGCCACCTTGTGGTCATGATTGAATTTCGTTTTGACAGCTCTTGCTCTAAAAAATAAAAACGAAACGTGTACTTACTTGGTCTTGGTCGTACTTGGGGATGAGCTCTCTCGCATAACACATCGTGCACACCTCTTTAGTGTCCATGCACACCAGACTGGGCACAAGGATGTCAATCATTCGCATACAGATGTCATTTTCGGCTTCCACCGCGGCGTCAGGCAGCTTTCCCCGCATGACGTCGGCCGCATGTGAGCATTCGGCGTGGGACAAGGCGTCCACGAAGGCCTGGAACCAGCCTGCCGGGTGCGGTTTGCGGAGCACGGCGCCGATCAGGACGTCCACCGCCGCCGAGTTGCCATCCTTGCGGGCCCTATGTCGGATGTCTTCTTTTTGCTCCGGTTCGAGAAAATGCAGATAGTCCAAAACTGGCTCCACTGCGACGTACGCTCGGAGCCTCGGCCGAAAGCTTTCGATTAGATTCTCATTGATTAAGTTGTTCTCAGATACTGACATTTTTAAAAGCCTGGTCGCTCTCCAATGAATCCAAGCCCTGTGTTTCTTTTCTGGTAAAACGAAAGTAAACTTTCGTTCGCGCAGTTCTCGATTCAGCCGAGAGGTGCCACCATTTGACAGTATGCGGTACCGTTAATTTAGTAAACTTAGTGAAAGTAAATAGTTGCATACAAAAAATGGGTACTGCTGTATTTTAGTAACCTTAAAAAGTACAGCCGATTAAATATACTTCGGTTTCAAACTCTCAATAAGACCACAATACCTGTTTTGAGAACCACCCAGACCCACATTCTGAATTCATAACGTTAAACATAGGTAACGAAAAAAAAAACTCATTCGTTCCAGTTTTTAAACGTGTCCTTTTATTGCCGATCCCTGTTTCAAAACAAATATTACTTTTTAAAATAATGAAAAGCAGCAGTAAACAAAAATAGACTTTTTTTTAACATCTGGCAATATTATTAATTTCATTATTAGTTTCTAGCAATATTTCAGAGTCCAACAAAATTGTGCTGGGAAAAGAAACAACTTGTTGATATGTTAAGAATAATCTGACGTAGCATTTGTATTGACATTGTAGGCACGAGACCCTATTTCGGGGCTGTTTATGTGCAAACACTAACTTTCTACCTGGTAAAAGAGACACGTATGCTGACATCGTTATAACGTGTGCTACTTTGGGCTAGCAAGTGGTGCAAAAACAATAACTATACAGATAGAAAAAAACCATGCATTTGTCTACAAATAATAGTGTCATAAACAGTAGGTGCACAGTTGTGACCTAAGTAATAATGCACATTGTATAAAGAGGACTATTACAGTATTCTGGATACTGTAAACTGCAGTGCAATTGTCCATAACCCCTGAGTCACATTTCAGAGAAGACAGGCATACAGCCGAGGATACACAAACAGTTCTCATACCTCAGTGTAAATGCTGATTTACACCGATACGTGCAAAAAAAAAAATACTGGGGTAGGTTCAAACGTCTTCACCCACTGATTCCAGTTAAGTGGCATCCAAATAAATCGGAAGCAAAATGAATCATTTTTCTCTTTTTTTTGTGTGTGTGACTCGTAGTACTGCATGCAAAGGTTTGGTTCTTGCGTTGTCTGCTAAATATGTGAGAAACTTGTTTCAATCCTGGACCTGCAGGATAGCTGGACTTGACTATCTTATCATGTGTCTGCGTAAAGAACATAGTGATGAATTCAAATCCATCCCCTCCATCTGCTTAGTCACTAAAAAGTATGAATCTAGTTGGAAATGGTAAAAAAAAAAAAGTCTACACACCCTTGTTCAAAAGGCTTTTGTGATATATCAAGGAATGACCGAGTTTTATTTAACATGACTTATAATGGGATTGAAGAATTCTGAACACAGCTACCCACAATCCTTGTTGCAATCGGGTGTGCACACTTATGCAATTGTGTAATTTTTGTTTGTTTCTACTTCTACTCTTGAATGGATTAAAAACCAATTCAATTGAGTTTTGTGGGGTATTGGTCGACTGGTTCATGGCGGAAAAGGTTTTGAAATTATTTCTCACCAAAATCTGGAAATTGAACAGGGAAGTGTAGATTTTTTTTTTTATATCCATTCTACCAAATTACATATCCCAAAAAATGTTGTGCTAAAAAGATATTTTCTCATTTTCATCCATATATTGGCTCATTTCAAACAAATTAGGCAATTAGATTTTCATCACATTCATTTATAGAAAGAGCCCAAAAAAAGATCTTTTTAAAAATACTTAACAGTACTTTCTTTTTTTTTTTGTTCTCACTAAACTGAACAGCTTGGAGGAGGCGACTGCTGGTGAATATGTCATTACGTGCCAGTCCTATTCTACTAGCTTTTCCATTTCTCAAGCGATGTTTAATTATGACCTTTACGGTAAAAATGCGAGCATATTTTTGATATTTTTTTTTGTCTATCCAGACATAATGTACACTACTATATGTGTGAGGTTTTGCATAAAACAGAACGGCTGTCGGTGCTCTATAGTGGCCTTGTTGGTGCTTTGCGCTCTCTGAGTGCTTTTACATTGAAAATACATATTTATACCAAGGGTACTGTTGTACTGCAACAACAGTATTTCATCCAAATGCATAAGAAAAAAAAAAACACATTAAATATATACTACTAAGCAACTGCAAATCAAGAAATATATATTTGTCTGTTGCTGCATGCTGATAAAAAGTATCTACTATGTAGTTACAGCCTTTTCACCCAGAGGTTTGAACACAAATGTTGAGAGGTTTATGGTCTCTGTAGCTCTGGGTCTGAGTCGGGTCTGTGGAGTCCAGTGGCGTTGAGGTTGCAGTCGGAAGGAGGCGAAGACGAGGATGATGTCGGAATTAGGATCAATGTGGACTGTTGCAACCTGCTAATCTCTTGTTGCTGTTCTGCTTGTCTTTGTAAAAGCAACGTTGAAAGGTTGTCCTCAACTGGGACCTTCAAGCTGGCCAAGCTCGGCCTTGAGTCTTTGGATTCTTGGAAGGCCCTCTTTACTTTGTGGTTAGGTCCCTGGGTGGGAGAGAGGATACACTGAAGGTTGACGATGGCACCGAGTTGGTGTGTTCAAGTAAATGTCAACTATCAAATAATTACTGTCAGTAGTCCTTAGAATTTACGATTTACGGCCACGTGTAATCGCAGAACTATTGATTTTAATTTCATCTAACTCAGGAAGGAGAAGGTGGCCAGTCAATCATCATCGTTGTAATTTGACTTTGACACTCTGTCTTCACTTACTTGACTTTGCGTATGGCTGAAAAAATGGCTCGCTGTCAAGGCAGCGGGCTGAATCTTCACGGCAGATCCGCTATAGTCTGGACTGGCGGTCACAGTGCTGTAAGCTGGAGGACCCAACGCGGGCTGTCTCTGCAGCAGCTGCAGGATGGTCTGAATGTCGGACGTTAGCTGAGACTCCAACCTGAAAAACGGATATTTGATGACTTCCCGTTTTACTTTGAAGGAATACGGAAAAGGTTAGCGGATTAGACGATATCGTGACAGTGTTTTAAAAATAGAAGCAAATATTCACAGATAACAATTTCAAAGGTTTAAAGATACTTAGCATGGTTGAAAGGGACATTTAAATTCTTCTCTATCGATAGACGTGTTGTGACTAGATTTGAGTTTAATTAATCACTACTCATGGAGATAATTGCGATGACTAATCACCACTTTGTTTCATTTTCTAGCTTTTCGTGTGAGACCCAAAAACGGATGAAAGAAACACCAGACCACCAGTAAATCTGGAATTCTGTTTTTGACGAACTCGGAACAAAGACTCAAGCAACATGCAAAGTTTGAAACCTCAAGGTAAGCAAAATATTTACGACGTCTTGAATTGTCAGACACTGTTTAGCTTACCAATTGCTAAATATTAAACATATTTTGTGGTAGTCATGCAATGACAAGATAATAAGTGGATAGATTAGACACCACGAAGACTAAACTGGAAAAGGTTCGTTTTCTGACCACTAGAGGGGGCAGTTGATCCATGGCAGTCGACAGAGGCTTGTGTTATGGAAACAATTGTGTTTTTTTACCCGTGGTGATAATTGGTTTATGTATGGAAGGTGTGAATCTATTGTTTACTGTGAATAAGTACACTCTTTCCATGAATGTATCTATGACTACATTTAATCATTAAAAAGTCATCTGCTTGAAGGTTGTAATCAATAATGCATACCACAAAATATACTATACTTGTTGTCCAAAACCACTAAAAATCTCATCCGTCCAGGTCATATAAGGGAAAAAATGGGATAGGTTATATTTTAGAGTATGACATGACTTTTTTGTGCGAAAATAAAATGAGCCAGACACGTGGTGCTGATGCCAGTGTCATTCCCCAGCCAAATATACCTCCTGCTGTTCATTTGTGTGTCACTCTCTGGCTGCTTGCTGGTTACGTTGTTCAAACTTTGCCTCTTCTGAATATGACATCAAAACTACATCTGCTCACGCATTGATGTACGTGTTTGTCAAATTTTTTTTTTACCAATTCATTGTTGGCCATTTTTGGATATCTTAAGATTGTATCGCTCTAATTCCCACCTACACTATATTAAGTCCAACAATTTCTCTTGCCAGGTAGATTTTCTTCCTCCACGTTCTATATTTGTTTGAGCAAAACGAGAGAAATCCTGGCAGGGATCTTGGTGTAAGTGCAGCTTACTTTCATTTGTGTGGGAGGTGACTTTTTTTTTTTTTTTAAAGCACACATTAGAATCGACACACAATGCATGAGTAGTTGGCCTGGACTATGAATAAAGATAATAATCATGATTTTTATTTTTAAGTGCTCTTTCAGAAAGCTTTCAAAATGCTCTGACCGGTTGCCTTATGCTTTATTTTTTATTTATTTTGCCCCCTTCCAGAAATTCCTGAAACTCCGGCATTTACGACCTATTAAAAGTGCTTTAAGGGGCTCTGGCAGAATATTGCACTGATGCGGGTAAAAAAAAAAAAAAAAAAAAATCAATTACATCAGTAGTTCTTAAACTTTTTACTACCTAAAAATACATAAATAAAACCAGAATAAATAAATTGCTCTCCAAGTACCACTATCATGACCAATAACAGTAGCCTAGTGAGCCGAAGCGATCATCAAACAAATGGATTAAGCCCCCACCCCTAAAAAAAAAACCCTACCTGTTCAAATGTTCCTGAAGTTGATTTAAACGCTGTTCCACCTCTCCGTAGGTAAGCTCGCTAGCCGAATTATCATCTCCTCTCAGCTCGTGGAAGTGTGCTGCTGACTCATCCAGGTAGTCGCCCGGCTTCTTGCACACCCATTTATCACAGCACAGATCTGCAGAGAGTGCAAAAAAGCAACATGCATTCTTTACACGCATACATGTGTGCCATCACACACCAAAACCACAACAACAACAAAATACCTGCTTGTTAAAATAGCCTGCCATTAATTTCAAAAGGATTGCTGAGTGGGAAGCTCTTTGTCGTAATTCATCAGGTTTTTGTCCGGGTGGAATCACGAGACAAACGAAGATTGTTGTTATCGCGGCCGGACACCTAGTGTCGTTACCGTTGCTTTCCAATCACGTGTGTCGGGAGCCCTTTTCGGATTAAAAAATAAATAAATCGGCCGCTCGTATTTGGTTTGTCTATCTGCAACCGCAGTGAGTGCAGGTGGCTTTTTACTAGCACGATGAGCCGTAAAGATACGAGGCGAGCCCGTTCTCTGTTGTGCGTCCCTTTTCTCACCAGCGACATTGTGCTTTTGTCCTCACACTGCTTCAACATCCACTGAGCAAGTGAAAGGAACAATGCAAGGAAGCCTTATCGGGAAAACAACACGTTGTAGAAGTGACAGCACGAAATGCTAGCCACTCTGCTTCGTATGTTTGAACTGCCAAGCTCGCCAAATGTTGTCATGGAGGTGTTGCATACGGAGGCCGCGCCGCTAAACAGGAGCATCAAAGCGCTCTGGCCGAGTGTGTGAGCCTTTCAAAGGGACTTCTTTGATGCTTTCCTTGGTGGCGGAACATAGCGCAGCGGTGTCCAGTTGCAGACGCTATTTGCAGCGCCTCGGATCGTTAGCGCGAGGCGTTTACTGCCTGGACCACTTTTGATGCGAGAGGGAATACGTTACACAATCGTACTGTAGAAAGCCATAATTGGATTCTTTGGATGACGGGCTCACACATCAAGCCCAGGTACCACCACCACCACCACTCCCGCTATTTAAAGAAAGAGTGCCCCCTCCCGTCTAAAGGGAACAAATGTGTTACCTTGAAAAGATGGACTTCTCCTCAAGCCGTCTGTGACCTCGTTGTGTCCGAGAAGATTAGAGTCGAGAACAGGGCTGCTGGGTGTCGAGGGACCCCGAACTTGGGAACATCTCTTTAGGCACAGATTTGACTCCCTCCTACTTTCTACTTCTGGACTGACTTCATTGAGTTCCACTGGAGAACAGTAAATAACAACGCTTGTCCATTAAGCATGATTGGCGATGTTGTTGTTGTTGTCGTGTATTGATTCACTTTCGAACACTTGCCTTTGGGCGGCTCCGGCGTGAAGGAAATCCTTCTTTTAATGCTCCTGGTGCCCTCACCGTCAGAGTCGCAGCCCTCGGGACTTGGGGGCTGCAAAAACATAAATATTTCCCGGTTTGATTTGTCTCCCAATCTCAGGCAAGATTTGTTGAGAGAAAACACAGGCAAAGAGCAAACGCCACTAGCTAACAAGCATACAACGGCATTCATTTATGTTGTTTTAATGTATTGATTGATTATTTGATAGTCAAAGGGTACATAAATAAATGTTATTGATGATGACATAAGGTGTGGAACGATTAGATTCGGTTTGATTTGTTATACCCGTCTTCAAAAAACAAGCTTAAAATACGCCAGCCGACTTTTGTCGCATATCAAGGTAGCTGTCACTGTATCTGCAGCACGTGCCACCATTGTAACATTCCCTTCTACCTTTGCAGACTCATCTCGGAGATTGAAGGTCAGCTCCAGGTTGGCAAAGAAGTAGTCAGCAAACTCCGGATACATGTCCAACACCTCCAAAAGGTCCTCCCGTTGGATGGTGCTCAGGTCGCAGTAACTCAGAGCTCGCACGTCAGCGTTGGACTTTCCAGGTTTGGCAAATAGATGGATCATTTCACCAAAAATATCGTTTTTCCCTGGTTGTCACAAACACGCACACAAAAGACCATTTCAGTATGTGGAGCTCTCTATTTAGGTTGCGTTTGAACTTTACCTTTGCTATGTGTCTAGTTTGGTATTACTGTGAATCTAACCTAACCTAACCTAACCTAACCTAACCTAACCTAACCTAACCTAACCTAACCTAACCTAACCTAACCTAACATAACATAACATAACATAACATAACATAACATAACATAACATAACATAACATAACATAACATAACATAACATAACATAACATAACATAACATAACATAACATAACATAACATTGTGTATAATTAATATGATAAGTAGAGATACATAATTGCCGAAAGTCATAGATTGGTTATCCCTATATCGCGAAAATGCATTTTCCCTTTGTTGCCATGGCCTTTTTAGAACCACTGGCAGAGCTAAAGGGGGGGCTGCTGGGGCACTGGCATATCCACATATCCACCCCTCCTGGGAAACACAAATTTAATCTTCCCCAAAATGTTTTAACAGAATTATTTGCGACTCCATGCCCCACCCCCAACGAGTCTAGAGTGTACCCTGCCGCGCCATTCCAAAGTCAGCTGGCTTTAAGCTCCATTTTACTTGTGACCCCCACAGTAAGGACAAGCATTATAGAAAATGAGACGGATGGACTCTGTAGTGCAATGAAGCACAAATATACAGATACAGCTCTTTTGAGACTTTTCTATCCAGTTAGTCCAAAATGATTTCTTGGTCTCGTGCATGAACGAGCACAGAAAAGCACCTAATGATGCAATTTCTGCAGTGGAAGTTGATCTACTGTAAATCAGTAGCAAATGAACTGCTCGGGGGGCCAGAGTTGAAGATGTTATTATACACCTGCGCACAGGGCACAATGTACAGAGCTTTTGCTCGTTTGGCTGCGGGCGAGCCTCATAGCTCAAATGTGGCATTGTGCTAAAATGCAGCTTTCCCTTCTCAAGAAATGGAGCAAAGCGCTGCTGATCAAGCAAGTTGGCGCCATCACGCTGTATGGTGTATTCAAAGTTGCCTGATCAATGGGATGGGTGGCATTTTCTGTGGCGATGTTAATCACGAGTCCGTGTGATTCAGCAGCTCGCGCTTAAGCCTCATTGTGTCACGTTTGGTTTTGGAGGGCATTCATCTCATGGACAAATGCGTTTTTAATCCGAGCTCACCTGGCTTTGCCTCGTCCATGAAAGGCTTTATTAGACCTTGTGTAATACGCGGTCATAAAATGTTACACAAATTCAGCTAGGATGAAAATTGTGTTTTTTTTTTTTTTTTTGGAAAGGATAATCCCCCATCTTCCCATGCTGTCAAGAATCAGCCGACAGTTGCCCGTGCTCTTTTAACAACCTTTTGCGAATCCACTTAATAGAAATGCCAGCGCCTCGCTCTTGGCACCGCACGCCTGTCGGCCAGAGGGCAGAAGCGGCGCGGGTGGCGTCTGTCAAATATCTGTTGACGTGAGGCGTTTTAAAAGCAACAATTAAAAAAATAAATAAAAAAGCCCTTCGTTGCATCTGTGGAAAATTCAAACCGAACCCTTTTCCTGCCTGTCATTGGATGTGTTTTTCCTATAATTTAGTACATGAGTTGTATTATTCTGCATACCTGCTTCACAATTTAATAGAAGCAAAGCTTTACGAAGATGATAACACACACGGCGCTCACAGTGCTTTTTGATTTTGAATGACTGACTCCAAATGTGTGTGAATGACAGCACTAGCCTCTTGTATGGGGGATCTCAGCAGATTATGCCGTTATTACATAATGTGGGCAGTGAGTTTATCACCAATGTGGATGCCTGCCAATTCATCCTTAATGCACTTAGTGCACCGTGAAATGTCAACCAAAAACATTTGCCTGAGATAGGACATAAGTCATACGTCTTCCACGCCTTACTGCGCTTGACGTTAACACAATTTGGGATCATTTTGCTGAAGACAATAAAAAAAAAAAACCAAGAGATGCGATTTACCCAAAATGGCCACCACAATGTCATCTTTCAGGATCTCAATAGACCCGCGGGAGAGGAAGTAGAGGGCGGTGAGTACGTCGCCGCTGTGGACCAGAGTGTCTCCGGGAGGGGCGTGAGTGGTCTTGAAGTGCATAGCCAAGGCCCTCAGGCAGCCTTTGGTGGCTCCTTGGAACACTTTGCAGTTGTGCAGGAGATTATTATTGAGATGAAGACAAATATCTGCCTGTAGGCACTCCGGAAAACCTTTGAGCACCTGTAGGGAGGAAATGAGTGCCCAATTTAGACCAATCAATCGATAGTCCATGGGAAGTGCTTTGTGGTTGTCGACTGAGGGGGAAAAATATGTTGATACGGATGATTAGTGTCTCATCCCATCGATGGATAATTCTAATTGTTAAAGATAATTATCGGTGGTTTGAGCTTTGAGCCAATACGATAGAATGACACTTGAGCTCCACGTGCTCCCCCCCACTTGTTTCTCGATGGGGGGGCTGTTTGACACAGTGACCCACTTGACTGTTGAATTATACAAGGTAATAAAATGTAATACGCACCTCCTACTCTTGCCAAAGACATCAAGTCGGTAATGTAAAGCAGACAAAAGAGAAAAAACACTTGGCCTTTAGAGTTGCGTAGATATCACCGTGATGGCTTTTTGCCAGCCGTTTATTTACCGTGTTCATGTCGATGCCGTTGGTGTAGGCCCAGGAGTGCTGGAAATACTCCTCCAGCCTCTGTCTCAGCGGATTGGGTATCTGATGAAAACGGATGAACTCTTTGACCCGTAACATTTGCGCGTGGTAGCGTGCAGTGCCCGAGTACAACCTCTGGATGATGGCCGAGACGTTTCCAAAGATGCTGGCGTACATAAGGGCTGCAATACGGACAGGACAGCGCTTTGTATTTAGTGGAAACGACTCGCGATTTTGCTTACGACGCCCGCCAGTCGACGGACTCACATCCAATCAGCATGACACAAATGGAAAAGATCTTCTCCGAATTTGTGTTGGGCGAAACGTTGCCAAATCCAACGCTGGTTAAACTGCTGAAGGTGAAGTAAAGCGCCGTGACGTACTTGTCCTTAATGGACGGACCAGAGTTGGGATCGCTGTAGTTGTATTTCTTCCCGATGGACACTCCCAGATTGTCCAGCCAGCCGATCTTGTGCTCCAAGTAAGGCTTTTCCACATTGCCGATGGCGTACCAAATGCAAGCCAACCAGTGGGCGATGAGAGCGAAGATGCACATCAACAGCATCAGCACGGCGGCACCGTACTCCGAGTAGCGGTCCAGCTTCCTGGCCACTCGAACCAGACGGAGCAGCCTCGCTGTCTTCAGCAGGCCGATCAGGGTGGTCGTCTAAACACATATCGACGGTTAGTAGGGTTGTCATTCGATTATTCGACAGTGTTAAATTACATTGAAGGTGATATATAGCGAGGGTTGCATGTGCAGTATGTCAACTGTCGCTAGTGTAATAATGTCACAAGGTTTGGTGATACATATGCTGACTACGGAGAAGCCATTCCCCAAGAGAGCTAATAAACAAGCCAAATGTGACTACGTACCACAATCTATTCATTTGGCCACACGGCATTGTGCTGACTTTTGTTGCCGCCGAGAGTCGTAATGTTTGGCGAGCGTTACTGACTTGCGTATCGTCATTATGCAAACATTAGCTGTGAGATAATTCAGAGAAAATGCAGCGAGGGCATTTGCGGGCTCTGCAAAACAAAATTATTCCGAGGTTGTTTTATTCTCGTAAACCAACATGGAATACCGTATCGTACACGGCGGATTTATTCTGACCGGAATTTGTGCGCATTTGGAATTATTGCTTGTTTTTTTTTTTTTTTTATTTATTTTTTTACTAGTCAGGGCTCAGCACAGCTACAGTATACAATTTAAATTAAGCCGTGACAGATGTAACGAGTTCAGTCACGTTTATCTGCACAGGGATTACGTAATGTAGTCTCTGAAGAGCTCCTCACTTTCTTTGTGTATGTCCAATGGGACAAACATAAACAGCTTCATATATATCCGTTTTTAATAACGCTTGGCCTCATGAGGGAGGCAGATAGTGGAGCTGGAACTTGTCCCAGCTGACTTTGAGCAAGACTTTGGGTTATTCTGAAACAGGGTTGTTGTAGTAGAGAACAATAGCTAACAAAATAATTAAAATAAAAAAAAAAGCGTTTTTGCTGATGACATAAAATAAAAAAAGTTAAACGCCTTTACAAATACTAAACGCTCACTCAATATAACTGCAACTACAGCAAAAGTCGCTGTTGGAGTCATCCAATTAACTCATTTGCTACATTGACGACTATAGACGTGAAACATTTTTGTTAATATCATACGTGAACTTTTGGGGTTCATTTTAAATGTATTTATTTTGGTCTGACAAATATATTTCAAGTGTGTCTAAATAAATAGATAAATATAAAACAATAAAAATCCATATTCCTAGCCAATTGAAAAGACAACTCAAAAAGACTGTATAAAATGACGAATAATATACACCTTTTTAGCGGGGTGTAAAATTACTTGCGAATTTTGCGGCAAGGCTGCATCCACGAATATCATTACCGTTCCAGAACAGCGAGTGAGTGTGAATGTCAGCCAGGAAAGGCTCCATCTCACCTGTGACCCGAGTGCGAATGAGCTGTATAGAAAAGGGATAGCGAGATGACACTGTCCGCTTGCATCAACCGTCAAATGATTGGTTTGCTCGCCGCCGCCATGCACCGCAAGACGGACACTCCATTTTCTTTAGGTGTGCAAAGTAAAGCACCGCAATTGAAATTTACAAAGACTCGCATCGCTGACTCAGCAGTAGCAGTGACGGCAGTGGTCAAAAAAAAAAAAAAGATAATGATTATGGTTTATAATCGGGAGCTTTTCTGGTGTAATGGAGTGCCCGCAAAGCACGATCAAGCACTGAAGTGGATCCAGAGCCATCAAACAAGCTGGCGGGCCTGGCAGCCAGCCGACCAATGACTAACATCTGCATGTAAGCTGTGCACACGGCTCTGTTGGCCCCCCTCGTCACATAAATGCATCAATGATTGCCATTTGGTAAGCCATTAATCCTTGTAAATGGATTCGAGAATGAGGACCATTCAAAAAAAAAAAACAACAACATGAAATTTAAAGTAATCCTTCCATTGCTGAGACAGAAAGACTTAGGCTTTAAGTAATGGCCTGGGTGCCCAAGTCTGGACTCAATAAAGAGATGACTGGGTAGGCATGACTCATGCCGTAATACTCTCGTCCCTTTGAAGAAAGAAAAAAAACAGGTTAATAAATAAATAAAGTGAAGAGATAACAAACCTCATCCGATCCTGAACCGAAGATCAGTAGGTCAAAGGGGATGGCCGCCACCATGTCTATTAGGAACCAGCCTTTAAAGTAATGGATGGCTATCTTGGCGGCGTGGCTGACCACCTCCTCGTTCTGGTTGACGTACGTGGTCCTGAAGTTGATGAGGATGTCGATGATGAACATGATGTCCACGATCAGATCCACCACGTTCAGAGGGCTGCAGGAGTAGCCGCATTTGCGCCTCCTCTGCTCCTCTTGGTCGTTGAGGAGGAAGGCGGCGGAGTAAGGCGTGAGGATGGCCGTGTAGATGACCAGCAGCAAGATCAGCCAGTCCCACACCGCTTTGAACGGGCTGTAATGCAGGATGGTGAACTTGTCGATGCGGTTCGTCTGTAGTTTGTACTCTGGAAGAACGTCGGCGCCCAGTGACAAGACCTGGAGGAGATCAAAAGACTTAGAATGGATCTATTTTTAGATAAGCAGAACAAAAATTACGTCAGTAGCTTCCCCATAAATACCGTGTTTTTCCACGCATAATGCGCCCCCGTGCATAATACGCACCCTAAAAATGGCATGTCGATGCTGGAAAAAAGCCTGTACCCATGTGTAATACGCACCCAAATTTTGACTCCTACTTAAGTCCTTAAACGTAAAATTATTTCAGAAAAAAGATCATCCTTGGGAACAACAGGATGTTATTCTGCCGGACAGTATCACTGCGCATGCGCTAGCAAACTCGATAGTGAAGAAATGTTTCGGATTTGTGTAGGGTACATTGTGACAGCAAACGAGCAGGTGATCGAGCAAGCGTCTGATACGAGAGCGTTGTGTTCGTATGGAGCGTGGTTTGAAGTGAACAGCAGAGAAGAAAGGAACAAAGCAAAGTGTTGCGAAATAAAACATTACCTGTAATATGCATTTTGTTATTTGCTGATTGAAACTGCTAATTAAACTGTGAATTGAAACTAATAGGTAGAGAACTGAACTTTCGCTCTTTATATAGCTGACGTCTCTTGCGCATCCGTTCTGCGCATACTGTCATGGCGGCCTCCGTATGATAGCCGGTCTGCGATGGAGATTAAAAAACAAACAATATTTGACAATAACACACCATCAAGGATTGCACCATCGCATCAAACGATGTGTCGTCAATTATGAATTTTACTAAGTGTGTTGGGCAGGATGGCTGAATGCGAGGCGCGATTGACAACAAACAAGAAGAAAGGTGTAATTTCAATTTCGAGGGAGATTTTCCTCAAAAATTGTTGTACCCATGCATAATGCGCACCCCAGATTTTAGGACAATAAATTAGTTAAATTTTGCGCATTATGCATGAAAAAACACGGGATAAAATAATGCAAACACAAACATTGACTTTTTTCCAAACTCCCTAATTCAACAATTCCTTTCTGTTTGCGTAAAAAGCAGGATGATGGAGGACTGACTCAGTCAATAATGTAATCTCTTCATAAAGATAGAGCGTGAAACATTCCCTCTTTTCTTTTCTTTTATGTAATTTACAGAGTGTGACAAATCAAATAAAAATATGCATTTTTTATCCATTTCGTAATATATTTTCGTTCTAAAAATATCTCGAATTTACTCATGCGAGGAAGTCAGATCTATTAAACTACACGTCAAAACCATCAAAGCTTTTACTTATTAGATTGATTGTTTCACATATGATTTATACCGTCGGCACCTTTCTTCAACGATACGACATTATAATTTATTACAGATAGGTTTGTAGATTGGGGACTTGGCTTTGAGAAGCGCTGACTTACACAAAAAAAGCGAAACAATGCATTTGCGTGGTGTAATAGCCGTTAATTAAAAGTAAAATTGCACGCTCGGGTAATTCTTCTTTGCCTAATCGTCCTCCCTCAGAGACTCTTGACAAATAGATCAATGAGGAAAAAGCCAATGTGAGTGATGAAGCCTTCTCGCCGGAATTAGCGACAACAATGCAACGACTGCGGGCGCTCGCGATGTACACGCTCGACAATTCATAACTTTAGTAGAGCGAGAGAGACCAAAACTTTAGTTTTCATTTCCTCACACGAATCCATTCTGACTGGATCGTAAATTATTCAGTGTCCTGTGTCATCCGCGGGGTTTTGGCCTAACAAGCCGTGGATGACAAAGACGACTCTCCTGTGCCATAAAAAAAAAAAAAAGTGAAGCTGTGGGCAGCAACGGAGTCTTTTTCGTCACTGCACATTCCCCCGATGTTGAAGCCATGAATTATACAAGAGACTCGAGATGGGCGCTCATGTCTCGTCGCCGTCCCCGAACACTAAACCGAGGTCAACGGGGACGAAAAGTGTTTAATCACGATGATGCTTTGCTCATTTATACATGCGGGATGCGTGTTGAGTCGAAACGCTTTCCCCAGATTACATCGGGCAGACCTGCAGTATTACATCTTTGTACTTTCGTATGCTTCAAAAGTGGAGAGTGAGGGTGAGAGTTATTTGTTTGCTTGCTTAGAAAATAACGTGGTTATTTTCATTGGTTGTGCTAAAAGACACAATGTCAATCAAAAATGCATGAGAAACACACTTTATAAAAAAAGTAATAAAAAAAAAAAAAGAAATTGTACAATACATGTCAGCGGTTCTCAACGTATTTGATCAAAAATCGTTCAATGAATTTGAACAATGAATGAACCAATTTGTATGTCCCCCCTTCTGTCCATTCATCTTGACTTCTATATCTTTTTAATTCAAGGTCGTCTGTCTGTAGGCTTTGGGTTTAACGTGCAAGTCAAAGTCAATTTTATTACATTGGACTTTTCTCTATTAACCTCGCCTAAAGCTCTGAAATAAGATGAGAAGCAAACCAACTTTTCTCCAACTCATTATTCTTCCTGTGCTTTCCAGGAACGACCCCTCTCTCTCTCTCTCTTTGTGAATGTCACAGCTCCACCGCTGGGGCTTTGGCAGCATCCCAAGCTCACAAACAAAGTCCCGCTAAGCCGCAGGCACTGACTTTTTTTTCCCCTCGACTTACCATGGAAGAGCTTTTTCGAAACTAGTTCTCGAGGGGGGTTGGCCATCAAAAGTACCGGATTGTAAATGATGGCTCACCTGTGTGACTTTCTCCGTGACGTTGTGTGTCCTGTCTTTGACCTTTGGCGCTATGATGGTCTTCTCCGACGTTGGAGGAGAGTGAGTCTTCTTGTCGATACCTTCGGAGAAGGTGAGCGCGATCAGGGGGATCTTGTTGATGGTGCTGTACTTGTTGATGTTGGAATCCGACGTAGAGCCCAGCAGGCTGGACTTGACGTGGTTAAACGGACCTGCCGATTAAGAACCGTGTTATCTGTCATTGGTCCAGTATGGGACGGGCCGATGTTCTAGCAAACATACCTTCGTTTGGATGACGGTCCCTAAATATGCTTTTGGAACTGGAGCTGTAGCCTTCGATCTCATGGACAGAGGACGCCCGCCTCATGCTCATGATGCTTCCTCTCGGGAAGGTATTGGATAAGGAGGTTGAGGAGTGGTGTACCTCCGTCTGGTAAATCTTCTCCCACGGTAGTTTGGGGGACGAATGGTCGAGGGGTTCAGCCGCCACGCTGGTTGGAGAAGAGTGGTGGCTGGAGCTGATGAGGGCGTGGGTGTCGTTGGCTTCCATTGGACTGCACATGCTCTTGGTGGGCGAGGGGAAGCTCTGCAGGGCAACCAAGTCCTGGTTGTCTTTGGGCGAGTCCACCATCACGGCGTCCGGGTCCTCTTGCGGAAGCGATTGCTTGTTGGTATTCATCAGGCTCAAGGCGGCCTGGCGGAAGCGGAAAAATCGACTCCCTGAAAGAGGGCAGAGATTTACAGCGTTAAGTTACGAGAAACGGCAGCGGCGGCGTTTTAATGGAAGGGTGTGAAACTGCCTTTACGAAAAAAAGGGTTTTTATGACCTGAAAAATATTATGTGGTTTATATTAGGCAGTTAACAGTGTAAACCTGAGAACAGTCAACTCACGTTCATTCACCGGGCACAGGGACTCCGAAATACCGCAAATTCAATTTTTCATGCTAATCCAAGTTAGATATGCGAAATTTGTTGGCCTTTCCAAGCAAAACCTTTTGACTCATTAACAATCGATTAGCACAGGGATGAAAGTGAACCCTTTGTGAGGCGCCCCTCTCTCAGCATCCTCCTTCCATACATAAATAATAGCTTTCCATCTGTTTCCATACCCTAAACGCGCTGATGTCATCACCCCTGAAAGTGTCTAACAGAGCTCGGAAACTCCCGGAGAGAGAATTATAGATTTTCTCGGCTGTGATGAACCACCTGCCGGGTCGCACTGGTCGTGGCTCCCTTAACGGGGTGGTTTGAAGGAACAATACAAAGTCATTCATTAGTTTGGATTTGGATCTTTAACTTGTGACTATGCCCTTGTCGGTAGTGAAAGACGCGTTTAATGCTTTTGCTTTATATTGAGCGCAAGAATGTAAAGGGAAAACACCAATCACGACAACAACAAATATTCTCATCCTTGCTTTCAAAGCAATAAATATTTTGCTCTTTTAGTCATCGCCTCTCGCTCAAAGTAAGCCGAGATCGACTCCAGCTCGGCAGCCGACTCTAATGAGGATATCGAAAAAAGATGGATGGCACTTGGACTTCACTAATAGACTCATTTGTGGAGTGTTTCGGCTTGTCTACAAATCCCGCACTGCTTTATCTTACGTACATTGTGGCTGTAGTAGAGATGAAAATGGACGTACAATGTGAGCACAGATACGACTAGAATGCTAAGGGCTTGAATAAATTCCTGCTCCACAAAATTAATCTTTGAATGCTGTAGGAATTTTGAGTAACTTGGAAATGTTAGCATATTTCACTTTGAAGAAATATTTCATAACACCACAGCTAGCTGTCTAGCTCTAGCTGGCGTTAAGCTATAGCTAGCAAACTATCTATCTATCTATCTATCTATCTATCTATCTATCTATCTATCTATCTATCTATCTATCTATCTATCTATCTATCTATCTATCTATCTATCTATCTATCTATCTATCTATCTATCTATCTATCTATCTATCTATCTATCTATCTATCTATCTATCTATCTATCTATCTATCTATCTATCTATCTATCTATCTATCTATCTATCTATCTATCTATCTATCTATCTATCTATCTATCTATCTATCTATCTATCTATCTATCTATCTATCTATCTATCTATCTATCTATCTATCTATCTATCTATCTATCTATCTATCTATCTATCTATCTATCTATCTATCTATCTATCTATCTATCTATCTATCTATCTATCTATCTATCTATCTATCTATCTATCTATCCATGCAACTACCAAAAATGTACGAAAAAGTACGAAAAGTGAAACGTGAATTCCAAAGACACCTTCAGCTCAACACAAGCCGTCCCGTCATCAACCCTTAGATCCCCTTTGTTCAAGTACGCTCACAAGCAATCAAATGTGATTAGTCATGTTAGCTTTGCCTGCTCACACGCATGTTTACATTCGCAAGCGCAATGCTAGAGGACTTCACGCTGAATGAAGAAAATGGCTGAGATTGAGTCACAAAGGAGATGCTGAAGGAAAGAAGGCTTGTTGATATTTAAACCTCCTGACATTCATCCAAACAAAAATCAATCAATCAAAATAAACCAGGCCTATAAAAACTCTCGAAAGACATACACTTAGAGATGGTGTCATTAAAAAAAAAAAAAAATTGGCTGTATAAGCAGAGCATTTCCTCCCCTGTGTGCATACTTTGCATCTATTCTGTACAACATTCACAAAAAAGATAAATAATGTAACAAGTTTTGTGAATAATTGATGCAGGATCATTAAAAAGTACGATTAGGCTTTATATTTTTAGGGCAAGTCAAAATAATTACACTAAGATGTGGCATTTTAATATTTTTTTTAAAAAATGTAATAACTTTAGTACAGGATTCATTATGCTTATGAGGGAAGATGCTTTTTAATGTTGTCCGAAGGGGTGGAATAACAAATGATTAGATAATTTCACGGTGGAACCTCAAAGGTCAAATACCGCTGATGTTGCACAAATTACGGAATTACTGAATCTGAATTACACAAAACATAAACTTAAAGTTCAGCAGCTACAGGGTCTCCCACAAGTCACTCTACGTTTTCATTTTCTATATCCTTTCAGGCGTCATTCGGGCAGACGTGAGGTCATCAGCATTTGACAGCAAGAGCTTAGCCGTTTTTGTAAGCAGATCATTTCCCTGCCCGTGGCTCACCACTTGACATTGGAGGAGCCTTTTAAAATTGACAGACACCCTCGGCTCTATTTTTGTGCCCGGTGCAAGTCCAACGCAAATTTAGAAAGGGCCAGTTGCGCCGTTGCGGGAGTGAACACAACCAGCTTTTTTCCCCTCATCAATTCCGTTTCATTCCCGGCTTTAGATGGCGGCAGTTTGACCCTGGAACGGATTAATGTATTACCACTGTTTTGCCGAGGTCAAACCACCAGGATGACAAAAACATATTTGTCTTTTAACGTTCCACTTTTATTTTTAGCCTCTGTTAGTATATTTTGAAGGTGTCACAGGATTATATCACAGCGGAGAATTTAATGAACACTCACTTTGATCAGACTTTGTGGGCGATGCGGGGCTTATCTTCTCCGTGGAGTTGTCGCTCCCCTCATCCAAAACGTGGTCAAAATTGAGGATGAACATCATCACCACACCTTCTTCGTTCTTCACTGGGATGATATGAATAGTACAATGGAAGTCTGACCCTGGGAAAAGAAGGAGAGGGGATAATACTGACACCAAACGCTTGACCATGCATTACCCTTTTGCGTAAAAAGAAAAAATAATAGAAATAACTGAGCTCACCCCTGGCGGGGGGGGGGGGGTTAAACCTTATGGATCTATATTTTCTTGCTCCCTTATGAATAAAAAGAAAATGTAGTCATTATTCAGCATACAACTCAGTTGAATAGGATTGATCACAAGCTGAAGTGATCGGAGCCAATCATGAAGGCTTACAATGTGCTCGAAGCTACAATCACCACGAGTGAACATCAGGCCGGGCAGTGGAGCAGAAAAGCATCCGCCGTCTAAACTTAGACTTGAACCTGCAATATCCGCCGTTCACAACGGCACCGCTTCTTTCCGGAGGAAGCGAAAGGAAGGTCGTGTCGTCCCGCCAATCAACTCGCCGGACCCTAAAAACAACAACGTAGCTGTGGTGATCTAGTGACACAGTGACAGCTGAGAGAAAGCTTAGCTTTGCGTCAATTCATCCCATTCATCGTTTGCCCCTTTTCTGTATACATTTGACAGATTCAAAACAATACAGCTTCATCTAAAAGCCACATTTTGTCGTCGCTCTCTGTTTTTGGTTCTCTGACCCAAAGAGGACACACACAAACACACACACACATTACCAGTGTTGTCTATAATCTCCTCGGGGCTCAACAGACACCCTGCCAGTAGCGTTCATTAGCAGTAGACTCGCTGTCTGACTAAATATAACAAGCTCGCTCTCCCGCTACACGCCAGAGTTGCGTTGGAAGGATTTTTTGCCGTGGAAGCTCCCAGAAGTGATGTCCTCACTGACAGCATGATGATGTGTTTGAAAGCGTGGGCCACTGACAAAGTATTTTCGGAAAGTCATTTTTTTTTGGTTAAATTCCATTTTAATTGGCATTGCAAGGAAAATTCTAGATTAGTTTAAAATCATGTAATAATACACATGCCTGATTTTTAAAAGACAGTTTTTGCTTGTGATTGTGGCGAAGCACTACCTTTGTCTCAATGAAGCTCCTCAGCTCACTCCAACTTAGCTAACTTGAACAGCACCAAGATGGAGGCAAAGACCTACTTTTCTCTAAATGACCAGCCTCAACTCAATTCAATGTAGTTGGCACCAAGAGTCAATAGGATGGAGGCAAAGGACTACTTTTGTCCAACCGAAGCTCCTCCACATCATTCCTTGGCGAAAAGATGCTGCTTCAACATCATTCACCAAGATGGAACTCAAGCAACACTTCCAGTTTCGAGGTAAGTAAGAGCAATTTACAGAGCATAGGTTACAAAAAAAAATTATTCGTCAAACATAAATATGTAGTACAACTACCGTTTTTTTCCGTGTATAGTGCGCAAAATTTAACGAATTTATTGTCCTAAAATCTGGGTTTTTTTTTTTTTTTTTTTTTTTTAGAAAACAAAACCAACAACAGGACTGACCGACAAAGTCGTGGAACAAAAAGACAGGGTGACATTACCAAAGACAGGAACAGAAAGCAAACATCATGACAGTAACACATGCAATGATCCGACGGTGAGCGAGGGGCAGACAGGACTTAAATACAAAACACGTTACATCGATTGAGGTGACACAGGAAGAGAGGGGCGACGCGAACAGAAACTATGGCAACCTAGACACATAGCAAAACTGGGGACGAGACGTGACAAATGTCCCTCGAAATGAAACTTGAAATCACCAAGTTTTGGTTTCCAAGGGTGTTTTTATTCCTCTTCAACGTCTCTCCCATACAGAGCCGCCTTTTTCACGTCCGCACGCCTCTTTCCCATGGGCGCACGGAGCGCGGTGGTGCGTTTATGGGCAGTCGGAGAAATCAACGCCAAAAAAAAAAATTACATCCAGCCTAGTTAAGACCATACCAAAGACTATAAAAATGGGACCCATTGCCTCCCTGCGTGTGTGACGATCATTGGGACTTAAAAAAAATAAAAAATAAAATAAAAAATTTCATAAAAAAAAATTCATAAAAATTGGGTGCGTATTATACATGGGTACAGGCTTTTTTCCCGCATCAGCATGCCATTTTTAGGGTGCGTATTATACATGGGGGCGCACTATACACGGAAAAAAACGGTAGTATTAATTTTTTGTCTATTAACAAAAGCATGATATTTTCCATCCACTTCCCATCTAAAATGGCTATTCAATAACACGGCTGACTGTGCGGCGTATTAGTCCTAATTACCCACAATGAAATAATACTTCTTTCTCATTGTGCAGCCCCGATGAAAATTGTTTGCTTGTTTTCGTTCCAGAAGAGGAAACAAGAGTGCTGCTCAAAGGCTTAACGGCGGGGGGTCCCCCCACTCATCTGGTGTCCCGCTGAATGTCATCTCTGCCAAAAGCCTTCAAAGAGATGCGTCGTCTCAATAGAGCTGTGAGAACTCAACAATCAGCAGTATATCTGATCTCATAATGTTATAAAAAAAAGCCTTCTCTCTCTTACTATTTGTCAGCGTTCATTTATTTTCTTAACCCATTCAGGATTTCATGATCACATTTGTAGAATCATTCACAATATACGAGTCGAGCTAAGCCACTTTATTATGGCCTATATGTGTAATGAATATTTAATATAAAAGCTGAATTCTTAAAAGCAACAATATGTAATTTATGCAGCCTAAAATAACACATTTCGGCTGGTTGGTCGTTGCTATGGCAACCTCAAATCACCTATTTTTATTTCCTGATGTTGGATCGTTGTGCACTAAATTAGAAAATATGGAAACATATAATAAATAATTAAAAATCAAAAAATAAAATATTAAGTGGTAACGTAACATTAGGACTAGTTACGGTGGGTTTAAAAAGTCTACACACCCCTGTTTAAATGCCAGCTGATTTATCTTGAGTAGATATTAATATAGCATAAATTATGGTTGAACAGATGTGGGTAGACATTTTATATCCAATGTATACTGATAATCTTTGGTATTTAAGCTTTGCTATTGCAATCAAAAATAACTTTATCAGCATTGCTGACGTGTCAACTTGTAATTGCCTCAGCAGATGTGGCAGCCGAGGTGTAAGTGTTAAAATTCAATACTTTTTCTTAATGGGTGACGCCGCCGCTTGCTGCATTAGCACATTGCACAGTGGGGACAGCAAATAATGAGATAATCAATTCATTTTCCACTCTAATGGTGTTTACAACTGCTGGAAAGGTTCACTGACATACACATGCAAAATAACAAACTAAGCAAAACAATATTGCTCTGTATTTTATTTTCCACCCACTTGCATATTAAATCTTGGCTTGTTTGTCATGATGGACATTTCATTACTGTTGATTCTATTTCCACGATCAATTATTTAAAAGGCCGTGGTGACATGTCATGAAGGGATCTTTTGGACAGTGACTCACAGGCCCAAATAATGCCGTAACTACTTTTAATTAATAAGGAATGCACTTGGGAATTGCTTTTTAATATTGCATTGAGCTCTCGCTTCCTGCATTTTATATCATTTTTTTTTAATCAGGCTGTATGATATGATGAATATCATTGACCCCTTCCCCCTGGATATTTCTGGCCACATCTTCACTTCAGTTGAGTGAATTCTGCTTTACATTTCAACTCTCCCTCATTTGACCATGATGTGTTGCGGTTTCATATTAATCTGCATAAGATAATCCGCTTCAGGTAGAAACACGAGTAATAATGTTGAGCCATGTTTTTTTTTTTTTTTTCGATTGGTCCTCTTCTTCGACGCTTTGACCCAGTGCGCAGCTTTTACACATTCCGGCCACAGATCGTTGCCCGCTAGTGGACTAATTTAATGAATTATGACGTTTTAGGTCCAGGGCTGTCCAGCTTAAGTCAATACGCAATGTTCCCGAGGCGTGAAGGGTGCGAGCTAGCATTTAGTATTGAATCTTTGGGCCTTGTGGCCATATCCAACATGCTTGCAGCTTCACACAGTGGCCTAATTTCATCTTCAATCAGCGTCACCGCAACCATCGAGGGGATAACTAGCAGTTCAATCCACATTAGGTTTGTGGTGGTATTCATTGAATCGTGATATTTTGCCATGCCATCTTTTATTCTGCTTAATTTAGCACAAATGTTGGCAAATGGAATGGATGGTAAAAATTTTAATCCGTGCGCAGAAACTGATTAGGAGAAAGAAAACAGATGGTATGAAGGGGAATATTAGATTACTTTCTCCAATACAAGCATCCCTGAAGATTAAAATAACTGTGGGTGAACATTCCAAGCCAATAAAATCCAAGGACCAGTGTTGTTACGTTTCCCAAACCTCAAAGAAAAGAATTTTCATTTTCCTTTTTGTCAGGGGGAAGGCACGGTAAAAACAGAGGACATTTTTTCCCCCGCAGTTTTCAAGCAGATAATTTAACATTCATATATTGACTCAAATTTAACCTGAAGCGCTGCGTATTGACGTTCATAGCTACACTATCCAAATCTACCAAAAATATTTATTCTTTATCCCTTTAAGTTTTGTCTCGGCTAGCTAGCTTGCTAGCCAAATGTCTGCTTTTGTTATCTATCTAGCTCTTGCTAGCAAAGATCTATATCTATCTAGCTATCTAGCAAACCAGCTAATCTCCATCCATCTATCCAATCCAATCCATCCACCCATCCATGTTATAAAAGCTTTTACAAAATTAATCGACTTCGGCGCGACTTCCATCACTTTATATCAGACTGCAACAACATCTTTAGCGGTTCAACCCCTAGCCTCGAATCGTCTTACTGCCAGCGCATTCTAAATTCCCTCTTAATACCAAATGCTGTGTGTGTGCTTCAGCACATACCGGGTGACACCAAAGCGGGCAGAGGCCAATGAAAAATAGATGCGCTGTTTTTGCAGCTTATGCATGCGTGCGAATGTGGCTCGGCACACCTTGTGCTTCCAGTGTGTAGCGACCCCATGCTAGCAGAGCGACCCCCTCGGTGGGAAGTCACCTATGAAACCCTACACCTACGCATGCCGCATGTTCCAGATCATTCGACGCGGTTAGCTAAGCTACTGCTGTTATGTAGTCATTATCCATTTAACTTCTCTCCGCTGCTCGGTGTCAGCTTCCTTTTGTTAAGACTCGCTACGGCGCAAAGTATTATTACACCCAGTGGAATCCGATACCTCCATAAGGCCATCAAGGGAAAGCATTTATCTCATTGATTATGCATCGTCATTGGAAGAACCTTTCCTATTTTGCTATTCGGGTAGCCTTTCTCGATCATCCGCCGAAAGGCAGAGCTAAAAAACGAAGGGAAAATGTTGCTTCCCTCGGCACGCCTCCGACGTTCCCGATGCTACTTTTTATTTGAAGCGTAAGCAGCTTAACATTTTGCCTCCTCATCAAAAAGAATCGAGGCTTTGTCGCCGCAGATAACGCATCGTTTGGTCAAATCCCGACATCACGTTTTTCCAAGGATTTCCCACAGCATTTACTGAGGAGCGGATAAAAAGGAGCAACACAAAGCAGCCTGTACTCGCTGACATTTAAAGCAAGAGTATGTAATTTGACCTTAAGCCAACACCAGGTCCAGGTTCTTGCAACAAAGAGAATAATGTAGTGTCTACAGAATGTCATCGCCATAGTACGAGGAGATCACTGACTTGAGAGTCAATTAATCGATGACATTATTGAGCAGCACAGTACAAAAACCTGCAACCTTTTTCGCCCCTCAAACTTGATTTTGAAAAATCCAAATGATTAAAATTGCTAATTAAATGAGATCATTAAGCTAAATGTTGTAGCTTGCGGTAGCATTGTGCAACTTGTTAACCATCCAATCCCAAGTGTTCAATAAGTAGCCAAGGGAAAAAAAATCGAATAAAAATAACTTCTTTTTTTCACGTGTTAACACCCCGTCCTTGGCAGAGGTCCGCGCTCTAATCTAGTTTGATGTGCTTTGTGCCGTGGCTGTGTGTGTGGTTTTGATTCGTGACAAGCATTAGATGTAAAGGGGGGATGGTGGGTGATTCCGCTACAAAAAGATTAACTGATGTG
The DNA here is from genome assembly GCF_033458585.1 of Syngnathus typhle. Lineage (NCBI taxonomy): Eukaryota > Metazoa > Chordata > Actinopteri > Syngnathiformes > Syngnathidae > Syngnathus > Syngnathus typhle. The sequence continues at coordinate 10,691,376 of NC_083746.1, read as the reverse complement.
AATGAGAAGTGATTGCTGGAAATGCGTTTGTGAGCGGAAAACGGCCGCCATGTTCCGACCGACTCGAGTCAATACGGTCGGTCGCCATGAATCTTTGATTCCGTTTTAGTATAGCGGCCCGCTGCGGCTGCCCGCCTCTCCTCCATACCGCTTTAATGCATTTGCTCTGTAAGCTGCTCATTCCCAGTCAGCGAGCTGACAGCCCCGCCATCTTTATTCATGACAAGTATTAAGAGTTGTGTGTTGAAGCCGAGGATTCCGAAGCGACAGCCGGCGCTGAAGGTTTCCCGGGCTCTTATCCTCCGCGCTCATGAGCGCATGATGTTAAGATGGAGCGTGGCTCACGCGTGGCGGATTGGAGCGACGGGTGGGGGGGCTGAATTTGAGCTCAAATTGCCAGAAAATCCCGCTCGTCCAAAAAAAAAAAACTAGACGTTTGCGCCTTCGCGAACGGGGCCCCCCCGAGCGTTTGGGGTAATTGTCTCGCGTGTTTCCGAGACAATCTATTTCTGCTACGTAGAGCAGCTGGCTCTTGGGTTCCTTTCCTCCTGATTAACACGGAGCGGGGAAGAGGCAAGCCTGGTGGCGGCTGACGCTAGATTAAACATGTATCCGTGGCCTAGAATCTAATCAAACTCACAATTAAAAATGAAAAGAGCTGCCTTTGTATGAGTCAATAAAATATAACTGCATTTTCGCCGTAATACTGTACATCACTCTTTGGGGTGTAAACTTACAGTGCTAAATGCTAAATCGTAATATTGAGGGGGGAAAAATCGACACAAAGGCATAAAACAAATGAACGAGCATGTGGTTACTATGTCACGCCGACCACAAAGAAGCTCAAGTGAGAGCACGCCAGGAGGTGGTCAATCTGCGGATTGGTGCCACTGAGCGGCAACATCGCATTAATTCGCCTCTGTGCTGTGCCGTTAGCGCTACGTCTGGAATACAACGAGAATGAACGACAAGCAGCGTTTGGAGCCAAAACGTCTTTCGCAAAGCTGCCGAGCTGGAGCCATCACATGCACGGCAATATTACAGATTAGTCAGATGATCCACGCTCTAATAAAGCTACTGGCTACAAACATGGCTTATAGCACGAATGCTTTCAAAAGCGTTGTGGAAAACATAAAACAATGAACGTCTCTCTCCTCTTCTCAGGCATATTTTCTTCCAAAGCTAAAAATGATTTTAAAAACAACAAAATCCAATCATACTCTCACACGGATGCTACTGCTGCCATTCACAGATTGCAGGAGCAAAGCTCTCGAGGACATGAATGGAAGCTTTCATACATTATGTTGCACTCATCCTCCGCTACTGCGCTGTGGAAAAAGTCTTCCGACAATGCTCTGAGATATTCTTCAAACAAGAGATTCATTTGCAATTTGTGCACTGTCCACTGTTTGTGTAGTTTAAGATGACTGCACTTGCTTTATCTCTGCAAAGGTTACGGAAGCCGTGAGGAGAGTCTAAATATTAGGTACACTTGTCGGTATATTGCGGTGCAGTTGTACATCATCGGAAACTACGACTAAAATAACGACCAGTTGGTTTTATGACTATCTTTCCGACACTTATCATCTTTCTATTCTAGAAAAAATATATATAAATAAAAATTTAAAAAAAGTTTTGTTATATTTGTCAAGCAGTTTTACGGCTTGACAGTGTTACATCATGAAAAAAAAAACCAGCCCCATTCTTGGTCTTTAATTTGATACACAAGAATTCACCACGCCTGAGGAAAAACAACCAATTAGCGACTGAAGGCGTGACTTATGAGGTGTCAATCATCAGGTCAGATCAGGTGTCAGAAAGTTATTGGCATTTCATTTGTTTATTTATCTTTGCCAGCTCACAATTGGGCTTTTCTGACATTTTCATTTTTTTTTTTGCTCTGGCTCAATAACTGCGCTCCGTTGCGTACCCAAAGTTGTGTAAGGACACCAGCGATGTGTCACCAGGGCTCGCCTATCTGGGTGATATCGATGTTCCCTCGTGGGACGTCATCAATGTTTGGGTTGAGAGTAAACGATACGGGCCTTAATAGCGACGCTCCGCTAACAGCGGCAATATCAGATCTCTCTCGCAGGGACACCTCATGCCTCTTGTTTCCCACTCGGACCGCATCTGCTCTGTCCGACCGACAGAAGACCTCGCCAGGGTCGCGTGACGTGCGCACAAGGTCAGCGACTCACCGTCTTTGCGATAGTAGGTGATCTCCACCTTGCGCTCCTCGGAGCCCCTTAGAGCCTGGCCCACCTGGCCTATCGCTTCCTTGTCCGTCTGCTCTCCGTGAAGGAAGTCGCAGGTGCACGGCTTTTGCATGATGTCCGGCCTGGAGAAGCCCGTCATCTCGCAGAAAGCGTCGTTGCAGTAGATGATAGCACAGTTTTCCACCCTGGCGTTGGCTATTACAAATTTACGGTCTGCGGGGGGATTCGGGGGCAGGGGTGAAAAGAAACGTGACCTTAGAGGTGCTGGGTTCCCAAATTATTAAGGGGATACTTTCATCCTTAGACAAAACTACAGTCAAACATCCAAAACATATTCCAATAATATTATTTCTTACAATTTGTCATCATTGAAGTATTCCAAATGCTACTTACTCTGGCCCTCGAATTTCCGGATAATTATCCCAAGAAATGTGTTTTGTGGAGCGACGTGTCCTCTTCTCACCGGCATGTTTACTGGCAGACAAAATCTCCCGGGGAGAACTTACAGATGTTGCCAGTTGACAGTGCCTTCTTCTTCCTCCGCAAGCATGCTCCGCTCCGTTCCGGCTCCGGTTCTGCTTTGGCTCCACGCAGCCTCCCTCCCTCCTTCCTACCTTCACTTTAAATGACCTTCCCACTTGTTTTAACCCGTTTGGATGAAGGCGCAAGTGAACGCTTCCTCTCCGACAAGGCGCACGCACTCGCTCGGCTTTTCTTGATTTAATTGAATTTGGCCGAGCATCTCGTATTTAGGGAGGGGGAGGGGTGAGGGGGGTACGGAGGAGAAAGCGATCCTGGCGGCGGTGGCAGCGGAGTGTGGGCGCGCGTTCACGGAGACTGGTCGATGATGCGTCTCAGCTTGGTGACGTCGCTCCCAGGGGGGCTTAGTCGCCTCCACCTCGCCTAGACGACGCCCACCCCGGTGCCGAGGCGGGATTATCTGCGTCTCTACGTGCATCCCTAAGGGAGGGAGAATAAAAGAAATAAAAAAATGAAAGAAAGAAATCACATTAGCAATTGGTGGCATTTGTTTAGCGTGCCAATACTGACAATACACTTTTGGTCAGCAAACTTTTTACACCAAAGTAACCCCCCCCCCCCCCAAATGTTATTACCGTATTTTCCGCCCTATTAGGCGCACCGGGTTATAGGCGCACCTTCATTCAACGGCCCATTTTAAAACTTTCTCCATATAAAAGGCGCACCGGACTATAAGGCGCATAAAATAGAAGCTATACTGCAACAAACTGAGGTTGACTAGGGTTGCGGTATCTACCCACTAGCCAATAACCAACGAGCCCTCTGTAAACAATCGCGTTTCTCAAACGATCTCCTATAAAATGATTGGAACTGACTAAAGGTCGATCTAACGCATTGGTACTACTTACCTATGTTTCCCTTCCATATCGATCCGTAGATTTACTCGAAACATTAACAGAGCAGCCTATTTTGACATGAAATAGCTTGCTGCGTATAGCAGTTATCGTTATAGCATTAGCCATTCGCAAAAACCCATGAGCCTCAGCTCGCAATCTCCCATGAGCCTCAGCAAAGTGTAAACAATCGCGTTTCTCAAACGATCTCCTATAAAATGATCGAAACTGACTAAAGTTCGATCTAACGCATTGGTACCACACTTACCCATGTTTCCCTTCCATATCGAGCCGTAGATCTACTCGAAACATTAACAGAGCAGCCTATTTTGACATGAAATAGCTTGCTGCGTATAGCAGCTATCGTTATAGCATTAGTCATCCGCAAAATCCCATGAGCCTCAGCTCGCAATATCCCATGAGCCTCAGCAAAGTGTAAATAATCGCACGGGACTATAAGGCGCACTGTCGACTTTTGATAAAAATTTAGGTTTTTAGGTGCGCCTTATAGGGCGGAAAATACGGTAATTAAATCCAAATGTACTGTAGAGCAGTGGTCCCCAACCACCGGGCCGCGGACCGGTACCGGTCCGTGGGTCATTTGGTACCGGGCCGCCGAGCCGCACAGAATTTTTTTTATTTTTTTTTTTTATCGACGATCAATTAATTCAGGTCAAGACACTCGTCCCGGTCACGTGACATGTTTCCCCAACTCAGTGCTCCCACTAATTCAACGTGAGTTTTATTTTTGTCATTTGTACTTGTTTTTATGTCAGTCGTATCATTTTATTTCATCGTATTTATATATTATAAATTTATTATTTATTTATTTATATAAATGTATTATTTATTTATATAAATGCCGGTCCGCGACAATATTTCTGACATGTAACCGGTCCGTGGCGCAAAAAAGGTTGGGGACCACTGCTGTAGAGGACCTTAAAAATGTATCGAGCTTTAAAAAAAAAAGTGCTGCAAAAGAAATAGGATGTGTGCATAGCTACAAGATTCATTCTAAAGTTAACCAAATGATTTATAGTGAATAATAACCTTTTTTTGTTGTTTTTGTTTTGATAATGAGTGAGTTTCACCACTTCACCGTTAGATGGCAGCAGCAAACGTCGCAAACTCAGGCCACTGTCAGTTCGCAAGTACAGGTAAGGCTTGCGTTTTTTGACGGGCTCCGCTCAGCTTTGGGTTGATTTCCTTCCAACCCACGGATCTTAAGTTCTACGTGAAAGAATCCTGAAATTATTTCCAAAAACGTAATAATATAGTGGCAATTAGGGGTGTAACGATACATCGATACTAGGGGTGTAACGATACATCGATACACATCGATTAATCGATATAATGCTCTACGATTTATTGGCATCGATGCTAAACGTAAACATCGATTTATATCGCCGTGTTTGACCTCGGACATTAGACGCGACTTCATTTTGAAATCCGGTTCATTGTTGCTTGCTTCCTCTTTCCGGGAGCAGTGCGCCCGGCGTTGTTGTGTTGTGAGCAGAGCAGGCACGTGAAAGGGGAGTCGACAACTAGTACGCTGCTCCTGGGCTGGTGCTATGGCTAGTGTCCAAAAAGACGAGGAAATTGGCTCCCCTTTAGGCTTCAAGTCATTCGTTTGGAAGCACTTTGGATTCCAAAGAAAAGATGGCTCAACGGACAAGACACGTGCAGTTTGTAAATCCTGCCATGCGGTGATCAAATATTCAGGGAGCACAAATCTCGCCGCACATTTAAAGAAAAAACACGACATCAAAGTTCAGTGTTAAAATAAGCACTTTGTATACTGCAATACTCTTGTCATTTCCGAAATAAAGAGTTTGCAGTACCTTGTTGATTTTGCGTATGAATTGTTATAAATCAGGATATTGTTCTATATTTTTTATTAAAAAAAAAAAAAAAAACGATCGTAGAGCACTATATCGCGATATATCGTGAATGAATCGCAGCAGGCTTTAAGATATCGGCAAATATCGTATCGTAGTTCTTTGTATCGATATTATATCGTATCGTGACAAAACCCGCGATTTACACCCCTAGTGGCAATCGATGTTCTTTTACAGGCACGCAAGGTTGAGGGTCGCGAGATAGTGACGCTAACGCTTAGCAATTCCGCGTGAAAAGCTAATGTTAAGCTAGCACGCTCAATTCTCAGCTACATATGTAGGAAACTTTCATCTCAGAACACAAATCAGCCTTTCTTTAATTTTGACATTAATGTCAGAGTTTACGCATGTGCAAGACCCCCAAACATTTTAATCACTAAACATGCTGACATAAATCTAAGTGGTTGAATTGTTTTTGTTTTTTGTGTTGCTCACGCAAAACAAATATGCACTTTGGTATGTGTATTTTAAATGGCTTTGAGGCTTCTTCAATATGAACTGGCCCTCTGTCAGGAGTCAGGACACATGCAATTTTGTTGTTTTTTTAACCTTTGAAGCATAAACCGGAGTCCAACTGATACTTCAGCTATTATGACCAATACGAGAAATCTCCTTGTTGTGCGTTTTTCACTTGTGGAAACATTGCTGATTGGGGCTGGCAGATGTGCTGACTGGTCAAAGCAAAGCGTGGCTCTGCGTGAGTTGAGGTCTGATATTTACTGAGAGCTTCACATGGGGGGGAGAAGCCAACCCCCCCCAACCCCCACCCCCCCGTGGGGGTGTTGCATGCCCACCCTGGGAGACGCATCCTGTCCACTTAGTCCAGCGTGGTCGCTCATTTCACTGTTGTCTCCTTGAATTAGTCCCAACGTTATGTTTTCGTTTCATCCGCCACAGCTTTTTACTTTGACTTTAAGTCTGTCGACTTCAATTTTGAAAGATGGATATATATTTTGTCTCAGTTGGGCGGAGAAACTCAGTGTGTTGTACGTACTCTGGACACATTTTCTGGAATAGGCTTGTGACAAAGAAAACGGTAATCAGAAGCTTAATTCATTCGAAATGGCTTGGCAGGCGCTCCAGAAATTCAACTGTTTGTACACAGGCCATTAAAAAAGTCAATTTTGCCCGATTATTCTCTTGTTAGTGCTTTGTGGGTGTTTAAAAGCGCATATGCTCAATGAGTCATATTTGGAGAGGACCGTATCTGCAGTTTACAGTCTATGAGGAGAAGACCTCGGATGAGCCGTTCACTCCACCTGCAAAAGAACATTTAGCCCAATTCCATGCGGTTTTGATCCCTTCAAATGAAGGAAGATGCAAGAAAATGTGATGTACAGCAGAAAGCTTGACAATGATGACAGCGTTTGCTTTTCTCTGCATCCATTAGTAGCAATTACCCCGTTGTCTGCTTGTCCTAGTTTGGAGGAGTTCTAAAAGGATGGCACTTGAGTGAAGTTTTTCCGACGGATGGGAAGGGAGCGGTGCATTACTCTCTGCTTAATGTTGCACTTTGAAATCCTAATGGGAAAGTTTGTAGATAGCAGGTGCAGCTCAAAATGTGAACGTGGATTTGTCAAATTTTATGTTGTCTACTCTGAACTGTAGAAAAGCGGCAATAAAAGTAGCGCTCTGACACCTTATTTGTGCCTAGGAACTATGTCGAAGCGATTTGACGCGCTTCATTTGGACAAAAGTAGTTATTTGGTGTTGTCCTGGGGCATTTTGGTCAAAAGTCAATTGCGGATTCTTTTTTTTGGAGACAAAAGTAATCTTTTGCTTTGTTGAAGTGAGTTGAAGAACTCCATGTAGAACAATGTCATGCTTTGCATTTTCTTCCTTCGTCGTTCTACTTCAACTGAAAAATCGGAGGTTGACATACCAAAGCAATTGCGCTCGACCTTTTAGGTTCCCTTGCACTTGAACGCACCGTCCTTCCCTGACTTTCAGGCTTACTGTATGTTTGTTTTTGAATGAAGAAAAAAAAGCCCACCACTCATTCATTCACTCAGTCATTCATTCACGGCGCATAATCTCTGGGAATCTAGAGCAATTTGAAAAACAGCAGCCGCCAGCCAGGCAGCAGTGGAAAACACAGCGCAAGATCTAATCCAGGTCTCACGACAGTGACTCGCTGTCTGTCTCTCTGTCGCTGTCGTTCTGTCTTTCGCTCAAGCTGCGCTGCGGCTCCCTCAATGCGCACGGGGCTTACTTATTGTCCATTACGGGCCCAATAATCCAGCAATGTGAAACACTAGAGTGCTATTGCTGTTTTTTGTCGCTGCAGCCACCGCTGCGCCTCACCCCATATGCCGCTGTACATGTTTTTCCACCATCTGCCCTCAATGAGGAAAAATAGAGCAAAAAAACAAACATCCAGCACTTTTGGCTTAGTGACTTAACTATATCATTTAATCTGCAGGAGAGGTCAGTGCTTTGTCCCAATTGAAAACACCGCAACTGCCGTGCACAATACAATCCGAATAAGTTTAAAATCGCTACGACGGAAGGAATCTTCTTTTCATCCCCGCACGGTTTTGACGCGAGAGCCTACGGCTAAACATTCCATCGCGCCGTCAATTGCTTATTCAGGCACGCCACGCAAAGGGCACCAACGGTGAACCTTTCCCCTGAGTAACGCATCACCGATATGAATTATTAAAATGCTGCCAATTAAAAAGCCCAAGCTTTCTTAAAGCGCGACCATTTTGTATCTTCTTGATGACCTTCCGATTCGACTGCGGTTTTATCGCCGGCGGGCTCTCCCCTTCTTCTTTGCTACGACTGTTGATGAAAATGTGAGTCTTGGGACATAATTGCTTTAGAAGAAAACTACTACATTGCTTGTTATTAATAGCACTTGAATTAGCAGCAGATAATGATGAGTCACAATCCCCAGACAGTTCTCAAAGCACGGAAATGTCTCGGTGGCTTTTAATCACCTTCCTTGGTGTGGCGATTGCCGTGTAGGGAGCAGACTCGGATGTAGATGGCCTCATTTTTCATGTCTTCATCCTTCAGAGAGCAATATATGATATTTTGTCCGTCAGTAGGGAACACTGCTAGACAGCAAACAAGTCCTTCCAACTCTTGACTTGCCGAATGAGGCTCAATGTAGCGAGGAGCTCATTTTATGTTGTCCTCCTTGTGATCAGTTGCCATGGAAACTGATGTACTCCATTGGTGTGCATCTGGCTTCAAACTCCTGGTAGACTTCTTTTTATTGTTCTTTGTTGTACTTTTGGATTTTGAATTGTGATTCTTTGGCCAGCCTCAGATCCAATACAAAATGTCTTTTATGACGTATATATTAATTGCGATCGTACACAAACGGTGGAGCAACTCATGTAGACAGGTTAAACCCACAATGATTTTGTGTTTGGATCAACACCTCTAGGACGAGGTCAGTCAAAGGTGATGGCGTCGTGTACGGGATCTCATTACACCGCGTAGGTGGTCGTAATATCAAGGCTGAGCAGTACAGCAGAGCAATGACCTAGGAGTGTGTTTTCTGCCTGAGCTGATTAGGAGAGACTAACCTCGATTTTATTGCTCTTTGCTGTCATCCAGCTTGCGTGAGATACTCACACAAGGACATACCTCAAGTCTCTAGAGGGCGACCCGTAAACAAATGTGCAACGTAAGCAACTCTAGCGCAAGCTGTCGTGCAACTCATGCTCTACATTCACCCAGAATGTTTAATGACAAAAACAGCAGTGTTTCTCATAATGTATTTATTATTCATCTAATAAAATATTTTTTTATTTGGTATTTGATTTAATATTGTTTTATTCAGTATTTATTTATTATTTAATGTTATTTTATTTTATTTAAGGCACTCCTCATAACTTTTTCGCAAAAGGTCAAGGTTCGTCTGTTTACCTTTATTGTGGCTGACTAAGCATTTTTCCTAATGACTATCCCCCTGCGCTCCTTCTCTCTCTGATCTGCATGATCAACCGTCGGTCTTATCAGGGGACGACGATGCACCAAAAATAACACGGAGCCCTTTTAATTATTGAAGGTAAAGGAAAGACGAGAAAGCCCTAATTAGCCCGGAGGACAGCGCGCACGGAGCATCTCCGTCCAGCCGTTCGAGGTCATACACCGAGTTCAAACCGAAGGTGACTCATTGCGAATTTGAAATAGCGTCATAATGGTGTTTCACTTTTGAGCCGTGAAGTATTTTTGCCTTGTTTGCTTCGATATTTACCCCATTATAGCTACTTTTCACCTCTGTCAACAATGTTAACCTCTGAGGCGTCAACACTTTTATTTTATACCACATGCTGCAATTTTTGCTACAGCTGCACAGGAAGGCAATAGTAATACGTATTTCTTTGCTTTGTATTATCAGGGTGATATGATGATAGCAAATGAAACTGAATCTGAAAACATAATATGTTCAATTTTAAATTCCAAGGAGAAACGGGAAACTAATACAGTATTACCACAAAGCTGTCAAAAGTAGATCTCTGCTTACACCTAGTGGTTCAGAAGCCAGATTACACTGTATATTTATTTCATAACCATCTGACTAGAATATGATTCATGAATATTCTTTTTAAATATTATTATGGTTCATTTTATTATATTATTAAACTGCCTGAGCGCATACAACACGACTGGAACAAGTTAAACATATTAAAATATTTAATGATGCAATATTTGAATAAAAATCACTAGCAAAATAATATTAATCATAATACAATAATACAGTATTAAAAACTTGAAAACACGAAAATAGATTAATTGCCTGAATCAGTGACATGAAATAAGACGAATATCGCGTTATTCTACTTCGGGAACTGCCTGCAGGAAGCTGGGCATTCAAAACAATGGCTGGTTGAAAAAGTCACCTTGTAACCAGAAGGGGGCACTTTTGACCAAGTTATGGCTCACTAATCGTTGTGACGTCTATATTAACGTTGCCAATTCAATTGAGTGCACTCTTGAAAGTAGAACTATGGAAAATTACATTGGAATTTTCATTTTCCAGACCCACACAATCTTTGAAAGCCACCAATTGATCAAAAAAATTTAATTAAAATTAAAATTAATATTACCTAAAATATTGAGCATGTATCTGGGAAAAAAATTCTACCATAAACATTTCTATTAATTTGGGGTTTTGACTATTTTATAGTCAAATTTTCTGTTTACTTTGCCATTACAGTTTGACTGGATTACCTAACAATTAATTATGCCCCGTAATACCAAAAGCTTTAATGTGTGCAACATTTGTGAAAAAAAAATCCAAAATAAAATGCTTGTATAAAATAAAATGCTATATGAAAAAAAAATAGTTGACACGATTCCCTCAAGCATTTTGACCAAATTGTAGATGTAGAAAATTGATTTGTCTTTAGACAGCATTGCTGGTTCCAGAACACATTTGTGTGTCAACTTCAGTAAGACTCGGGAATCGCTTCAAATGCGTAAATAGGAGAAATTGAGCTATTGGGAATGATGTTTGCTTTCAAAAATAACACTGTGCCGACCGCAGTTTTGGGAGCCTGCGGAAGAATCGTCAGACGAAATAGATCCTCGCTGGCAGAGGGCTTAATAGACAAACAAACGTTCTGTTGAATAGTTGAATGAGTCTATCTGTAGGGAGGAGAAAGGAGGGTAAGAAAGCATCATTAAAGGAAAAGTCAAGTCAATAATGTTCTTTAGCTTCTGCTAGTCCAAACAAGCTAATCTAATTTGTATTGTGTTTGTGCAATATGAATGAAGCCACCTGTTTTTGGTCATATCAGGGGGCGGCCATTTTGCCTCGTACTTCCAGATGACATCACAATGCCTAAAGGGCTCACCTGATTACGTTTTTTATTTTTTATTTTTTTAAGCACACCTCTAGTGTATGCACTAATGCAGAGATGACAATCTGACGGATGGACAAACAGACTGAAGGACGAATGTATGGACAGACTGAGGTTGAGCCAAGGTACTAAAAAATACATGACAAACTGTTGCACAGACGGCGTAAGACGTCAAGATGGACAAGCGACCAGGTGGCAGCCGGACAGAAAGACGGACGGCTTGAGAGACGACGATACTTGAATCTGGTCTGCGATGAGGGAAGACAGACAGCAGTAAAAGTCATCCTTAAGTGCGGCGAGCAGGGCTGCTAGAAAGTCATTCTTGGCGCCACACCTATGTAACATTCATACCGTTTAAATTATGAATCACAGTAAGGAGAGCTGTGTTCAAAGCTGATGAATATTTAAAGGATGGAGTATACAGATCATCATATTGACAGAGCGGGAATATTAATGTCCTCCTCCCTGAGTCTGATTAGAGGTTAAGTCGAATGCAAACTGCATAATTCATTGTCATTCTTGCGGATTTTTTTTTTTGGTGCCTTCTGATTGGGCTCATCGTCTCAGGTGTCGGGAGACAATCAGCCGGGGCTGGAAATTTGTTTTTGCCGACTTGTTTGGTGCAGCGATTTGACTTTAGTCTTCCTGAGCGCGGCGTGGCTTCGGTTAGCTAGCTGGTTAGCCAGCCTAGCCCCGCGCAGGTGAGAATGTCTAACGGTGAAGAAATCAATATGATGTAAATTATTAAGAGCTCAGGAATGCATCTGACCCCTACTGTCTTGCAGCAGGCTGGGCTCTGATGGCTGGCAGGTGGACGCGAGCGCCAACTCCCCCCTCTAACACTCATTAGTGGCTGGGAGCCGAGGCTCCTTGCGAGTGGGAAGGCAAGGATCACAGCGGGGAAGTGATGGCCCAGGCCTCTCGCAGCCCAGCTCAGCCTTCGCTCAGGCTCTGCCAGCCTCTCCCTGGAAGCTCATTAGTAAGTGCACTGATGCATAAGAGCTCGTCATTAGCGCCCCCCCCCCCCTCCCACACACACACACCAACCCGTATTTCATCCAGGCCCCCCCATCCCCGACACCGTGTCTGATCCTCGAGACCGGTGGCAGTGCTGGTTTGAAAAGAGAAATCCATTTTACCGCCGTCTAGACATGTGCTTATGTTGCCGTAGCTTTAAAGGTGCCCTCACGTCATTATATCCAATTTTTTCGTACTTTTATGCATATTGTGTCAAAATGAGTCTTGAATATCACGACTACGGTTTGCGGATGCCGCAATAATTGATACAAAGTAAAAGCCTTGCAAAATGATGGGACAGAAATTCGGACGCCATTGTGACGTCATCAATAATGAATTTTTAACCAATTATTTACACAGTAAATTAGTTATTTTCGACCAATGAAAATAGCTTGATCATACCCAACCCAAATTATTTTAGAAAGTCAGTAAATCTTAACAAACATTCTTTTTAACTGATAAAGGGAGACCTTTAATAAAAGAGGTTGGGGGATGAGGAAGTGATGTGTCAATTTGGAGTCCTAGAAATCGAGTCCACATATAGCTTTTCAAACCGCCGAGTAAACATTAGTTCTTGACCAAGACTTTGGCTCTGCGCCTCTTTTTTTTTTTTTTCTTCTTCTTCCTTCCACCGCGGTTGGGTTTGATCTAGGGTATTTGCTTTTGCTGCCGGCCAGATCCCCTCAGCACCTGATAGCCGCCCAGGCTCGGAGTAAATAAGATCCCGGGCCCAGGTCTCTTTTGGGGCTGCTGGGTAAATAAGCTCTCTGGTGTGTGTAGTGTGCCTGGCAGCAGGGTGAGCACTGGTGTGGTGGCCTCCAGAGACAACCCTCTTCCTCCTCCTCCTCTTCTTCTTTTTCTATATCTAGCTTATTCACACTGCTATCACACTTACACACTCCCAGTATATGACCACATTTGACCGTGAATCCATTTTTGATGAACTGAAAAATAAATACACAAACTAGCATTAGGTACATTAGCAGCGACGAAATGTAATATTTTTTTTGCAGCGGCATACATTATTTTTGTGCTTGTTAGCGGCGGCGTACAACCGCCATTATATGCTGTACTGGCATCTAAATCAAAATATTACAGCTTTTGTTTTGGGGCTAGAATTCTGCTGCAATTGTTGTACACTATCTTTGGCCTGGAGATGAGCTTACAAATTTAATTTGTAAAAAATTATGATGGTGATGATAGTAGTGGGGATGAATATCATTAAATTATGTCATAAAAATAATAAAAATAATATATAAATAATACAACATTTACCCCAATATAACATGGTTCAGTTATATATATATATATATATATATATATATATATATATATATATATATATATATATATATATATATATATATATATATATATATATATATATATATATATATATATATATGTTTAAAATAAAAAAAAAAAAAAAAAAAAAAAAAAAAAAAATTATTTTTATGTTTAAATAATTATAGTATTATCATATTTATTTATTCATTTGTTTACAGATTTTAGTGCTGGTCTACCTAATAATGCTCAAGTTTATTTTTTCCTGCTGTACAGGTGGACATGGGGTACTCATAAAATGTAAAGTAATTAAAAGTGTAGAAACATCACGTAGGACAAAGCTCTCGTCTCGGAGGAACACTTTGGCATTTAGCACGTCTTTTAATGTCAGAAAGATAAATGATAATGATAGCACCTGTAATGACGTGATTGCATTCCTGATGGTAATCTTCTAAGCCCGCAAACAAATGGATTTCATATACTACGGAAAGATTAAACAATTTACCACCTGATGTCTCCATGACTTATTAAAACAAAGAGCGGTCACGGGAGACCGGCAAAATATTGTTGTCTTTATATTGCTCAATGCGTTGTGCCTTGTGAGCGCTCCTGTAACGTTTCACGGCAAAAAAGAGGATTATTTTGTTGAAACGGATTTACTGTAAAGCCACACAAAGTCTGCCTTTGAGTCTTTATTGGATATCACTGGTTTCAAGCTTCAGGTACTAGTTTGCTCTTTGTCCTCTCTTGTAAAGTAGTCCGGCACACCAGACTCTCACGCTATTAATGGTTTTCCCCGTTATGACTCGATCAATTGGTAAAAGGTTAAGTTCCTTTTATTAGACCACCTGCGCCGCAAAATAGACCTCCTTTTAGCCTCTTCTTAGTCCACTTTTTGTGACCAAATTTTACACCAACTGTTGACATAACAGATCAGTCGATTTGTCCCACGGTGTCACTCAACCGCCGTAACGAGGGCTTTGCCTTTGTGAAAGTTTACTGAGTCAACTCTCATCATCTTAATGTGATGTGGCGCCAGCCATGCTGGATACCCCACGGCCAATTAATCCAGGTTGTAACTCTCAGACTCCCGCTGCCCACATCCGCCGTTGATGGTTTTTGGTTCCGGGATCCTCGGTAAGAGGCAAGGAGCTCTTTTCTGCCCCGTCATATTATTTCTCGATTGCTGGCGATTAGTCAAAGCAGGCGGGCCGAGAAAACGACAAGATGGCGATTGCAAAGGCACGTGCGTTATTGGCTCACACGCCCGCCGAAAGCCCCGACAATGTTTGTTAACCCTGAGGGTCAGCGCTGATTCACTAGCGCAGGAAGGAAAACAAGATTTATGTAGCACAAATCAATAAACCGGCTCGACTTTTACCACTGCGGAGTGGAAAATGCAGGCACTTCTCTCTATCCGTCTAACGTGACACTAATGTGTTTTTATTTCTGCTTAACCCGGCAAATGATGAATCGGTCGGAGGGAGACAGTGAGAGGCAGGCCGCCCTTGATTGGTGGGGCGACGCGAGGCAACACGCCGAGGCTGATGCGGCGGCGTGTCGCGAAGGCAATGGCCGATCAGTCTTTAGGCGTCCCGCTGGGAGTTGTTTATCCACCCTTTGAATGCAAACAGGAATTTACATCCCAGCGTCCGACGGTGAATCAAATAAACTAATGATGGCGTTCTTAAGTGGCGAGCCCATTCAGCGCCGCCCTAAGTAAATTAGACCCAATTCACTTGCCGGAGTTCTCCTCCTCCAGGCGCTGTTCATTCAATTGAAGTTCTCTTTATTCTCGGACGTGCTTGTGTGAATTTTGAGGGCGCTCGTGCATCCAACCGCAGAATAAAAGTAAATGCTGTCACTCAAGCGTTACGGCTAACGTGCGTCCCACCCCAAAAATACTGCGTGAATCTTTCTCTTAAGCATTTGCACATTGACAATATACTTAGCATGAATGCTAATGCTACCATGGGGAATTACTGTATTTCATATAAAAAGTGAATTGGCTCATGATGATCTAATTTACACACCTTAACTGTATTATTTTGGTTGATATTGCAATCACGATTAATTAACACGATTATTCTTGGATTTCCAAAATGTATTCAAAACTCAACTTAATTTAAGAATACTGGAAGAAAAATCTCCACGTGTTCTGTTTGCGCTGCACCCTTCGATGAACCATGTAGTCCTTTGTTTTTATTTCCTCTCAGTTTTTTTGTCAGCCAACCACTAAAGGACGCACACCTGGCGGGAACACGGCGCGCGGCGTTAATGCGCGTCCAGTCGGGAGCCTCCTTTTTACAAGCTGGCAGGGCAATAATGTAAAAAGTGTTTCCCGTCTCCCCTGCTTACGCCGCTCAGAGGGCCAAATTGGAAAGTGACGAGAGTGACAAGTAGTGTTGCGCGAGCGGCCACAATAGGCCGATCCAGCCGGCTGCCAAGCTCTATTTCAAGGGTTGCATTCCAATTGATTAGGGTGCTTGTGAAACAAACGCCGCTGACAGAAACGAGACTACGGCCATGGCAACTGCTGGGCAGCGTGCCAGCGACTGGCACTTTTGCTCGCGGCGCTCTCACTTACTCTCTAATTCACACATTAGTGACACATTAAGGACACCCACAATGTGGCCACCGGGACCATTCTTGTGCGTGCGTGTACTCATGTTTGACTTGAAATCAATTCCGGGACTCACCAAAATTCTTTGGCACCTCAAGGAGGAATATTTGCGCCAATGCCAGCGTGTGCTCAGTAACGCCACACAGATGCTGACAGCACAAGTCCGGCGTTGTCATTGGCTTAGACGGGATGGATGCATTCAAACGCGGTGAGCCGCACATGTTTTGGAAACTAGTTCTCCATTAGTTTAAAAAAAACAAACAAATTTGTTGTTTTTGTACTTTGGCCAAAGTCATTAAAGTAGTGTCAATGTGTGGCATCTTGGTGCCAAGAAACGGTCAAAGTGAGTTGAGGAGTTTTATTTGGACAAAAGTAGCGCTTTGTTACTATCCTGTTGATTGTTAGTGTCAAATAACAATTATTTAGAGTGCCACCATTTTGTGGCATTGCGGTGCCAAGATGCTGTGCATTGAACAGCTTAATTTAGACAAAAGCAGTGATTTGTCACCATCTTGCGACATCAACATGCCTTGTTTTATTTTTATTTTTCAAATCTAAAATATTTCTATAATATTAATTGACAAGGTCAAAGAACAATTTTGCTACATTTGGTCAGTTTTATAAATGTAAAATTTAGTTTAAGCTATCGTTTTTTTTTTTAAAGGCACTCCATGTGAATATGTATTTTTTTAAAAAGTTGTCTATCTACTATAATGACCTTGGTACACCCACAGAATATGTCCAATTAAACATCATAATGTGTGGCAACTGTGTCTTTGTGTACATTAACGACATGTACGTTCGTTCAACCATCCCTGCCCGCCGCTTATTGCAAGGTGCCGATGAGAATCGGATGAACCGTCTGAGCCGCGGGGTCATTGTTGTAGAAAAATAAAAGCATATGCACATTTGCACATTTTAATGAGCAAGACAATGAGTATAAAACAAACTGTTGAACAGTAACTCTCACAAATGAAGCCGCGGCTTAATTAAAGCCATCGGATGTATCATCAACACGTACTCGGACGCATTTGTAGATCATTATTTCATCAGAAACACTCCAAGGCGCTTTTTTTATTTTCCTGCCATTCCGTACGTTTGCAAATAAGCTTTGATTGTGACGTGTGAGTCACTCGAGCGTTAAATGGACGACGCGAAGGCCTGCGCCAAACAAAATGCTGTTCAATTAAAAATGGAAGTAATGCTATTCCATATAATGGGGGGCATACGTAAAGTGACAGAAAGGCACAATGGCTCATTCACTCCCGCTCTGTCATTTACTTAATGTTGCTCTTTAAAACACTTGCCCGTTCAAATTTGCCATCATAATCCCCGTGACAGAGGACATTAATTATGTTGCTTGGCTGATTGCTGTTTCTTCACAACATCTTTGATTAAAATTTCACACGTTGTAATAATGTGCTTCAGCGTTAGGGGCTGTGAAATGTACTAAAAGCCCACGAGTGAATTTATATACAGACATACAAAAAGCAGCAAACTTTATTGACATTTACATCGCAGCATATTTTAGCGAGGATTCTGTGCAAATGAGATCAGCGACAAAGCAGCGGTAACTTCTCTCCAGACAAGTGGGTTTAAATTTCATGTTTGGAAAGTTTAATTAAGCAATAGATTATGTTTTGAAAGGAGCGTTCTCTTTAATGAATCCCCAAAGAGCACAGATAAACACTGCCATGCTATCAAAGCATTCATCTCTTTAATGGATGCGAAAATTGGGGATGCAAATAGCTTGGCGCTGTGACACTTATGTAACCTGCGTGATACATAAACTTTCATTTTTTTCCACTAATAGCTGGGCAATTTGAAGACAGAACTTGAAATACTGTAAACTAACTAAGAGTAGGAGGAGGACATCGTTGCTGTTGTTGCCATGGAAACCTCAGATCACATTCTTTGCTAGGCCAGCCTGAACACTCCTCATTTGGTGTTAGCATTAGCATCGGTGATAGCATTACTGTTCATGAGGTCCTTGGCAGCAAGATGTCATATTTGCTCTTGTTTAGTAAATGAAGCTCCTCAACTCACTTCAACAGTTCCAAGATGCCACAAGATAACGGCAAAGCACTGCTTTTGTCTAAACTAAGCTCACTCGAACATCGTTCCTTGGCGCCGAAATGCAACAAGATGTCAATCGGCACTTTAATTGCTTTGGCCCGAACACAAAAACAACGAATAGCATCATCTTTTCCGATCCCCGTCTCACGTTAGAGCGAGCCAACTTTGAAGATAAATATACAGCAATCTGTCCTGTGAGCTTTTTGGAAAAGGATGTTTGGCCGTGCCTTTCTATTGTGCGGCGGGGGAAAGCACTCCAGAGCCAGTGAACCCTCGCTCACGGTGTGATGGAGGAGCGCTACGTGCCCGACTCTCCCCTCCGCTGAGCCGGCTGTTGTTTATCCCCGTAATGTCCATTTTATTGGGAATCTCAGCCAGCCTTCACACTACCCGCTGTGCTCAGCAGTGTGGAGAAGCCAGCCCCGGCAGAGTGCCGGTCAGCGCCTGTCAATCACCATCACAAGGATCAGTTGGCAGCCATCAAGTCGGAGACGCCGCACCAATATGTTGCCCGTCTTCCATCTTTTTTGTGTTTGCGTTGACCCGACGGGGCGCCTCGCTGCCGGCCGCTCGTTGCGGTTTGCTCGTATTTAACATATTGTCGAGAAGCCGAGGAACAAAGGCGGCTGCGGTGTTTGAAATAAGGACAAAATGTATTATTTTGATTGCCCGAGGGAGGCTCGCGATGCTGCCGTCTTTGTATTGGAGCCTATAAAGACGAGGCCGGCGGCGGTGAAGAGAGCAGTCAGAGGTGGTCAAAGGAAACATGACAATACGTGGCGCTTGCTGTCAAACAAACAGCAAACATTGATTATATCATCTTTACCCGCACCTGCCCGCTGTTTACCTGACACGAAGTAAACACCGCTCGTACTGGACACTTCTTATCTGCCTTTCATTTGGCTCCTCGCCCTCGGTATATGTTGGGCTCTGACCCGTTCCCGCCGATAATTTCCTCCATTGCATTCAGAGCGGAGTCCGCCGCAGTCGGCTTCATTACAGCCAATATCTTAAATCACCTCTCGCGTGTTTCCCAACAGTTTGAGGCCCGGTCTCCTCTGAATGGCGGTCATTTAGATGTTCCGTCGCTGATTGCGAGTGCAGGTGGTAATACATTAAGGGACTGAGACAGCCCGTGGCACAGCGCTCAAAGACCTTTCTCCATTTGCGCTAAGTTTCCCCTCATATTCGGAGGCATGCCTTCTAATTAGGGAAACGCGTTTGACTATGGCCGTATTCATGTGGGACGGCTCACTTTAAGTTGTCCGACAAGGTTGTTTTACATAGCGTATACTCTAGCGGGTCAATAGATGATGGCGAGGTCGAGGGAATTTCAAGAAGAAATTGTACATTAATGAAAGCAGGGAATGGCCGCGCAGATCATTTACTGCTTTTTTTCCCCTGTCATCGTAGTTTAAGCGGACGTCACGACAAGTGATGTCGATTGGGCGCCAGGCCATTTTGTGACGTGAGTTGACTTCTATATTCAAAAACAGGAAATCAGACACGTAATTTCAATCCTTCCCTGCTCGTTAAGATGTCGTTATTGCTCATGTGGATTTGAAATCTGATTGGTTAGAGAAACAGTTTTGCTGTGAATATCATTCAAACTGCATGGGCCAGCACTTGTGAAGGCCCTGAGCAGATTACATTGACATGGCAACACAGAGAGACTCAAATCTGATTGGACGGGAAAAAAAAACACCTACAAACTGGAAACAATATTTTTTGTATTGTTTATTTTTTTTATTATTTATAAATGGAACTATGACCGGGCGGCTTGGTGGCGCACTTGGGTAGCACGTCCGCCTCACAGTTACGAGGGTGCGGGTTCGATTCCACCTCTGGCCCTCCCTGTGTGGAGTTTGCATGTTCTCCCCGGGCCCGCGTGGCTTTTCTCCGGGCACTCCGGTTTCCTCCCACATCCCAAAAACATGCTTGGTAGGCCGATTGAGCACTCCAAATTGTCCCTAGGTGTGAGTGCGAGTGCAAATGGTTGTTTGTCTCTGTGTGCCCTGCGATTGGCTGGCAACCGGTTCAGGGTGTCCCCCGCCTACTGCCCGATGACGGCTGGGATAGGCTCCAGCACGCCCGCGACCCCAGTGGGGACTAAGCGGTACAGAAAATGGATGGATGGATGGATGGAACTATGACCAAAGACAATCAACTGTAAAAACTAAATTAATAGAACTTCACACTTCCTATATTAGCATCTAGGCTTGACGTGTAGGCGAGCTCTTCTATCATTCAGTTTTTAAATAGAAAGAAAAAAAGAAAGTCACTATTTGAATCAGAGTAGGTTTTACCACTTGATGATGAGCTCTTCTTGCAGGTAAAGCTTCAAAAAGCCCCCTGGTCCATTTCCATTTTAGCTTCCAGCGGTGTGAGTGCTATGACAGCCTCTTGGGGCCAAGGGATTATCGAGATCAGGCCTCCCCCAGCTCTACGCCTCTGGCCTAGCCCGTCAAGATGGCCCAGTCGGTGCCACAAGACCCCCCTCCCTCCTCCCCTCCAGTGCCTTACAGAAGAGCCCACCAGGCGCACAGAGAGCAAAGAGGCACAGGGGACCCCTCTAATTGTCCATGCTCTGGGCAGCTCTCGGGCAAGCCGGTATGAAGAAGGCTACGCCGTCTCTAGGCTGCTCCATCGCTCGGCGTTGGGAGACGCTACGAACTGTACATCTGCTCTCAGGCTTTAGTTGCTACAGTTGTCTGAAAATTGAGATTTCTTTTTTTTTTTTCGGTATTCATGACAGGGTGCTCAGGTTAGTCAAAGCTTGAGTTATGGCAGGGTCACATTTCCACTGACTTGAATAACTTTATGAAATCTTAAATGTGAGGCAACATTTTCATTTTGCATGTCATCCAAACTTCCTGAATAGCATAATCGGGATGAAGTGCTTGGGGGATTCCGCACGCTTTTCACAAAAGTCTGTCTGGAACTCAGCTAAACCGGAGCGGATTTGACTTTGAACAATATTGCATGCAAATTAAAAAGTGTCATTCAGAATTTTTTTAATTTGTTTAAAATATTATATAAATATATATATTTATATAAATATATAATATATAAATATTGCATGCAAATTACCGTTTTTTTCCATGTATAATGCGCCCCCATGTATAATACGCACCCTAAAAATGGCATGTTGATGCTGGAAAAAAGCCTGTACCCATGTATAATACGCACCCAAATTTTGACTCCTACTTAAATCCGTGAACGTAAAATTATTTCAGAAAAAAGATCATCTTTGGGAACAACCGGATGTTATTCTGCCGGTCAGTATCACTGCGCATGCGCTAGCATACTCAATAGCGAAGTAATGTTTCGGATTTGTGTAGGGTACATTGTGAGAGCATACGAGCAGGTGATCTAGCAAGCGTCTGATACGAGAGCATTGTGTTCGTATGGAGCGTGTTTGAAGTGAACAGCAGAGAAGAAAGCGCATCTGTAATGTCGGCCTCCGTATGACATCCGGATTTAAAAAAATAAATAAATTAGTTAAATTTTGTGCATTATACATGGTAAAACACGGTAATACGTGTTATTCTGAATTTTTAAAAAATATATTTTTTAAAATGACCCCATTGCCAGAGAGGAACACTACAAAAATGACGACAAAACAGCTCACTGCCTATTTTATCCCCATATAAAGCTTTTTACTCACTCATAAAATAAGATCTCACACACACATCCATCGCACAGCACGCCGTCGATGTTGCTTTGAGGAAAAGGAAATGACTTTTAATTGGATGGCTAAGGAGCTTGCGCAATACGATATGGCTAATGGCCAGCTGAAGCGTACGCGGTAATTACAATCATTTGTCAATCTTTTAAAACTTGATGCATACATAAATGTTATTGTGGTGCATAATTGCTTTTAGTTCCATTTGGCTGATCATGCATTCAGATTGCCACAGCTGTCTTGTCACGTCGCCGCCGCCTCCTGAGTTTCAACTCTATAAACGATATAATTCTTTCTTGAAATCATCCCACGCGCTCCAACGCCGCCTGTCAAGCCCGGTGGCCGCCGCGCCTGCCCGGGCGCGCATCCGAAGGGATAGCAAGCGAGGTGAACAAAGACAGGTGCGACAAACGCGAGAATGCAATCCGAGGATGAATGGGAATTCCGGTGCCGTTCGACATTCGTCCCCCTCTCGTCTGCCCCCCCTTCCTTGTCAGTCCTCCAGATTCGTGCGCAATGCTAAAGGCAGCTTCATTTTGCCGGCTCTGACACGCTTTGATTGCAGGCTGTACTCACAGCACTAATGTAGCAATTATTGTGGCCGTTTTAAATGCACGCCATTATTGATTGAATCCGTAAATATTCATATACCGTTTTTTTCCATGTATAATGCGCCCCCATGGATAATACGCACCCTAAAAATGGCATGTTGATGCTGGAAAAGAGCCTGTACCCATGTATAATACGCACCCAAATTTTGACTCCTACTTAAGTCCGTGAACGTAAAATTATTTCCGAAAAAATATCATCTTTGGGAACAACCGGATGTTATTCTGCCGGTCAGTATCACTGCGCATGCGCTAGTATACTCAATAGCGAAGAAATGTTTTGGATTAGTGTAGGGTACATTGGACAGCAAACAAGCAGGTGCTCTAGCAAGCGTCTGATACGAGAGCATTGTGTTCGTATGGAGCGTGTTTGAAGTGAACGGCAGAGAAGAAAGCGCATCTGTAATGGCGGCCTCCGTATGATATCCGGATTTTAGGACAATAAATTAGTTAAATTTTGCGCATTATACATGGAAAAAAACGGTACATATATAAATATCCTCCGATTCAGTCGCTCGACTGAATTGTATACTCCATTTTTCCTTATATGTTCCAAAAACATGATTCTGAAAAGCATTGGTGTGAATATGGCCATTAAAGAGACAGTGCACATATTTCGCCATTTACGGCAGGAAAATTGTCATATTTTGTCTATAATTAATTTGCTAACATTTTTCCCATTTCATATTGAGATTGGTATAGTAAGGTGAGATAGGTAGATTTTTTTGACCCCTTTAAAGGAGTGGGCGCGTCCTTCTCGTCCATTCAAGCAAAACGCCCCAAAATTGATGTTAGCCATGTGCGCCATTGTTGTTTAATAGCGGGAGCGAGACACCGGCTCCTATCAGGGTAATTATTGCGCGCGCATAATAAAATCCTCTTTTCATAAGGTCACTCCCAAAGTGTAATTAAAAAGGGCATTATAGATTATTTCGATTGACGCAATTAAAGCCTAAATGTAATTAAACGGGGCGCTAATAGCAGTGTTGGTCAACAGCATTTGTTTTGACGAAGGGATTTGCGTGACCCCCCGACACGGAAAAGTGAAAATACGCTTTTCATCGATGCTCCATTTTGTTCAGCTGCTCTGAAAGTTTGAATGGGACTTAATGAAATCTTTATCAAGAGTGATCATTGTTAGTAAGAGCTTGATTTGAATTATTATCTTTCTCCGTGTGGCGCATTAATGAACGGCTAGCATCGGCGGCGGCGGTTTGTAATTTTTTTAAATTGGCCGCCTTATCGCCAGTCAAAGACTCGGGATTATCAGCGTCCTGACCACCGTGCCAAATTCCTTGTGGATGTACGTCTGTTCCCTGCACAAAGCCAAAATGAGAGATAATAACGCAAGGTTAAACTCCACAATTTTCTCTTCAAAGATGTAAGGAGAGCTGGCGCGCAAATGTGCCGCCGCCGCCGCCGCTGCTGCTTTATGCGGCAAATCAGACCGGCGGGTCTGCGGGGGCATTAACATCCACTTGACTTTGAGAGCAGCCAACACATACATGTGGCTGACACATCAACTGTGTTGATCTCTGCAATTGTGTCAGCTCGCTGAATTCCGATGATATGCTAATGACCGCGGAAAATACGTTGCCCTAGTTAGCGTGCAGGCCACTTGCGTTTCGCAAATTCTATTTCTGAGGTGCGCTTGCATATTTCTGAAAATCACATTCATAATGTAATTGTCAAGAGGGGGGAAAGGCTACGCTCTGGTAAAAGGTAGGAAAAAAAGGAAGGGAGATATTCTTTTATAAATCAAATGCGGGTGGACGACACTAAAAAGGTGCTTCCTTGAGTGTGCATGTCGTTAATCAAGATGTGCCGGTGGGAATTTAGTCGGAAGTGCTACCAAAAAAAAAACCCAAAAAGTGAAGTGCTGCGTTAGCGTCCTAGCGGAACGTTTTGGAGCTCGGTTGGGCTCGGTGCGCACCACCAAGCGCCCGCAGCAATGCGCTGGAAAGAAATGGGCAGATATCTGTGGCAGCGCACGCCAAAACAGCGCTCACGCTGAGCTGAAAGCTGAAAGCCTCCCATCTAGCCGGGAAAAAGAAGCGACGCCATTTGTCACGTTGGGAGAACCGTGCTGGCGGTCTGCTTTCACAACATCAATCAAAAGTACAACAAAGTCCGGTTTTCAAAGAACTGTCAGGTAATTATTACAAAATTCTATGACTTTTATATAACATCTAAAAACATTATGAGTCAGTTTTAGGTCAAGTACAAATGTTACTATATCTGAATAATAAAATTCAATTCAATTCAATAAAATAAATAAATGAATGAATAATAAAATTCAATAAAATAAATAAATAAATAAAATGTAAGCTGTGATTTTCATAAAGCACATTTAATCAGCCAAAATACAAATATCCCATCAAGTTAATCTGAGAAAGTTAAACCAGTTAAGATGATGGATGGATAGATGCTTGGTATATTTAATTTTCTTGTCGTGCACTTAAAAAAACATTCCAATCATCTTTCCTTTCGTTTCGTCAACATGCTTATATTGTCTCTAAAACAAGGGGAAATCAAATCATCTTCCATTCTATTAAAAGCCAGCCCATTTTGCATCCTTCAGACTTGGAAGGAGGAGGAGGAGGGGGCGGGGTCTGGCCCAGCTCGAGCCCAGTTGAGATTTGACATCCAAACGTGCGAGTTCCTTTTGTTCCGCCGTCTGCCATTGGGCCTGTGAACAGTAGAGGGCAGCTTGAATACATAAATAAAAATGGGCTCTGTGCATTTCTCTGTCGGCTTCAGCCGGCCTTCATTTACATGCTGTCTGTCTGTCACTTTCGGGCCTCTTGGGTACGTACGATAGTCGCCATCAGACGAGGCGCGCCGGTGTCATTGACTAGCCATTTTGATATCGCTTTTGAAAGTCCGCAAAAAGTGAACCTCTTTTTGTCACTTTTCAGAGCCAAGCACAAAGACAAACACGCTGCTGTTTTTATTGTTAAACCCGTGTTCAGACAGCGCCCCCCTTTCCGCCCCCCCTCGCTGCGGCTCAAGACGAATCTGCCAGCGTGTGCCCGTGCTCTTCATCACTGTCAGATGCCCCATGGTGGTCCTCCTCCTCCTTCTCAAAGTGGGCACCAACTGCTGGCTGGAATTATTCCTCACCTCCAAAAACTCTCCCCGCCGTTTCCAGATAAATGTGACTGTAGTGGCCGAGGAGTGTTGCTCATCCATCTTTGCACTGTGGAGTGTTTGCTGAAGTAGACACGGGCTCTAATAAGCTACACAGTCAGTGTCAGGATGGCCGCTATTGACTGGACCGCCACGGTAGAAAAATGGGAGACATGAGCTTTTTTTTTTTTTCTTTGCTGTTTTTGGGCTTTTATTTGAGAGTAATGCTCCTCAGCTCTGTAAATTGAATACACCGGCAAAATGAAAGCAAAGCCAAGTGGACATAAAAAGAAAAAAAAAGTCTACACACCCCTGTTCAAATGTCAAATATGATGTTTTATTTTTTTGTAAATTGTGGTCAGATTCAATAATCTCACATCAGTGACAAAATAGAGAGAGACGATTATTCCTGAAGTATGAATACATCAACCCGGCGTGCAAATGACAAAACAAGTCTTTCCCTGTTGCGCTAGCTCATTGGCTGTTGTTTAGCTAGTTCAATTAGTCGCGTTAAGAGGGCCCCCTTGATTAATAAGACGCTATTTTGGTCAGCACAAAGCCGAGTTTCCGTGTCGAAAAGGCTCACAGACTTCGCCGTATGATCTGTGCGTCTGCTGGGCGGAGAGCGCGGTCGTTTGAGGTGTACGTCGACACCCGCTGTTAAACAAGTCGGCCCGTCTCGCTGTTCCAACAGTCAATTAGAGACGATGCATTGTTTGTTTGTTTGTCTTCATATTTATTGTCCTTAACCTCCGGGCCTTGTTTGAGCTTTTTTTTGGTGGTCATTTTGGCCATGTAGATTTTCCAATTTTTTTTTTGTTGCTATTAATGCAAAAAGTTTTTTCTCTAAAAACTAACCTCCATACGTTCTTCAATTCTATCAAATCTTGGCCTGATTACTTACGATGAAATGTCTTCTCCTTTTCAGAGCAAATTGTAGCCAGTCACCATTAATATGCATTTTCTTTAACTCGGCCAACCTCATTTTTTGAAATGGTTTTGTAATTAACAAGTACTGTAAGCCAAGCTTTAAGATGTCACATTTATTGTATTTTGCTATCTCTGAAATTCAGTCCTGAAACAGAATGATGTGTGTTTTATAGCAGCTGTGATAAGAGGCTTACGCCGTGAAAATCTCTATATAGATCATTTGACCAACGTCTTTGGTGGCCGCTTGTTAAATTGGTTTCACCCGCATATTTGGGCCTTATTTAAAAGATATCTTTGAATAATGGTAAGCAGTTTAGCTCATCTGAAAAGAGAAGGGTGATGCAAATGAACTCCATTTCACTCGCTTTTGTTTAATCTATAATATTGTACGTTTTTCCGCAGCCTTTTTTTAAATTCCGGCAGAGTTTATAGCTTTTACATTCCGGCAAGGATTAATACAGCTTAGGCGTACCTATCTTGAATTTGAGTCAGCCTAGAATTTCTTGCATTACAAGGACATATGAGAGGGCACTTTATTAAGTACATTCTCACAATCTGTTGAGCTCTGATTTGACCCGAAAGAAAACCTTTACAAACAAAATAATGCTCAATTTGTCTTGACTACTTCTCTTTTTTTAAATGTACCGTAACCAAAAAACTTTTTAAATCGACAACTCTCGTCCAAGAAGAAACTCAGAAGCCTGTTTGCGAGCTTGCGAGCTAGTCAACTAGTGGCTAACGCCTCGCAATGACCCCGGTGGAATATATTCCAGCCACTAAAGTTTTTAAAATGATATATTTTCAATGTGTGGGCATAAGAAAGTTGCTAAAAAATTAGCATTCATTTCCCAGCAAAGAACTTCAACAACATGTTTGGGATTGTATTTATTTATTTATTTATTTATTTATTTAGCTGGCAGTAGGCTTTAGAACACAATTTGATCTAGCACCGAGAGAGACAACATATTTTCCCAGTATGATGCAATACACAGCAACCACAATACAATATAGCTTGCCGATACGCAGTATTGACTTCCCCGTAAAGGCGTGCTGCCCATCCGATTAGATTGTGCCTATAATATTGTGACTAATTGCCCATTATATTTTGTATAATACACCCATTCCTTCATCAATGAATGTAATATGATAAAGCTTCCCTCTCAGAAACTCATTGGGATACCACTAATTCCATTAAGATGTATTCAGCTAAAATATTTAAACATCTCATTATACCGGGCAGCTACTCTGAAAATGTTGCTGTAAATACACAAATGTGGAAACAATTGAGCAAAAGATTTTTTATTTATTTTTTCCCACTCAAGATGTTAGCAGTTGGAGTGGTGGGCAGTTGAGATGTTTAAGCTTGTCACACTCACATCTGTTTGGAATAACAATGTGCATCTGCTGACAATCACGATATGGGAGGCAGCTGGATTTTCCTCGCACACCGAATAACCGGTAAAAAATGTCTTGAAAATGGAAGCAGTCAATCACAAAGAAGCCAAGTACCGTTAAAAAACGTCTAGGAAGTTTGTCATGCTAAGGTCGATTTAAAACACATTGCCATCTAGTGGTTGAGAATGGAATCACATCCAATTTGGAATGCAGAACAAAGTAGTTTCAGGACCATTTCTTTAATTCTCATTTTGAATTAAAGTGGGGAGTCTTTATTATTATTCTTTTATACAATTTTATAACACAATACAATTTAACTGAAGAACTGGATTATTATTGCAACTTTCTCAATACTTGACCTTCTCGTTCTAAGTGGGCAGGTCCTTCAAGTGGCCCCTGTTTTGACAGCATAAGTAAGTGCACCTTTTTGTAGCATTTCTTTCCCCAAGTGACCTATTCAGTTAAATCTGTTGTGAAGGAACTTGGTTTCCAAGCATCCGCCTCCAAATGTCAATCCCTCAAAATGCGACATTCACATATTTGTAAGCACTTTAACATGACATCAATATATTACTGCTTATCGTCGAACATCTCAAATCCAAATATTTTCCATTGGGGGTGTTTTTTGGGGGGAAATATTTTAGTCTCGCACAAACGCTGGCTGTCAACAGAGTTCCCGTCATAAGCGGCGGTACCATCCTGTGCCTGGAGCGCGTATTCTTTTTCAGCCGGAGCGCATTCTGGCAGCCGCACGCACGCATGCACGCACGCACGTACACTGGCCGAGGTCAAAGCTGTCACTTCAGAGGGCATTGTGGAATCTCAGCCGGCGCTGGATGATGTGGGAGTGTTCCAGACAATGGCCCAGATGTTTTCAATCGGCCTCACCCTGAAAATTCACACAGGGCCACCAGAAGCCTTCTTTAAAACTGGGAGAGAATGGCTGATTAATTGAAACCTCTGCTGACACTTTCACCTGCAACTATTAGCCTCAAACTCGTCTCCTCGCATTTGCATTCACCTTCTCCCCCGCAAATTAAATTGCAGAAATGCTCTGCCCATAATGAACCACTCGTGTGCGATAAAACGGATTTTGACGCTTTTACGGCATATTTCAAGGACAACATAATGTTATATCGCGGATACTTTTTTTAGCGCTAATTATGAGAATTCGCTCAATTAGCAGTAAAAAAAAGGGAGAGGAAGTAAAGGTCTCCAACCAGTGTTGGCTTTTTATCCAACAGCTGTAAGAAAATATGTTGCATAACACACACACGTGATAATTTCATTTCCGGTTTTGTCATTTGTGTGCTCTCAATAGAAATGAGTAGAGAGGAATTTCTGTCTACATGTGCTGCTCCATGCTTTGTGTTTATTTCAGCTGGCTACTCGAATTGATCCTTGTATTATG
The DNA here is from genome assembly GCF_033458585.1 of Syngnathus typhle. Taxonomy (NCBI): domain Eukaryota; kingdom Metazoa; phylum Chordata; class Actinopteri; order Syngnathiformes; family Syngnathidae; genus Syngnathus; species Syngnathus typhle. Next base: position 10,661,906 of record NC_083746.1, on the reverse strand, counting down.
AGAAATTCTTTAAACTGTGGAGGAAAAAAAAAAATCACTTTTGTGCTTGCGCTCTTCTCTGAGGTTTCTGCCACGCTAGGAGCAAAGTTGTTGAATTGTCTGGGCTGTACGTGCCGAACAACCCACGAGGCTGTCAGGTCGCATAGCAGCAGGTGAAGGGTCAATCGGAACACTTTTTTTGGCCAGCGGCCCTCCAACACGTTAATCCTTCCATACTAGCGAGCGCCATTGTTTCATGAAAGAGAGCATGAAAGTCACATTTGTCCCCTGTTCAGCCGAAACTGAAGATAGACACTATTTTTCCACCGTGTGGAAATGACCGCGCCACGTGAAAATAAATAAATAAATAAATAAATAAAGCAAATGTGATGGATGACAATATTTAATTTTATATACTTGCACTTCACAGAGCATAAATGAATCATCCTTGACTTCACCACAGCGAGACAAGGCGTGCCTTTTCCGCCGAATGCAAATTACTACAATTTGGAGTGTTGTATTCAGCGGGAGACCGCCGCTAAATGGTCATACAAGCTCGTCACAGATATTAAAATAAATTATGTCTGATTTGAATTTTAGTCACGCCACATTAACTAATAGAAAGTTATTAACATTTCAAAAGAGGAAGGGGGGGAAAAAAAGCTTTTGGCTGCAAAATTAACGCTGGCTGGGCTGACCTGCGTGCCATGCAGCCTGATGGGCGTAATGACGGCATAATGGCATATTTACATTAAAATCCGGCCAGCTAATATGCCATTCAGAATGGGCGGCTCACTCGAGGATTATTCCGTGTGGCCCGGTGGCCTCTCGCTCAATGTTTCAGCCTTAAACTAGTAGAAAGTAGAAAGTTCTCATTTCATGACTATTGATGCGCTTGGTCCGTGCGGCTGGTTGGCCACTGCCCCTCCCCACTGCCCCTCCCCACCTCACGCATTGCGGCCCTCAAAATTCTCTGTCGTTTCAACCCGTTTATCTTTCATCTCGTCTGGCTTTTCCCGCTTGGCTCTTTCAAGGCAAATGATCTTGGCACTTGTCAAAATCCTACTTTAGCTATAGCTTGACAAGGCTTGTTGGGGTGGATGAAATTCTTAACCGCAAAGATGAGGTGATGAAGTGCACAGCCCCTCCAAAAGTATTGGAACGCCATCTAGAGGTGTAAATTCCATGAAATTTAATTTGCACTTTTGTCTCATATTTATCTTCTGATCTGCAACACCTATGTCTTCAGTATACAACAAAAGCAAAGGAATTGGCCGTTCCATTACTTTTGGAGTGAACTGTATATAATCAATTTCAAGGCCTTGAAACAATCTCAATACCCTCGAATGGCTGCCGGTAAAAAGGAAATGCAGCAACGCATGCAGGTCGAAAATAAACAGTAGTCATGTATTCTTTATCCTCTGCAAAGAACGACGTCACTTGAGATGTCCAGGCAGGCGCCACCAAATTAGAATTGGTTTAAGCATCCAGGTAGGAAGGAAAGTGTGAGTTTAGTATAATTGGCCTATATACTCCCCCCTGGTGGCCAGAACGATGTGTGTGGAAATGAGTCACCCAAAAAATGACTTAGAGGGCCGTAATGGGCCCACAGGTCTTGGATTTGACACCTAAGTGTTAAGGCCAGTTCTTTTGAATTGCTTTTTTTTTAGATCTATTATTATCCCACTGCCTCTACTTGACATTCTGCAGGTGGGAGTCGTCACGTCTTTAAATAAAAAAAAAAAAGCAAAATGACATCTTCTGTTGAGCATTGCCGCTTGTTTCTCAGACCCGGACGGGTTCGACCTGACCATCTGCTCCCCTGCTCCGATGGAGCTCCGCTTTTGGCAGTGCTCGGACTTGCTCCATTGGGCTCCATCTCAAAGGACAAGCGCTATCATCAGATTTCTGTCGGCCACTCAAAGCCAAAAGCAGATAGCGGCTCGCTAAGAAGAAGAAGGAGGGGGGCGGGGCTGCGGGGACAACAATAACGCGGCGTCTCCCCGGCAGCCGGCTACTGTCACTTTACAGATGGAATCGCTTCACAAACACGGAGAATTAATATCCTAATGAAGCTTGGAGTGGCCATTAGGTTTGGGTAATGTGGCTCCAGGGGCCCGCGATGGATGTCCGGCAGCTCCGGGCCCTTATTTGTGCACAGTCACCTCGGACGGTGCCTTTTATTAGGGGGGCATTAGAGGCAACAGACAGATAGCGCTTTATTACGCTTGTTCCCAGGGAGCCGTGCTCTACCTGTCACCGACACACAACGCATGCTGTGTTAGTTCATTTTACAGCTAAATATCTCTTTTACAAATGTCTCCGTACGCTCAGGCTTGCCGCCCCGTCTCGCTCGCAAAGGGCCCTGCGAATTACACCATTGTGTGTGTGTGGGGGGGGGGGGGGTCAAAACAGGCGTCACTGGCGACCGTTGACAAAAAGATCAATATTTGTACACAAATAAATAGGAGCAAGGTGGAGAGTTTATTGTGTTTGTAAAGAAGCAGGCCTTGATTACTTTGAAGTGAAGATGAAATGGTGGGGGGTGGGGGGTTCAGGAACTCAGTGATTGTAATTAGAAAAAGAGAAAGAATTCTAATGTAATAGCACACCTAAGTAAAACAGTAGACACAACAAAAAACATTTTTAAATTGAGGTGACCAGGATGAGTTCATGATATCGCCATGGCAACCTCTAATTACCAACGTTATAATGGTGGATTCAACAGGATGTGTTCAAAATGTATCAAAACACACGTTATAGCTTGTCGCTTTTGTTAGCATATAATTATGATAAAAAAAATCATATTTATTGTAGTTGCATGCAAATACACAAGTGGAGAGCGCAACACTACTTTTTACTTCATTTTAGGGGCGTAACGATGAATCGGCAACTAATCAATTAAATCAATTGTTTTACCTTATTAAATTTACAATTATCCAAATTCTCGGAATGTCAGCTTCTCGAGAGTATACAATTCCAATTTCCAAAGCGATCCGATTAATTGACGATTCACACCATCGTTATTTGCCCGACTTCAATTTTGGTCGTGATGGTGAGGACAAGTTTTGGGACTAACATCTGGATCGTCCGCTCGCTTCATTTGTGTAATGGCGTAAAGTGGATGTAATCATCTTTCACGTGTAGCTGATCTTACTCTGTGAATTAATACACGACACGTTCATCCCATTTTCCATCTGCACTGGCGCTGACAGCCGTGCGCCTGCCTCTGCTTTTAATCTCGAAACAGTTTCGGGGTATGATTCGCTCTCCTCTGTCACTTGGCTCCGGCCGAGAATTCATTTTCAGTGGGTCAACTGTTTCAGAATGTCATCTTTGACAGGACGCAGCCAGCGCAATGAATACCAGAGAAGACATGGGCTGCTTTTTTTTTTTTTTTCCTGGCCACTCACACGATCTCCATGCACAACAAGTCTCACAGTTAAAATCAATACTTAATCAAAACACTCCTCACTCATGAATAACAACAACAGAAGTGTTAAAAATGGTATTGGCGAGGGGGGGCATGCTGTACGGAGGGCGGGGGAGGGGTGGCTGCTGCCACAGTCAACTAATGAAGGTTATGTAGCATGGCAGAATTCCGTAATTGCAGCGCTCACGTGAGGTATTGGACGGGATGTGGCCAATGGAAAACAATCACATTGAACATGGCTCCTTGCTTGGAGCTGCTCAATAAGTGAGCAGCAGGCTGGCTCATAGCGAGCGGGAGGTGGCCATGCGGACGGGGTGGTGGGGGGGTTAATGTGATCGGACTATAACAGACAATCTATTTACAGTGTGCTCTGGGGACCTAATAAACAAATGTTGAGTAATTTCAGCCAGCAGTAATTACCCTTGCAGCTGACAAGGAGAGCGCGCCACTCTCTCCTTCACCTCCGCCTCGGTCCGGGAGGTGCGCGGCGGCTCCTCCGAGCGCGCCTCCGACGTGTGGCCGGCAGCCAGCCGTCAAAAAGCAGAGCCGGAAACATAACAAATGGTTAAATGCGCGGGATTTGCCAGTCGGCTGCAAAGTGTTTGAACATTTCCCCCCACATAATCCAATTAAACGGAAACTCAGGCAGCACAAGTTGAACTGCCTTTATGCTAATTAATATGCGCGCACATCTTGGCTCCCTTCAGCCACATGCTTTTGAACTCTAACCCCATTTAGAAATCAGCGGAAAGCAAAGAACAAATATTAAGTTGGGGCGGGGGGGGGGGGGGGGGGGGGGGAATTACGCCGCGGTTTGGATAGGCAAAGAGGGGCCGCCGACATCTTTATCCGAGCGGCTCAGCCGTGATCCTTCAGCTTCGCTCAAATAGATTTTTATGCAAATATGTGCCTATCGATCGTCGAGCCTTTCCTTGCGCCCAACGGGTCGCAGAGGACCTCATTTAATTAGTTAGAGGTAATCATTACAAAATAATCAGTGTTTGCATCAGGAAATAAATGACGAGAGACGCACGTGTTTCTGTTTGGATGCTTTCTAGTAACGGCGATTTTTTTTTATTTAGGTGTTTTGATTTTTTGATTGTGATTATGCAATCAGATTTTACCCACGAATATGGAAGATAGCATGGTAAGCCGGCGACGGCCTAGGAAATGAAGACGCGGGTTGTATTTTCCCGCTAATGTGCACCGGGAAGCGTCACGGTTCTGCTCTGTCGCAGTTTCCAGCGCATTAGCCTCACTCCGGCCGGCCGGACGGCCATTCGCCTGTCCCCCCCTCTCCCCCATCTTCCCCTGACCAGCATGGCACAAACAATGCCACACATCACGTCCCCGCATCCTCCCCAGAATAACAAGGAGGGGAGTGCAGGGAGTGCACGGGCGTGAGGGGCCGACAGACGGACGCTGAGCCGGCCTGTCCCTTGCACTCAGACGGGCAGATGTCCCTCTTTCCCATGCAGCGTGGCCGGCTGCTGACCGGCCGGGCGGACGCTGAAATGAAGAAACTTGAGAGCTCCTCGGGGGGGTGAGCTGGTCATTTGATGTCCAGCACCGGGGTAGGGTGAGATACTGAATGAGCTGAGGGGGGAGGGAGGGAGGTAGCCTCTCCAGTCTGTCACAAAAGCCCAGGCTTGACGGCTGGGAAGGAGGGAGAAATACTGAGCTCAGGCAGATCATCAGCATCATCCATTCTTTTTTGTGATTGAGGAGCTTGAGTAGCCTGAGAAAAAACAAAGGATTGGGCGTCACTATATAGAAAACTTGATGGTGTTGAACGCCGACTTATTGTCATCGGGATGCATCTGAATTTGTGATTTTAAAAGTGGCACGATACAGACAAAAGTATTGGGACACGTCTTGGAAAATGGAAGAAACTACTAAATGCTTCTACCAAGCCAAGCTAAAGTAGCACATGAACTCATTCATGTTCGAGTAGGGTTGAGATTCAGCATCTCCCATTGAAATTGAATGGGGAATTTTTTATTGTCCAAGTGCTCCGGAGAGCCTTGCGCCACTATTATTGCTCATTAATAAGCGGCCATGCATCACACGTCCGTCCCCTCGTCTCCCTGGTGACTAAAGCCGGCGGTCACCAGACGTCGGAAACCGCCGGGCGCTTGTTTCCGTTTTTCTGAGGGACGGCGGTGGCCGGTACGTGCGTGCGTGCGTGAGTGAGGACGAGGTGCTCGGGGTCTATAAGCCATCGCTACGTAGCTTTCATCTTGGAGGAGATTTGGAGAGGTTTCAGACCACAGAGACTTCTTAATTCTCACTAATTCATTTGTGTTCCAGATTCCCTGGGCCCGGGATAACCTGAGAATGATAATGAACCCGCAAGGGGAGTGCACGGTCCCTTGCCTTTGAATGTGCTCGGAATAGATTCACATAATCTTTACCGCTCAATCGTTTCTGGAGAAGACTCTTATTAAGGGTGATTTTTTTTTTGTCTTAAGGTGTCCTGTGAGTTGGAAAGCTTTAACTTTGTCCGCCCGACACATGCAATATTGATGTAACCACGAGAAAAGAGGTGGGAGCATGTTTTTTTGTTTGGAAATCAGACTTTATAATGAATATTCATCTGAGAGCTGGACAAAGAACGTCGATCAATAAACTCCACTTACCAGTTTCTGGGAAATTGAGCGTCATCCAAACAATATATTATCATCACAAATGAGAATGGGTGCTATTTACATTTATGGATTCAAATGACACACCTGGAAAAAGTCATCAAGCGCAACCTCTAAAGATTCAGTTTATATCAGACGATTAATAAGCAAATTAGCGTTTAGCATTAGCTTCTGATAACCGGCCCATGCTAAGATAATAAAAACAAACATACTTTATTGAAAAGTCCCAAACGATTCTAATGGAAAGCCAAAGTCAAACACAAGAACTGTGATGCAGACGGGCTAACCGTGCTAAACGTGTTAACAGCGAGCTCACAGTGTGCAGTTTTTATTCTTCCTCAAATGGTGGACTTTACAGCTTCTACTGTATTGTTGGCATTAAATCAGTCAAGCAGTACAGTGGCCGTCAAATTGCTGACAATTTTACAACGGTTGTCCCTTGTTGACTTATCCTCAGCCACTCTTTTCTTCCTTTGAGGGATTTTCTGGAGGTTTACAGGTCTGACGGGTAGACCGCCAACTCCTGTGTGAGAAAAGCCGCCTTGCTTCACGGCCGGGCTCATCCTTGGTCAAACAGAAGTCAGCTTAATTCGGGGGGTCTGCCTCTGGGAATTTCAAAGGAGAAAAAGCTTTGAGTGACGCCGAGCTTGAGCTCCCTGATGTTAGTGAGATGAATGAAAGCGAGGTCTAGAGGCGAGAGGCCTTCTCACACTCCCACATCAGTGGAGGTCTTTTAAGATCTCATCAAGATAATTATGGAGAGCTCGCCGGAATACGCGATGCTTCGGACGAGTCAGGGATGGACGGTGTAGAACGGCGGTCACCAACATGATGCAAAAAAAAAAAAAAATCATTAATGAGAAGACATTGTGATTTCCTTTGAATGTTGTCCATAAAAATTTGGAAAATGTATGATTTTCAAAACTTTGTGGAAGTGAGGAGCATGGGCCAATATTCTTGACCAAGAAATGGAACAATCTTAATCAAAACATTCAGGCATCTACAGAAATTGGCATGAATGAAGGTGTTTGGTTTGGTTCTGATCCAATGTCGGATTCTTTTTGTTTTACAAACCTTTTGACTTTTGCGAGAAAGACTCGAGAGTAGAAATCGTCCCGAAAATATTCCACCACCTGCGATTGGCTGACGACCAGTCCGTGGTGTAACTCCAGCTCCAGTTCACCTCCTGAGGACAAAACGCAAAAAAAAAAAAAAAAAATCCAAGAATAAACTCAACATGATTAAAAAAAAAAAAAAAGGCAAGCATGAGAAAAGGCTATAAGAAACAAAACCGACAAACATTTGATTCCTTCCTCCAGGTTGTTCTTGAAATGCAACAAAATACTTATTGTGCTTTTGGACAGCACATTCTCGTCTAGCCTTGAATAAGAAAAGAATTTCATATAGCATTCAACCTTTTTTTTTTTTTTGCATGAGGACAATTGTGACATGTTAGTTGTTTATGAACTAGAAAAGAAAGCCCCCCCCCCCCCCAAGAAGTGTTATCAGCGCGGTGGTTGTTGCGACACGTACCAACAAGCTCTATCTGATCCGCCGTCCCGCTCGGACACATGATTAGGTACGGCAAACAAGCCTGAAATTGATGACTCAGCCTCCGGTGACAGGCGAGTCTGTTTGTACGCTGACAGTCTCCATCAAATGGGACTTCCTTTCCTCGACAGCTCTTTGTAATCTGATTACATTTCCAGATCTGTCTTGACTCACATCTGGCAGTCAGCCATGCAAGCCAAGGCGGGTGAAGGGACACGCGCACACACCGTGGCAAAGCAAGAAAACGGAAAAAAAAAAAAAAATCATTCCTGCCAGTGCGCTGGCAGCTGCACTGTTGTTGTCAGTCCAATCTGTTTTTGTGCACCTCAAGCTCGCCCACAATAACACCACGCCTTGCTGCTGATGTCATCACATTTTGACAAAGCTCTCAATTGCTTTTGACCTTGATTTAACCATCTGCTTTCTAATCTTTTATTTTCCCGTCTAACTGCAAAAACGACCCACACGTTCAATATTGTTGCTTTTTCTTTGGCTTGGTAAGCTGCCAACCCGATTTGCTAGAAAATTAAAAATGATGTCGCTGTTCATCTATCCAAGCCGACCGACAATGTATACTGACAGACAGAACAATGAAACGCTCCTCCGAGGTACAATTAACTCGCTCAACCTTTTGCCATTCATAAAACAGAATCGGGGCTGAGTACAAAAAAAAAATCTAAAAATAAAAATTATCTTTCGATAATTGCATTCTACTTTTTTTCCTTTTCAATCTATTAATCGTTCAGCCCCTCAAGTAAGCATTTTTGTACTTATGGTAAGGAGTCGGCCGCCCTCCTCTTATATTCTCAGTCAATGTGACATTACAAAGTGTCTTGTTTCACAGATAGTGATGAATAAACAACACACTGCGCTGAATATAAACTCTGGGCAGTTTGACATTTGTCTCTGATTTTCCTATCTGCGCTGGAAATGACAGTCTATGGAACATGTAAAAATGCCATGGCAGATGTGAAATCAATTTGCATTTCCCCTAGTGGCGGGATAACACGGCCCCTGTCAGGGGACTCTGCAGATTTGCCGGCGATAATGACGTTATAGAGGGCGGCGGCGGCGAGGATGAAAGTGGAAAAGAGTGACGTTCCGTGTTTCCCGTGATTGCCTTGACTGGGCGGCGAGCAGCCAAGGAGCATGTGCTCGTCTATCTTTGCTCCCCATTAGCTCCTCTTGTTCTCTGCCGGGGGGGTGGGGGGCGCGGCATCTGACCAGTCAGCTCTTGCCTCCCTCACAGATGCTAGTTTATATTTTTGGGTCCCCTTTAACTAATTAATTACACATACTCAAATGAACCCGCTAAATTTGCCACGACCTGCATTAGCACTTCAAATATAACCATTAATTAGATATTTCATAATTAATATACTAATGAAATATCTGGTATCAAACAATTACGCAACTTTGGATGCTAACCATTAATTGCAGACGGTAATTAATAAAAGGGAGATAACTGACCCAAAGGCAATCAATTGAGAAAAAGGTGACATTTTTAGTTTAGCTTGTTCGTTTATCAAGTCAAAAAAGTTTTATATTACTTTTGCGGGATTTGGAATATAGTACTCGACTAGTTTTGTCTACTCTGCCCACCCGCGTGGACGGATGTCTCATCATGTTGTTCCCGAGAAGACTAATAGCTGCTTCCTTCATACCATTTTGTGAAAATGTGGCAAGGAATTACATGAAGGGGTATTTTGAAGAGGCACAACCCAGAATTATTGTGGTTAAAAAATAAAAAAAAATAAAAAAAATGAGGGGCCAGGGGGCAGAAAAATGCACAACACAAATCTAAACGATATGGCTCTATCATGGCACATTATTGGAACCACTTAGACGAAAGATGTGAACGTGTGACCGCTTGACACTTTAGACCAGAAAGAAGTTTGACCTAAAGATGAGACAAATTCGCATAACCGCCCTAGATGATGTACGAGGTGTGATTGTTTGGTTTTTATTTTATCTTACGTAACCCTTTTTATAATTGCGACGCGATTGTGGTGATATTGAAAAACACGGAACGAGAAATTTAGTGAGGAAATTCTCTTCCGTTAGTAAAAAGAATAAAAAATTGGAAGTGGCAGTACGAGACAAAATGGCCGCCCCAAGAGCTGACTCAAAAGGGCTTCATTCGTATTCCGAACGCCGCACAAGCCGGGGGCCGCCTAGAACATATTATAGTCAAGAACATTTTCAACTTCAACATTTCCATCCGATTTCCTTCCAAATTCTCCTGAGAGGAGGTCCAAGAGTGCATTAGGACAAGGCAGTCATGTATATTACGGGGGTCACACTCGGAATATATGATGGAGACGGGTAGATAATGAGATTTCCCGAATCTAATCAACCTTTTAAATACCTGAAGAGGTGCAGCCGTGCGTCCGCGGCCTCAATAACAAGTCTCAATTTGTCCAAAACATCATTTGACGCTCGTGGCGCTAACACGCCTGTGTGGTGTTTTATTTTTTTAGGGGGGGGGGGCGGTACACGGCAGGAATTACGCTTGTCCATACGGTTTGTTAGCACCGCAGAGATAAAACTTTACATGTTGCTCCCAATTAGCACGGCAGTGACCATGCGCCGTCTCCCGTGCGCTGCTTTTTCTTCTGAAGAGGGCCAATTTATGTGAAGACTCATGAGAATGTGAGAAGGGAGGGAGATATGGACTTGAGAGATAGCGTGTGTGTGCGATAGAGAGAGCGAGAGAGAGAGGGAGGGAGGGAGGTGGGGAGAACGGGAATGGCTTAAGCCTCCATTCTGAGCGGAGAGACAGGTCCTATTAACATTTAACAGCATTTGTGCAACTTGGTGCCGAGGTTATGATGCAAATGAGGAGAAATTAAAAGTGGCCAGAGGTTTGTCATTGATGGATTGCAGGCTGGCAGCGCTCGCACTTCCTCGTGTCCATCAGAAGAGATTACTGTGTAATTAAACCTTATTTCTGGACTCTCCGCCGCATAATTACTTTGTGAATGTAAGCGTGGTCTAAAAGCGGCGGGAAAAAATGCTTTAGCATTTAGCCGAGCGGTCACCGCCGCGCCTTGTGTCAGATATAGCCATCAGACGGGAGCAAAAGAAGTGTCACTTTTAATAAGAGGAAAAACATTACATGAAACAGAATGCTTATTATGGGGAAAAATTAGCCTTTAAAAGTCCTTTTTGGCTATTTGCATAATTTATGCCCCCCCCACCCCGTCATTCACGCGGGAGGGCTGCGAGCTTTGGACAATTTCCCCTCGCATTTAAATAGATTGCACATTTAAGGCTACTTAAGGAAAATTATCACTTTGCATATTTTAATTGTTACGAAGGAAGTGATTTGAGAGAGGTCCGCGGCTCATCCTCTTGAGCCGCGCGCTTTGCCAAGCCGTCTGATTTGGCCGCTCGGCGCCGCCGCTCGCCAGATAACCTCCGAGTTCACGCGCATCCACTCCAGTTTCATCAGAATGCAAATGAAGCGGAGAGCGCCGTGGCGCGCCCGTTCTTTGATATTTACAAAATAGCCACTAATAACTCCAGTGGAATTTGTTGGACGCAACTTTACTTTTCTCTTATCGCTCCCGATTTGCTCCAAGTCCAATAGCTGAAAGGCCACGTTAGCCAACGGCATCTGGATGCGGCGATATGCTGGGAGGTGGTTAATTTAAATAAAAAAACAAAATGGAGGACTGTTAAGTAATGTTTTCACTCAAGTGTATTTTGATGTCATTCTGAAAACAGATTGACAGTGACACATGGCTTTGCATCAAAAGGGGCGGAGCCACGACTGTGCTATTTCTACCTCCTGTTTTTGGTTGATCAAAATTTTGATCCAACAAGTGGTATAACTGTGGTTAGAAATTAGGCTGATTTTAGTCCCAGCTTTTTCTAAGAAGAAAAGGGAGCAACTTTATTTTAATAGGAGGTCACCATAGTGAGTCGAAATTTGTTCAGCATATATATATTTTTTTTCCATAACATTCTTTTTTTTTTGTCCAGGTCGGGAATCTGCATATGGGGCTTTCTTGCCTCGGGACTCACCTGGATGTTATTGTTCGCCCTGACCGAGGATGTGAACCCGGATCTCTGAGTTCAAGGTCAGTGGTGTTACTCAACATTTTCGTAGAATGTTACATGAAATTAACTTCAACCTCAGTGCACACATACACAAAAACCCACATCTGAAATGCTGATCAGCTTCAGCCCGCCCAAATCCAATCTTCAACCCAAAAAGTAGAAGTAACCCAATCTGCTCAAAAACTGTCAACCATCAAACATAAACAACTTTAATTGCAGTAACACTGCAACACTCTCAAGTGCCATCCGAGCGAACCACTTCAGCATAAAACTTGAAAATCAATTGTGCACTTACCTTAGAGACGCCAGAGGTGGTTCTCTTCATTCTTCTCCTTTTGCTTTTGAAATGGACGGATGGCGGTGAGCACTTTTTTTTTAACCTGTCTGATGGCATTGGTTAGTATCAAGAAAAATAAATGACATTAATTTCTGCAACGTTTCTCATACGTACGTGATATTTAAGGTACAATCTTTACTCAGACACTTCCTTCTTTGTTCAGTAAATGCCAGCCTGTAGCATCGCGCATGAGATCAGCGAATGCACAAAGAGACCACCCCCCCCACCTTCCAGCTCATTATTATGTCTTAATTAACATGACATAACATTTAAAGAGCCGCATGTTTTTATGTCTTTGCCTGAAATATCATTATTGACTTGCCTCTTTCAGACCATACAGACAGTGTGTTTTTCATCCAAAGTCATAAAACCATAATTGGGAAATCTATTAAGTGGCTTTAAACAACATTTATAGGCGGTGGCGTTATGGTGGTTAAATTTTAAAACTGCCATTAGGCTCCGAGATGAGATGCGGTTATTCCCTATCAGTGCTTTATTTGCTAATAATAATAATAATAATAACAATGAGCCAGCCTTATATGGGATTAATTGGATTTTTTTTTTTAGCTCTACAGTGTGACATTACGTTGGTTATTTCTTAGGATGAGAGTTTAATTTGTTCTCTGACCACGCCTTAACTTAAAACACTAATGAAATTAATTTTCCAACAACAACAAAAAATTATATTGTAATGAAGTCTAAGTCTTTGTAATTATAGAATCTTGTGATGTACATGACTTGGCCACCGGGAGGCATTATGATGCAGTCACAAAGGCACAAGCGAAGAAGACTTTCACAACTACTGGAAGTCAGTAGTTTTGTTTTACAGATTACAACAATTTTGACTTCTTAAATGTCGACACCATTTTCTTTAAGAAAAACAAAAACATCAGATGTTCAGGAAAAAAATGGAACATTTTTATTTAGTATTTCAAAAGCCTCCATAAAATTAAAATACATTTAAAGTCACTGTACTATGGCAATACATACACACGTATAAACATGTATGTGGTGCTTTTGATGTACTGTAGGCCATAAGCAAATGTACAATAGGTACAGCTATGTGCAAGTTATTTGTACTGTACATAGATAAGAAAAGTCCAAAGCCCCTCCTTGCCCCCTCCCCTCTCTGTGCACACTTGGAAATTGGCACACCCAAATGCACGGACTGACATGACAATAGTTCACATTGGAATTTGTTTTTTTTTCTTTGGGTGGGGAAATACATCTTTCACTTTTAAGAAGGGCATGAATCCAATTTTGCTTTCTTTCGCCCATCATTGCAGTCGTCAGTGTAAATAAAGACAGTCTTTACGAGGTAGACTGTTCAGTTTCAAGGGCACATTTTTTTTCTTTTGTTTGTGTATGTGTGTGTGTTGCTGTTTTTCCATCCTTTTTTCCCCCCAACAAATGCACGTTAAAAAAAAAAAGACCTACAGACTACATCTACAACATGTAGCGATATGAGGTAGAAATGCAGATAAAGAAAGATTACCAACTACATAACACAGAGAAGTCAAAATAGGAAGCGAGCCAAAAGAAGAAAAAAAAGCAACAAAAAAGAAAAGAAAAAAAATCATCAGCGTGAGGATTGATGTGCTTATCAAAGATTCTGCTCAAGTATCGCCGGTGACCAAGGGCCCTTCCCGGCGCGTCACCCTTAATAATGAATGACAAATTATAATTGCAACATTGACAGCAGGTGAAAAACACACACGATCCATTTGAATAAACGCCAAACTGATCTGACTGTCCTCGTTTGACAAGTGCTAACAATTAAAGCCACACAAATTTGGCTCCTTAGCCTTGTGCCATACTTGAGAAATATTTTCAAAAAAGCTCTTAAGGGCTTCTTGTCGCCTCCTCGTCAAATGAAATAAATGTAAATTGCCAGGTAACGGTACAAGATTGGTTGTGAGGCATTTTCTCAACAATGATTGGACTGTACGTTAAATCCAACAAAATGTGATACAAACTGAGAGATTGGGCCCATTTTAAAATATCAACATGTTCACCACGCTTGTGTTGAGCTTTCACACTGTCCCAAAAAAAGTGATTTTACTTTGGCCTCAATCAAGAAAAGTGCAATTATTCATTACATTGTACTTTTGTCATTCTTTTTTTCTGGTCAGGGAAACCCAATTAGCAAAAGAGAGTTAGAGCTGAAAAGAAACAAACTAAAAAAAAAAAAAAAACTCTTACAAGTGTGACATTTCAATTTAATAACTATGGTCAACATTTTTTTTTCAGAGATGCAAGTAAACTTTTAAAGATTGTTTTTTTTTTTAAACCAAAAATATGAAAATAATTATGAAAAAATAAAAATATCCCACAATCCTGACGTGATGGATAAAAGTAAGACTTTTTTAAATCAATGTTAAAAATGATAATCTATCTCTGATAAAAAAAAAGTTGACCAATTGACCAGTGTAAGACTTACACTATCCAGTCACACGCAGTAAGACCCCCAAAAAATATTTATGAAAACATTTTGGAAATATTGTGGATTCTTGTTAAAATAATTAATGAATAACAGCAGTGAAATACACAAAGTAATACACATTCTATTCAAGGTAAATAAAAAAAAATAAAAAAATACAATGCCCATGATTGCCAACACAGAGGGCGCAGAGACGAAACACCATCTGGACTATTTTGTGCATTTCAGAATGTGTCACAATGCACACTATAAAACCACAAATACGGATCACCAACTTTGGACCTTCTTACACAATTTTGCACTATGAGATTCAATACAAGACCTGGAACAACCTCTCTTGGATTTAATGCAATTTCAATATTTCTTGACGATCTCCATCAAAACTGAGCTCTTGTATAGAATCTCATTAGTGCATAATGACAGAAAGTGAAGTTATGCTAACTGTAAATAATCAGAAAAAAAAACAACGGGACCCCTTTAATATCAAGTTTAGTGCAACAAAACGAGTGCTATCTACTTGAGTGCTATTTTTTTTTTTTTTAAATCACTGTGTGAGTGTTTGGTGCTGTTTCAGGCCAAAAGACATCATACATTCAAATGTGCCAAACTCACTTGTCAAATGTGTTCTTTCTTTTAACGCCCAAAAACCTTCCTGGGATTGTGTACCGATTAATAACAACAAATAGGTATAAATAAATGTCTAAAAATAACACTTTGTCACATCTTGCCACTTGCCCTCAAGTCAAAGGAGTGCCACTCAACTCGTGGATGTTACAGTTATAGACTGAGACAATGTCACAGCACGTCTTGCGTAAACATTCAAATTTATTATTTTTTTTTGCTTTCAAAGTCACCAAGCTGTTTAAAGTAGAAATAGAACGACATTGTGTGATATCATGAGGACCGAGCATTATCAGTGGTATTCCCCTATTTACTCAATTACAAATTCAGTTGGGCCATATCTTAAAATGGCGCCGGGCCGTAGGCGCCGATAATTGAATAGCACTGCTTCATACAATGGCTATAAAAAGTCTACACACCCATGATCAAATGCCACGTTTTTATAATTAAAAAAAATAAAATTAATCATTTCAAAACTTTTACCGCAACTGAGAACGTGTCCAGCAGCTCATCTTTTCGAAGGGTAGTGAAAATCTTAAAATTCTAAACCCAACCACATCTCAAATACAAGAGGGCGTGTATACTTGTGCAACTACATCACCTCAATTATTTTTACACACCAAAAAAGCATCACAGAGACCTGCCGTTTGAACAGAAGTATGTAGACTTTTTATACCCAACGTATGTCGCACATACCCAAAAAATAAAATAAAATTCTTTCCAAACATTTGCTGTCGTCTCATCGTTGTCTTTCAGAGATAACTAACAAACTGAGGTAGAAAAGCAACTGAGGAGATACATAATCCTTTGTTTTCATTAATGATAAAACAGCAGCAGGATGGAATGAAATAGCTCCAGGCAGTTTTTCCTCGCTCAACCCCAAGATGTTTGTCTGCACCTTTTTCAAATTCTACGAGGCTCTCGACGCGAGATGTACAGCTGAGCCTCCGAACGGGGCAACTCAAAGAGCAGAATCGCTGCGTATGATTTTCTGTCTGATAGCGCCTTGGAAATAACTCCGGAATTAGCCGCAGGCAACTATTCCAGATAAATAACCCTTCCATTCTCTTCAAAGGCAAATCTGTAATCATAATACAACGTTCCATTTCAAGGAAACACTAAAAATCAGGTGACTATGTGTCTTGAAAGAAAAAAATCTAAATGAAATATATACATTCATTGGAGAAACCATTACTGAGGTATTATAGCCGTATGTTTTTTTTTTGTTTTGATACAATTTCAGATCTAAGTCTTCTTGTGGTGTCTCGTGTTGGAAATATACAATTAAGCCCAAAATTATTACATACCCTTGTGAAAAGTTGGGGGAAAGTGTATTCTTGTTTTTGGAGAGGGGTCTGATAGATGAAAATGAGATAAGAAAGTTGAATTCAATTAAACAATTACGAACAAATGAGGACAAAATATTGTAAAACACTTAGATGTTTAGGCTGTAATTAATATCATCATTGTTTTGAACATTAAGGGACCCCCAAACAATTATTTAAATGTTTTCACTTTTTTTTTAAATCGGTTGAAGGAATTTTATTCAGCTGAATATTGGAATCGGCTTAAAAAATATCAGTATCGCTCATTTTAACATGGACCATTTTAATCTGTTAGATACTTTTTTGGGATGCAGAGTCTTTCACAATACAGTTGCATTATTTTCAGCTAAAAGAGCATTATGTATTTTAGTACAGGGCTGACACGGTTAATCGAATAATAAGTCAAAGCGAAGTTGCAGTCAGCCACAAAGCAAAAGTACGTAATTATCATTTTACACTTTGAAAAGAATATAAAGAACAAAGGGTATGACTAATATTGGGCTTCACTGTACTTGATTAAAAACTATAATCACTTTCCTGAGTTTTGGAAATATTGATAATATAACATTGGACGGTGTCATTTTACATGTAAGAGCTCAAACACTGTGAATTACAACCAACGACGATTACATAATAATTTATTTGTTAAAGTGAAGTCATAATATCAAATAATATTCACCCTTTTAAGTCATATCTACATCGGAGGAGCGAAAAAAAAATACCACCTTGCTAGAATCTTATTGGACAAAAGTGAGTATGTTAATGTTTGATCTTTTTTCTTTTTTTTTGGAGTAACAAAATCATTTACACATACAAAATATGCCAGAAAATGAAGCTGAAATAATGTCCATAAAATTGAATTTAGCTCAAAAAAATAACTGTTCACAAAGAGCACACAACAGACACAGCTGTTCTAATGGTAAAGAGAAAGCAGTTTTTTGTGTCATTTTAAAGCTTTTTTTTTTCTTTTTTCAAACGCACTATTAGCACATGTCACCAATGAAGATTGTGAGGCAAAAAAGAAAACTTAAACCAGCACCACCTCAGGCACTTGTTAGCAACTAAATCTCAAAATCAGCAGTAGAGTATAGTCATATATATGTATGTATATACAAAAAACAAGAAAGGGGGGGCAAGTGGGTATTCCTTTACAAGTCTTTGAGTCAGCACATACGTAACTCCTGCCATGTAGCAATTTATCCAATTACGGCTCGGTTCATTTTACATCTAAAGCACTCAAATGCCAAACCCTTGACTACATCGAGTGTCTTTTTTTTTTTTTTTTTTTTTGCGATTCTTCCAGCCCAGTGCATGATTTCCACGACCACCGCAAACACTTTTAAGAAATCACGCTGGAAGCGTCTCATTGATTTCATTGACTGCAACCAAACGTTTTGTTCCATTCATTGTACGTGTCAAGTTCTTTTTGTGATATGCTGGGCTGGAATTTACAAAACACATTGTCAAAGTCTTGAAAGGAGACTGGTCTCATTTGTCTGGGGTGGATACCGGACAGGTCGGAACCGGGGATGCCGTGGAGCGCGCCTACCGCCGCCTCTTGACAAAGCTGAACCACGTCCAGTCCTGAAAAACCTTCTGTCCTCTGAACCAGTAATGACATCTCTTTGTCACTAAGACAGTAGTTGTGTGGGGAGAGCACTTGGTTGATTATCTGGTGTCTTGCCGTCCCGTCGGGTAAGGGGATAAGCAACCGTTTGGTAAAGTACCTCCTCAGGGACTCCGGGATCTCTTCGGGTTTACTGGTGGAGCAGACCACAAGAACGTGGTCCTCGGCAGAAGACAAAACACCGTCGAGCTGCATGAGGAGCTCGGCCTTCAGTCGACTCACCGGGCTGTCTTCGCTGAGCTGGGCCGACAGGAGTAAATCCACCTCGCTGATGAACACCACGGCCGGTTGGCGACACCGAGCCACCAGGAAAGAAGCCTGGATGATTTTGTCTCCTTCGACCAACCACTTGGTGACCAGCGCGGAGCTGCTCAGGCGCAAGAAGGCTGCACCGAGCTGACTGGCCATGCAGCGAGCCATCAGCGTTCTCCCCGTTCCCTGAGGTCCGAATAATAGAAGGTTACGAGGTAATGCGTGAAGTCCGCTGAACATATCTGGCCTTAAAATAGGCCATAGTATCTCCTCCTTGATGGCCGCTTTAGCCAAATCGAGTCCGGCGATGTCGCTCCAATCCACCGGAGGGCACTGCTGAAGAATTTCTCCCGTTACCATGTCCACCAGGTTGGGGTCGCTGTTCTTCAGTTGTTCCTCCGCAGCAAGGATGGACGAGGTAGGGGTAACGACATCGGGACCGGTCAGGGAATGAGGCAGGTGCTGTCTGTGCTCTTCGCTTTGTTCGCTCAAAATGGGTGAGCCAAATTTGCTGTAGGTCTCCCCGGCTCGCAGATCGTCCACGGAGTTTTTGGACGATCCGAAGGACGGCGGAGTCAGAGTCCCGCTAGAGTGTATGTTGAATTTTCTTTGCTGATCAGAAGCTTTGGTCGTCTTGAACGCCAAAGAGGAGGCCTCTGCATTTCTGTCAAAGCCGTTGCCCCTGTTGGAGTCCGGAACGCTGCTGTCTGCAAGTCTATACATGGGACTTTGAGAAGAGCGCTGCTGGTTGTAGTTGAAGTCGGCGTAGCTCGAGTCCACTTCTCCGTGTCCGCTCATGTAGAAAGCTTTTCGCTTTAACGAGTTGGACCCGTTGCCGTTCAAAGGTGCCGGGGCGATGGGAGCGTGATTGTGGGACTGGTAGGTGTAGCCGGGCAAATTGGAGGGAGGGATGGGAGTGGGCGCCGCGATCCCGGACGGCAAATAAGCAGAAGGAGGGGGCGCTCCCCCGGGGCTATAACCGGGGCCGACAGCCGTTTGAGAGGGATACCCTGTTGGCGGATAATTGTAGCCGGGGAGGTTTGGAGACGCGCCATTGTAGCTCGGCAGTAAGGCGGGGGGAGGAGGCGGCGGCGGCGGGGGTTGCAGGAGCCCGGCGCTGTGCAAAGGAGAGGGATGTGGCGAAGGGAGGGCCGGGGTGGTCTGGCCGCTGTAGCTGGAATGCAGGTAGGAGCCGTTGTAGCCGGCGCTGTATTCCTGAGAGGAAAGACTCGAGTGGAGAGTCGTGGCCGCGTGGCTCCCGCAGTTACTGCTGGAATAGCTGGGCTCGGACAAGCTGCTCGCTACCCCCGGGGAGCTGCCTATGCTGGCTGACGCATCTGTAGGGGGTAGGGCAGCTGTCATTCCAGCTTTGCTCACAGATATAACATCTGGAGCACAGTTCATGGGGTAAATCCCCTCCTGCCAGGGCTCATTCTCCGACTTGCGTCCGTTCAAGAGTCCGCCGGTGCCTTCCGAGTAGGAACAGAGGAGGGCTCTTTCGTTGGGGCCTTCGAGGATCCCGGAGTACTTCTCGGCGTACTTCTTAAGCAGGTTGGAGGCGGTGAGTGCCGAGATATCGTCGTTTGCCCACGCGTACTGGTACGTTCGCTGTAAGTGTCCCCGGTAGGCCTCTACTTTGTGCGCTGGAGAGCGGGTAGTGGATGAGATGTCAAAGTGTTGTTCTGCCCATTGTGTGTGCTCTGGGGTCCACTGCATCTTTAGACCTGGGTATTACGCATAAGGGAAACACATGTCAAAAGAAGCCAACCGATGAACCAAAGTGTCAAAAATGCTCGAGAGGGCAAATGTTTTGCATTGGACAGCAACTGGACCATTCATTTTCTTTTAGTCCCGTCTAAGCTCCAAACAGGGTCCCTTGCCCGATAAAGGGTTAAATACCGTCAGAGCGGCCGACAAACAACACGACAGTAAGACAACATGCATTGATGAGGATGTGAGAGACAGCCTTGCGCTGTAATCCACCCGACGCGGAGCAGAATGACACCGGCGGACACCGAGGGTCAGTCCATAATCCAACTCTCATCTGAAGCATTCGGAGACAGTTTCAAATCTGCTTGGAAGAGCGCAGCAAAGCAATCTTCCTTGGCAGCGCTCCGTTGCTTTCATCACACAAACCCCTCAGCCCAGCAGGAATTACATCCACATCAAGTCTGCCCACTGCTTCCCATCCAGAGCGAGGGAGGGTGAGAGAAGGAAAAGGAGAAAAAAAACACATGCTTGACTGCGAGCGTCTCCCGGCCTATTCAGCCTTGAGATGTGAATGACATCAAGGATGGAGTTAAACCCCAACGTCAATGCGCAAATAAATGTTTTCATGCTTGTGGTAATTTGGGGGATTTTGTTGAGAGATTGCCAGATGAATGTTTAATAGACAGCTGCTCAAAAACAAGCAATGAGGGACGAGCCGATGTATTTCCAAATGCAACGATTGCGCCTCGGCCGAGCAGGTATTGCAGTGCGGCGTCGGGGTATTGCAGTATTTGCAGCGCGTCCTTTTCACATGATTTAAGAAACAGCGGGCAGCTGCAGCTCCGGGGCGCAGCCGTTATTGTCTGCAAAGAAAAAGCGATGATTCCCTTCCCCGTCTGACTCCATCTCCATCATTGGCCCACCCACCACACCAGGCGCTAATTAGCAGGATTACGCCGCACTAATTGCGTTAATTTACAAGGTTTTAGTCAAAGAGATCCATGCTATGCCTTACATGCTTGTCAAGCATCCAAGCTAATGATGAAAGGGAAGAAAAGGCAACAAAAAAACAAAAAAGCCTGGCAGACAAATTTAGGCACAAGCTACTGAGAGGAAGACACATTTTAAAATACATATGTAACACCGGGCCTGCAGCCGATTCATTGAATAATCGTATTTTTAAACAAAAATAAATGTTCCTATTTTCATTATTTTATTCATAATCAGGACAAGATTTGAACAGAAAAGAAAATTTCCATTTATGATTCTGTTTGTTTTGTAACACGTAAGAAAAACAGCAAAAATGTTGAAATGTCGTTCTCCAAAGTAAAAAACAATCTGCAGATTGTACAAAAAAATCTGCTTTTATTGATGATGACAGAAATCCAAGAATACTTTGATAATTTCAAATTAATTTCAATTGATTAACGATCAAAATATTTATCGATGAATTAGATACTCAATGTCAAGTTTATCCATGATATATGATATAACCAACTATTTTTGCACTTATTTGAGCCAAATTACATCTGATCAAGTTGGACAACTACCATGGCCAGAAAACTGCAACACAATTTATCGTGAGCCATATCTACTTAAAGTACGGAACACTTCAATAAACACTTCAATTACATTCCGTATTGCAGGGTAATGATTTCAAACAGCAGAAACAAGTCATTTCATCTCCAAGTGTTGTTGGCTACAAAACCCTCCAGATTGAAACATTTCTGCCATCATCCACTTCAAGTAAATGCTCGGCACGCTTTTGGCCAATTCTCTATGTATGCGTACATCTGCATCGATGTAAATATTATCTTCTCCACTGCATTGATAGGTTTCGAGTGTTTATCTCAAGGTGGGTTATCCTGGCGCTAACCCAACAATTCTTGCATTTTTCCTAATAGTTTCAAATGTTCTCCCAATCCGGAATCCGGAATTGTGGCGCTCGGTGAACCGAGAGACTCAGCGATAGATTTGGTCAAAATCACTCATTACCACTCAAGCCGCATTTTGTCGATAGCAAAATTGCAACGGGGGGCTTATTGAGTGCGATTCCTCTGTTATTGTTAATGGCCTCTGAACAATGTGCCACTTAGGGCAATCAAAGAGGTGCTACTTGCAAAGTGTACTTGTCATCCACAAGCATCCAGTTTTTCACATAATGAACCATCCAAGATGATTACCTGAAGCAAGCACACTGCACAACACAAAGGCTTTTTGATTGGTGCCGCAACATGACATTGAAAACAGATTTCATGTCCGGGTGTGATAGGAAAAATGACTTGATTCATAACAGAAAAAGTAGTTCATTAAGTCTAATATTTTACACACAGTGTTTCTTTAGATGTAAAATGTAGAACTTCACACAGATGCACACAAAGCCTAGCGTGCATATTTATTTGAATTATTTTATTTATAAGAATAACACATTTTCTAGACGTTTACCACTAACCACGCCATTGGGGTGAAAACTATGGCCCGCGGCCCATTTGAGGTCCATCGTCCATTTTTAAGTGGCCCACGTTATGTACAAAAATGTTCATCTGCTTCTAGTACATTTGTTTTATACACTATAGAGCTTGATGCAAATGAACTATTAAAAATTAAGGAA
This sequence comes from Syngnathus typhle, assembly GCF_033458585.1. Lineage (NCBI taxonomy): Eukaryota > Metazoa > Chordata > Actinopteri > Syngnathiformes > Syngnathidae > Syngnathus > Syngnathus typhle. Next base: position 10,639,310 of record NC_083746.1, on the reverse strand, counting down.
GTTATGTTACTCTTCATAACATATGGCCAATAGAGGAAAATTAGTTAATTTCCAGCGAATCACCGATTTATGACGCACTCAATATGCTTCATCTACTGTATTTAAAAGTACAATAGTTCAAAGCAGAGGTCAAGATATTTAAAAGCTAAGTAAAAGAGCGTACTGTGCAAGAATAGGATTTTTGAAAAAAAAGAAAGCTCTTAATTGCTCTGTTTTGAATCTTTATCCATTCATATTATTAAGGATAGCAGATACAAAAAAAAAAATGCTTTTAGAGACATTTTGATGCGACTGGCTCTCTGCATAGAATGTCCACTTGAACATCCATCCGCAGGTTCTTTTGTTTTATGTGAGGCGCTATAATTAGATTCAACTTATGGAATTATTGCAGATAGCCTGAGGGCTTCCAGATCAAATTCCACTGATCAGCCTGCATCAAACGCAGCCTGTGTTAGCCAGTCCTGGTTGACCATTTCAAAATTTCACGTCACTATTTTTGGTCAATGTGTAGAAATTGATTTAAATACATTTTTCATCCTCTCAGGACTAAATCGAAAGCAGCTTTTCTGTAAAAAAAAAAAAAAAAGGCAGAAAGGTTTCATTTGAAAACAGCCACCGGTGGGTCAAAACACGCATTTGACACTGCGATGACACGCAGATATGCGACGCTACGCTGTTTAATTTCAGGTTCAGTGATCAGCATGGATGAAACAGAAATGTTGACCTTTTTGGGAACTATTAATCTGGTTGCCGACACCGTTTTTTAAGCAAACAAGAATGGGCCTCCACTCTGTCCATCCAATTTCCCAGTGTGTAAATTGGACCGCCGCTTGGACAATTCTCTATTCATTACAGTCCGGCTGAAAGGAAGCACCGAGGTGGCAGCGCCGTTTTCTTTTCCTTTTTCTGTGTGTGTGTATGTGTGTAAAGGGGGGGGGGGGGGGGCTCTCGCACCGAGAGGTGGACTTTCCTTCCTCTGTTTTTGGCTTGGGGGAAGGGAGCATTGAGGGAGATGGGGGGGAGGGAAAGCTGTCATAATTGAAACGTGGCCTAATCAGTGTCATTACCATTTTTACCAATTTGCACCACCCAAGATGCTTATTAGGTAACTGTGTTTAATAAGCGCCTCTTTAGAAAACTAACTGTAATGAGCTCTTTAAAGTCAGACTGGAGCGTTATTATGCACTGGAAGCCAAAGCAGACTTGGCTGTGTGCAAAAAATAAAAATAAATAAAAATTCCACGTTTAGTGGCGCACAATGTCATTATTAAGCCGCACAAACTCTGGACTTCAGAGCGCACAATAGCCCCCAGTGAGGCAGCAGACATGCTGAGAAGTATTTATAATTACTGATCATTACAATCCTTGGATATTCATCTCGGGATGTAAACATAATTACGCGAGCTTTTGCTTTTACTCGCCGCACGCGGGCCACACTTGACAGGCCTGCAAATATTGCCGACAGACAGTAATTACACAGCCGCGGCTAAAAACAAGCTCCTATTCGCATTTACTGGTGAGATTCGAAGAACGGCTGGGGTGAGGAATTCTGAAGCGCTCTAATCACTTTCTCATTCATGCCACATATTAAGCTAAGACTACTTAAACTGGACGGATGGCTCCATGAGGCACTAATTCCAATCTTTAGATAGCGGGGTGCCATTTAACCCCTCATTTGGAAAAGAGATGTCTTCTTCATTGCGAGTATTTGCACGCCTACTGTCTGTAAATTTCACAGTCTGACCACCGCGCTGATGAATGACTCGACGTCTGAGCGCTATCAAGCACATTGATCCTAAAGGGCCGTTCCGTAGCCAGATACTGACGATAAGCATAATGACTATGACTACATCAGCTTAAGCGAGCATAACGGGCGATAGAATGGCTGGGTTCGTTCCTTTCAGAAGAATATGATTATGGGATAAATGACATATGTTGCTGCAAGATTTGCTCAATTATAAAAACATTTATTTTTGAAATACTAGATTTATTAAACATTGTTTTGAATCCTACCCAATTCATCCGAGCATACAATATTTTTTAATCACCATCATGAATATTGAAATAAAGTAAGCCTTTACATTAATTTATTAACCAAAGGGGGACACATTTATTTCCCCTATCCTCTCACTTCATCAAGGAAATATATATGCTCGCTTCTACATCCAAAAAAATGTTATTCTCAAGAGAGAGACAGTCGAGAAATTTGCCAACAGACCTAAGCACGTTTTTGACAACATTGGAAGCAAACAATTCAAGTTGTTATTTTAACGCTATTGCCAAACAGCCGACTGCAACGGCGGCGAACGGGTCGGGTCCCCATACGGGTCCCTGAAAAGCCGTCGGACACATCTGATGTAACCTTGCTTACGGCGCTCGCATTTCATCAGTGGTAATTATCATCTACCGCCCAAAGCTGTCTATAGACCAAAGCAACCGCCCACGCTGGGAGCCCAGCTCATAAAGACATTTGTTGTAAAAGCAAATGTTCGTACTACAGGAAATAACAGCCGTTGCTAATGATCGCAAGAAATTTCAATGAAAATAATAGTACACAATCTATTTTGCTTTCTCACTTGTGAAGTCTTATTTACTTTTCAGCCAATGCATGTGGAACAGCAACACGTCAGATGCTGCCTGCAGCAAAGTATGTACAACTCTTAAAAGTAACATTGGCATGGAGGCAATCATTAACTCAATATGACAGGAGTCCTGGCTGGTTCGCAGCGAAAGCAAGTGATCCGTGGTCACCATAGCAACTGGATCTTTTTTTTTTTTTTTTACTCATCACTGTCCACTGACATGATATTGAAACTGTTCATTTTGAGTCAAATCAACGCAATGTGTTGTCCATCACTCCTTATGAAAGTAGTTGGTAAGGTTGAGTAAACAATTAACTTTTTTCTGTACTGTAAGTGAAGGATTTATGAGATGAGGTGATAGGCTTTATTATTTTTATTGGAGAAAAATATACATTATAAATCCTTCCACAGTATCTTAAGCAATCTTTCCTCATTGAAATGAATGGAAATGCAATTAATCCGTTCCAGCACTCCCAAAAACACCAACAAAAATTAGTTTGTGAGATATTTTTACTACAGATAGCACTCTGTAGTATTGTGCTTAGTAAAACCATACAGTAAAAATATCATTAAATTGAATACAAAGAATTGAAGAGTAGGTGAATCATGATTATTCAAAATTTTACTCCAATGTAGAAATGCATTTATCAACATAAAAATTCAATCAATCAGAACAAAGCAAAATTTTGTATATAAAACCTGTCTTGTTTTTTTTATATATATATAGTATACTGTATATATATGATTCTTAGTTCTTGGTAGAATCAATCCCGTGGATATTTTTATACCCCGGTGATGGTTTCTCACGTAGCGGTAATAGTTACGTCTAATGGCTAGAGGGGAACATGTATTTCTCCATTTCCCCTTTAATACAGTAAATCAGGAGGTTGAGAGAGTCGGTGAGCTGTCATTTCTCAGTTTCAGTGATGCTCATTAAAGCATGACTCTCCGGGCCAAGAGGCCCCCGAGGCTACGTCTCCCATTACAACCCTCAGTGTGGCTAAATCCACACAAATGCTCAAAGAACAGCCCTTGACACGCGAGTTCACTACAAGACAATTGGAGGAGGCAGGACTCGTAATGTTCTGTTGTGCGTGCTACGGATGACGACGTTTTCGCCGGTGAAGGCAAAACAGTCCGAGTCAAATAGTCGGGGGAAAAAGAAAAAAAAATCCGGTAGACGCAATGATTTTTGTAGACCTCTGTGGTTAATCTGCCTCTCGAGAGGTTACGCGTTCACACAAGGGGTTACCGCACACTCGGAGCGAAGAGACGTGCATCGTGACCTTGCTACATGAAGCCTCATTGACCAAATGCTACTCGCTAACATCTTGATTCCCAAATGTCCTGTTATCTCTCAAAGAAAAAACCTAATCAAAGATGCTAAATGTAAACAGCTGGGGAGAGCATTTTATGGGATTTTCCGTGTTCTGTTCTATTTAGCAAGTGCTGACGTTTACTGTAATGAAGCCGTTTAATGGCACCGGGAGGCGGTCGTATGCGTATGAAGCCAAGCCTCATTGGAAAGCGAACAGGTTATCTTATTCACTGATCCCATTCCCAGCCGTTACTTTTTATAGCCGCGTTAACCAGGTTAGGATAGCGGGGTATCGCATTGTAAAGAAAGCTCATCCTTCACGGCTGTGATCACGGGACGTACGTCGACTCGATATAGAGAAGAAAAAAAAAAAGAGTTTTCACAGCCTCTCCTATTACCTCAACCTTCATGTTTCTGCGGACTTCATAGGCATTGAGAGGATTGGACAGTATAGCTTCGTCTATATTTGATGAGTCTGGGACTGCATTCACACACCGGTGAAGAAAAAAAATATATATATATCTATGTATATATAAGGCCAGACCATCAACAAGTAGGGAAATAAAAGAGGATGTTTACCTGTAACTGCTACCGGCTTTTGTGATCGGAAACATTTCGCATTGCTTGTCCAACACTGGCGGGACAAAAGGTGAAATGAGACAACTGAGGCCATCTTACATCAATATGACATGGCGAGATTTGTCAGAAGAGAAGTAGGGGGGGCAGTAAAGGCGAGTAGTCGGCACTTAAAGAACAAAAAAAATTGCTGCTAATAATTCAATATTAAAATGGCTTCAAAACCCTGAAACAATATTTGAACTCATCTAAAAGACATATTTTTTTTGTTTGAGTCGCTTAATGTGAAACGTTTCAAGTCCGCCCGTATAGACCTTAACTGCATTTTCACCACGGAGAGAAAAAAGGGCTTTGAAAGCGAGCGCTAAGTGTTAATTAGAATTATCTGTACAACAACGTGAAGAAAGGATGGTGGGCGCCAACCTTCAAAGAGACGAATTGAAATGAGAAAAGGGAAGGCAAGGGTAGGGAAGGGAGGTTGCCAGGAAAATGATGGCCGGCCATTTTATATGAATAGAGGGAAATGTTAACGTATGTCAAATCTGAAATAAGTGGGAGGTAAACTACCAAGTCTTGCAACACTAAACGTTGTTTTAACAATTTTATAATAACTAGATTTCATTCTGCGGAGGGTAACATTTCACCAATGCCAAAATAAAGTGAAAATATTTGTGGAAAAATCTAGATTTTTTTTTCCCCCAGAAATATCTATGATTAGTAGAGCTGGATAATAAATAACTACAAAAAATTTAAAAAAATCAATAAATAAATACATTCAAATCCCTAAAATCTTGACAATAAATAAATCAATAAATAATTAATAAATACATCTTTGATATAAATAAATAAAGGCCTGCTAAAACAAAGTATTTTTTCCCAATTGCAGGCTATTTGATTTGAAAATAGCATTCTACTACATTGCAAAGTCGATTTAAATTTGATTAACAGTTTGTCAGAACACTTATAAAAGGTCCTTAGTGGGCAGACCGTTGATAAGAATCTTCCTGTGGCTGACGTGAGCTCCTTGGATGATATGTAAAAAGGCTGCCAGTGACGAATGTAAATATACCGGTCCGCTTTGTACAGTCTTGCTCATTTGGCTACGTGAATATTGCATATATGAGTCTGGAACTGCATATAACAATATTGCAATGTAACAATATTGCGGGTTTCAATCACTGGGGGTCAACTACCCAAGCGGATTCCATGGCCAGTCACAGAGATCTGGAATTTACCTCCCTCCTGGCTGGATGACGTTGCATGTTCTATTTACAGACCCTGGGTTGAAGTAAGGCTGCGGGGAGTGTAACACTGACCCCTGTGACCTGTGGCCTAGAAAAGCTTCCTGAAGCGCTTCGCGACTCCTTGCCCATTTGCGGCTAGCCCTTTTCAAAGCCAAACAGAAAAGAAAGAAAAAAATCAAGTATGTCTTTTCTTGCCAAATGATTTGCATCCCTTTTTCTTTTTTTTATGCACGCCTTTGACTTGTTGTCAATGTATTCACGGCTGCATCCGCGTGGTCTCGAGTGGGTACGAGATGGGAAGTCGAGCGGGCGAAGAGTGCTTTTCTTTCAGGCCTCCTGTCTGCAGGCCACACGTCTGCAGTCATCTGTCACCAGTTTACATACGTGCTATGACACTTTGTCTCTCTGTGGGAACCCATTGTCACCACTTGGCCGCCAGCGGAGGCTGACTGGGTGCTAGCTGGGTCTCCCCCAGGTACCTCTGGGGAGCCGCATTAGGCCTAACTGACAGTCTGACAGCGCCGCACACACTGGTGCGGACCGCTCACATGCGCTCACACGCCTGGCCCGGCCCGGCCCGGGCGCCAGCTTCTCTAACTGCACATCAACTGGCAGGGTCCCAAGGCATGGCACGCTTTGCATAAAACAGTGTCTTTGCCATGCACCACCACTTTTACTTTTTTTTTTTTATTATTATTTTTCGACCCCTCCAGCCTCTTTGTGCTCCGTGTACGTTTTGAGATGAATAATGGAAACAACAGAGCTGACGACTCATGGGATCCATTTAAAGAAGTGGAAGAGGTAGACAATGCAGAAGCCGGGGCTAAATGAATTTGCTATTGTTCTCTATCTTACAGATATTTTGCTATAAAATGCTAATTTCAGATGGCACCGGGCTACAAATAAATGAGAAGCAGCAACAACTTTTTTATAAAGCTGCCGGGACATTGTCAGCGGGTCAGAGGTCAAGCTGGCGTCATGCGTGTCTTGTAAGACTTCAGCTCGGGAGGGGGTCGCAAATGCGTTTTATTTCCTGGCCAACATTGCAATGATGTTTTGTTTTATTGTAATGGAAATATCCTTGCAATTGTTCAAAATTAAATAATTTATCTGAATTTCTGGATACATTTAAACTATGACTAGCTTATTCAAATCTTGGACGAGTCTTGTTAGCTATACTATAATTTTTATTTTTGAAATAGAATTCTCTAATGAGCTTGATGTCAACATGCTATTAGCATAAACGCAGTGTACAATTTGCAAATAATATTTACTTTTTTTTTTTTTTAAATAGGATATGCCCTGGCTTGCTCAAGAGAACATGGCTGGAGTACCAATAAGTTGACGTTAATCGAAAAAGAAGAATGAAATGTAGAGTGCAAAGTCAGCTGTGTTTAGTGTTTATGGGTCGAGAATGACCTTCCAGCTAGACACGGCGGCCTTCTGAAATTTGCTGTCTACATTTTTGCTACACGCTATGCAACTGTCACAGCATGCAGAGGGGAGTGTTTTTTTTTTACAGTTGTATGACGGTTAAGATTGAATAAAGCGCCTTTATAGCAGATATGTAGATATTAGTGTTCCAATGTTAGAAGCATTAGTGTACATATGGTCACATGACACTTTGCGTGGAAGTGAGCGAGCAGGCAAAGGAGCGATGGAACCGTACCAGTTATTTCAGAGCGTGCAGTCAACAGAGCTCCCAAAGGTGATTTCCTGTTAATGAACACAAAAGGAGCTTCAGCCCTCATTCAAGCTCTCGGATGATACTGAACTCTAGAGTGCTCATTTCTTATACGTTTTTTCTTCTTGTTAAATTATTTAATTCCAGGTGGAGTTTGAAAGGCACAGTCAAATAGGCCACACGCGAGACTCATAATAGTAACAATGAAAATACAGTGGTGACATACAAATGAGGCGATTATAGTTTTGGGAGATAGTGTGCTGTTGTTCAGCTGTTTATTTTTCACAAAATGCCGTAATTTGGCAAATATTGAACCATTTTTTGTTTATCACCATTCCCAGTTGAAGATTATCATCAAACAAAAAACTAAAATAATGACATGTTATAAACAAATAGCTTCAGCTTTAGCCTATTTATCTTAATGCTAATGAGCGAAACAACATTTTTAACTGTACATGTTTTTTGGTAACAATGAATAATCATGATTACAATACCAATACAAATAATCCGGAGAATTGTTTTGACCATAATCGCGCAAGCCCTAACTCGCATATTTTCTTTGTCCTCTGTAAAGAACGACTTGGCTGTATTTATACTGCCCCCAGGTGGTCAAGGCACACACACCAGAAGGAGTAGCACAATGTCCATTACAGAAAGTGGCAAAACATTTACAATTCTTTAAGATGAATTTTATTTCAATTTCAGCTCATTTGCAATTCACATGCTTTAAGTTACAAGCATGGTCACGTGACAAATGCCACTTGTATCCGGAGGCGCTGCCGTATGACTGAACTTAAAGAAGATATTTGCGATTCTAGCAGTTGACTAACACAGCTGGCTGCAGCCTGATAAGCTGGTCAGTGGCAGAGCTGGCTGCCGTAGTCATGTCACAGTGTCACTGCAGATACCCGCTGCCTGGCTGCAGTCGAACGCCTTAAAACTACACGACAGCAAATACGAGCCTGGCTGGCCTCCACCCCTCCCTCCCCCCTCCTCCTCCACCGCCTCCCCTCCTCCGCTCATCACATTCCTCGTCTCCTCTCCACTCCGTCAGGCAGCATACAAGCCCTCCACCCCCTCCTGCCCTTCCCATCCTTGGCACCAGAAGCCTCTTCCTCCTACAGCCCCCCCTCACACCACCCACCCACCCACCTAGTGTCTGGCATTCTGCCGACCCACCGTCAGGTGATCTGCTCTGCGCACGATGAATGAATTGTTAAGGACCTCCATTGCTGCCATCTTTTCTGACCACTATGTACATGGAAGGAGTATAATTTCAACTGAATTTAGTAGTTTGACATACTACATTTGGGTGGATTGTATTTACAGCACGAGTTCATATTTGGAGATGTATTGATTATTTTATTTATTTCAACAAATCATTGAATTTAAATCGGCACTGCAATGTAGTAGAATGCAAATCTCAATTTTTTAAATTTTTGTATTTTTTTTAAAAGAGTCACAAAACAAATTCAAAATAGTTGTGCTGGTACCAACACCTGAAAACGGAAAAAGTCATTTTGCAAAGGAATTGCTTTTGAACTGGAATAGTAACGTTGTTATCAAAGGAGGCAAATGTTTTTCATTAATAATGAAAAGAATGGAAAAAAATAAGGTGGACATCCTATGCTAGCAGTGCTATTATTTGTAGTAATGGCTTAATTTCTAATCAGTAATGGTCAAGGTCTTCAGGTATGTATTTCTATGGCCTCTTTTCAATGAAATGAAAAAAGGCTGCAGTATATGTTGTTATAATTAATTGGGTTTTTTTTTTAAATAAAATTCCCAAGAGAGCCATTTTGGCAATGTACAGTAAATGCTTACTTGTGTAAAAAAAAAAAAAAAAGTCATATGATTATCTTGAAATTCAATTTGGCAAATAACGAAGAAAGATGAGGCCAGTGATTGTCGCTGTAGTCGCGCATGCATATGGTTGCACTTTGCGGCACTAAATATGAGCTTATTCTATAAACAAGTTAATATCTGCATATATGTATAATAATCACCGCCTTGCATATTCCAATATGCAAACTACAACATATTGCGCTCCAACCAGATCAAACCAATGACATTGATGCTACATTAAGTCCACGGCACCCTTCGTCTGCAAAAATTAATTCAAACTGAAATTCCCGACTAAAGTTGAGCTTCTGTTCAATTTGTCGGCGTGAAAGCCAGCGGGGTATTGCTCTGAGTTTTCAGCTTGTTGAAAAGAGTTCCAAACACATGCTAGCGGGACTTGCATGTAATGAAGCTGACAAGTGTGCTGAAATAGTGATGTAATAGCCTCTGTTGCCACGCGGGCTTTTCAGTCCGGTTCCAAACGGCGGCCTCCATTGCCAGATTAGTCCGGAACCATATTGTGGAAACACGGGAGGAATTTCAATATGGCCAAATATTGAGTTTTCTCTTATCCACTTGTGAAAAGCTTACGCATTCTCCCAATACAAAACTCCCCAACAGCATGCAATAATGAAACACCTTGGAAGAAGGACAGAGGAGGAGAGGGGAGAAAAAAAAGAAAAAAAAACACCTCCCTTCACCAAGGTTACTCAATGATAAGCAACTCAGGCGCACAATGATGGCATAAAGAGCTGGCTATTATCAAAAGTCACACAAGTGCAGATTCTCAGAGCCATTGTAAATAATTTGGACAAATACCCGAGTGTTTTTCTTCCTATGTTTATCTTCACCGTGTGTTCAGAAATTCATCCTTCAGTGTAAATAAATACATAAATACCACAAAATGATTGACTATTTTACACGCCGGAAAGCTGTCGTGTGAATAACGACCAAAAGCATCGAGAGTGCATCAAATGGATGATTTAGGAAGGGGAGGGAGACGAATAAAGCCTGGCCCAGCCGGCGTTGTGATAATTACTGAATGCGCACCATTTGAAGGCTCCAAGCTAAACCTACTTTGCGACACCTGGGGGATTTTGTCTATTCTGGCCAATGCCCAGTAGGCAGGCATCCGACTACCTTCACTCCTTCCGAGATGAAGAAACATCTCGGGCTAAGGACGAAAGCGCCGACGATAAAGCGGCCCCTGCAAACGTGAACTACAAGCATGTTGCTCTCAAGCGTGTGCAATCGCGCCACACATCACGGCAGGGACGGCAATAACATCACGGCAAAGATTAGCCGCTCATAAAAACAAATAGAAGGAGACAGAAAGGGAACAAGACATTCTGTACACCCTCAAGGTGGTTGTGTGGGGGAGTGGTCGGCGGCGGGGGGGAGGAGGTATGGGGGGGTGAGCACAAAGAGAAACAGACGCGCACAAGCCAGGAAAGTGAACGCTAACACGTTAATGTGCAGTTTAAACGGTGGAATACAGTCAAACAGTTGGGAGACATTTTCAGAATTTGGGAGTGCAGTTTCTTAAATGTTTTAGAATGTTATTTGCCAACGTTTGGGGAAAAACACATCTCAAACAGTTTAAATAAAATAAAAGATAGTGTCCACCTGTTGCCATTCAGGCAACTGAATTGGAAATATTCACCTTTGTGTTCCATGAAAGGGCCCAAAAATTAGGAGTTCACACTAAGTGAGTCTATTTGTGAGTAAATTGAGACACCATCTTGATTTCTGTATTTTATGACATTTGTGTTGGTGGCGTGCTATGTGAGATGAAGATCAAACTTGAACACTAGAACAAAGAAAATTTCACTCCAGGCTAGAGAAAAATCCAAAAAGATTTACGCCACAATCTGCTTTTGATGACTTTTCAACCAGAAATGGAATTCATTGCAATTTATTATCTGTGATTAGAAATCATGCTAACAAAATACACTGCTGTCGCTATTGCTAGCACCAGCATGAGCAGAGTAGAATAAATGTGTCAACCAACAAATGAATGTCAACATCTCCTGTGGTAAACTTTTACCAGAAGTCTGACTCCACTTAACTAACGATTCAGCAAGTAAATTAGTGTTGAGCGTTAAGAAATATAAAAAAAGTCAAGATAACGAAAACGCTGCCAGTTATACGAAATCATTCAAAGTACAAGTATAACCCTGACGTTCGCTGCCTTGTATCTTAAAATACCCCAAAAACGTTTGAACCCAAAACACCCAAACTCAATTTCCATCATTTCTAAAGCGTCCCAGGATGGATCGCGTGGCGCGACGCCGCCGCCACCATCGACAAAACCACGCAGCTAGAATGACTAATTAGGCAACCTGGTTTGTTTTGTCTTGCTGAATCCAAATCAGATGCCCTTCCTCGGAGAGAGAGAATATAACACAGGGAAACGCGTTAAGAAAAGGATGCATTTTAGAGTCTATGCTGTCACTCAAAAGACAAATAAAAGAGTGGGGGGGTGCTGAGCGGACAGTTGCATGTGTCTGGGTGGGAGGAAGGGAGGGAGGAGAGGGTTAGAAAGAGAGGATGTCAAGGATTCACAGTCCTTCATCTTGGCAGTAGAGCAAACACATCCCTGAGTGTAGCAACAGACAGCTGCCTTCACTTTGTAGCGCGGGCCGGGCCCAACTTTAGATCACGGTGGGGATTGTCAGCGTCCACGCAGATAACACGGTGAGCGGCCACCGGGGGAACGCAAGCGCCGCGTAGTAGAAAACAGGTGCAATGGGAAGGAGGAATACGTTTTGTTTGGAGTGGCGCCCTCCCACCGGGGACCTTTTTTTTTTTTTTTTTGCTATCAAAATGACTTAACATCTTGTCCTTATAGTCTAGTCAAAGGGCTTCATGTTAAATCTCCAAAGATGAACATTGTATTGATTTACAAGAGCAACACTGACATCCCAGGGGCTGTGTTTTCTTTTATTTTTCCTTTTTTTTATTACACCGCAAGGTAATCACGAGCCGCCTTTCCTTGTCACCATTAGCGCACATACATGGAGTGTCAGTGTTGATGTTTACGGCTCCCTCCTAGCGCCGCTGTGGGCCCGCGCTGTCAATTTACGCCGTCACTAATGGTGTTACACACTGCCCATTATGGGATGATCGTTTAGAGAGGTGGCTCACACACTGCATTGAACTCAAACACACGTGCCAATCAAGTCGTCGGGGAATCAAACGCGCATGTAACGCATTAAGTCGTCTATGAACACATTTTTGAACAGCTATGAGGAAGATGGCATTATAATGTTCAATATTTATTGACCTTGACATCTCGTGTGGAGGTGTAACCCTATTACATTTTTATGACCAAAACATTTGGAGCATTAGATTGTGAAAGCAAAGAACAATATTTTTGATAGATTTTGAATATTAGAGCAAAAAAATCCGCCGCTATAGTAATGAGGATTTAATTCAATGGACACTTTTTGGATCTGGGGAACAAGTCAAACTGTGTACATAACATTTACATTGTCATGTAAATTTTCTGAAAGCGCATTTTTAATATTTGGGTGATTAGCTACACGAGAGTGGCAAAAAAATAGGAACCGCCTCTAATCTACTAGGAACACTGATAGACTAAAGGTTGCCACATACACATCGCGTTCATTAAAAAGTATTTCACGGAATTTAAACTCTCGCAATGTACACATTTGTACATTAATAATAAATAAGTTAATAAAGCCGCCAGAGCGAGAGAGGGGGGAAAAAAATATCACACTTCTTCTCTGACTACATAAAACAAAACTGGTAAAGCAGCAAAGGTGTTCAAGGTATTCTTCATGTCCTTCACATGAGCTTCTTGTTCTCATTTAGCGGCAGCAATTCAAAGTGTGAATGTGTGTGACATTCAGCAGAGTGGCGGATGAAAACAAGGGGCGAGCAAGCAAGCGAGCGCTCTGTCATCACATGACGCTGCCGAGGTTTCGTATCAAAGCAACAACTTGGATTAATATCTTCATTCTCAAGATGTGACGCAAGCTGCCGGAGGTGCCTGAGCGAGGTTAAGTAAGGACCTGCCACCCATCAACACCATAGGGACCCTCCCGAAAAAAAAAAAAAAGAATGTACTTGTGGGCTCACCGGACACTTCATTAGGTACACATGATCAGTCTAATTGCATTCAACATGAGAGCTGAATTGAAAATGATGTTCGCGTAAAAAAAATAAAAAAAACAATCATTTATTAATAAATGCTACTGTGGCTGTAGTTGGCAGTGGTGTGGAAGTGCACTCTATAAATAAATAAAAGTACACAATACAGAAAGTCGTGTCCACTTGTGCACCACTACAATAATGAATGTGTGTAGTAGGCCAGTGTCGATATAATTCGAGCATTATCATATTTGGAAAAGGTGGAATTTTATATTGACCTTAATATTACGGCTGCTGGTAATTAGGATATTTAAAAAAAATTGTATGAATCATTTATAAACATTTTTTATTTAACATTCTACATACATTTTCAATTAATTACCAAATGCTGGTAAAATTAGTGGACAAAAAAAAAAGTAGGATGACATTTTTTTTCAAGTACAAATAACTAAGCACAACCTCAATTAGGAAAAGAAAATCTGAACAACAAATTTAAAATCCCACTTTACAACAACGCATTAGAAGCAAACACTCCAAGATAATGGATGTACACTACATTTTGTTTTCCACCTCCCCGCTGAATGTCGGGTGCTGGAATGCTGTTTTTTTGGGGGGTTTTTTTTTCAAAGAGGAATGAAAACATACTTCAGCTCATTGCTGATGATGCTAATTTCCTCTGCAGAAGCGGGCGGAAACATGCAAATGAAATGTTTGAATGCAATTAAGTGCTTTGGTTTACGGAGGTGGACGTTGTTCACTTAGAACACATTGCCTGCTAAAGACAACAACTTGTGCTCACTTTGTGTGTGTGTTTACAATTGAACTGTTTTTGTATGTGCGTACTGATTAGTCATAAACACTTGACAGTCATTTTTAATTATGTGTCTGCAAAACTCTTGCATTTAAATAAGCCTAAAAATATGAAGCATATTTGTGTGTATGTATGATTCATGCATCATCACAGTGTCCAAAATAATATTCCAGTCGATAATAAATTGTCCTACATGTAATTCTAAACCAGATTTCTGTTCTGTTGTTTTTCTGTAATTACCAAACTCATACAATGCAGAGTGACTAAAAATGTAATGAATGTACCCACAAACTCAAGCATCACATGTCGCTCAAAGCTCCTTTTATCCATCGTTAAAACTTGATAAACAATATCAAAGAATTCATATTAATCACACATGCGACAGCGGTGTTTTGCCAGCAAAAAAAAAAAAGAAGAGAGGAAACCTTGAATTGCGGCAATTGCAGGAATATAATTAAAGGTGGTTCTACTCCTTTAGTCTTCCTAATGAGCTGTACTGAGGACCTAATTGATAGTGTCACATCTATTGATTAGAAATGGAACATGACTTCCCACAAAGGTCTTAACTGTCACATACTGTACATTAGGAAAAAATAATAATATGTGTATGGGGGGGGACTTTGCATGCACATACACAAAAGCAAGCTTTTCTCGTGGCTATTAAAAGGCACAGCAGAGATAATTGATGTTAATATCAAAAAAAGGGGGACATACCATAAAAGCTGGTGCTCGTAATCATGTCTTCACGCCCGGGAAGAAGAAGAGAAGGAAGACAGCAGATTCGCAACGTTCACCAGGTGGAATTCCAACGGCTTGCTTCTCATTGCAGCCACGCGAGATCTCCTTTCACAACTTTCACACAAACACACGCACACACAAATGATTTTTTTTTTTTTAAACGCACGGCTCCGTGTTGTGTCCACGCAAATCCCCGCGCATGCATGCGAGGAGGAAGAGGAGGACAACGAAGATGTATTTGGAAGGGGGGGGGAAAGGGCTGCACAGGAGTGTGACACTTCTTGCAATAGCCTGATGAGACACACTGAGGATGACATGGACACACACACGTTGCTCATGCCGCCCATTCGAGGAAGAGCAAACCCCCTCCTCCTCTTCCTCCTCCCCTTTACTTTTGGAAATAGATTACTTGCAAAACAGTTGATGTAGCGAGTCTTGCTTGTGAATGCGTCAAGTTTCTCCGCCCGCTTGCTTTCTAATCAACGTGCACAAACTTGTTTCAACTTATTCAAATCGTGCGTCATTATCCCGCAGCGCGTCGTCTTGTCACGCGTGTTTGGAGGCGATGGAGCTGCATAGACGCATTCGAATAGACGGCAACAGTGAGAGGAGACTCGCGTGGAGCGTGTAATCACAAAAAAAAAAAATAATTATATAGATATATATTATATATAATATATATATAATATATATATTATATATAATATATATTATATATATAAAATAAAAACAAACAAATAAAATGAATATCACGGAAGGAGGATGCATGCAAGGCTTACCTGTGTAGGTGACAGGACGGCTGCAGGCTTTCACGCGAGCATCGATCCGAGTGCGGCGGTGTGCAGGCTGTTGCGGGGCGTTAAAGGCTGCCGGAGCCGCGGCTCGACAGCGGAGAGCATTCCAAGTTGCTGCTGCGAGCGAGACTGACCACTGCCTCTGCCATGTTGGAATTCCAAGCCCTTGGACAGCTGCTCGGCCAACTGGAGGGGAGGCAGGCGCGCTGCGCACTGCGCATGATCCCTGCAGGAGAGAGCCAAATTCAAAGGAGAGCTCCTAATGAGCTGGCTGCGCGTTCACGAGGAGCATCGACTATGACAACACTTGCCCTGAAAGGCATTTTCACGTCTTCATAATCTAATGACAGTAGTTTGCGTTGCGGTGAACGCATCACTAGTTTTGCGTCAGATGCACAAGATGCGTTTGTGGATGTCAGAACAAAGTAAAGCCTGTAATAAAGTTGTTCCCCTTTTACAGCCCATAATCAATTCAGAAATATTTGCGTGAGCAACATTCTAATAAATTAATTTAAATAAGCAAAGTCATGAATGCGACCTGTAGAACTCAATTAAAAAAACAACGGCAAAATTAAAAAAGAAAAAAAAGGAAGGGGGGACGTAACATAGTGAGGTGAATTCCAGTTCTTATAAGTGAACTGAATCTTTAGAATCGTTTCACTCAAAAGATTTGTTCAAAAGAATCGTTCGCTGCACTTTCTTATTTATTTATTTATTTATTTATTTATTTATTTATTTATTTATTTATTTATTTATTTATTTATTTATTTATTTATTTATTTATTTATTTATTTATTTATTTTACCTCGTGTAGTGTTCCTATTTAAGTGCCCATGAGGTGTACCTAATAACAGGCCACTTCATTAGTGAAAGTGAAAAGTGGATCATTCGCCCTCACCCCCACCTCCTGATTGGCTGGTTGATCTAGGTCCTAGATTCTAGGACGTTATTCGGACACTCCATTAGGTACACCGCCATTTTCAAGTGTACCTAATCACAGGCCACTCACTTCATTAGGGAAATATCATGGTCAAAGGTCACAGGTGTCAAGCTCTAGTCCTCGGGGCCGCATTCCAACATGTTTTCCAAGATTCCCTCGTTAAGTGCGCCTGCGTGAAAAGTTTTAGCTCCTGCAGAACGTGAAAATGAACAAAATCTTTTCACGCAGGTGTGTTTAACGGGGGTAACTTGGAAAACATATTGGAACGCGGCCCCTCGAGGACTGGAGGTCAACACCCCTGGTTTAAGTGAAAAGTGCCACATCCGCCGTCACCCCCACTTTCTGATTGGCTGTTTGATCTGTGATGTCACACGGACGCTCCATTAGGTACACCGCCATTTTCAGGTGTGCCAAATAACAGGCCATTTTATTAGGGAAAAAATCATGGCCAAAGCTTAAGTGAAAAGTGCCACACCCGCCCTCACCCCCACTCTCTGATTGGCTGTTTGATCTTTGACGTCACACGGACACTCCGTTAGGTACACCGCCATTTTCAGGTTCGTTCGCAAAGATTCACGAGTCAGTGACAGACAGCGTTGTTGCTATGCCAGCCGACACACGTTATGCGGACATTAATGTTTTAATTTTGTATTCCTTGGATTGTAGTTGATGGTGTTATTATACCGAATGTGTTTGTGTTTGAATAAAAGGTTGAAAAAATAATCCGTTATGCCGACATTTGTGATTTTGGGGGACACCAACTCATATAACAACGTAACACACATACATATTGTCATATAAAGCAGTAAACCAAATGTCAGATTTTTATGTTTTAATTGGCGAATATAAAAACAAGTCATACGAACTGAAAAAAGAACGAATCACTTAAGGAAGTCATTCGTTCACTCTCGTTCACCGAAAAAAGCTGTTCTTTTGAAGGAATCGTTCACTCATGAGCCAACACTAACGTAATGAGTTTTACTTTTGGTTCAAGTCACCGGCTGTGTCCTTTGTCTTTAGGAATCACAGTTAGTGGCCAAACAACTACACTGCTCTTGTGTAATACTAAAAAATAGGACCAAGTGTTTAAAAAGATTGACAAGCGACTCCTCAACTGCAGCAAATGGCTTCATTTGACTTATTATGCCGGATGTGGAAGCCAAATTTACCACCTTATAATGAGATATTGAAGTTTTTTTTTTTTTTTTCAGTGTAGCAGCAATACATTTCCATAAAATCCATTGTTGGAGCCGCAACATGCATAACACATTCCCACTACAACTGAAAATAATCCTGAAATCTATTTTTAATACACCCTGCACAGATAGATGGCCGCAATTTTACATATATGACTCCACGGCCCTGTATTATATTATTCAATATTTATTTCACTGCAGCATCAGAATGGGGCATTGTGCTGCCCGCACCTCTTCATTACTAGTCGGTGGCCTTGGCAAGGGGGAGGTAATCTCTTCTCCTTTGGCGAAGCAATGCGGGGGAGACCCTGGTCGGACACATGATATGAGCGCGGGCACCAAAAGTCCCATTATGCCTTCTCATATCCATAGCCAAGGCCCTAAGAGTGATGCATTGATTCAACCTCCACCACTCCCCTGACTGCACCATGCTAATTCAAACTCGATGAGGTCTTGGGAGAAATCCGACCCGGGAGGCGGGACGCCGCCGCTACTGCGGCCACTCCAGACAAAGAGCAGTCCAGATTGCACATTGTGTTTTTATTAAAAGCTTGTGTGTGATGCCACAGACTTGGCGGGATGTTTTGATGTCGGTCAGAGCAGCGGCGGATTGCGGAATAATGACATTGCGTGTGAATCCGCCGCGCAATAACGGCCCGAGCGAATGTCCGCATGCACGGAAGAGAGCAGTCTGTGGAGGTCACGGTGAAAAACAACAGCGGTGCATTTCCAGGTGTAGCCGCGGCCATTGTCTGCTGCCTCATATGGGCATGTTGAGACGGTGCTTTTGTCCTTGTGTCAGCAGGCAGGACGTTGGAAATTATTTTGCTCAGCTGCCTCCTTGAACCCTCGCTACGGCACGTCAACGCGCACATCACGCCGACACCCGCGCATACGGCTTTCAAGATCACAGTTCATGTCCGTCACAGGGCTGGAATCCTCAAAGCTTGACGATTTGAAGGAAAGGATGTTGTTGTTGTTGTTGTTGTTTTGGAGGATCAATGATGCCAATCTGAGCCATGTCAAAATTGATCGATCGAGTGAGTAGCGTTTGGTGTTTTGTAACATTTCATTTAAAGGATGGCTACAATAATCGATTAGTTGATTAAGTGACCGTTAAGAATGACGTTAATTGTGTGGAAGTGAGGCTCTTCATCTGACCAATGAGTCAATCTAACCCTTACTTGGAGATTGTTGTTTTAAACATCACATTTCAGAAATATCAGAAACGAACCAATACTCCCTCATTTCAATGTATCGAGTACTCCCAACGACTGCCGATACTCCTCACGGATACCGGCCATCGACGCCATCTTGCGACTGCTCTAGTAATCAGGAAGGAAACGACATGCATGACTGACAGAAACTAAGTGCGTAATCTCTAAATCGATAAGGTTTATATTAACGCTTAGCGTGCATTATTAGCATGTTGCTAACACAAAACTCCATTTGCAAACTCAATTTGGATGGTGTGACGACTTCTTTATTTCACGCTTATGCTTTATACATTTACCTGCTTTCACCAACTGAGACATGCAGTCCATCAATAAGTTCTACTTTTCCTTTTGAATGAAGGTCAGGCTACCTAGCGCTTTTTTACTTTGTCGTCTGAATCATACAAAGTGCTACACTCACCTGTTACCTGCTTTTTATTTGTACGTTTACATTTTGTGATATGAATGGATGCTTGCATTATATCTTGAATCAATTTGAGTTTCTTCCTATTTCCCCCTCACACGTCCACTCTCCCTCATGTTCTCCCAAATACTCCGCAAATAAAGATGATCCCAAATCCGAACAAGACGCTACGATTTAGTCCTTAACCACTCATTCCTCTCATTATTTCAAAGACGCGTTTTCCTAGCGCCCACCGAGCGGGACTTGAAGTCTTAATAGGGCCGAGCTTTGCAGTGAATAGAGCCCACGGAGGATAAGCTCCTAAATCTGGCAATAAAAGCAATGTGATTTACAGTAAATTCCGCAAGGCTGACAGTGCCACAGCTGAGGGCATAAACATTCCTTTCAGCGATGTGCCTCAATTGCGTCCGCCGTGAACTACAATCACGTAGGCGCGCCGCTCGCCGCCACTGACTTTGATAAATCGCCAGGAAATCTTACCGGTGGCACAAAACTACAAGTTGTTCGCTCGCATTTCTGCATTTTTTTTTTTTAAGCGCACGTGCCAGTGCGCTCATCTGTCATTGATTGATTAGCTACGGCCGAATCTCATTTTGACTCAAGTGTATTATTTATAGGAGCTCTATCTGAAGAAGTAGGGTGTTTTTTCTTTTTTGTGAATCCCTTTGCCTATTTACCTGCCGCACAGGACTGTGATTCCATTCCATTACTTGACTCGAGCGCCAGAAAACGAGATTAGAAGTGGCAAGCTTTTTTGGGGGGTTATTTCACTTCCTAAATGCAACAATGTGGAACAATTTTACTTGCAGCTTCAAAATCTTTTTGGTGTCCACTAGCACCTTCCATGAAAAGTCTAATTCAAAGTAATATCACAGACTGGAAGGTATTACTTGTAATTATTTCCTTTCGTGAAAAGTGTATTGAAATGAGCAAAAAGCAAGAGGTTGCGCTGTATTCAGAAAGTGAATGTCTGCAATCATTAAAACATCTATTTTGAATGCGATAGAATTGGTTGACAAATCAATAGGGGGGAAAAGTGGTTGTATCGATTAGTCTTTTCACGAGATCCATTTTAATTAAAACGTAAGAGAGTGCATGGCACTGATAGCAAAAGTGTTCTTTGAATTTTTGAAAAGAAAAAAAAAGGGAGAAGGCATGCTCGCATTGAATTACACCTTGAATACTAAATTAAAGCTGGGCGATGCATTTTGCATTTAGCTAATAAATAATAATTTAGTAATGTATTTTCCCCCCCCAAAAAGGTGCGCATATGAACAAGCGTGCATGCATTTTAATGGCGGCACTTAAATTGTAATTATTCCACTCAGCCTCAAACGTAGGTAAAAAATGGAATTCAATCAGTGTCCGTGCATAATGATGGTCATTAGCAGAAGGAAAATAATAATGACATCCTCTCTGCATTAAACCTGGAGACACTTTACACAATGATCCTGCCGCGGTTATTGATCTCCATGGAGATCAGCAATTGTCACTTTTCAGCATTATGCCTGAATGTTAAATACAGCTCATTTTGTTTTCCCGCAAACCGTTTCAGCCAACACCAAATGTTTCATTTAATTTACTTCCCTACTTGAAATCCTCGCTCTCATTTGACACAATTTAATTTGGTACATTGTTAAAGCTGCCTCTGCAGTTCAGATCTTTTTTTATTACCCCACTTTTGTTAAAAAAAAAAAAAAAAATCACACAATGTTGCCTCCCCCAAATGGTTCAATCAACACTCATTTGCTAACTAAGGCTCAAGGCTTTTTTTGTTTTACACCTGTGCCAAATTTTTAAACGCGAAACTCAAATCCATTTTCATTAACCCGTATGACTTCAATTCCAGATTTTACGTCGCTCATGTTTTGTTGATTATCCTAACGGTTGCTTACACTTATTATACACACACACACGAGACGCCGGTATGAATCGAGGCTTCTCCGAGACAGCCACTTGGTCGAATAATTAAATAAGATCTCCAATCAAATGATCCATGATTTGCATGCCGTCTGTTGCCAACCAGCTCCCATCTGTTTGGCTCCGAGAGCTCTGACACTCTTGCTCTTGCGAGTGAGACAGCAATAACGTAATTGTGGATGTGACAGCTACACCAGATGATGCAGGGACTGTTCAAAAGTCTGGTCCAAGACATACTGTACAAGCTTTGTGTCATATGGTCGGCAAGCATGAAACAGAAAATTAAATAAAAATAATAATTAAATATAAATAATTAAATAAATGAATAAATAAATAAATGCATTCTGTAACAACAAACTGTTTCTTTCTGCGCACGCATGCGACATCAACTGGAGCTGGAGTCGCTTTGCGATACAAAGTTACTGTAAATAATTGAATAGTGGGAAAGCGAGCATGGAAGGGGGGAGGGTGGGAGTGAAGGACAATAGTACTTGTGCCAGCTTGGCTGGGCACCAGCGGGCAACGCAGGCGCAACTCAAGGCTGAGTCGGTCGAGACAGGCGTCCCCGCTTTGATGGGTCTGTCGTGGCGGGCGGGCGGGCGGAGACTGCCGTCAGTGAGGGTTCAGGTGTTCTCCATCAATACATGCAGCTCGCCCGTGTCAGGGTGAGCCTTAATGAGATCCGCCACAAGGGCCGCATCAAAAATAATACTAGAGAGAAGCCCGTCTACTGGCAGAGTCAACCTGACGGTGAATAATCGAAGCTTCCCTAAAAGTGATAAGAATTGCCTCTATTAATAAAGTGGAGCTGTATTTTTCACTTCAGGAGAAGTAGAAAAATTGAGAGAAATTGGCAAATGGCCCAACTGCATTTCCCTTTGCACTACAAACCAGATAACCTTTTTTTTTTAGGTAAAATTTCTCAAGTAACATTCTATGGAGCTCAGCTTTGTCGCACACTTTGAATATAGTTTGCAGGCCGACCAGCAGGAAAACATATGCAGACTAACCCACACGAGTTGCAACTGCGTCCCGTAAAAGTATAGAAAAGTTGTCAGTGATTTTTTTTAATTGCCGTGTTTTGGTTTCAATTCATTTGAATGGGGTAGATGGGTTTAATATATAAACACAAGTGGGTAAGCGAAGCCGATTGCGGGAATCCTCGACAAGTCTCTTAAGATCCCTTCACGACCGACCGACATAAGGAAATCAAACGGCGCCACAATTGAAGTCATTTTGCCAGGCTCTCGCCTTCCCAATGAGCGTCAAGACTTCCTGATCGTCGGTAATCCGCAGCTTTGGCACACACGCATTGAGAGCGATGGAGTCCCTTCTGTTTACTCACTCCAAAGCAAATGATCTTTCACAAGGAGACCACTTGAGTTGTGAAATGGAATTTGCCAGGGTGTTCTATTCCAAGTCTATTTCTCCCTTGGCTTTACCAATTCCCAAACCGGGTTCAGTCGCTCACAGATAATGTCTGAGTATTGAGCCGGGCTCTTCTGCTGTTTTAATGGCTCCAGGGAAAAGGCATTTGACACAAGTGTGGAGCACAAAAAAATGCCTCACCACATACACACAATCCCATTTCTATTAGAGTAAAAAAAACTCCTTTTATCTCAGCGGGCTTTTCATTTAACATAATTGTACTAACATGGTCATATAAACTAAAGCGCAGATAGTTTATAGCGGGTGGTTTGATTGTAAAAATACGTATCAACTACTTCATAAAACAGCAACTTAGTCACAGGTTGGAATTACAAGGGAATAAATTATCTGATGGCTTTATCTCCTTAGCGGGTGACAGTGTTACGGCTTTGCTTGCTAGTTATGATAAATGCTTGTTGTAGGAGGGCTGCATTTACTTTGTAGAGTCATTATGAGAATATTATGTATGAGAAAACAGCCATTAATATTCATTATAATTGCAAACCGTCGAGCTGAATGCTGATGGGCTCAGATACCGACACAGGATTACTTTTTTTTTTCCGTCTGTCCATATAGTCTTCGTTGGATCTGTACGAGCGGTAAAGTCAAGGCGACAGACAGTAAGGGGAAATTGGCGATATGGAAATGCGGTATTTATTAGCTGTGCAGACAAATAAAAAGAACGCAAAATAGCGGAAACACAAACACAGAAAATGCGATAAGTTTTAGTTTTCCGGTCCTCGGTAAAAGCATGTTAGATTATTTGCCGCCTTTTCGTCGAGTCGGCTTCATAAGCTGCACTTTAAGGATAAACTGTTCTTGTTCCATTACATAAGAGCCCCGATTTTGTTGGTGTCTGGTAATTTGAGCTATTGTGAAAGGAAGGATCACTGATACATTTCCCAGTCTACGTGTAAATGAGGCTGTAAAGGTCAGAGTCTGTTCTAGCCTCCATCCCCCAAGGGCCCTCAGCAGTAAGGGCCAAAGAACACCACAAACAATTAAACGTGTTGATCCTCGGCGTAGAGCAGCCGGACTCTTGTCTGCTGGTCAAGTTTTTTTTTTTTTAGCCGGGCGAGCCGCTGTTGGTCACTCTTCACAGCAATAATCTGCAGGTCTGAGCAATCAATACTAGCTCGACAGCCTCAGCCTCCATTAGCGCAGACATCCCTGGAGTGCATGATGTATTCAAGCTCATGCACACATTCATACGGGAGGGCACCAAAACGTGGAAGGCGAATAATTCGACACATTAAATACTCCAAATGTACTCGCAAAACATATTGTGATTAAAAGGAACCGTATGTAGTAATTACGCCAACAAAAAAGCAATGTGATAAATAAAATTGGCCATTTACAATAAGATACTGTAGCTAGCCAAAATGTTTCTGTGTTAGCATAATTGCTAATGTCAGTGTTAAAAAGTGCATAGCACCATAGAGAAAGAGTAGCACAGTGAATTGGAGCATTAAATTATAAACTTTACATAAATTGTTTACAATCTCAATAAAAATTTTATCACTCTATGTTTTTATAAATCACAATATTGTGGATTAGGCCTACTATTTTGAGATTTTTTTGTAGATAGGCTGGAACAGAATAATCCCATTTTCATTCTTTTCAATGTAAAAAGGTGATTTGTGCTAAGCGTTACTCTGCTCATCCGTACATAAATAACGTGTGATAGTGGTGGAAAATGGATTCCATTGTACGCATGTGTTTTTTTGTTCTCCGCCACTGTAACGTGCATATTTTTCCACTATGAAATGAATAAAGCGTGATCTTTTCTATCAAACACGACTGAATGCTTCCATGTATTTTTTTTCTCCCTTTCCAATAGAAACTTGTCTTGACCTACTGTCAAGTGTCATATTGGATTTTCTGTTCCATATATAGATGAATGAAGCTAAATAAAGACGGGCCATTATCATATTATCCCGTGTTTAAGTGGAACATTCATCACTAGTTTGTTTTGGTATTACTTGTAAGGCCACGCATGACTGTCGCTTAAGTTCCTCCTCTTTTGGTATTTGAGTAGGGCTTAACAACGACTAGATTGATAAAAGGAGAGCCATTGTAAATGTGAAAAGAACTCAAGGTTGGCGTCGAAGGCGCTGCTTTTCTTTGACATTGTCATCATCACAAACTTTATATTGAAAAGGAGGGAGCTGAATGGCGCCGTGAAAGTGTGCAGGATACACGCTGCCGTACATGGCCATATTTTTTGCAACACGCGGATAACCGCTAACGCTTCTGCGTGGTTAAATCACAAGCCGAAATATCTCACATTACCTGCACTAATATCTTACGCAATGTATGAAACCGGCATCAACGAATGGGTGAGACAATATAGTGCTTTTTATTTTGCTTCCGTTCCAAGTTGAGGTGCTTTAAATTGTCCGTGACCTTCCTATACAGCAATTAGCTGATGAGTTTCTTCGTACGGCTGCTCAGTATCATTAGGTTGCAATCACCGCAAACACAGGGAAGCTTCTCAGAAGAGGATCTAGTTTGATGTTCAAGCACCCTTACCTTATTGGACAAATTACAATAATCAAAAAGGTTTTAAACAAATATCGCACGGCAATTTTCAGAACTCTGAAGTGGTAAAAGAGCAATTAGGAGTTGGGAAACACTTTTTGGTGACAAAAAAATCATAATCATTCATAATCGTTTTAAAGCGTCACATTTGTTACCCTTGTCATAGTTGAATTCTGACGACGGTGCTCAGCGATGGTGTTCCACAGGGATCAATTTTGGGGCCCTTGCTGTTTTCATTGAATTTGCTGCCCCGAGGTTCTATCCTACAAAAACAAGGCAATTCCTTCCACTGTGACGCGAATGACAGTCAAATCCATTTCCCGCTGAGCAAAAATCATGCGTTCTCCTTAAGACCACTCATGTCCTGCCTTTTCCGTTGCCAGTCCTTCCGTCTGGAATGACCTCGCCTTAAATGTAATGCATGCCCTCCTTCCTCTGTCCAGTTTTATAACTCGTTTGAAGACCCAACTAAAAGCCTCCAGTTATTCATATCGTAACAAGCAGAATGTGTGGTTGGCTGCATACTGCAGAGAGGGGAGTGGGTTAGGTTAACATTTTTGTTATTCTGCTAGGAAGTGCACTCTGTCTCACTGCTAGGAAAGTGGAAATTTCTCCAAGTCAGTGCTGACCCACGGCTGAAATTAGCAGTCTGACACCGGGAAGTCATTCTTGCCAATCATCTGCCAATCACTGGCAACCAACCAAGTATGCATTACAAAGTTTTGAAAGAAATCCAATTAATTGCTAATGAGCCTTTCAAAGATACATTCCAACTTTGCTCCAGAATATAATCACTCACTGTAAATCAAAGCCCATCTATTTTAAAACAGAACAATCCAGCTAATGAATTAAAAAAATGATAAAAAATCATATTTTTTTACATACCCTCAGCCTCAGTATTTTGAGAGTTTGACAAACAACAGGGCGCTCTCATTACCGAACACAACAACATAACTCCTATTGTTTGTGCAGTTAAAACGTCTTTGCTGAAGCGACCGATTGGGCAGGAGAATTCTGTCGCTAATAGATTTTGTGCAGACATATTTTCATGCTGCTGGTATCAGACGGTGACACGAGCGTAACCCCGGTCTCCAGCCCGGTCCACTTAGGGGCAACTCTATTGGGGGGTGTCGGCGCTAAACAACCCTGCTGTGGTATTTTTCCAGCAAGCGAGACTGTCATTACTGCGTTACCATGGAAAAGATGTGTGGCAAATACCGTTTTAACAAGGGTGTTTAGCTCAGAACGCCTGAAAATGGGCTAACTGGGCCTTGCTCCATGGCTGGTGTAATGAATTCCATATCGTCTCCTTTCCACAGCCTATCGGACATATCTAATTGTCGTCACGATGTGGCGACAGGCAGAAGCTAATGGACAAAGCGCGTCACGTTCAGCCACAGTACTCCCTGGCCCGGGTTGTGTTCTTCTTTTAAAACGGCAATTATCGGGCGATTAGCACGTTGATTCTGCCGCAACAGGGTGTGCTGTGAAAACGCATGTTGTTTCCAAAGGCACTTGGCCGGTTACCATCTCTCAAGGTGACAGAAATATTGCCGATCTTGCACGACAGTGAAGGGCGCCGAACAGGCCGGCCCGAGCTGTGTGTGGCTTATGAATGTGAAAGTCACTGCAGTTTGGCCTTCCTCTCTGTTTTTACTGCCCCACGCCAGCAGATCAGCTTTACTCAGCAGATTCCTCTCCGGTGGGAAACAGGCGGCTGAAGGTGGCGGAAAACACTCTCACGTGGCTAAATCCCGACTGTCCTAATGTTAATTATTGATCAGTTGATCAAGAGAGATGAAGAGATTTTTTTTCCCCTTTTTTTTTTGAAGCGAGAGCTCTGACTTGTCTTGTGAGAGCTGCCAAAAGATCAATACTTTCAATCATGACAGAGAGTTCTTGTGTCAGTCACGCTGAGTAAGGTGATTACAATTGAGTCTTAAGACAATGAAGAACTTCACGGGGGCTTCCTCAGGCACACTCAGCCTCCTCTCAGGGAGCCTGATCAAGTCAGAGCGGCTAAATAGACCCGCAAAGCACTTATGCGCCTACCCTGATAGGCTGACACCGCTGAGCTTCGGCCAAACTCGCTGGTTCAAGCCTGTGTGCAAACACAACTTGAACTAGATGTGGGTCAATATCGCAATGATGTACCGTTATGAAAATGCAGCGGAATGTTGAAGCTCTAGGGCAGCCATGTCAAACTCAGTTTGGCTCTGGGGCCGGATCCAGACTTTCTTTTCTCAGGTGGTCCGGATCAGTAAAAGAATGTCAACTCCAACTATTTAGCTTTGTTTTTCAGTACTATGCTTTATCATTCAGCCTACATTTGTAGCCTACCCTACATATTATAATCACGGATGACAAGGGATCTTTTCTAAGGACAACACATTTATTCACAAACAATGGAGAAAAAAAATGATTTTCATGTTTGGCATTGAATGTGTTAACAACTGGTTTATTTTAACAGTCGAGTGAATGCAGTTTTACACCTGAACCAACTCACCACACTAAACAAACTCAAGTGGGAGCTATGAAAAAAAATGTTTTGCCTTAATTGTCATACTGCTTTGAAATAATAATAAATAAAAATACAAAATAAATGTTTTAGCAGTGCATGGGCAATAAGATTAGACTACATCAGCTCAAACTACTAGGCTGGGCCTACTGAAGCTGAGAATATACTGCACAATATTAATTGTCTTTAATATGAAACCAGACTGCGGCTCGGTGGCGCACTTGGGTAGCACGTCCGCCTCACAGTTAGGAGGGTGCGGGTTCGATTCCACCTCCGGCCCTCCCTGTGTGGAGTTTGCATGTTCTCCCCGGGCCCGCGTGGCTTTTCTCCGGGCACTCCGGTTTCCTCCCACATCCCCAAAACATGCTTGGTAGGCCGATTGAAGACTCCAAATTGTCCCTGGATGCGAGTGGTTGTTTGTCTCTGTGTGGCCTGCGATTGGCTGGCAACCGGTTCAGGGTGTCCCCCGCCTACTGCCCGATGACGGCTGGGATAGGCTCCAGCACGCCCGCGACCCCAGTGGGGACTAAGCGGTACAGAAAATGGATGGATGGATGAAACCAGATTAATCTTACTTTTAATGATCTGTATTCATGAGTGCAAACAAATGTCGTGTCATCACACTTTTTTCTCTCTCTCATTGCACTCCTGCAGTCTACTTGCTGCTGCTGGCTCCTGAAACTTGGCATTTTTTTCCTTTACAACTGCGTCAATATCAGGTGTCAAATCCTGAGTAGCAGCACATTTAACAATGTCATTCAAGTGTTCATTTGTTAACCTTGAGCGCTGCTTTGTTTTATTATTGTTCATCACGGAGAACACCTGTTCACAAAGATAAGTAGTCTCAAACATGGCGAGAACCTTTGCAGCCATGGCTGTTAATTTGGGGTAACCTGGCACAAGATACTGATAAAACATATCCAATCCCACGGACCCAAATTTATCCTTCATAGCGGAATCGCACTGCAAGTCAATAAGATCGAGCTGAATGTCAGCTGGCACATCAGAAGGCTTCACTGTAAATGGCGAGCAAAAAAAGCCGAACTTGTTCTCAAGTTCACTGAAAACCTGAAACCTCCGCTCAAACTCTCGCAGCAAATCTGTTAGGTTGTCTTTATATTTATCCAAATCGGGAGGTTGTCTTTATATTTATCCAAATCGGGACAATCCGGTGCCTTCGGACGCACAGCTGTGAGACATGAGAAGTGCGTGGTGTCACCGCTGGATAGCTGCGTCTCCCACAGTGACAGTTTCATCTTGAACGCACTTATGCTGTCGTAATATTGAGTGACAACTCTGTTACGGCCCTGCAATGTAGTGTTAAGTGTATTCAAGTATTGCGTAATATCAACCATGAAGGCAAGATCCTGCACCCATTCCTTGCATTGAAGTTCCTTTACTGGGCGTCCCTTCTTCTCCATAAACTGTCCAATTTCGCTTCGTAGCTCAAAGAAGCGCTTGAGTACTGCACCTCTGCTTAACCAGCGCACGTCAGTGTGGTATGGTAGGCCAGCATGAATGTGAATGATCACTGAGAAATGAGTCAAACTGGCGGTGATTTAGACCGCGAGCTCTGATGAAATTGACAGTTTTCACAACCACGCTCATAACATGGTCCATTTGCAGTGTTTTGCAACATAACGCCTCCTGGTGCAAAATACGGTGAAATGCCCAAAAGATAGAGAACTGAACTCTTGCTCTTTATATAGCTGACGTGTCTTGCGCATCCGTTCTGCGCATACTGTCATGGCGGTTTCCGTATGATATCCGGTCTGCGATGCAGATTAAAAAAACAAACAATATTTGACAATAACACACCATCAAGGATTGCACCATCGCATCAAACAATGTGTCGTCAATTATGAATTTTACTGACTAAGTGTGTTGGGCAGGATGGCTGAATGCGATGCGCGATTGACAACAAACAAGAAGAAAGGTGATTTCAAGTTTTATTTCGAGGGAGATATACTTAAAAAATTGTTGTACCCATGCATAATGCGCACCCCGGATTTTAGGACAATAAATTAGTTAAATTTTGCGCATTATGCATGGAAAATCACGGTAATCATTTTGAAATCTAGTCAAACTTCAATTTGTCCAAATTAGCTTCTCAACAATAAAATAGATTTTGAAGGTTCTCATTAAAGTCAATTTTTTTAAAAAGGAATTTCCAAAATAAAGCATTTGCAATTCATCGATTAATCGACAAAATAATTGTTAGATTTGTGGATTCTTAAACTAAAGGCTAACTGCAGCTCTAATTGAGTCCTAACAAAGCACGGTGTTTCTTACATTGGAGCGAATGTTGCGATTGAAGTAAAAAAAAAAAAAGCAACAACCAGCAATACTAACAGCAGTGCGCGGTTGTCTCAGATACACTAATAGCTTTGTGTTGAGCTGGGTTCTGTCTCTTTCCCGTTGCCGGATGCGTGACACCAGCCTTTCACGGAGTAGGTGACTTGTTAGTACTCTAAGCAACAACGGGAACAGATGTGTCCCTGACAGTGGATGGATGGTCAGGGTCCATCTGGTCAGTGCAGCCCTGGACAGGAATGATGAATACAGCTTCATCAGTGAATAGCTGTCATCAATCGCGGGACGTGGCGATGGCCAGTGACAGCCGCGCGCCGGCGCCGGGCCCCAGGTGTGGCCGAGAGAGAGCCGGCGGGCTCCGGAATGCAGGTCAATCAGCCGAGTCTGAGCCAATGTTATAGATTGCAATGTAAACTGAATGCATTACAAAGCGAGCCGAGAGCATTCCTTTGTATGGGTGGCGGGCGGGCGGACTCGTTCTTTGACAGAAGCGCGGATTCCGTCTTAGATTTATTTCAGTGCGGGGGCTGTTAGCGGGCCCCACGCGCTAAGGACGAGCACCGGGCGTCTAGACAAGTCATGGCTCCACATTGTCTTCCCCGGCGGTCCCAAATGAAATGTGCTGCATCCTTGTCTGCCTTGGTGCATAGACATGAAGAGGTACTAAAACAGCGACCTTGCACAGCGCCATTCTGAATACGTTATGGCCCCCGCTTTCCTTGAACTGTCACAACTTTAAATCGACCACTTCTAATGGTTTCATACACGCCGCGCTTATCTTTATGCAGGACGGCCACCTGGCTCTTAGCCTTGAAGGAATGCTATAGTAACACACTGTACCTACTTCCCAATCTTGTCCAAAACAGACAGATAGCCTAAATGATTGCGCCAAATATCGGCCACCCATACAGCCGGCAAACCTTGCGATGGGTGTTGTATGCCCTCAATGTCAATGAGGGGAAGAAAAAAAAATGTACTGCAATTCTGCCAGGAAGCTAAACAGCTAAAAATGCGGAAAAAGGAAATGGCAATCCGATCGGAATCTTTGAATCAATCTAAATCAAGATGCGCCTGTAGGTCAGCGTGAGCGTGTAAAGGAGTTACAATGCCAGTTATGTTGATGTGGCGCCGTGTGACGTTTCCCTTTTAATGGGTTTGCGAGGGGGTTGCCGCTGTTTACATTAAGCACCACTACTGACTCTAATTAGAGTTAATTGCACAAGCATTTGTAGGAAGTGCTCGCCAATGACAAGGAATACCAATTTACACGTGTTTACAAATACAACGGATGGAATTAACGAATAGATTCGGTACTGCCATTGACAGATTGGTTGCATTTGGTGAGTGAATGCATTGATACAAGATGCAGTGCAAATTTTAAATGTACATTGCATGCATATTGGTACACCTACGCAGATTTGAATGACATCCAACTCGAGAGCTGCGCACTTAACAGAGTTGAAAAGGTAGCCTGGAGCTCCACCAAGGTTGAACTGCGAACAAAAATGATTAAACAGCTCACTTCCTGGTTCGGGCAAAAGGTGTTTTTGCAAATGGTCTTTAATTCTTGGTTAACGGCGCCATAAAAAAAATATGGTTTGGTGATCAACATATGCTCCTACTATGCTACTGTATTTTAATGTTGGCCATGGTTGCAGTATTCGTAGATAGAGTTTTGTGTTTACTCTTTTTCGAATATGCAATAAATAAATGGATGGTAACTGTGGCTCTCCTTTCCCACATTACGCTTTGTAAGTTGACTGTAAAACCTCATGCAAAGGGCCCAAGCATTAGAATGTGCGATGGGCAGAATAATGACAACTCAATATCTGACAGTTTGTGGCATGAGCTAACCTAATTACCATCACAGTGAGGATTAATGCAGCGGCCGTTTTTACCACTGTGCACCGAGAGGCTGTGGAAGTGGGCAGAGAGGCGGTTTTGTACATTTCTGCTGCCCTGTCGTTTTCTCTGCGGGGTGTCTCCTGGGAAAATCAAGGGAGAGGGGGAGGGGAGGGTGTTCTGGCTGCACACAGGACACACACACACACACACAGCCATCACATCTCTAAAAGGCATCGCAATGTCGGCCCACTGATGCTGCTTATGTGTGATTAAGCATCTGCCTCCAAACAGCCCATACGTCTGATGACCCTGTTGGTGCGTATCTCGGAGGTGTTGTAGCACTATCTCTCTCTCTCTCTACCTCTCTTTTTTTTCTGCAACCTTCACCCCCCCTCCCCCTCCACCACCATGTTTTCCCTCCGCACCCCTCCCAGATGCCACGGACGACTGTCTCAACAAGAATTGCTCCCGTGTAAGGGGCGAGGCATTGCTTTGTGAGGCTGCCTGAAACTGACATTAATCCACTTTTTCTCCAATAGACTGACAAGAGCATGGGATGGGAGGTGTCACACTTTTGACAGTGCGGAGGGGAAACTCGGGCTCTGACAGGCCTGCTAAAGCACCGCCGTAGCCTGTTACAGTCAGAGAAACACAAATTGGAGATCCAGGGGAGATGATCTGTAAAGAACGTACGCGCCTGTAGTGTTAAAGTACAGCTGACTCAGAGGGAAGGAAGAAATATAAACCAAAGCACTGGCCAAGTTAGCTGTGTGGAATATTCGTCTGACACGCTTTTTATGAAGGATGACCCGGTTACACTATTAAGAAAATATTTCTGATGATCAAGTAATTCAATTAAGTCATCATTATGAGCAAGAAGAAGCCATTGCTGTAGCGTCTATGCTAATTCCCAATATTGGGTCAATGGTGGTTTGTATTTTACGTTAGCATTAAGCTAGCCGACCTTTTTTTTTTTTTTTTTTTGCATGATTTGCGGGAACATTTTAATGCACAACGTTTATTCCTCTTCACTTTTAAAGTAAACTTGGAGCGATGACTAAATCACTTGAAGCGAGCACACTCGGCCTCTCATTCGAAGAGCTGAGCAAGCAAGTCTCTTTTTACATTACAATAGCTTTTCATTTTAGTAATCATTTCTTCTGCTGTTCTGAATACAATTAATACAATAGAAAGTATTATTCACTTATTGTTAAATGAGGCCCATTCTGTCATCCTAGCACAATTTCCAGGGTGGAGATTCCAAACGGTTGTGTTTATAATTATCCAATGAAGGATGCAAGACGGAGGAGGTAATGTGCTGTGTAATCGGAGGCCACTCAGCTGTTTGTCAAGTGAGTGCGCTTCCCATCTTGACTAGCTTCAAACAAAAACTCTCCATCTTTCTGACATCGGCAGGAATGTTGAGTTTGACCAGGAGCCCTTTCCCGTATGTGGGGACGATTGCTTTATTAAGAGGAATGTGACCAGGTCACATGCAAAGCTGAATGACATGCTCTATACGAGCAATTTTCTTCAGACAAGCACATTATGCAGCAACATAACTCAATTTTCACAACACCTGTGCAGCTTGCCGGGTTGTAATGATGCAGGACTCCCGTTCTGCTTAAAGCCGCTCATTTACTTGATTACTGTACTTTAAAAGAGATCATTTGATTACACACTCATGGGCCACGACATTGGGTACCCCGGTTATCTAATCTAATAAACTACGCGAAAAAATCTGTGTACGTAAAAAATAATCATGCTTCGAGTTGCTAATCGTCCGAGTATGATTTTTAAATGGGATGGACCGCAGTAGATGTTGCAACCTACTCGTGACGGAACGAGAGCAGCCAGGTATCGTGCTCAATTTTTTTTCCCACTGTTTCAAGACAGAATAAATCAATAATTCTGCACAATCGAAAAGAGTCTGTGCCGAGACAGACCACGCGGTTGTCTTCACTACAGGCTGTAGATGAAGGGTTGACACTATGTGTGGTGATATGATATGATGGGATTAATTATTATTATTAATTGCCATTGTAGTTCTTAATTATTTGCTTGAGTTTCAGCTTTCCCCTGGGCTAACGGAGCAGTGACATTTTAAATGCCATTGATGATTTACATACATTAAAAAAAGTTGAATTTCTTTTTTTTTATAACATCACCCAATTTTAATTGTTTTTATAAATATATATTTTTTTTATAACGTAAAAATGGAACCTTTTCTTAATTTCAATCACCAGCAACACAAAGAAGGCCCCTCGCTGTGTAAAGACCAACTAACACTGATGGGTAGAATCCGTTGAGTCATTTGGAGGCTTTGCTTATCTAATGTTGGGGTGATGGCAGATGCCTTCACCCTGCATCAAGTCACCCTCTGAAAACGAGTGGCCCGCGAGAGAGGACTACAGTAAAACCGACAATGGCGGCTCCTTTTTTTTTTTTTCACCCCCCGCCCAACATTTATAGCGCCCAGCAGGTGTCAGCCACAGCAGTCGCTCTGCCCCCAGTGACACCCCATGGCTGGCCATCTCTGACGCATGAAAGAGAAGCGAGGAGAGGGATGGAGGAGGGGAGGGGAGGGGTGGAGCTGCCGCCTGGGATTAGGTACCTGAGTCTAATCTTGAGGGGCAATGGGCTCCAGTGGCGGCAAAGTGTTTTCTGGGGGAATTTCTCGCCGTCTCCACCAGCTGATTATTTCCAGATTTTAGTTCTGCTTGAGCAGAGATGAGATCTGCGCAGTTTTGCCAGGCGTGGTTAAGACTTACACTCAAGATGAGATCCAGGCAGGCGTTAGCGCTAGCTATTCTTAAAATGTTCACAGTGGAGAGGGTAAATGTGCTAAAGGGGGGGGGGGTTAAAAAAAAAAAGAAAACAAAGGCATTCAGTTCTGTATGCCTTCCCCCTTCCACTCGTGTCAGCACGGCTCTGTCTACTCTTGCTCATTAACCTTGCTTGTTCTTCCACTTCATAGAACTGCTAATATGTCCGCCACCCCCAACGCTTAGAAGTCTCGGGAATCCTTTGAATGAGGGTAATACATGCAGGCATTGAAATAGTGGCGAGATATTCGCCTCCACTCGAAATCCCCTACATATGAACCTACACTCGCTAACCATTACGTGAAGTACACCTACACAAGAGGTGTATAAATAAATCTGCTCACGCTTCTTTATTTCTTTCGGGGAAATGGGAATATGGAAAAATAAAGAAATGTTCAAGTGAGTCTTCTTGAATTGATTTAAAATATATGTATATATTTTTAATAACTGCG
Organism: Syngnathus typhle; assembly: GCF_033458585.1. NCBI lineage: Eukaryota > Metazoa > Chordata > Actinopteri > Syngnathiformes > Syngnathidae > Syngnathus > Syngnathus typhle. The sequence goes on along the minus strand of NC_083746.1, from coordinate 10,603,989 downwards.
TAAGTTTTGTTTTAATAGTAAGCAACTAACTTGTCAACTCAGAAATCGATAAAGAAAATGGACCTCACAGTTGCTGAGGGCTCAGGTAACAACCAATCATAGCTCATCTTGCAAATGTCACATGACCAAACTCAACAGAAAACAGATGAGCCGTGATTGGTTGCTACTTGAGACCTGAGCAACTGTGATGTTATTTTCAGTCCACAGCAACTCTCCGAATGTGTGTTTAAAAATATGAAATGTATGTGTAAAATAATTTTAAAAATAAATTAACTTTTTACTGCTACCTGAGTAGACTATAATTTGGATGTACATGCACAACCAATTAACCCATCCAGTCCTTTGCTCGAAACCAGTTTGAAACTGAAATAATGTAAAGAAATCCTCACTGGACAGTAAATTACAACAAAAAATACAAAAAAGATCAAGCCATTGTGACCAAGTCTTAATAGTGTCATAATGAGAATGTTCCATCAATGGCGTTTTTCAACATATTAAACCAGATTCCACACTACAAGGTTTATTAAAAAAATAAATAAAAATCTTGTCCATACAAATTGATTGCTAATCTCAAAGGTACAAAAGCATGGAAGTCTGAGTTACCATAGGAACTAGACTAACTACCATCACATCCTGTTATTACAATTAACCCCTTTCACAACTATTTCTGATTGTCTTCTTTGACCATTATTTATATTACAATGTGTTTATTTGAGTGAATTAAGATTGTAGATTCAACGCAGATTTTGCTCATCATACAACCGCTTCAACTGATGAGCTTGCCTTTGGAAATGATTTCTTTTTTTGGGCCTTAATTATTACCATTACAATTATTTGTCTTGACACCTCACAAACCTTTTAGCACACATGCTTGTCCTCCAATTTGTGTCATTGTGAGCCAATCAGCCATCTAAGTTTAAGTTAATTACCAGCAAAGTCCAAATAGCAATTCCGTGAGCTAAACTGACATGGACCTTTAATTAGTTTTTTTTTTTAAATGTCTTAATCACATCTTGAGCAACAGTGTTGAAGATGTGGAAATATGTAATGGCAACAGCCACTTGAAGGGGCTATAACTGTAACCATGACAACAAAGGAAAGGTCCTATAACTTTATTAAATTGGCAGTATTAATACAGCAATCCCTCACAGGCTAACAAAGGACATAGTAAATCACGCTAACTTTAACTAACCCACATTTGCGTCTGGTAAATGATGTTACCTCCCTTTGGGAATGAGTGCTTAAAGTAGATTGCATATAATATACATGTGCCGTACAGTGAAATGTCTTGTTCTGTATGGACGTTTTAATCACATTCTTTGTGGATGATTTTGGCTAAGATCGCATATTTCAGGAGTGTTTTCATTTTCTTACCTTTTATTAATCAAATAAATTAATAAAAAAAAAAAAATTTCTAAAACTTTGCAGGAGGGGATGTAAAAAGAAATCGGATCATGTGTTTGCAAAAGTATGCCCACCTTCTCAGATTAATCAACCACATTCAAATGCATTTTTAAATGGGTGTCGACACATTTTTGCCACCATTTGAAGCCGCCAATTAACCCCAAATATTATATATTTTATATTGTATAATATATACATAATTTGAACTATACAGAAATGCTTCCACAGCCCCAAAAGCAAGTTCTTTTATGCATTATATAATTTTAATCATCGGATATGGTAATTTTACTCAGCAAATAACAGAATTGGTTTCAAAAATATTATTTTTACAATTTTTTTTCAGGCACTACTAATTTACAGTATTACTTACAAAGCTCCAGTACTAGAAACAAAACGCCGACATTTATTTTCCAAAATTACTAAAGATTTAGGTCAAGATTCTCGCTTGATTTTTTTTTCCTAAGACATTGTTTTGTCCTCTCTCCACACAATGGGCGCAATGTGTGACCACGGCTATTGTTCATTATGATCTGCTCAGTGAAACACATACGGCTAAGTGACTTGAGTGGGTGCTCAGACAAAAGAATCTAATTAGTGGGTGCAGAAAGACACAGGGGGAAATCAGAATGACCCTACAATCATAGGACAAATACGCCTCGTGAAGCTTCAATTCTCTCCTTCCTTAAGCATCAAGAGTATATCAAAGCTCTTTGTTGTCTCCATTCATCGCCATTTGATGGCACGCTCGACACTGTAAAACCCTCAGCGCTCGCTCTAATGATGACAAAAGAGGCCAGCGTGGCAGCCAGATCCAGGGGAATTTAACAAAATCCTCATTTAAAGGTCTAATAATTAAGATATTGATTAATTAGTACTACATTGATTTACAGTCACACTTTATCAAACCATGACGCTCTAATTACAGTGCCATTATGCCACAAGCTGACCTACTCCTTTTTTTGTCACATGTAATGAAAAAGCATTTCTTTAACAGCCTTTTAAATTTCTGACCTGTAAAATTTTAATGGGGACTACTGTGGGTGTTGAATGTGGATTGGCAGTAAAGTCATGGGTGGCTAATGTCTGCGAGGCTGGTTAAGTGGCTGTACACACACCGGGGGCTGAAGAACCTCTCGAGAGGGGATTGATCAGGATCGCTCCGCTTCAACAAATTAGTATCCGAAAAATAAGTTTTAACAAATGCCGGCTGGCTGTTGCCGTGTTTGCATTTCAAAAGGGTAAAAACAGAAGTACTGTAGCTGCAACATGTTTTGAAGATGCATTGCTAGCAAAGTTATCTGCAACGCGCTGAGTGGCGGTTGGTTAATGAAGAGGTGTTGAACAGGAATTGAATATGAGGTTCCACTCCAGTGTCATAAAATGGCACTTGACGCACTCAGGAAAGCACATTTTCCTCCTGAAATTGCAATGGGGACATGAGAGTGTGGTGAAAACCATCAACATAGTTTTGCCTAAACATTGGAAAGGATCAGGGAGGTACAATGTGGGAATGTTGCACTTTACGTGGAGCCCCCTTGGCCTGCTAAGTATCAAGCTTGCTGCTGAAACAAAGAGACAACCTGACTTCTTTCTCAACATGGTGAGCAAATGCAAGAATAAATCACTGATGAAGTGAGAAAAATGATTGTTACTGCTGTTTATGTATTTCTGCTTCAGTCTGCTAGCCTAACATAAGAGAGGAAAGCCAAAAATGTCTCAGTACTCACCTTGAGATGTAACATGGTGCAAATGTGTCTTGTTAGGAATAATATACAACTGCCACCGTTTATTTTGAAACAAGGAGAATCATTCAACTAGTTTGTGCTCAACTTACCAGGTGGACTTGTTCTTCAGTGGATGTCTGTAGGGGATATTTGACACTTCCGTTGTTGTAGGTGCCATCTAACGGCGGGGATCGTGACTGCACTTATAATTGGGTCATTAGCGCAAGAAATAAATTAAGATTAGAAAAAAACGGTGCGATGTGAATTTAACATGAAGTTAAAATGAAGGATATCTCAGTCCAAATTACTTTTTTAATGTTCTGAAATCTAGTCCATATCTAAGTCCAAATGACTTTTTTAATGTTCTGAAAATCCATTTTTTGTTGTTTGTTTCCATCAATGTCAAGTCTTTGTGAGGTGCAAAATCATTCACGATCTCTGTTATACTTCATTCCAAAGTCAGTTCAAGTTATCCAACGCAAAACTCACCGGAGCATGCTTTGATGGATCTTGTTTACTGCACCAGGGTTCCATCGTGTTGGAAAAGAACAAACAAAGGGCCTCCCCGCAAACTGCTCCCAGTTGAAAGCAAGTCCAACAATAGAAGAAAAAAAGAAGAAAAAAAATGTGGCCGCTCTTTTAAATAAGTTTCATACCGTCTATTTCAAGTTGTGGCCTCTTGAGTTCACATAACTCACTGGTCTAAATGGAAACCCTTCAAAAACCATATTTGTTGACATTAATATAACATGAGAGAAAACCTTTTCAGGTTAAAACATAATGGAGCACTTTTCATAAATATTCTTCACTTAAAGCCACCCACATGGTTTGAAATCCTTTCCAGTTGCATATTAGTACATGATGATCTATTGCGTGGATAGATGGATGGATGGATGGATGGATGGATGGATGGATGGATGGATGGATGGATGGATGGATGGATGGATGGATGGATGGATGGATGGATGGATGGATGGATGGATGGATGGATGGATGGATGGATGGATGGATGGATGGATGGATAGATAGAGATAGATAGAGATAGATAGAGATAGATAGAGATAGATAGATAGATAGATAGATAGATAGATAGATAGATAGATAGATAGATAGATAGATAGATAGATAGATAGATAGATAGATAGATAGATAGATAGATAGATAGATAGATAGATAGATAGATAGATAGATAGATAGATAGATGGATAGATGGATAGATGGATAGATGGATAGATGGATAGATGGATAGATAAAAAGGATGGCTAGATATCTGATAAGGTTTCATATTTTAATGAGCATGAACAACCTCCATGATTTTGCTGCATCAGAACCTATATCCACCCCACCTTTGTTTGCACCCAGTATTTGCATTTCAAAGGCTGCCCCTGGGAAGCCGCTTTGCATATTTACATCTGATTAACGACTTTAAATGAACATGTCAGAAAGCGAAAAATGTTCACGGCTGACATAAAGAGGTGCCGTACCGGTTCTGTACCACGGGCTGCGGGAATACTTAATGTGGGAATGCTTAACGCAAGGTGGGATTAATTATAGGATATCAAATTACACATCTTGGAGTCACAGTTTTATGACAAAAGCGAAAAGTGGTAATGTAAAAAAAAAAATTCCTCTTATAGCTAAGAAGTGCAAAGTGCCACATTTCCTCCAGGCCTTTTTTTTTTTTTACTTTCCTGAAGAACATAAGAGACGTTTGAAGTCAAAGTGAAGCGTCCGAGGAACAAACGGGGCTTGCGTAAGAGCGAAGCCAGACACTGAGGGGAATTGAATGTCTAACTGCCTCACAGCATCGTCCGGCGCTTGTATTGTGTCATATTATTCTTGATGCCCATCAATTATGCATCACGCTCTGGGCGGTACTAATTGTTTCCTGCTCGTTTGGTTACCGTCAAATATTAGCGCAAGCACCCTGGACAAACTATAAAAGGCTTCTTGCGATAATCTGTCCTATGTGCCTCCCCACTCGTTGGGGAAAAAAATATTTGAATCAATACTGTTTGTGGAATCAGAATTGAGAAGATTAATTAATCCATTTTAGTCCAACTGCCATTTGGGCCTCATACCGCCCTCTGCTGTCAAGTGCAATGGACGTCAAAGTGCTTTTGGGCTGGCAAACGTCACAAGACCAAAGCACCACGCTTCAACTGCTTCTCTGTGCTGTGGCGAGTGTGTGTATTTCTATTTTGCAAGTCTGAATTTACAAACAACCTAATTTAAAAAGTAAGTAAAAAAAAAAAAGTTCACAATAAAATCAAAACATGATTAGAACAATAGCGCCCACATTGTATTTTCCATTGAGTCCTTTGTTCTGCTGAGCTCCCTCCTTGGTATAAAATATGAAATAACTATGTGATTATTAATTGGGTCCATTGTAATTTGAGGGTTGTGGCTTGCATATTGTTGGCAGCTCTCCACGGGCTCCGTCTGCGCAGGAACGTGTCGAGGGGCTACCAGCCGCGATGCCTCAGCCATTTAGAGAGCAGCTCGCCACTCGCCCATCGGCATACCAATGAGCGGGGTTAAAAAGGCACGGCTCCTCTCAGAGACAGCCTTCCTTTGCTAGCTCGGCTCCAAAGGGTCTCCGCGGACTAATTTCCAAAACCACCTCTTAATGTGGGCTTGTGTCAATCACCTGAACAGACAGCTTCATCCCCCTGATGTGGAGTACTCGCACAGTGCAGCCCGGACCACCAAATGCACCCGAGCTGCTTTGACAGCGCACAACCGTATGGAAACATAAAGCTCTTTAATGCTATCAACGCTTCTAACGCGTTCGGCTTTGCTCCAATTTACATTTTTGTCATTTGCATCACTGTGATAATGGACTTTGAGAAGAACACGCATGGACATTCAAACTTTTAATACTCCTATCAAACAATTATTTATGACTGACTTCAAGTTGATACTTGAAATTGAATTATAGTCACTATGTTTTGCATTTTAATAGACGGAAGTCTGGTGAAATCTACCGGGAGCCCGTTACTGCCGTTGATGCCATTTGGAAGCGTTAAAAAAATAAGTTACGGAGTTATAATTACGGGGACCATTTCTACGATTTAAGTGTGCAGTTAGCTAAAAGTCTGAATTTACAGAAGCTAGCAAAATTTACAGAACCATTTGCGAGTTACGTGGTTAGAACGACTCAGAGCATTTCAGCGTGTCGTTAGCTAGCAAACAAATTTGACAAAAGCAAGCTAAATGTACAAAACCATTTCCGAGTCATGTAGTTATAACTATTTGGACCATTTCTATCACTAGTATGTGGGGTTAGCTAGCAAACTAAATTTAGAGATGCTAGCAAAAAGTGAGGAAGTGACGCCACGGACAAGCCTGCTAGCGCTTCTTTGTTCACAGTTCAAACATGATAATCTATAGTCTTAAACGTAATTTCCACATTTCAGTTTTCCCAATATATTTTTCTTAGCCTCTCATTAGCCTGCACACAACTACTTAATGTTCGTAAACTCCCCGGCGGTATCATACACTACTACTTTATGATTTACAGCTAAACTATAAATAAATAGCGTAGCCGTGACGCATTAGCGGCAATAAAGCTGTCACAAACACAAAGTCCTTAACTTATCTCTCGCGTCATGCTTCTGTGGCTTTTTCGGCGCATTGAATAGCGGCCAAAGCATCCCTCATAGCGAGTTTTACCTTTTTGTGTTCCCATCTAAGATGACATACGACACGCAAGATGATGAGAAAACCGCGGGGAGGCTTCCAGTAGATTGATTCTCCCATCGCTTCATTCTTTTCTAGTTAGCCTTTTATTGGTTACAAAGGTAGAGGCGTTGCCAAGCGGCGTGAGAGAGGACTGAACCGGTCTGCCCTGTTTAATCCACGGGGGCATTGAAGGAGGGTGATCACTTCTTAAGCGCACAAAGGCCTACAAGGAAATCATCGGCGTCTATGAGATCCCAAAGCTGATTTAAAGCAGAGATGTCCCAGCTTGGGCTCGAGGCCTTTAACTTGAATAAGGCCATTCTGTAGCATAACAATCTAAGACCTCAGAGGAAAGCTTTATTCATGGTCAAATAAAGTCTCACGTTTGGATGTCCTTTATAGAAATAAAGACGTCTTACAGGAGAAGAAAAAAAAAAAAGAGCTGCTGGAATTATTGTCCGCTTACAGGCAGATCAAGTCCATCTTTACTCAATGCTGGATGGATGAATAGCAGACAAGCTGCTCGGAAATGAAATTTCTGGTACGTTGCGTTTTGCGGTAAATAGGAAGCCGGGAATGGCGTTTACACGCCGCGCTGAGAAAGGTTGCAAAAAAATAGTTTGGGAGATAATCAGCATGCTGTTTTTTTTTTTCCGCCTGCTGTTTCAATTCAAAGCTATTGAGTGCACTTATGAGCTTTTACCTGCCTGATGATGAGCATTCATTCAAACAATGTTGACATTATTCCACATTGATAGTTCCCCTTTCTAACTTTTATTGAAAATAACCCTTTGTGCTCAGGTAGAAAACTCCAGCTCTATATTTCGGACTTTTAAAGACGGAGTGCATAATTAATAAGAGGGAACTCTGACTTTAAGTCAATGAAAATATGTCATTAATCTTATTATTCATTCACCTCTGTGGTGCAGAATTTATATCACAGAGACCTCATGTGTTGAATTCTGATTGCATATATTTCCATTTTTCCGACATCGGGGGACCCGAGAGCGGGTAGGGGGACATCTGGGATGTTCTGGATGAGAAAGGCTTGAGTGACGTTGGTGTAAATGAGTCTGGAATATTTTCCCTTCCTTTGTGCGATACTTTAAACGTTTAAGATGGTCATCTACATGTGACCTTTTTTTTTTTGTCTAACTGTTTGGTTTGTATCATCAGGTATGCCAACAGTTACGTATAACTTGCAAAGTCTAATGAGTGTGAATAAAAATATATAGTTGTAAAGATAATGGTCACTTTTGACTGACACTGTCGGAGAGTCATACCCTGAATAATAATAATCAAGCGCATGCATATATTAAGCAACGAGAAGGCCATCTTGGAATTGCTGTTTATTCTCATTTCTCCAATGAACTAATATGAACTAATTGTCTTTTGGGGGGCCTGTATAGATATATATGTATATTTATATATAAATATATGTGTATGTTTATATATGGTATATATAAACAAATAAATTAATAAAATAATTACAATAATAATAAATATAAATATATACACAAATACACACATTTTAAGTTTGGTCCTCATGGTTGGAGTGATAGTTGCTAAAACATCCTTTCAAACTTTTGGATAAAGATAAAGAAAGAGCGATAAAAACCTGCTTTCAAGGTGCAGAACAGGAGGTGGCGCATTCTAAGTGAAAGTCGTAAAGAACAGAGCACAAGTATGAATAAAAAATCAAATAAAAGTTGACTTGAAAACATCACTTTCTGTCTGGCTAAGCGAGACAAAGTCGAGGGTCCGTACGCGCCGCCGTTTGAATCTTTGGAGCAACATGACAGCAATTACTCGGGCCGCTCTGCGAGTTGACAATCTCCGTGACGCATTACACGTGAATATGTTGTGATCTCGGTGCTGAGCAGCGTGCCACGGACAAAGACGAATCCCTTTCCTTTTAGCGCGCAGACATTTGTGAGGTCACGGCCGTTCTGTCCATATCCGATTTCCCGCCGTATATTTAGCAAGCCGAGCAAACCGCGGGCCGAGGCGAAGTCTGAAGACTTCCTCTGCTGTGAGCAAACGACAGGGTCAAAGAGGAATCTTTTGAAAACGCTCGTAGGAATATTGTCCGGCGCTAAATGAAAAGGAGTTTACAAAGCTGTGACTATTCTCCTAAATGTCTGACCAGAGCAAAGACGTATTCAAGCGAAACACTTTAATAATTCTACCTACACCTACTCCATGGCTGTTTTTGTACCTTTAGAAATGCGGAAGCATCTGGAAGTCACTTGTACACAGCGATTCAATTAACTTGGTTCATAATAAGGGGCACAGACTGGGAGTAAGATGTACACATCACAGGGCCAAAGGTAGCACTCACGCTAGTTTGCAATCAACCTCAAAGTAAACATGAAAATAAATAAATAAACAAATAAAACGTGGCCCTGTGTGGAATAGTCACACACAAACACACACACACACACAAAGCGGCAGCAGTCTTGGAGACTTGAAATGGTGTTTGGCTACTTTTATAAGCTGTCGGCCAAATCGTGACGCGTATACATGCATTGTGGAGCTGCTGATAAATTGAATAAGCTCGTGTGCTGTAAATCTCCCAGATGAAGGACGAGCTGTAGTTCATGCTTGCCGCCCGCTATCTGAAGGAGGGGAAAAGCTTCAGGGTGATGATAGAGAGGCATGAGTAAAAGCAAAGTGAATTCAATGTTTCTTTTCTTTATATATTCACGTCAAAATGGAAATGATTGCAAACTGTTGTTTGTTTTTGTGTGTGTGTCAGCGTTCAAGTGTGCCGACGTGTTTTGCCGTTTTAGATAATTCTAGATAATTCTGTTCAGTTAGTTCTAAACAGGTTGCCGTGAATGCATCTCCGTGTTATATCTGGTCTTTTTTTTTTTTTTTTTAAAGTCTGACATGACGGAGCGGTGTGCAACAGATGGATATGTTATGTTAAGAGTGTGCCTATGCTATGAGTGTAAGCTCAAGATTAACTTGTTAATTCCCTACGGCGTGTTGGGAATTAATCTACGATACAATGCGCGCTGGAGACTCCGACGGCAAATGTCCCTGCGGTTGGGCAGATTGGACATCAAGCAACGTTTGCGGTTGAAAAAATTTTTTATATTAATCGAGCAAGTCTCAAATATCCTTCGCTCAGTCAGAAAGCAACAAATGATATATCATAGCAGTGTGACTTTTTCTTTGTTTTTTTAATAACATCATTTTTGTCTTAAACCAAGATTATTTACTTTAAATAAGAAATAAATTAAAATGGAAAGAACTTGATGTGCTAGATAAAAAAAAAAAAATCAATCCGCGTTTTTCAATTTTTCAAGCTCCTGTATTTCTTCTTCTTTCACACTCGCAACCAAAAGAAATGTACCGCCGTCCACTGTTTGATTTTAGAATTACACCGGATATAAACAAGACTGAAGCCAAAATAAAGACAAAAAAACTAAAATATACAGCAGGACAGTTAACTGGAAATCAAAACAAAGAGTACTGTAGTCTCATCTGCAACGCTCCCAGGAAATCACAATATCCCAACACTGGTGAGCCATTTTAACTGTTGCTGACCCCTGCCCTAAATTGTCAGTCAGCTTCCAATCACATCACTCAGCTGATTTTTGCCACTGAAGCCCTCCGATAGCCTGTTCCCGGCAATATCCAAGAAAACCGAGTTTGAACCAGTGTGATTTTAATTTGAATGAATGTTCCCCCGAGCAGCGTCGTTTGTAATGAAACCGTGGGAGCACGTGTGTCGACTAACCGCGCTGCCTCACCTCTCGGCGTGAAACCGTCGCTCCCCGCGTTGGACCATGCCATTAATGTGTCACTGTGTGGGAATGAATGTCTGATCAGCAGCTTGTGTAATTTGATTGCACTGTGTTGATGCTCTGGAGGACTTGCAGGACCACGGCCACCCCAGCGAGCATGGCTCACTCATGGACAAATGTCAGCCTGTTGAGAAATTTGTAAGATTTATTACAAAATTATTTTCATTCGTATTCAAATTCTGCGTGTGCTTCTATTTGTTTACAATAGACGTCGCAACAACGCACTTAAATCCCATAATCATTCAACCCTAATATACATGTACGAAATATATCTACATCTCAACACTGCAAACAAAAGAACTGAATAGAGACATCAAAGTACATACACAAGTAGAATAGATTACCATAATTTTGAATCAACAAGGTTCTACACCAACACCGATTTTGACTCTGAGCCAGATTATATGGAAAGTGAATCTGTTCACAACTGCCCAGCAAAAGGTCACCGTGGTATTGGATTTTTTTTTTTCCCTCACATATCTTTCAAAAATACCTCCTGGCGTTGCAAATACTTTTGACCACTGTGTAATTCTTCGGGGAAGGATGAATCCCCACTCTTCCATGCCCCCATCCTTTTCTCTTTCTCTCTCTCTCTTTCTACGCGCGCACACACACACACACACACACACACAATGGCTGCCAATCTACAGTGAAAAACATCGCTCTGGGTTATTCATCGATTGGCGAATGAAATGCCAACATAGGCTGCTCAGCTTCTACTTGACTGTGCTCTTGAAAATGGACCATTTCCTCATTCTTCCATGAGGCTTCCGACTCTGTTCCAGGAGTCAGTCGCACACAATGTAAATGAGGGGGGGGGGGGGGGTGGTAGGAGAAAAGAAAATGGCAGGTGAAGCGATCCAGTATGTGTGCAAATGCGCCCATGTAATTCTGCTGGAAAAATACATCTTTAGATTTGCCCTTTGACCTCGGCGCATTTCTTTTCACGTGATATAGAGAGCATCCCTGAAGTTATAGCGAAGCACAGTCGACCAAACCGGCTCACTTGGAGGCGGGCGGCGTCGACTTGTGCTGAATACTGAGAGGCGAGCATTGTCGCGTCAAAATGATTGCTCATTAGGAACAATTTCCAAGATGCTCTTCAAAATTTAGTTGTGGTTATTCAATTTTTTATCTTATTTTATTTCATGTTATTTTTTACATTTTGTTTCAATTTTATTTCATATTATTTATTTAATTTTTTTGAGGGGTGGCACTTGGTATCAAAAATTTGAGGACCATTGTTCTAATCCACCCAATGAGTGTAAATTTCAATTGGTCGTTCTTCAAGTAATGCCCATTCGCAAGTGTCAAACATCTCAGCTTTTTTTTTTTTTATGTCTCGCAAGCTTTCAAGTAGGAAAAAGTTTCTCCTTTTCCGAGTGAGACCCCCTCCTGGTTTTCCCCCTGTCGTTTCCCTTTCCCAAGCCAGCCGTTTGATGGCCTAAAACATCCGTCCATCAGCACCAGGAGCCGCCGTTTACGTCTCCCCGCTGTCCATCCCTCACTGTCTGCCTTGCATTGTGAGCTCCTCCCCGCTGAGCCCAGAGAAGTGAGCGCATTTTTTTTCCTTTCCTCGCCTTCGTGTTGTCCAGTTACCGAGAGGCCACACAGGCTGCTGCGCTTGACGACGTCTGTTTGTTCATCTGCGCGTGGCCTAACTTGTGCCCACTCCGTGCCCATCATTTCCAACTCAACAATTTGAATCAAACGACATTGTGCACGTTTTCCCAAATGTCAAGATACGCTCGCTCGGCTATGGCGTCGACTCTCGGCCCGCTGGGTTGCGGCTGCCTCGGTCTGGCCAGTGGAGGTATATCTTTGAGATGGGGATTACGCAGGGGGGGGGGGTAAAGGGGGGAGGACACGGCCTCAATAGGGCTCCCTCAGAGCAAAGCCAGTCCTCCCATGTTAATTTCTCAAGGACATGAAGAGGCTCTGCAGTGTTTCAGCTTTGAAGGTGGGCCCAACAATACAATAACAGGAACCCCGCTGGAAAAAGAGAATGCACACAGGGATTCAATAGCGCTTCATCTACCTGTTGCTGGGATCACAGAGGACAGGTCTAAGCTGTTTATATATTTTTTTTAGAATAACAGACAAAAGGAATAAAGCAGTGCCTTGAGATACAAGTTTCACACCTTCCTTGACCACACTTGCAACTCGAAACACAAATACTATTGGAATTAATGGTATGCTATTAATTAAACATAATTACTTGACTCAGCCACCGGGCGGCAGTATGATACATTCATGAAGAAACAAATGCGGAAGACTTGCTAACGACTGACTGTAAATCAGTCATTCTTCGCAGAGGATAAAGAATACACCCATGATTTTTGTGATCATCTACATGTGATGCTACACCGTCTTTGTTCATATATAATATATGCGAGTACAACGGATGGTAAAATCAAAAGTGAATCTGTACAATCAAATGAAAACATCTCAAAAACCCAAAGACATTTTTAAAATCAGCATCAAAATATATATAACCATCTCTGATTGAAATTTTCTTCATAATTACGCATACACTCTCATGGACGCTTCATAAAATTACCACGCAAAAAAAAAAGCATGTTAGATTCTTTCTGCAGGAGCCGTATTAAATATGAGCATTCATTATTCTCTGTCAAACTGTTATTTCACAAGCCGTACTGTCTCGCTCTAATTGAGCCACTTTACATTCTAATAAGGCATCAAAATGCACAGGATCAGGTCGCACCCGCTTCCCTTATGTATTAGCAAAACCGGGCTGTGGATTTAAAAATGAACAAAAAAAACTAAGCGGGAAAAAAACACCGCTCGACTCCACTGAGACTTGAATGCAGGTGATTGATTATCAAAACTGGGAATTGCAAAGCCACATCCATTATTTGATGAGTGGAAATGTTGTTCGCGTAATTAACAATGCTCGGCGTGTACCCATTACGGCAATTCAGATAAACCTCGGAAATATATATCAGGGCCTTAAGACAGGCAGTTTATAGAGCAAGAACTGTCTGGGCAATTATCGGAGACATAATAAATCTGCTGGGCTCGCACGGCGAAAGAGCCCTCGCGCACTGCCTAAGTGTTTATGAAAAGCATTAAGACAAACGTGAACATTGATAGCCTACATTTAAATATTCTAACCCAGAAATTTCAAACTGATGAATAACACTTTCCTCAATATACATTTTTAGGACCAATGACCCTCAGTAGTTTGATTCGAAGAAATTCACTGCAGACGATAACATACTGAAAGAAAAAAAAGTGACATATGGATTGGGCGCGTCACAATGAGGTCCCTCAGTATTCATTTATTAAAGAGTGACAGCAAGAGGACATTGTTTGAACAGCAAGGAGAACAGTGTTGTGTGTGCGTGTGTGTATGACCTCATGGTGACCGCAGCGATAATGTCTTGAAACAACACGATTGTTCAGCCAATAGCTATAAAAAGCCAACGGCCGTAATTGGCAAATAAAAAGCACTTTAACTACACGCTATTGGCAGTCGTAGTAATAGTTGTAATAATCCGATCAATGCGCTTGCGTTTCCTTGCAATCTGGATCCCGGGAAAATTAAGTGGGCGACTATATTCTGGATATTTTACATAAAGGCCGCTCTAGCTTGAGCAAAAGGTTTCTCTACACGATGTATTATGAGTGAACTAGAAAGTATAAATAGGAGTTTGTTGTTTTCTTATAGTTGTAGTGGATCTGATGAAAAGAATCCGGTTATGGGTCAAAAAGGGGTCGACTCCACTTGGGTCAATTTGACCCAGATTTTTAGCTTATTCAGTTAGCCCAAAAAGTTTGCTTAAATGACTAATCCACAAACATTTTTTTGTCCTGTTTTATATAAAATATATATATAAAACAATGTCATAGGCTGTTTTGTAGGGTATTCGTTTTGGGTTAAATTAAGAACCCTGAAAGTTGGATTGAATTCATTCAAGTGTTGGGTTTTAACCCAGATTTGGGTTATTTTTGGCTCAAACGTTTTAGAGTACAATAACAAGAAAATAAATCAAACAACTGCTACATGGTGATGTCGCCTTGAATGCGTTTAATTGTTCATCCCAGCTACGTTAAGCAAATGTTGATTGCCTTGCTAATTATATTGATATAAAAACCACTGATAAAGTTGACACCTGTGTGAGAGTGCACACTGAATACCAACTGTGTAACGGTATGAAGTGCAAAGAGTGCTACTGGTTGTCCGTGAGGGCCAAGACAGCAGAGAGGGAGGAGGGGGGGTGGGGGGGGAGAGAGAGAGAGAGAAAGCCAGAGAGAGAGAGAGAAAGCCAGAGAGAGAAAGAGAGAAAGAGAGAGAGAGAAAGAGAGAGAGGGCTTTCTTAGCTGGAAGAAATGCAGTGTCCACAGGCCGTTGGTGTTGGTTGAATTCATTAAAGGAAGCGCATTCTCCCCCAGCTGCCATCTCTCCCCCTGCAGCCAGGCACCGATCAATGGCAAGAATACATCCAAAACAACATTTAGCACAAGACCTAAGAAGCAGGGGTACATTTAAGACTTCTGTGTCTGTGCACGTCTCCCCTGGATGTGAGAGCTCCCTTTCAACAAAAAAAAAAAAACAAGCTGCTATTGAAGTCGAGCAGGAGAGGCGTCGGGGCACTGCATTTAGATCACAACAAAGAAGCTTGTTTAACACCGACGCTTCCAGAGCAGACATTTTAGCCGTTTGTGCGGCGAATCATTGGCGGGGTTTACTCGCAGCGGATGGAAAAATCGGTCATAAGTGAAAGGATGAGTCATTACTTGCACTTGTAATAATTGTACACATCCTTAGAGAAAGAGAAGGCCATTTAGGGGGTTGATAAAGTGAATAATACACGCTTGTGAAATAGTTTAACAAGGCCCAATACAAGGACTATATATATATAAAAAAAATCTACAATAAATCTCAATTTGTTTGCCTATTATTATTGCAGGTGTGCCTAATATAGTGACCAAGAAGTCCGTTTGACCTTGTGTATTGTCAGCAGTAATCATCGATTATAATTGCTGTAACTTTACTCAAGTTAACGCCAACTTAAATTGATTAGTTGACGTAAATGTCCAACTGGAATAGAGCCAACAAAATGCTTTTACTACCATCTAGCGGTCATGAGATGACTTGCACCCTGGATGCCATTGCCCCCATTGAGTGTAATGTTGAGTTGCACTCATGAATGCTGCATATAGAATCTACTAAATCATACTTGGCATGCTGGGTTAAGATGTAGAATTCACATGTAATATGGAGCTACTAAATTTAACTATAAGGGCAGGCCATTAAATAATCAACTGTTTTCACTATAAATAAGTGAACGAAAATGCAAGCAATCGTGTCAGGTGAAGGGAAAGGTACACTAGTTAGGGAAATTTATAATGCAGTTCAAAGCATCGGAGAAAGGTTGAATTTATTATGTCCACTTGAAAATAAAATCAGGTTACCGTTTTTTTCCGTGTATAGTGCGCAATATTTTACTAATTTATTGTCCTAAAATCTGGGGTGCGTATTATACATGGGTACAAAGAAAAAAATTTTTAATTTTTTTTTTTTTTTTTTTTTTTTTTTAAATAAAGTCATGGTACAACAAAACCAACAACAGGACTGACCGACAAAGTCGTGGAACAAAAAGACAGGGTGACATTACCAAAGACAGGAACAGAATGACAGTAACACATGCAATGATCCAACGGTGAGCGAGGGGCAGACAGGACTTAAATACAAAACACGTTACATCGATTGAGGTGACACAGGAAGAGCGGGGTGACACGAACAGAAACTATGGCAACCTAGACACATAGCAAAACTGGGGACGAGACATGACAAATCTCCCCCGAAATAAAACTCACCTTTCTTCTTGTTTGTTGTCAATCGCGCATCGCATTCAGCCATCCTGCCCAACACACTTAGTAAAATTCATAATTGACGACACATCGTTTGATGCGATGGTGCAATCCTCGATGGTGTGTTATTGTCAAATATTGTTTGTTTTTTAATCTCCATCGCGGACCGGACGTCATACGGAGGCCGCCATTACAGATGCGCAGAACGGTTGCGCAAGACACGTCAGCTATATAAAGAGCGAGAGTTCAGTTCTCCACCTATTAGTTTCAATTCACAGTTTAATTAGCAGTTTCAATCAGCAAATAACAAAATGCGTATTACAGATAATATTTTATTTCACAACACTTTGCCTTGTTCCTTTCTTCTCTGCTGTTCACTTCAAACACGCTCCATGCGACCGCAATGCTCTCGTATCAGACAAGGCTTGCTCGATCACCTGCTCGTTTGCTGTCTCACAATGTACCCTACACAAATCCGAAACATTTGTTGCGGCTCCGAGTCACGACGAGGGGCAAGTTTTGGTTTCCAAGGTTGTTTTTATTCCTCTTCAACGTCTCTCCCATACAGAGCCGCCTTTTTCACGTCCGCAGCCCATGCGCGCACGGAGCGCGGTGGTGCGTTTAGGGGCAGTCGGAGAAATCAACGCCAACAAAAAAAATGACATCCAGCCTAGTTAAGACCATACCAAAGACTTTAAAAATGGGACCCATTGCCTCCCTGCGTGTGTGACGATCTTTGGGACTTTAAAAAAAAAAAAAAAAAAATAATTAAAAAAAAAATTAAAAAAAAATCATAAAAATTGGGTGCGTATTATACATGGGTACAAGCTTTTTTCCAGCATCAGCATGCCATTGTTAGGGGTGCGTACTATACATGGGGGCGCACTATACATGGAAAAAAACGGTATACATGATTTTTTTTCCTTTGTCTTTTAGCTTTGATTTGCTTTGATGGCTTTATCTTGTGCACTTTCTGACTTTCTTTGTGGCGCCGTTGTGTGGCAGCCTTGTGAGAGCCTATTGAGTTGCGCTCATGCCATCTGTGTGTTTTTTGTATACCCACTCTGTGGTATGGATACTGCTGGGGCCTGGGGATCAATGAATATTCAATATATATTCAATATTTATTGGATTTTTCTTCTCTGTCATTTTCAACTCTGATAAAAATCTTGCAGTGCAATGCAATGCACTTGCAATATTTGAACTTTCTGGAAATTAAAAATGGAAATGTGATTTATTTGATCCTGAAAGTAATGATTTGTTTTTATGTAGGGAATCCAATTGTGAAAGTTTCTCTTTTGAATTGATGGTCTAACTGATTACGTGTGTGTATGTGTTATATTGATAGAATTAATGTTTAAATGTATTGTTAGATCTATATATTTATATTTTACACTGTTTGATTTTATTTGTATTACTCCAATACTAGGATCAGCTGCTTGAGGGGCACAATAGCACCAGAAGACCATATCAAACAAGAATATTTATTAAAAATATTTTAAACATTTGTTGGCATTGACCAAAACTAAGAGTGGAGGAAAACTGAAAAAAAAGGTTTTTATTCAGTTTTATTTAAAGAAGCTTTTTTTTTTTTTATCCTTAGACTTTGAATATAAATCAGACGGGGCTAGGGGCTCTTCAAATGATTGCAAAATGCAGACCTGAATCCATCATTACAAGAAGTAATAATTTGTTATATTACAATGGAAGCTGACAGTCACATAAATGGTGTGTAATTTTGCTCTTTCAGCCAGTCAGTGGATGACGCACCTCACAAGCCCGCCCAGTCTTTGCATAATTGTGCATATGCGCACAAAATCAGCGTGTGTGAAGGAGCCAGAGAGGAGGCTGCTGGTCACAGGGTGGTCCCGGCACAATGTTGTTTGAGTTTGCAGGGCAGCACGCCGCGGTTCAGCTGGTAGAACTCCACCAGCTGAAATAAGTCCGAGAAGCGTGTGTGACCGTCGTCCAGGCTGTAGGCTAACTCGCCTGCGTCATCCAGCTGCTGGGGGGTGGAAAAATGACATTGCATTGTGGAGTGTCTCACACAATTTGAGATCAGTCATAAAAGCAAAGATTCATGGAATTGTGTCATTTATTTGTTTTGACTCCCCACCCACCAAATCTAATTAATTTTAATAGATCAGGTTTGGTTGTAGGTTGTTTTCTTAAATCCTTCATTCAATTTGGTTGTATTTTTATTGGTTTGAATTGTCAGGCGTGAGTGTGAGCTGTGGTCGACAACAGCTTCTACGTGCGAATGTGCTCATTGCATTTTACGGTTTACCCAAAGGTTTGGTGAAATATTTTGACCCAGCAGATTCAGTTGAAGAATTGATTTGCTGTATCAAATAATTTAACCCACCAACATTGGCTTGAGCCCACTATTTAACCCAATTTGGGCTCATTTTAGTCAAGCAGTTTTAAGAGTTGGGGCAGTGTGGAGTCAACATCCCACTCACCACTATGGAGTGTTTTATGCTAAACAAACCCAAGTGGACATCATAAAAGACAGTACCTATGGTACTCACAGGTAAGATTTGGAAGTGTTTGACTTTTTGCATGTGGCACAACGACAGTACATATGTCTTGGGGTTGCTCTGACTGTCCCTCAGAAGAAATAACCTGAAAACAAAAGGACTTTTTCAAACAGTTCTTGAATTCCCCCTTCATCCTGACAACTGGCAATAAAGTTGTGCGCCAGCAGAGTTTCTTACCCATCGATGGGACCCTGCTGAGTGATCAGACGCTGAGCTTCGTCCCGTGACAGCTTGCCGTGAAACCAGGGCTGAGCTAAATGGAGAGCTGAAGCACGGAAAGCAAATGGATTTTTAAAGCAATCGGGTTATAGATACTTTCAGACATGGTGCCCCAAAATGTTGGGCCGCACATGACTCAAAAGCGACGCATACAAATAAAGTCAATCCAACCGATATTTAGTGAGCTCTGGGATGCAGAAGGGCTTCCGTGTGCACTTAGTCGATGGCAGCTTTTCCTCTAAACAAAAAACAAACAGAGAAGACAATTTAATTGATGACGTTACCATGCCGAGTCATCTCCAGCGACTCACCCGCCACGCCAGGCCTTCCTGCACGGCCACCGAAAGAACCTCCGAGGGGTTTTCGATCACCCGACTCTTCTGGCCCGAGAAGTCCATTGCCACCAGGGAGTTCTCGGAGATGCTTCGCTGAAACGACTCTTCAGGTTTCATTTCAACACACTTGTGACAGAAAAAAAGTACACTCTGTGTTACATCTTTTTTGACATAACTGAAGGTGAAATTCCCATCATATTTTTATTTGACACAAGTGACGCCATAAATATCGGTAAAGTTCAAAGTGGGAATTAAAATTGAACACTTGAGTGACAGAAAACCAGCTTACCATCAGGGAAGCTTTTTGTTTCTGGTGCGGCTGGATGAAGTTTTGGTACAGTTGCATTCCATGCTGGAACAGAAAAGTGCATTGCTCACGGATATGTTCGCTATCCTGCACGTTTTTCCAGCACACAGTAGGGGGCACTATGTTCAAGAAATACATTCGAGGTGTGGCAATTAGTACCTGACGAGACGTTATGTCAGCCAGGCAGATAAGGTGGTATCTACGTGTCAGTATCGGTGTCTTTCTAGAAATGTACATTAGCTAGCAGCTAGCCACAAAATTGGAAATTACTTATAGAATTTTGTTCATGGTAGACATGAGAATTAAATGTTTTGGTTTTTTTAATCCCACCATAAAAAAGATGTCATGAACTAACATTTTACACTACTTAAGAATCTAAAAGTCAACCTTGAACAATCGCACGGCTGTGATCCAACACGTCCTTATCTGCTCATCATCGGCACACAGCAGCTTCATGTCTCGGGATGAAGTGCACTTGGACTAGAAAGACAATTTCACACACATAAAAATGGAATCAGATCATTTTTGAAAGCAAACGACCACAAATAAATACTAAAAGTAAAATAAAACCTTGACACAGAAGCCAAATTCAGTGGGAGCCCCGTGCGCTTTTTTGGCTGACAACGTGTAGACATTGGAGTCGCTCAAATCAGCGATGAACTGAAGATGCCATGGCTCCTATAAGAGTATAATCACAATTAATCATCAGAAAATATTTCATTATTAATTCATTTTATTGTACAGCTGCAGTTATTTTTTTTATTAAAAAAAACAAGAACTGAATAAAAAATAATTGCATTTGTGTTCAAGCATGCAGCCTATACAGTACTAAAGAGAAGCAACTGTTCCAAAGACGAATTTGTACAGGTTGAAATAATAATTAAAAAAAAAAAAAACACCTCCCTAACAAAGACTACCATTGTTCAGCTTTCATGTGACACATTCATGTGTTTCGACTCCCTCCCTTTTCAAGTAATAGCGCAGCATTTTAGTGTTTGCGCTCACACAAGAGCGATAAACCGCCGCTGACAACAAAGGTCCACTGTAGCAGGTGAAACGATTTGTAGGCATTTTTTTTTTTTTTAATGACCTCATCATGACCTGCCGTGAAATTGTTAATGTCAATGCCTTTTATGAACCCACTGCGGTCAGATGACAACACGTGCAAGCAGAACCGCAACATCTTGTGCATGCAAAAATTGATCAACAATTTTAATTTGACCATGTTTGCAATTGCGGATTTTTATTCCCGATTGAAACTCACGTAGAGTTATTTTCCATGTTTCCATAACCATAAAAAAAAAAAAGCCTGTCAAGAAGTCATCAGCAGCATTCCGTCTCTTCTTAATGCCTTTAGGCTGCTGCGAGGCAAATCAAGTTCAGCCCGTTTCGCTGCTCCCTTGAAACATGACCGAGATAGAACACCAGATGAACCGGTGACCTTTTGTGTCGACAAACTAGAACAACTAGAACAAATCTACTCCGATAAAAAGATGTTGTTTTTTTTCTTCTATTCCTGTCCCAATGTTTGGTCTACGAGCAGGCGCTAATGTGCAATCTCTTCCATACAAGTACTTGAGTGATAATAATGCTTGAAAAAAAAAAAATAATAATAAAAAACACTGTGGCATAGCGAGAAGTATTTTGCTGTCCTTGTATGCAACGCGAACAAACCAAAATATTGGAAACAACTCCAACCAGGATGATGCTACAACCACCGCCGCACAATAAAGTCGGCGTTATCTCCTCTCGCATTGGCTCACTGACCTTAGAAGTTCCTTTACTGGAAACATATAGCCCTGACCTCCGCAAGATAAAGTACAACTTCTTCCAGGACTTCTTGCTCGGTTCCTTGGAGTGGAGGTGTCCGTGAATCTCTGGGCAGGTGCCGGAGCTGAGAAAGATCTGAGAAGAAAAAATGTAGGCTGAGAACATCAAGATAACATTTGATGTGTTTTAATTGAAGTTTTAGGTGGGTTTTCAAATATTTTTGAACCAATGATCCAAATAGATAGGAAAATAAGTGTTGATACCTCTACAAGCTGAGAGTGATCCACCACCATATTGTTTCCACCGGATATGGACACCATGTGGTTGGGGAAGAAGTCCTATAAGAATTTTTAGTGGTTGTTAATATTTCTAAATGGGATGATTTAAAAAAAAAAAAACGTGACAAACTCACCAAAGGCTTCCGAAAAAACTCATATTTTGCATAGTTCTTCCTGATATTTAGCCGGTTGTCTTCTTCCATCCCCCAGCTGGAGATCACTTCCATAATTGACTCATGGTCCTCGATGATTCTCTCTAGTCAGGAGAAGAACGTTCACACATCGATGCTTCATGTTGAAACAAATTTGGATGTCTTAAAAGGTAAGCAGAGCTGCAATGTGTTTTGTTTAAATAATTAGCATTAGCTTTTTAATTCCTTTGGAAAGGCGATATCAGGGCGTTCATCCATGCAAGTGGAGTGTATGAAGTGCTGCTCCCACAAATGAAAATGCTTTTTCCCTGCAAGTACAATCTCTGCCCCCCTTTGTCATCATGGTAACAAAAGCCAGCTTCCACATTCCCGGCATTACATGTAAATTAATTACAGCGTGCGGTTTTCATGAAGTCAAGCTTTACCGATTCCCAGATGGGAGAGATGCTCGTAAAGAGTCAAGCTGTGTTCATCCAAGCAGTGGCTCTTCAAGGCAAACAGTTGACATATGTCCCGGGCAACGATGTCACTGGGGACCTCCACCGCCCTGCTGGTGTTATCTTCATTATAAATCTTAATTACCTGCAAACAACAAGCAATGGATGTCTATCAAAACTTTTTTTTTTTGTAGAGAATAATGATGATTTCACAACGTGTACCTAATTTGTAACCTGATCAATATGGGCTGCAGTTTATTTATATATAAACAGCGTTGATCAAAAAAATGGAGTGTTATTAAATTGTAACAGCACAATTGCTAAGAAACAGCTCAGCCCGCGTGCGGCGTAAACCGTAGGAAAACAGTTGGCGCGCCGAGCAAAGCGTAAATCTCCACATTGTGAGCGTGCACGGCTGAATGGTCTCGTTGACCTTATCTCAAGGATAGGACAGTGTGAGCCACTTGGCCAATTAGACTCGTCTGTTTTAACCTTGAACCGCACCCCCACAGCTGCAGCTCTATCTGAGTGATGGCGAGGAAGGTGGCCTCCAGCTTTGTGGAGCCGCACAAGCAACTCGCGGCGAGTCGCCGCAAAGATGCCGGCAAAGCAAATAACCTTTGCTTAACTGCCCCTTTTCACTTTAACGTCTCCTTTTTTTATTGTCGCCATCAGTCAGCGGTAGCTAAGTCACACAACTGACATTCAAGTGAAGTACAGGGAAACACGCATAAGGTGGTGCCTTGAGATGAGAGTATCATTCGTTGCAACTTTAACACACCAAAAACAAACCCAAAAATGTTGTAATGTGTTTTTCCATACAAAAAGTAACACTAGTATTTTGCTTAATACAAACAATAACAAACAAATGAAATATAAAGAGGCAAAGTAAATGCTGCAATTCACATCATTGCGCCGCTCATATTGAAATGCCTACCTTGGCCACCAGGGGCAGCCTAATGAAATCTTACAAAGAAACAGCACTACACTATCAGTGACTCGGGATGTGACAATAATTATTTTTTCCCCTACAGAAGATGAAGAGTAGTTATTTGTGCATATTGTCTGTCTACATGTGTTGTTCAATAAGTAGCGTTCTAATGTCAATCAGTTTTGTGGCCAATTGACACTACAACAATGAGGGGGCAAAAACATTTTTTTGATGATGACCAGTGTGTCCCTTGAAAATATTTCATCAAATTACATTCAATAACAGTAATCTCCAAAATATGACATTTGGTATTACATTTAAATAAAATAATAAAATAAATTAATCAATTAATCAATTAATAAAATAAAATTGATTTAAAAAGCAAAGCTGATTTCAGAACTTCCTGAAACCACAATGACTGATTTAATATTTATGCATCAAGACGTACATTCAGCAACAACACAAGAAAAATGAACCTTACATGAGGAGGCAAAAAAGATTTTGGTTGCTTGTAAACATGAATAATGTTCCTACCCGCTTCTGCAGACAAAGAGGTGTGATGGCAGGCAAGGTTACTCTTCTTGCACGTAAGTTCATGCTGCAGTCTTCAGGGACAATCCGACAAAACATCCATACATAGTCACTCTTTGGTGCTAGATTTACAATACTGTATAAGGCTTTGAGTAAGTGGCGCTACATTCAACCGGGAGTGAGATGTGTTGCAATTTAAGTGTGAGAAACAAGTCATGTTGCCTCCCCAAAACACAAACTCCTCCTTTGCCCTTGGAAAGCAAAAGCTTCCCATTCGCCTTGTTTTTTTTCCTTGCAAAACTCTGCAGCAAACATGTTTTTATTTTCATTTCATTTAAACATACAAGGCCACGGAGGACAAGAGAAACTTGAACTCAATTCATGAACTCAACACTCACTTGCATAATGGAGCAATCTGCTATTTTTCAAGAAGTCGTCAAGCTAGCAATTATTTCCTTGCTTGTAAAAGCTGCTTTACAAAGCTAACAAGCCTGCATGACATGACTAGGACTTCTCATGTAATTTGGTTTCTATTTAGGTTTTTTTTTCATGCAAATGGGTTAGTGACAATAATAAAAATTGACATCTAAAACTAGCTCCAATGAGAATTACAAAGTATATTGTCAAACTGCTCTGTCACCAGGATGCTACGATGACTACGATGACTATTTTTAAATGTCATCCTCCCTCTTTGCATATAAAAATAGAACACGGCGTATATTTAACCCTACAGTGGCAAACACCAACGTTCCTCATGAGACTTGGAAGCGGTAGAAGAAAGTGGAAGGAGGCCGCCTTCCCATAACAGGGCTGACTTTATCTCCCGACACAGCGCCCGGACTGGTGAGAGTCCAGACAGTCAGACGCTGCCACTTATCGCGTAGCTAAAATGAATTGGAATTAATGGAGCCCACATGATAACTAAGTCTCCACTACTCCCATAACAAAGGCAGCTCCAGACGCGTTGTCCTTGACCGGGTTTGATCCAATCAAAATCCTTGAGCAGGGTCAATTAACAAGACCGTAAATTTACAGTATGTACGCAAGTATACAATTCAAGCATATGAGGAAAAGTACTTGTGCAAAGGTTTTCGTTCCGAGATGATGTTTGCATTTGCCTTTCAATAGTGGTCTAAATATAGTTGAACTTGAACTACAATTTAAATACGGCTTTGTTGTGAAGACTGTGAGGTCTTTTAGTACTTGTACCACTCGGTCAGAGTTCATGTTTCTTTCAATTGAAGCCTGGAAAGAACAAGTGGCTAAGCAGTTAATTATGTATCGGGAACAGCATAGTTATTTTATGTAGAGAGATATAACAAGACTCAAGGACATATATTCTTTATTTACCGCAAAGAACGACGATGAATCGTGTTAACTTCAAAGTAGAGTTTCCGTTTTCAAAGCTCATCTCAAGACTTTCCAGCGAGTTTTTTCTGGCTTGCTCCCACAATTCCCCAAAATGACATTTTAGGGTTTAAAGACCTGACATGTAATTTATTTACATAAACATATATATAGTTACGCCAAAATTAGAAAGATGTATTGAACGGAATTGGCATCTAATTGCAGTTTGTCCTTCGGCGTGACAGATCCAAGTTATTTTTTTACAACCCTTGGAATTGCACGTCTTTTTTGTGTGACAAAAGCAAGCTGCATTTAAACTGTCAGAGAGAAAGAGAGTTATGCCAGTTAAACTTCCTCGATAGCCAGCACATTTGTTTGATTTTTATTGGCACCGTAATTTGATTATTTTGCACGTGTTTGAAAATTTCTGATCAATTAAACACAATTCCATAAGAGTATATGTACTGTGTAGTAACCTAGCCATCAGTTTTGGTGGTGAATTTTTGCCTTAAAAAAGATGTTAAAAAAAAAAAAAAAAAGACTCCAAACTGTAAACTATTGACAACAAATGAGGCAATGACAATGTAACTGCGCTACCTAGTGGGGGAATTGGTTATTACGTATGCGTTCAACTTTTAAATAACAATAAATTCAAACCAAACAAGATAGCCACAGTAAATAAAATAAAACAGTGCTCACCTGTGTTGTACTTATCTTGGTCCAAGGTAATAACGAGTCAGGGGCGGAGTGAGAGAGAGCAGGAGCAACTGCTTCAGGAAGACAAGGTGGAGCAGGTGACCCTTTGCTGACCTCTTTTGTTAACCTGGTGAAGTGAAGTGAAGCTTTAACCAGAGCCCCCAAAAATACAAAATGTGGCTATAAAACATTAGCAAGTAAACCCAAGCAACTGTAATGAGAAAAATTGGGCTGACTAATGTATCGAATTCAAAGCGACATCACAGAAAATAAATACCGTAATTTTCGGACTATAAGTCGCACCGGAGTATAAGTCGCACCAGCCATAAAATGCCCAAAAAAGTGAAAAAAACCCACATATATATGTATATAAGTCGCTCCTGAGTATAAGTCGCCCCCCCACCCAAACTATGAAAAAAACACGATTTATAGTCAGAAAATCACGGTAGTAGTAAATATATATATATATTATTAAAAATGTTTGACAATTTAATTCAATTCAATTATAGAAAAATATTTTTTACCTCATTGATGGATGACCTGGATTTTTTTTTCTCCAATATTTAATCCAAATTACAGAAATTTGTTTTTATTTTTTTACCTGCAAAAATATAATGTGTTTCCTAAATCGAGCTAGTATTGCTTCTGTTATGACTATTTTCTTGGTTTTCTTAATGTAACTCTCTCTCATAACTTCCCAGGACACTGCAAACAGCGCAGTTACTGAGTAACTCATTATCTCCCGCAAAGCAACAAGTGCCAACTTTGATTTCAACATGTTTGAGTTTTGCTGTTGAAAGAATCCCTCGCGCTGTACGCGACACCGGCTGAGCGCATTACAAGTGCAAAGTCCTCTCTGCGACTTTTTGCCTTGGGCTTACCGGCACTGCCTTTTAAAAGCAAAAGTCTGTCATGACTTTCCTACCTGTTGCAGTTGCAGGCTGGTCTCAGTAAAGACTCTCGCAAGAAGTCGGGCACCGTACTCTCATTACTCCGGCCACTCGGGTAAATCTCTGCTTCGGCTCCGAGGCTTCCAGATAAATCATCCGGTGTGTTATTCATATCACCACTCTTAAATCCAAAGCATCATCATCTATAGCTGGGAGGGGGCGGGGGGGTAACAGGGTTAAGCAAGAGGGTCAGAAGAGAGCGGCGGTTGGGAGAGGAGTGACAGTGTGTAAAGTGTGCGATTGTGTAAGGGTACTCCTCCACTCACGCATACTGTATACGTGAGTCATCGGGCTCATCTGCCGCCGCCACACAAGGCTGCCTCAGTAGGGCAAGCCGACCCCTCCCACACAAACGTGATCCACCACAATCAAGAGATTTTATTGTGTCGCTCCCCGCTGTGACAAAGCAAACAGTGGAATTAACTTGGGCAAGCTCAATAACGGGTTTTTTTTTGTTTTGTTTTTTTAAAACACACACAGCCTTAAGAGTCAATTGCAGATTGCTAAGCATTTAAGTGTTCTGGATTTTTTTTTCATTTAATTGGTGAATGTTTTTTAGTAATATAACTCATTGTAGTTGGTTTAATTGATTTAGTGCAACTTAGAGAACTAAAAAATATAAACAGTTTTAACTACCTTTGAAAAGATAAACTTCTTTCACCCCAAAGGCTACATACCTTGTTCCTGTTAAAGCAGTGTTTCCCGTGGAAGTCCGACATCACCTCTTTGGTGACAGAGAGAGTCATCAGGTGCAACGCAAAATGTGTTACCCGCCTTGCTGAGTGTACACTCGATTGTTTGCAGTGTCCGATTTCAGCAATTCGTGCAGGAAAAACCTGTCGCCTTGTAAACACGCATCGCAGACTTCCACGGGAGCTGTTGACATAAAAGCTTTAATGTGCACAACACCGTTTGACTACAGCCACGTGCGTAGTTAAGGTTTATTTAACATCAACATATGAAAACTCATACATTTTAAATATGAACAACGCAAACAAGAGGCGTTCAGTACCACAAGTCAGACCTGGTCTTTCCCTAAATTATAAATCGTTATGTAGATACCATTCAAAATAAATCATCATAAAATGATATTATTATAACTCTGAAAATCCTCTTTACAATTTATAGAATTGCTCTCGTTTCATAACCTGGTCCAGGCAAAAACAGTGATGCATTTAATGCATGACAGCACATGGCACAAAATAAAAGACATTAAATTACGCAAGTCAACCAAGGCTGTTATTGAAATGTGAGCAAATGAACCCAAATACAGCAATTAATACATTAAATCTATGTACACGCTGCCAATCAAAAAAAAGAATGCTCGGCTCTCATGCCAGAAAAACAGGATGCTTCCCTCCTGAAAGACAAAAAATTGTGATTTAGGAATGTCTGAGATGTGCAAATATTTGGGAAAAGTCTTAGGGGGTTGACAAAGCTCCTTACAGTAGATCAGATTTTGTCATAAGGCACTGATAGCGGTGAGTCTGTGAGCTCACTCGACGACGTCGGTTGATCTTTGACATCTGGCGGGGAACTTTTGTCATTCACCTCCTCATCGGCCTGCAGTGACAAAAACAAAAATCAATAAATAACTGCTCAGACAGTGAGACGGAGAGGCAATTACAATTTGCAGGGGGCAGAAGTGCAATTGATGCAGCAACCCCAAAGTACCACAAGATGGCAGCAGAGATCTACCTTTGTCTAAATGCCACTCATCTCATTTTCACAAACTGGACTTCCTTGGCACCAAGATGCCACAAGATGGTGGCAAACCACCACCAGGTTCAGGATTTCACACGATGGCCATGCAGTTAGATATCCCGTCAAGCATCTCAAAAAAATTCAAAGCTAATTATTGTAACCATAACTCACCTTGAACTTCCCGCCTACATTTTGCTCGATGAGCGAGTAGCGATTTGCAGCAGGAGAACAGTGTGCGGCCGCCGAGCTGTGTGATTTGGGGCTGTGGGTCAGCGAGTGGCTGCGCTGCACGGCCGACGACACGGCCTGGGCGAAGCGGGATGGCATGGAGGGGGTAAAAGGCCGGGGGGCCGCAAAGGTCCTCAGCTTCTCCAAGCTTAGGCCGTAGCCGGGTTCTTTAGCCGGCAGGCTGCTCTGCCTTGTCACACGCACAGCGGGCGCTTCGGTGTCCCCCTGCACGGGAGGGTCAGGAGGAGGCGGTGGCAACATTGCTCGGTCGACTTGGTCCCCCATGTGGCCAGGAGAGGAACAGGCACCGGGGTTCTTCTCTGCTGCCGACGTTACATAATACCCCGGTGGCCTTTTGTGCTGCGACAAGCGGAAAGATCCCGGCTTTGGTTTCGTAGCGGGCGGAATTTTAGTTGCCTTGTCCTCTCCTGGCAAACGTGCTTGAGTGGAGGGGAACCCGTCATCTGCTTTCGGCGAGCTGCTTGGCGATGAAGCATGAGTGGCTTCAGCGAGGCATCCGTTGACAGTGTTTGCTGCGGTACTAGTAGTGCTGCTCAGTATTTGGTCCCCGGGGGAATTTGAGTGCTCGCCAACGTCGTCCGTGGCAACGGGGGGCACCTCCAGTGTCAACGCCACTTCAAAATATCTCAGCTTCTCGTTGGATTTCGGAGGCACCACGGTGTATGTCGTCATCCCCACCTTGGGGATGTAATTTCTGGTTAACTCTTTGGAAGGCTTCGGCTTCAGCTCAGGACGCGAGGCGGCGTCGGACGCGGCCAGAGTTTGGCACGTCTCTGTTGCTTGGCTACATTTGAGGTCGGCGTGTAGCTGCTCATCCGTTGAAGTGGCGATATCCTTCTTCTCGCCTTCCGTAGATTCCAAACCAGGTTCCTTGGCGGAGGGCGGAACTTGATCATCCGCGCATACCTGTTGCTGAGGCGGCGGCTCAAGGGGAGCTGGGAAATCGGTTTGCACCTGAGCGTCCTCCCCAGCGGGACGGGACGTGGCGCTCGCCTCCGAGCTAAGCGACGCCTCCTGGGGGGCGGCGACGTCTCCGTGAACAGAGGCAGCCTGGCTCTCTTCTGGATTTTGCAGGCACGACTGGAGGTCACTTGTTACATCACTGGAGGGGTGACCAAATTCACTTTCAAGTTGACACAAGGCCATCTCTGTGGAAAACAGAAGATGGCATTTTTTGTCTTTTTGCTTTGGTATCAAAATATAGAGAGAGAAAGAATGACACACAAAAAAAAGACTACTCCATTTACAGGTCAATTTGGCACAATAGAAATCATACCCTCCAGTTGATAGGAATCGGTGCTAGCCGGCGTCCTCTCATCGGTCTGAATACTAACCAAATCTTTTGCGGGGCTCTGTGACTGACTGACAGGAAAAAGCAAATTATAAGAATGAAAAGAATTTACAATCATGATTAAAAGAAATGCTTTTGGAAAATCTTGGATTTCGTACTTGCCATCTGAGGATAGATCACAAAACTGATCATCCCCACAGCTGACAATGAGGTCTTCTTCCTGGATCTCGCTGGCAGCTGCTGAGGTCTCCTCCATGATCTCCTCCAGTGTTTTGGTGCCTGCAGACTCTGTACACCAATCCATAAAACACTTGTGTGAAGTTGCTTGAGGGACCTACTTTAATTATCGACCAAGTTGACACAAATGTTCTTGAAATTATGCAATTTACAAATGGTGCGTTCACAATTGAGGACTCGCATTTAATTTTTGTCCAAAAATCTGTTTCTTAATCAATTGTGTTATGAGAAAATATCCCAAGCACAGAGGTAATTCCAGGACAACTGAGACAAAAACAAAATACAATCGAGCACATGATATCTGCTCTGTAGCATGAGACTATGTAAGTTCATAAACATCAGAGGAGGACAGATGAGGACAAGTTAAGGAATGTCATTTTGCCACAGTATGCGCTGAGGTCACACTTCCTCCAGGTTAATTCAGGGTTGCAACACCGTTTTTTTTCCCCGATGTAAACACACCAGGTTTGTTTTTAAAAACCAGGGCCAAAACATTAAATAGTCTTATTGTTTCTTTAAATTGCTTTTGTGTTCACTCCAGGGTGGAACTTCCCTCACAGGACTATACAAGAATGGCAAAATACGCGTGGACAATAACCGGAAAGTAACTCCAAAGGCGGCTAATTCCACCTCAATGCAGAAAAAATACACAGGGCTTGAACACACGCTGTCCTTTGAAATTCAAGGACAAATATTGGCTTGAACTAATTCCCCATTTGTTCCACATCCCTTGAAGTGGCTTTTCATATTTCTCAGTTTACACTTTGATCAAATTCTTTATTTAGGCTATCTTGAAAAAAAATAGACAACACAAAATGGGCCTTTTTGCCTCAAAGCCCCCTAAAAGTGAGTAGATTCACTCATTAAATCAAATTAAAAAGGTCAAATACGTTGAACTGGTAACTTACGTCCACTAGGAGGCACAAGAGTCACATAAGAGAAGCCAAATGGGTGGATGGGGCCCAATAAGCGCAAATGTCATGATTATTGACAAGTTATGGATGCACACAGTGATGCAAAGACAAACCTTGCAGGTTTTCTTGAGGAGGCTCAGTTTCCGGGACAGCGCTGCTCGGGGGTGTCGGCGGTTGTGGAGCCTTGCGCTTGGTTCTCTTCAGTGAAGACTCTGCAGATGAGCCGCGACTTAATCCAGAAACCTTCAACACAGAAATCAAAATTAATAATGATCTACTGTGTTATTTCAAAATGTGTCTACCAACCTCACAGTCGACTGGGGTGGTTGGCTCGGAGGAGAGGCTCTGGCGGGCGCTGAGCTCTGCGTGGCAGCTTTGAGACACAACGATGGGGGGCTCAGGCGCCCGTCTCTTCTTGGGCGCATCGCCGACGGGCGAGGTGGGAGACATCAGCGGAGGCGAGCAGTAGCCACCGGGCAAGGCCATGCTGAGCGGTCGAGGCTTGCTCACCAGAACCGGGGAAGCCGGGGCACTGACCGTCGTGGCCTTTAAAGAGCAAACATTCAACCGGGGGGGGGGGTCTCGATAAGAACTCGGCTCCAGAAGCGCACGGTGCGTGCTGGACCAATGAAAAAGCTACGTCAACAAAACCTCCCTCTCAGTATTTGCATTTGCCAGCTCATACAGTGGAATCGTAAAGTCGTAACGTCTTGTTGAACTAACAAGAGTGACGGACGAAGAGGCTAGTGAGCGCGAGGGGAAAAAGAAAAAAAAAAAAAAAGTACCTGCTCAGCAGATTTTTTGCTTTTTCTAAACTTGCTGAAGAGGCCCTTGTTTTCTTTTTCTTTCTGATTCTTGTCCTTTCCGGGCATCACCGCAACTGGAAGAAAACATTTTGTGATGGGGAGGAGTTTTGGAGAAAGATTTTCAAACAAATTTGCCTCCTACCTGAATGTGTGGGTGAGACTGGACACGCGGGAGAGTCAGAGTGCCCTGCGAGCAAATAGCGTGATAAATATGGATGGTAAACGTCCTGACAAAACGTTTTGGCTTACCTCTTGTATCTCTTGCGTAAAGCTCCCTGATTGCATAATCGTTAAGGGAGCAGGACAAGTCCAAAGGGGCCAGTGATTGCACATCCCTCAACAAAATGGTTGTTTCCTCTGCAAATTCACATTTCTCACAGATTGCCGGTAAAAGTTCAGTCAGGGGGGCCTGAGGGTTGACTCGTAAAATTGCTTTCTGGGTCTTCTTGTAGTTTATCACCATGCGAACAGTGACCTGAAGAACAGAGACGATATGATTAAATGAATTTGGGCAAAAAAAAATCTATTTAGGAATAGTCAAATGTACCTCAGGCTTTTGAGGACCAGTCTTCTTATTTTTATCATCTCCTTTAGGTTTAAGGAAGATCTTCTCCACGTCCAAGGTTCCGATGAGAGCGCTGGGCTTGAGTTTGACATTGCGCCGGCCAGCCGTGATCAGTTCCAAGGTGTAACTTGATGGGTTGAGGTGATACGTTGCGCACAGAGTCACTAACAGATCCATTAGCGGCTTGCTGAAAGACACGCAGAAGACGATATTTGCATGGCGGTTCACAAAGACAAAGGGGTGAAACCTCCCGTGCCAGTTAGAACATGCAAAGTAAAATGTGCAACATGTTCCGTGAGCGTTCAATCCGTTAGCTTATTGCTAACTTTTTTTTTTGTTTGTTTTTACCTCCCATGTACTGTGGTCATCTTTTCCGCACCGTCGGGCAAAACAACTACCAGCGAGAGATCTTTATCGACAAGCTTCTCCTTATGGTCCATGGTGAAAGGAGCGTTTCCTGGATACCACTGCGAGAAATCAGAGGAATCCAAATTCTTCAGTCCCGGTGGGGATGGGGCTTTGCTTTTGGTCGACACCCTGTTGTTGAAACAAAAAAAAAAATATTTGCTTAGAAGCTTAAAATTAGCATTCTGGTGATTGCTTCAAGGCAGACAACCATATTTGGTGGGTAAAACAAATAAAACATTTCCACTCAATCTTTGATCTTCACCAGACAGACTAGAATGGAATTGGCTCCGCTCGAGGGTGCGGCTCCATCACAAGACAGACCGTTGAGGTTAACATGGCAAAGTAGTCACAAGACAATCAAGTGGAGCTACGTACCGTAATTAGCATCATGCAATAAATTGTACCTTAATAAGGATTAAATGTGAAGATTGCCATTTCTAGTTACAAAAAAAATGCCATTTAATATGCTTACAGTACCCTCTCCCAAGGCCCCTGCGGTGGGCAAGTGGACAAGCTGAGGGTGTAGTCATCCCAGCCGCAGAAGAACCAGGTTCTTGCGGACCTTTTGCCCTGAATTATAGCCTGCTCAAGTCTCATGTGGGGGTATGCAGGAATCTGAGCAATGCAAGGTCACAGGCAGCACTGAGGCACGTCTAGCAAGGGATTATTAGCCTTGCCATTGGTGGGGGGGGGGGGGGGGGGGGGGGCAAAAGTCCTTAAAGAACTGCATGAAATCCCTCAGTGCATTCAATCAACAAGGGATGTGGATATGTCAAAGACTAATTGTTACAAATCTTCCTTTACGAAGTCATGGGTCTTTTATGCTAAGAAAAATAGAAGGGTAGAGGACAGATCAAAACAGTACTCTCGATTACAGTGGACGCTCCGAAATTCAACGGAGTCCGAACCGACCAACCTTCAACGACTACCAATGGTTAAAAAATTGGCTACAAATAAATAACTAAACTAATCAAATATGGCAGCTCTCGGGTAAGGTCGGCAAATATGATTTAATGATAATTATATTGATTTGCTGTTTCTAATGTTTTTTGAGGTTATCCTCGTGCATCTGAGGAAATTCTGGGATCTAATGGGTGATTTTCAAAAACAACCTCCAACACAATGAAAGAAACTATTTCACATTGCTTTAGGGCCACAGACAATCAGATCTGGGTGAAGCATGTGCTTCTCACAACTGTAAGCTAGCTGTTAGCATGCAAAGTAGCAGCAACGCAAAGTGGGAAAACTGGGCCTTGTGCAAGAGGACACGAGGTAGTTTACGCCTTCTTCAGACAAAGTTTAAGCAAATCAACTAAATATCCGTGCGTATAACAGTCCCAAAACTGCGTCTCATTAAAGGATCAAGTTGAATTATTTGACATAACAAACCAGCTTGTTCATTGTTTTACAGAGCAAACAAGGCAAATGAAAAACGCTATAATGGAATTTTTTTCAATTACGGTTTCCTTTACCCCCCCAAAAATATATATATATATTATATATATATTATATATATATATATATATTACATTACAGGCTGTTAGGATCCTGAACTCGCCCCCCCTTTCTGCGTAGCGTCCTGTACTTTGCGCTATGCTTACTGTCTGCTGTACGCACACTGGCTCAGTTTTGCTCCTCTTATTTATTGGGTTATTTGTTTATTATTTATTCATCACTCATTTTATTTATTTATTATTTATTACTTATTGTTTGTGCCTTCTTGTTTTTATTTTGTGTCGTCTACTTGTACGTTTATCGTGTACTCTGTGTCTCGTCACCGTGGGATGGAGGAAACGGAATTTCGGTTTCTTTGTTTGTCTTGACATATGAAGGGATTGACAATAAAGCTGACTGTGATATAGATATATATCTATAGATATATATATCTATAGATATATATAGATATATATCGCGGGTTTTGTCACGATACAATATCATATCGATACAAAGAACTACGATACGATATTTGCCGATATCTTAAAGCCTGCTGCGATTCATTCACAATATATCACGATATACTGCTCTACGATCGATTTTTTTTTTTTTTAAATAAAAAATATAGAACAATATCCTGATTTATAACAATTCATACGCAAAATCAACAAGGTACTGCAAACTCTTTATTTAGGAAATTACAAGAGTATTGTAGTATACAAAGTGCTTATTTTAACACTGAACTTTGATGTCGTGTTTTTTCTTTAAATGTGCGGCGAGATTTGTGGTGCCTGAATATTTGATTACCGCATGGCAGGATTTACAAACTGCACGTGTCCTGTCCGTTGAGCCATCTTTTCTTTGGAATCCAAAGTGCTTCCAAACGAATGACTTGAAGCCTAAAGGGGAGCAAATTTCTTCGTCTTTTTGGACACTAGCCATAGCACCAGCCCAGGAGCCGCGTACTAGTTGTCGACTCCCCTTTCACGTGCCTGCTTTGCGCACAACACAACAACGCCGGCCGCACTGCTCCCGGAAAGAGGAAGCAAGCAACAATGAACCGGATTTCAAAATAAATGTCCGAGGTCAAACACGGCGATATAAATCGATGTTTACCTTTAGCATCGATGCCAATAAATCGTAGAGCATTATATCGATTAATCGATGTGTATCGATGAATCGTTACACCCCTAATATATACATACCGACATCTCAAGAGAGCTCACTCCAGCGGTTGGCAAAGTGCATTACTGCCAGTGGCCACCCTCTTTGACATACTAAAAAAAAGTGGCAGTAGGCTAAGGTATCAAAACCATTGAGGAGACAGGAAATTTGAAAAGTGAAGAGACTGTAGCAAAACAACACAAATATGTCTGCCCTTAAAACATCACGTCTGGTGCAAAGTCCTGATTTCTAGGTCCTGGTTGTTTATTTGACTTTGGAAATATTTGTTGGGGGGTCAAAATGAACATTCCGAGGTTGGGGGTTTGAATCCAGCCATGGAAGACTTCAAATTCTCGATTGAGTGCTATGTGGACAGTGACGTATCTGTCACACATTCAGCAGGTGGCAGCTGCTCAGACGAGGGCGTGAGCAGTCGTAATTTTTTTCTAAGACGGCAAGCATGTCACAGCTTGACTGCCGCTTCCCATGCTCGCAAGCGAGTCACACCAACACGATACGCGTACTTGACTACAGACCAGGAAGTCGTAATCACCTCCTGTCATTGTGCCGCCTCGCCGCTTTCATCATGCACGGATCTGCTGCGCTTCAGGAGTGCAAACAACATAAAAACAAACAGGCTCGGCGACCACACCAAAGACTACAAAAGTCGTATTAAAAAAAAATGCTGTAGGAAAAAAAATAACACTGGCAGGGATGTATTAATTAACTGAAGTCAAGTGAATTATTGTTGAAATTTGTTGTTGTTTAAAAAGTATGAGGAGTTTTTTGGAGGGCGGAAAAAGCACATCATGCAAAGTCTTCACATTCCAAACATTTGGTTCCAGCTGGCACCATCGCGTCCAGTCAGAGTGCTTTAATCAAAACAAAATAAGCAACTGAAGATTAACAAATAATCTAATTTACTTTTTTTTTTTTTTTTTAAACAGCAGAAGAATCAAGTGTACCAAAGCTGTTAAACGCCACTACACAAGCTCCAACACGCCGACGTGTCTCCAGCTCAGTTGGGAGTCAAAACAAAATTCGACCTCCTGTGCGACTCGAGGAAAAGTTGCGTGGCAGCCCAGCCATGGTATTTTAGACATAACGCTCAAAAAATGTGGAGAGCAGGTGTGACGCTCCTGCCAACATTTCATCCCACTCTTACCTTAACTCAGAAAACCTTCATGATATCTCCCGCGAGCTGTCAGATGGACCGACTGCTATCGAGTAGAGCCCGAAAAGGCCCACCTTTGTGCCACGCCTGAGCCGCAGTATCACAAACGCCTCTCCTCCAACTAAATCCTGCTCGGCGGGCTGGGGAAAAGCCAAAGCGCTTGTATGTTGATAGCACTCCCCCGCGGTCACGACAAGAAAGGTGTAAGCGGCTTTGTGTAGACATGAACCTGTGGGCGGGGCCACGGGAGCACTGTACATTCCAAGCACGTGGCTCTAGATAAATACAATGTTGGTTTGACCGTTCCGCTCTTTCCTAATCATGACTGACCTAATCAGGCTAGAGTTGCTTGCGTTAACGGAGCAAAGGGGGGTGGGTTGAAGGTTGAAAAGAATCTGGGAAACGTCACCGCTCTCAAATGTAATTGAATCAGGCTGTTTAGAATTTGTTTTCATTGAGAAATGTTTTTGTTTTTTTTTTTACAAAAAGCCACACCTTACCTCTTAACAGTGACTCACTCCGAAATCATGTCAAGGGCTCGTCTGTTGAGCAAAGACTGGCGCAAAAATAACCACATCATTATATCAAAATACACCCAAATCATAGAATGTGTCATTTGAAAAATATATTACGGCAAATTAATATAACTGAATGATTAAAAATAATAATAATAATAATAATATTTTGATAATGCGCATGCTTTGACGCAAATCAATTCGACACTAGTTCATTTCAGGACTCCTGAAGTGACCGCGTGCATTTCTGAGAAATCGGGCCAACGCGTGAGGCACAACCGAGTGGGGTTAAAATAATTCAATTTGGATTAAAGATGGATTAAGTTGACTGTGAGCGCAGCAAGAGGAGGACATCGGTATGCAGGCGGGGGGTAGCGGGGGTCTTTATTGCAACAGTCCTATTTTGAAGAGGAAAAAGACAACTCTAGATGGATCATCCAAAGCATGCAACGTTTTACCAGATTTGTTTGAGCATTTGCGAAGTGGGGCCAGCACACTTGAGACTACCTTGTGACTTTATGTAAGTGGATGGATATTAGAACTGCTACCTCAGTAGAAACATTTAAGACACGTTTAAAGACACATTGATATGGCCTTTAATTAACCTGTAGTGGCCGATTTGGCTGGAGTTTGTTTTCGCTACCTCTCCCCAGCCCCCCCTCCCCGGCTGGGGAGGTGGTTAGGTGACACCCAAGCTGACAGTGGCTATCTGGATTCTCGTGGACCAATTCAGGATGGGGGAACTGCAGCTCAACCTCCTCGAAGACACTGCCAGGACAATTGAGGGCTCCTCCGGCAGCTCTTCGCTTTGACTTGGACATCCACTTTTTCATTGATTTTCATATTGTGTATTATTTGTGCCCTCTCTGCATCCATTGCAATCTGGTGATCCTGAAAGGGGGATCCTTCCATCTGTGGTCCCTTATCAAGGTTTCTCATTTTCCCCTGGTAGTTTTTTTTTTGAGTTTTTCCTTGCCCTTTTGGGAGCTTAAGATCAGGGGATGGTTTGAGAATAATTGTCAATTTTTGTCTATGTGAAGCCCTTTGAGACTGCTTGTGATTTAGGGCTATACAAATAAACTTGACTTGACATGTCTTGTGAATTTAAACCTAAGTTTGATTTGAGGGCCTTCTCAAAAACGTTAAACGAAAGGTGTGTTGAGGTTACGTTAGAGTGTGGGAGTGGGGGCGGCGCTTAAGAGTCGCACACGCGCACACACCCACCCACACACACACACACACACAAAGAAGCGGGAGGATGGTTGATCCCTGAGGAAAGACACAACACAGCGGGACCATGAGCCGCAGCTGCTAATTTGGTGAAAGGCCACTCAACTGTAAACACAAGCTTTTAAAACGAGGCCCGGAAAGGCCATTTATTCAGAAATTGTAGAGGACGGAAGCAGATTAGAAAAAAGGGACAGAGGAACTCTGGGAACTTGCAACTTCCTGTTTCAGTTATTTATTAAAAAAATTCTCATGAGCAGAAATTTAAAATTCTGCCCAACTTAAAATTTGAAGCTTGAGTGTGTAATAATGACAACCAAAGGGGCGGTGCTTGAAGCTCAGCCCAAAAGACAACTATCAAGTCGGTAGGGACTGAAAACTGTCAGCCACAAATAATGTTATTTATATGCACAAATATCGCCTTCAAGCACTGATAATGAAGGTCAAATAAATTCTGATAAATGTGTCGTGTAGAATGCTGGAATGTTATTTCAGATAAGTGAGCGTTTCCATTAGCGGCGCACAAAGGGCTAATTCATGCTGCCTTTTTCACAGGCCGAGAGTGGGAGGAATTTAACCGGCACGTCCTGGAAGGGATTTGTTCCAGGAGTACGACTCGTGCCAGCGTTGGACATCGATCTGCACGGAAGGTCAAAAGGATGGAGTGCTTATTGTGAATACACAATTGTGCGCAAAACAGAAATCTTTTGATCAGGGGTAAAAACAGCTGTCTTGATAATGCGCGTGACTGTGGACGCCACACAAGTAGTCTTTGGTATTTACGGTCAATGCGTTGGCGCCGGCGTGGTGACAAAGACGAGCCATTATTCCCGGGGCCTTTGGCTCGGCGCCCCGTGCTCTGTTCAGATCCCGTGAGGCAGAATGCGCCCGTGTGATCAAACGTCCCCATTTTCACTTACTGTACTCAAAAAGCCTTAGCGTGCTTTTTTAGAGAATGATCAAACATGTTTTCAACTGTCCTGTAAAAAGGACAACTTTTAATGGTTTGTAATATTGGACAGCTTTAATGCGTGTCAACACATAAGACAGGAAACCCAACAAGCAACAAATCTCTTCTCTTGCCTCGCTATGCCCACAGGCTCCGCGCATCTTTGGCATAACACGAGTCATCGGACCGCCCGCGTGTCCACAAAACAGCTGTGGGGATTCGCAATACCTTAACTAATTCCACATTCTGCCCCGAGGAGAACCAGTGTTGGCACGCGAGATCATTCTTTAGTTCAAACTTCGTCCAATTAGTCCACGCCATGGAGAATTTTTGACTGAGAAGTTACAATTTGTAACATTGGCATTCAAGCACACTTAGGAAATAAATTATGGAAATAAGCCTAATTATTTCGATTGAGAATAAAATCACAATTAATAAAACGATGATTTTTCAGTTGGGATTAAAATCACGATCAATAAAATTTTGTATTTCATGTTATATCATATAGTGTTGTCATAACAAAGAAATGGAGACGTTCACAGGTACGTCCCGCCACTGTCCCCTCTTACATAACAGCTACATGCGCAAACGTGCTAACAATG
Source organism: Syngnathus typhle (assembly GCF_033458585.1). Classification (NCBI taxonomy): domain Eukaryota; kingdom Metazoa; phylum Chordata; class Actinopteri; order Syngnathiformes; family Syngnathidae; genus Syngnathus; species Syngnathus typhle. Next base: position 10,563,792 of record NC_083746.1, on the reverse strand, counting down.
AATACGGCTTGGAGCGGAGCCAACCCGGTGGCTCTGGCCAGGGTCACTATTTGTGCAATAAATGAAGAATAACACGTGCAGCCTTAACTTGACGGCCATCCACAAAATGTTGGCTCGGGAGACCGCGGAACATGTGCCATCCCGTTTATAGAAAAGGGTGGCTAACTTCTCTAAATAAACCGCAGATTTGGCTTCTCCGCCGCACTCATCTGAACTGACTGCACGAACAGAAATCAAACTGAGAAATGACTTTGGTAAACTGTGAAACTCTACAGTCAAATAAACTCACATTTTGATTATAATTCTGCTGGGGCTGTGCATGATGTCATAACGCTGACACAAAACGCTGACAAGTATTTTTCTTTTTAGTTAGCTTTTTGTGCCTTTCGATGACAGCGACTTCAATAATAATTTTCCCCCTAAAAAAATGATAATGGCAGTTAACCTGGAACCAATTATATGTATTTCTCCATTATTTCCTATGGGGGAAAAATATTTCGAAATGCAAAGAAATTGGATGTGGACTATCCTCTCCAGAATGGATTGTGTTTCTTAGAGGTTCCACTGTGTGTGAGAGCCTGTACTCTTCGGAATGGAAAGTTTGCGTCAGTCAAAAACTCCTACTCTTCCCCTCACCTTCAATTTAAACACCACCAAAAAAAAAAGCTGCTCTATCTCAAAGTTGCCAAAAAAGCAAGTAACAAGCTCTGGAAACTCACTCCTCCTTTTTTAATGACTTCAACCGCTGGAATACAGGCGGCTGACATCATCTCCCTGAACCAAAACTAATGGGAAATTCCATCATGTCCTCTGCTAAAACTATCACGTGTGACAATTTGGGATTTTGTTTGCGGATATACAAGCAAGCACATCATTTATATAAATTATGAGGGTGGGGGGTAGAAAGGATCATCCGGTTCATGACGGCAACAGAGGAAGCAAGAGTGTCGTTTGTGCCTGCTAAATATTTCCCATGACCTCAACATATGGTCAAGGCAAATTCTCACTAAAACTGGGAGAGCAGGAAATGGGGGGGGTGGTGGCGCATGGGAAGAGGTTGTTCAAAGATTGTTGCAAACATCTACAACTGCGATTTCACAGAGATGCGCTCTGCGGAAGGAATGTTAGTCGTGTCGATGACCTTTTTCTCACAAAGGTTGCTTTGTGAAGACGCGCTGCCGCCGAGGACGGCTCGGTAGGGGTTTGCAAGGACACACCTATGCGCCGTTCATTTAGTCATAAATAAAAAGAGCCCTGACAGCTGGTGAGAGGAGTGACAAATCCCACAATGACAAATGAGTGCTTGCTGCTTACCTCTTCGGAGAGCTGCGTCGATGAGGCTGTGATAAATGATCATCCATGACTAAGCTCATCGGCTTGACAAAATTTACCGGACTGGGGGGAGAGAAACTATAAGTCATGCTTCATTCTCGGCTTGAATGTTGCAATACGACAGACATGCTTTTTTCGACCATAGACTGAGATGATGAAGGATAAATAGCAGAAAACAGATAGATGTATTTATATAAAGAGAAAGAAAAAGCATTACAGATAGTTGAGATATATCACAGGTGTCAAACTCAAGGGAGGAGGGCAGATACGGCCCGGTACATCATTTTCGGTGACCCATGAAAGCTTATTTTGTGCATTGAGTTGAAGTTTTGAGCTAAAATCCCCGTTAGATGTATAATATTGAGAGTTTCATAACAAACATTCATCAGTTTGTTGTGTGAATGAGGCGATCATACAGTTATTTGGGCTCACAATTATAGCGGCCCTTCAAAATAAAAGAAAGCTGTACGTGACCCGTGAGTTCGACACTACTGAGCTAGATAAGAAAGTAAATCTGAAGGGCTGGAAAGTGACAGATGGAAAGAGGTATGAGATACAGAGATAGAAAGTGAGAGATGGAGAGCTAGAGATACAGAAATGGCGATGACAGACGGCGCGAAACGATATACATTTTTATAAATATGCTTACCATAAATGCATTTGTTTTTCATGACGTTTTTCCACATCCATGAGTCGTCATGAAGATGCGAGTTTGCTGTAACCCGCCACCAACATCAATTTGAGCAGGGAAAGGGGAGCCTCATTCTTCCTAGTTCGGCGCCTTTCTCCTCTTCAAACAAACCCATCCCTCTTTGTTTTTCACCGTCTGACATTCGGAAAGTCAACCAATGCTGTAGTCGACAGTGGTAACTTTTTTGGGGGGGCTGCAACTTACACGCTCCAGAAGACGCTGCCTGTCTGCCTGCCACACCGCAATGTTAGGCTGTAAAACAAGAAGTGGGGCGTCCCTCCGTGCGGTTGGCATACATCCTGGCGAGGCGTTTCAATCAAATACTTAGTGTAGCGGGTGACACACAAAAAAATGGAGGCACCTCGCAACCTTGGAAACGTTCACGCAAACGCCCAAAAAGTGCAGTTTAAGGCAAAACACACAAACGGGAATTCTTCTTTGCTGGTTTTCTTTTTATGAGCGCGTTAGTGTGTAAACAGTGACTCCTTGTGGTAGGTAGTGGGAACGCAGCCATTCCCTCAATTTACGGAAAAATGTTTCAAACTTTTTTTATTAAGTCGGTGAAATCCTCAATCTGGTGAATTTAATTTACATTTTTGATGTTGCAGTAGTTCTCAAACGTTTTACACAAAGTACCATGTTAAAAAAAACTTAGGCCCCCAAGCCCCTTATGTTCAACAACAAATTCCAAAATAATTCAGTAGCTTACTCGGGCCAAGTGGTCATCATGAAGACAAAAGTTGTATTCCTGAAGATTCACAGAAAGGCAGTGGACATTCTTAGAAATAGTAATAATAAATTATTTTATAAATTATTGTTCAGCTCCTTGTTGGAGATCAGCAAGTTGTGCAAAGAGTACAGAGGCAACAAAATCTAAGTAACCCTGCCTGTTTGTGAGTATTTTACAATAAAAAGATCTTCTATGTGTACTACTAAACATAAATTAAAAAAAAGTATATGTACAGAAATAACGATAACCTTAACTGAATATACTTATAGTGTGAAACCCGGAACTGTTCACCTGAATAAAAAAGCTTGTACCATATTCTACTGTATGGTTCATTGTACCTTCTGCCATCTTGTGGATTTGAAGAAAACTGCTATGTAGTCCAAAACTACATTTCAGCGACTTCCTAAGTTGCAGTCATACGGGCGCTTGAGTGCCAGAGAAATTGGCATCACGGCAGTAGAACATCTCCACGCCATGTGAACAGTCTTGAGGGTTGAGGACCGTCAGCATCAATCCGGTTATCATGACAAACACCCCAAGAACAATCAACATGGCGGGGATCAAGTTTTCACTATGATACCAGCGTCCGGGGGAGAGCTTGATGAAGCAAGCGGAGGGGATGATGAAGATCAGAGGGGTGGCACTCAGGGCACCCTGTTTGGCAGAGCGCAAAAGAAATGAAATGAAATAGAAAATAAAATGCTTTATACATTATGGGAACTGTGACTTACACTCAACTCCAAAACGATTCCCAGACAGTCGTAGGCCAACGATACCGCTGTACACGCTGCAACTATGATCACCGTTACAGACATGTGTTCCACTTTTGAAAGCTCCCGACCAAATATGGAACTTGAAACCACCTGAGAAGACGAGAGTGTGGATACCAAGGAGCTTTTTTTTACTACTACGGTTCTGAGGTTGGCAAACTCGGGTCATTAGGTGAAGCCAAGAGTTGAAAACAAACATGGCGCATCAGCATTTTTGTGTTACGCTGCATATAAGCGGAAAAAAATACTTTTTGAAAATGTTTGCTTTTCCTTTTTCCATCTTACCTCTCGAGTAACAAAACACTCCAGTGGAAACGTCATGATGATGCTGAGGCCAAAACAGAAGCGACCGAATGTTGCCAAGTTATCATTTCTGCAGTAGTTCTCAAATATGTCCCCTTGCCAAACAACGACAAAAAGCCATTCAGTGCGAGACGTGGAGGAAAAATCAACATGCTGATATTCACACATACCTTGCGTGTAGCCCGTAAAGGTGACATAACCTGCCAAGGCGAATGTGGCGCTGATTATTAGCGACGAGCCGACCGAAACGTGAGTGACCCGAGTCCAGTTGGTTAGCGTTGGCTTCTCCAGGGAGGCGTAGATTAAAAAGCTGTTGTGGTGACAGATGAAGGCTGAGGGACAGATAAAATCACAACTCCAACATTATTGAAAACAGTTACTTAAACTTTCCACAGTAAAAAACAATCGAGGCCTCATGTGATCTTTGCTCTTATGGAGTGATATTCAACTGTATGTTGTTGACAATGTTTCCTTGGGGCAGCCACCGTCAATTTCAGGACAAAGAGGACCATTCCAGCCTCGACTCTCCTTCAAGGGATTTGTTTCTGTTTTCTCTTCGCGGAAAGCAAATCCCCCTACTTAATGTTGACGCATCAATGCATTTGTTTCACGGCTGTTATATCCCCCCTCGAGACTTACTTCACAATGAAAACACAATTGTAAATGGAAACTTCTGTGAGGGAACAAACTGCTTTTTGTCTCACGTGTCGTCGATTGCAATTTGCTATCGGCAAACAACAATTTTAGTGGTTGGAGTGTTTTGATCTCTTTTCAAAATATTTCATGATCTACTTATCAGGACAATGAAGCAATTCTTTAAAAACTACTGGAAAACATTCAAGATGGTTTTCAAGGAAAATGGGAGGGGGGGGGGCACTCACCAAAAGACATGACGCCGACTGCTTGAATTGCGTTCCACTTTGCGAAAAGCCACGCGCCTTCCGTCGGGGGACTGAACGGGAAGCCACAGTTGTGTTTAGTCGTGGTTGCGATATCAACAGTTCATCAATGTAAACATCATACATTTGAGGTCCCAAGGTGGCTGCTCTGATGATTACAATGACGACGATGATTGCTGTCAGGATCATCGATAGGAAGGACACCTTGCCCAGTCTTCCGATATTTCGATAAAGTGAGAGAGGCAGCGTGCACAACACGGTGGACAGCACGATGACAAAATGGCGATCGGCCAAGATGTGATCTGGACCAACTGTGGACAAAAGTCATTTTAGGTACTTTTTGATTTGAAACGGAGAAATGGGAATACTGGTAGTGTACCTCCAGGAATTCTCTGAAACACTTTGGTCAGTGTGTCTCCTGTTGTTATATTGTAGCTGATCATAGCTGGAAGGGGGAGAGAAATTAGGAGCCTTAACACGTGCAGATCACATTCACGTTCTACCAGACAAAGAAGATTCTGGTCAACGTGACTTACCGATAAACGGATACAGGAACTGCAGAACTGATAAAACCAGGAATCCTGGAAAACCAAATGTGCTTTGGACCAGCGATTGATAGCTTGTTGTCCCAGACAGGTTGCCTCCTTTAATGAGTAGGATGATCGTGTAATCTGGTTAAAAAAGAAAACACACACACAAGTATGCAGTCACTGCTCTGATCCAAATGAAGAGTTGAAAATGATGCTTTTGCTCACCTGTGATAAAGGCAACAATGATGAGAAGCAAAAATCCAAATGGGAGCCCTGCTTGGTTCAACGCATACGGTAAACCTGGTATATCAAATATATTTGTTACAAAAAAAATTCTTAGCAATTGGAAATAACATTAGGTCGACTAAATATAAACACAAACAAGACTCTGTGGTGTCTTTTAATAGTTCTCTGCTGCCAGTGTTGATTCACATGCTTTTAAACCGATTTTTGAGGAATTTAATTACTGTATCAGAAAAAAGCAAAAATTAAAATTGTAAAGTCATTTCAACCACAGAGTCATCTGACGATATTGAGTGCATACATCAAATCTCAGTGCTGCCTTTAGCCTTAAACTGAGGTTGCCGAGATTGCGTGACACAGAAATTTAGTGTATTTTGGGGGATGGGGGGTGAAAGAGTTAAAACGGGGCCCAAACAGGCGCTGGTCATATGATCAGGAGCTTTTACACAGCCTTAATGTTATGCAAGCTTATTGACACACCAATTTTGTAATATGTAAATATTAAAAAAGCCATCAAAGAAATAACCACTTAATCAGCAAGGGATTTCAATGAACAAGTTGAGAAACATAAATTTAACCTTACCTATGACCCCAGAGCCAATGATGGAATTAACAAAATTAAAGCATGCTGATATCATGGAATATCTTCCTTCCCTTGTGCCCTTTTGTGAGGAAATTAAAGGGATTCCTTGTTCATTGCTTAACTGGAAAATAAGAAAACAAAGCCGTGATTTAAATCAGAAAGCAAGCTCGTGTTGTGTGTTGCATTTGGGATTACCTGCTGAGCCATTGGG